>NC_134420.1:4742317-5368317 GCF_030867145.1 Opisthocomus hoazin | reverse complement strand
TGGTACTTCTGTTTCTTCTATGCACTTTTTCTGAGTGCCTTGAGATTACTATGAGCGCATGCTTAGCCTTTAAAATTTGAGTTTCTCTATAGTGGGGAAAATTCTGTTGGAGTTATTCCCAAGACGAACACACCATTTTGTTAGTGCAGGAGTGCCACGACATCTAATTTTCTCATCGGCATAGGGCTCTGCCTGCAAAATCTTGTATACTCAAGTACGCCTGGTACAGACTGATCCTGAATGGCACCGCCCTATCCTTCAGCTAACCCAACCATACAAGCCCCTCAAAAAAAAATAAAATGAAACATTTCCATAGGGCATGCAAAAATTACTTACAATGTGTTAGGACGTGTTTTGAAAATGTACATGAAACCACTGTCAAGAATACAATAGTAAAACTTTACTATTTCCAAGCATTCTTTATCCAATAATTCTTTATGATTTTTCCAAGTCCCTCCTAAGAAACTACCAATGAGGGAAAACAAATCAGGTTGCACTGTAAACAAAACAATTTCTCTATTCCTAATGGAGTATCAATAATATTTCAAAACCCTGACAACCAAACCACAAGTTAACCACAGTTAACATGAAAAATGTTAAACAAAAGGGATTAGTGGCACAACAGACAAGATCTGTGCATCTGCCACCACAGTCAACGTTGGTCACCAACAAAAAAGAGACGTCTGCATAATTTAATCTGTTTTCTGGTCACCTACGTTTCACATGTAATGAGTATTTCTAGTTTAGCATGACATTGCAATCCTGCAGTTGGTTTTTCCAATTCTTTTGGCTGGCATTCAGCTCCTCAAAACATTTAACTCTTCTCAACAAGTGCAGAAGCTATATTGTCTTCTGTGTCCTATGGTGTTGAAAGGAATGCTGCTGCTCAACAAATTAATATTAATTGCTGGTCAGCTACTAAAGTAGTGGACAAAGCAACATTTTAGTCACTGTTTTCAGACTCTATATCTCAGCATCACAAACACTCAGATCTGTTGCCACCACACTCTAAGCAGATACTGAAGCTCCTAATGCTAAATAAAATTGATGGTTAGAGGCTGAACTGTGAGAAAATCCTTTCCTGGGGAGGGGTGCTTCAAGAACGTGGTCAAGCACGATCAGCGTCCCGAGAACATGCTTTCTGGAATCTGTTCTCTGCATCTTGCAGGAGGTTTTAAGTGCCTAATACAGCCTAACGTTTTGCTGGTTAAATCTACCCAGTAAATTCATAGGGAAAGTCTGCTAGCCAGAGAGGGAAGGTGGTGTCACCCAAGCCCTCCCTGCAGTGTTACATCACGAACTCTGACCTGCATTAAGCTCCCCGGGAGGGGTTTAACCCCTCCAGGCCCTGCAGGGTCTCTCCCTGGGCATAAAGTCATTTGCTCCCTTGAACCACCGGAGGGACTTTGAAAATTGTGGTCCAGGTTTCCTCCATTTGGAGAGAACCACAGTTTTGACAACCTCCCTGTTGGGTAAGGGGCAAGCCGTATGGCTTACGCAGGGGTCAAGCCTACATGAATCCCATTCAAAAAGTGAAACTTTCTAGAAATTTAGAGATGTCTATTTTATATCTTTAGAGGCAAGTTGGTTTCTAATTACCTTCCCCTCTTCTAATCGTTGATGTTGGCACAAATCTCGCTACTATTTGTGGCACTAAGAAGCAGATAACATGAGTTGTCTTGCTGGGTTCTTTCTAATTTCCTCTGCAGAGAGCCTGGGGATCACCTGTGCAATGGGAGGGGAAACAAACAGGACAAGAGTAACTTTCCCTAAGTCATATGACAGCTTGTGGCAGAGCAGAGAATAAAATCCAAGTCCTTGATTTCCAGCCGCAAAGGTAGCACAAGAACAGGCCAAGTTCTTTTAACATCTACTGCTAGTGCAGTTAAGGTCATATTTTCAGGCAGATTTATACTGGTTTTGAAATTAATTGATTTAATAGTATTTTGCATTTCATGCCACTCTTCATTCTGGTGTCTCAAAATGGCTTACACTAGTTAGTTAAAAATGGCAACAAGCCTTACAGCAGGGGCTGAAATATACCTTTTCACAGTTGGGGAGCTCATAACACTGCATGTTAAAGCCATACAGCGAAACTTGTCGGAGGGAGTTTAGCCTAGTAGCCCAAAGATTTCCATCCCCTCTTCCTCAGCTTAAAGGATACTAACGATTTCTCTGGGACACCTATATGGGGCTGCTAAGTTGTGGTGTTCAATCAGCAACCCTCTACTGATTAAGGAAGTTAGCTTTCTAGCAAAGTTTAAATGTAAATAGCTTTCTGTAGTACATAGCCACTGATGATGAACATACTGCCTTAGTCCTCTGTAGCTCTTATCCTCTTAGGTGAGGAGAAAACCTCTGTGTGTGTTCCTGACCTATTTGCATGTCTCCTTGATCTGCTGAGTTGGTGTGGCAACTTGCTAGACAATGGTCAGCATTATGCAAGGCAACTTGCATTAACACTGCAGTCCACAACAGAACTGGTGTTCTGACAGGCACTAACCCAAAGCAAAGAGAAGAAAAGAATGGAAAACATTAGCCATAAAGAAAGATTGAATATAAGAAGTCTTCAGCTAATATAGCTTCTCTGGTAGCTCTTCTCCAGTTCAATCCAATACTTAGTTTGTTCAAAAAAAATAAACAACTGCAAAACAGGCAGCCATACAAAAGAGTGAGGTTTAAAACTTTGACCAAACAAAAGTGAATTCCTTAAGCATCTTGCCCAGTTGTCATGATTATATCAAAAAAGCAGAACTGTGATCCATTAATGAACATCTAACGGGATGCGTGACATGGCTGGTTTTATTTGCAGTTGACACAAGGCTCTTCAGTGACATATCTGGTGATCATTTATTAATCCATGCCCGGTTTGTTTTCCTGCTGCGTCAGGGAATCTAAACGGAAAACGGGTGCTTTTCTTTATCTCTGCAATTCTTTGTTTGGATGTTTGTTTGTTTTCAAAGCTTGCTTGTCTGATTAATAAGGCCAGTGTCATGCAGAATAAGAGAGGGATGTGTTACATTAGTTCTTCCCAAAGTTAAACATCCTCCTAGCTCAGTGACTATTTCTCTATTTCAGCAATAATTTTCTAATTTATGTTACTTCCACGTGATCTATAGGGGAAAAAAAAAGTTGATTCCCATTTGAACAAGCTCAAAAACCATGTACAATCCGATTCTTTATTTAAGCATATAAACCAGGATTAATTCATGTCAATATGTTTACACCAAAATAAATTAGGTGGACAATCATGTATATAGGAAGTAATGAATGCATGGAATTATTCAGACGGTCACACTCCTGGAGTGTAATCACAACTTCATTAAAATCAATCACTAATGAAATCAGTGGGCCCTGAATTTAACAGACAAGCTCAGACTCCGAGAAGCCATAGTTATCACTACAAATAGGCAGACACCATATTAATCGGAACACTCTATTTGTAGCCAATGGTGAAAAAAACCCTGATTGCCCAATCTCAGTATCTTTCTGAATTGTGACACTCATGGGTTTTTAGACCTCAAAAAAGTCTTTTTGTATCAATATGGTAGTAGTGGCAAATGGGAAGAATTGTGGCTTGCCAAGTGAGAAGTTTAACTCCATAGAACAAGAGAAGGTGTATTACTCCTGGAGCTCCCTCTTCTTCCAGACAGACCAACGAAGAATAATTGATGTGTGTAAAAATATGACCTAATTACTCAAACCATTTTCCATATAGCTGGTATCTGCAGTGCTTTAGCACTCAAAGGAACATGAAAGACTAATACGTATTTTTCAGTGCTATACATAGAGGGAAAAAAGAAAATCTTTCCTGGCTTCCACAATTAAATAATATATCTCCTGTAGTATATTACAACTGTAATAGCAAGGTAACTGCCAAATGTTGTGAACTATGTGTGGTTTTGTTTGTTTTGGTTTTTTCATCAGCCATTGTACGTGCCTTAATAAATAACGCATAGAATCATACAATAGTTTAGGTTGGAAAGGTCTGAAGGTCATTTAGTCCAATCCCCATAATATCTATAAACTGTAACTCTTGATTTCATTAATAGGCTTAAGGCCAAACTCTCGTCATAAGATAAAATACAGGAATAATTTACAGGAGTGAAAACGGGTGGCATATCATCTGCTACAGAATAGTAGTTCTCCACTAGCATTGCCAAAGATCAGTAGTTCATTTATGAAAGATTTTCATCTTTTTAAGAAAAAAAATTTATAACAAAGTTGCATATAGGGCAGAGCTGTCAGTCAATATGCTGAAGTCTCAAACCATAAAAATTTTGACAACTAAAAATACCCCACAAAAATAAAACATTGATTTTTCTCTGATGAAAACTCATTTTCTACCTGAAAAAATTGGGTTTTTCCTTGAAAAAATGTGACATAGCTTTCCAGCCAGTCGCTGCAGGATAGGAACAAAGGAGATGCACTTAAGAGCTAGTTACCCGCTGGCACTCTGAGCTGTAATTAGTCAGTGGGAAATGCCTGACGGGCTGGTAAGTGATACTGGGATTTACAGATGTACTGTGTTAGTGAAAGAAAATATGGCATCATCTGGATGTAACACCACTGCAGTGTTCTGTGGTGTTTTTTTTTAATATAGCATTATCTGCAGGGATTAAATTATGCTGATATTTGCCCTGTCAGGTGCTTTTACTTCTCAGCCCTCTGCCTTGCTATGAGTGCACGCCTGGCTGGATCACCCTAGTCTACACCAACCCAATGCCTGGTCTCTAACCTTAGCAAAGAGTGGGTGCCTTCAGGAGAATACAAGCACACCTCTAGCATTCTCCTATTTTGAACTCCTGCAATTTTCAAAATAATTGCCCTTCTTGTAGAATCCCATGGACGGAGAGCAGATAACAGGTTTCGTTCAAAACAGAAATCGAAAGCACTGGCACCTTCTTAAGTGCAAAACAAAGCAAACTCAAACACCACCACCTGCTAGAGACGCGACAACTCAAAAGAAATAGCCAAGAAATGAAGACAGAGCTGAAGTGGTTGCACAGGCTACCAACTGCTAATTTGGCTCCATAAAACTACTCACCTTTAGGAACTCTTTTGAAATTTCATATTTGGCAATCAGATCTGCCATTCTGGCAGTGATCTTGGTGAGGAAAGCACATAAGCTGCTTTCCTTGATTCTGTACACTATGGAGATCCAGCAAGGAGTATTTATGGGATTGATAATAAGAAATGTTATTTTGGCATAGCTGTGTAGTAGAACACCATGAATGTGCTGCTGCTAAACTATTAATTTTATTAAATACAATGATCAACGAAGAAAGCACAGCCTATTTGTCTAAGGATCAGTAAGGGCTGGATCTCTGCTTTAATATAGTTTTTGTCAGTGAGCCAGCTGCCAAGGATAAAGCTAGGATCAGGTGTCTCGTGGAGCTGAATACTTCTTTCACAACCACTTAGGGCTACAGTCAGGGATCATACAAATAATACATCCCATCTCCTCAAGTCCTGGTTTCCCGATTTTAGCCTACGGACTCACCTGAAGAGGTGAAATACCAGGAAAGATGTGGGGAAAAAGACTTGATGGCTGGAAGGGCCTTCGCAGCCAAAGATGTGCACTGTGCAACTTTTATCTTCATCTAGAAATTATTCTTGCTACGCTTCATCTGCTGTTGCTTTCATAAATATTCTTTTCCACTGATCTGGAGGGAGCTGTATAAACAGGACATGCTTCTGAATGTATCCTCACGTGTATTCAATGAACCTGCATTGCTGCGTTTGTCTCTGCTTATTTGAAAAAGAGGAAGGAAAGGGTGTCTGAGTGTGTGTGTGTCAGCGTCTGAGTAACTTCACACGTAGAGTATTTTCAGATGCCTGTTTTCAGCCCAAGAAAAGCAGCCCTTCTTTCCATCACCCACCTCCATCCTCCCCACTGAATTTGTCTGCCTCTTGGTGCACCAATCTGCTTTACACTGTCTCGGATATGTTCATTTTCGACACACAGGATATCAGCAAGATTCTTAACTACCAAAACCTGATAGATACCCTTCGAAAGGCATGACCCAGATTCCACATGTGCAGAAATTATATTATAGTCCTGTCTCCCAATCTAGCCTGTAACTCACTTGGCTTCAAAATATCCACAACTTACTGTGCTTGATTTGAAAACACTAGTCACTCGGGGTGGAGTTTGTGCCTGACATAGACCAGATAAACTCCAGTCATCACCTCACAATACCTTTTTTTTTAATTTAATCTTTAAAAGGACAGGCTGCTGGTTAACTGAGAGTCCCTTGCTTGATTGACAGTATCTGTCAGAGGCAATGAACTCCACTTGAACATTGCCTTTATGTTCCTGTGTAAAGTTGTTCAACTGTGACCCTTCCATCTGTTCCAGCTAATCTGAAAGTCATTTAGGCCCGTTTCTCCATTCATTCTAAACACAGCGCATTCTCCTGTTAACACACATATGCAAAGTTGTCGGGCTGTCAGCTACGTAAGGCCTTTTTTTTTCCACCACCCCCCTTTTTGTTTTTTGGAAACTCTCATGACATCTGTGTATACATTTCCTTGTAACAATTATAGTTTAAAAAAAAAATCAGAACCTACTTCAAATCTTACTATTTACTTTTTATGAACTTGCCAGTAAATCTCACAGCACCACTTCAGAAAGACTCAGAATGGTTCTTTAAGGAGAGGTCATCAGGTAGCTGACTTCAGTGCTCCGACATGCATGTGTAAACCTCCATATTTTAAAGACTGAGACAAATGGTTACCTTGAAGGAGGTGTGAGATCTTTACCAAAAAGTGCTTTTATGATTTTGGAAGATTACTACTCATTAATGGCTGTTCAAGCCAACTTCAGATAACTAAGATTTTCGTATCCTATTTGATATGCAATTTGAAAATACATACAAGTTAAGAAGAAAAATATCTGAAAATCCCTAACAGTTTGATACTCTCAGTTAAATTGTCCTGTAAAATTCATCTAGCATGGGTCAGAAACTATTCCACAAACGATGTCTGCACAGTTAATAGTGTATTTACCAGCTGTCTTAAGAATGACTGGTGAACGATCTTCTCCTTGCACACAAAGTTAACACTGACAATAAAGATAACTTCAAACTCAGAGGAATAAATGCTCATTACAGTCCTGCTCTGCTTCAAAACTCTATATTACATCCAACAAGATTCAGAGAAGCCCAAGAAGTCATTTCTGAGTTATCCAAGGAAATACAAGAAGTTTCCTATCCAAGCAATTTGTTACTGTGACACAAGAAAATAATGACAACATAAATTTAATCATTCATTATTCATTTCTGGTACATCCACAAAAGCCAAAGTCTTTACATATGACTAATTCAGATAAAAAAAAAACAAAAACAAAACAAACAAAAAAAACCATAAAAAGCTAGTGTTGTGTCATCTATTTTAAATTAATTTAGAACAAAGAGAGAACCACTAAAAACTTATCATATAATGAAAACAAAGTACCGACTGGAGGGGGAAAGACATTACTGGTATTATTACAGAATTTGTTGTGCATCTAAAAGAGACCAAAGTTAATGCTGTACACACTCACACTATTTCTCAAATATTTATTATATGGAATGTATACATCTGGTAGAATCTTGACTTCTTGGTAAATGTTAGCACAAAATGAGTGGCATTTGTAGCAAACTTTTGTTCTTGTGGGTGATTTCTCTGACAGAAGTTATACAGAAGAATAGAATCAGGAAAAAGAAGGAAAAAAAAAAAACCACCCACATCAGAAAAAAAACCCAGATCTCCCTGGCCTACTGTTCAGCTCTGTCATAGAGGAGTAAAGAAACTAGACTTCCTATTCATGTATGACCCACTCCGGTTGTCATGCAAGCTTTCTGGCCTTTCTCATCGTACTTGAATGGTGGTAAAGTAATAAAGGCAATGGGATGAACTTCAGTGCTGCTTCCTTTTTTCTTCCTCAAAAAAAGAAGAAAAAAAAAAAAAAAAGAAAAAGGTAGTGTTCCTGATTCCTCTTATGATGTGCCGGAGGCTCAACAGCAAAAATCTCTCAGCCTCACAGTCAAGACTCAATAGTACAAGTTTATGACTGTAATCTGGGCAATGATTTTTCTTATTTTTGTAAAATAAATTAGCATTAAGCATACCAGAATTGTCAACAAAAACACAAATAATCCTTATGTGCCTATATGCTTTCCTACTATTTTCACTGGAAAACTACTTGTTAAACCTATATGTAATAAAATACAAAGTCATAGAATGAATTGCAAAACGGTCAAAAAAGCACACGTGTCTTTTCATGCATATAGTCTCTGCTTAGACTGTAGAATCTCTCTACACGCCTCCATCAGCAAAGAATTTAGGATGAGATTCACCTCACTTCAGAGGTCTGTAGGACAGACAGCTATATCTGAACTAGCCCATTCTGTGAAAAAAAATATCCTCTTTTAGGGTATTATTCATCTCATTTATTTTTAATGTCAGCCTCAGGAAGAGATGATGAGTCACACGTCTTAGATGTGTTTATTTCTCCTCAACAACTACACAGGCAGTGGAGACAGGTAGCCCTGTTGTTTTTCAGACTGATGTATCCAGCCTTTCATTCGCTGTAAATACCATCAATGAACAAGCTTTGCATTGCTCCTCAATGCTTCTGGCTCCAGAAACGTGGTGCAGAGATACTCATGTTTCCTCCAATGTTACATGTAAAACCTTCTTGTGTTACTGACAGTCACATTAATGTTTTAAGTGTCTAACAGTACAAATTTTCTAATTAAAGCAGAAAGGCCTCATTAATCACAGAATCATTTAGGTTAGAATAGACCCTTAAGATCATAGAGTCCAAATGTAAACCTAACACTGCCAAGTCCACCACTAAACCATGTCCCTAAGCATCACGTCCACACGCCTCCCTGGGCAGCCTGTTCCAATGCCTGACAACACTTTCGGTGAAGAAATCTTTCCTAATACCCAATCTAAACCTCCCCTGGCACAACCTGAGGCCATTTCCTCTTGTCCTTTCACTTGCTACCTGGGAGAAGAGACCAACACTCACCTCACTACAACCTCCTTTCAGGTAGCTGTAGAGAGCAATAAGGTCTCCCCTCAGCCTCTTCTTCTCCAGACTAAACAGCCCCAGCTCCCTCAGCCACTCCTCATAGGACTTGCTCTCTAGACCCTTCACCAGCCTCATTGCCCTTCTCTGGACACGCTCCACCAACAAAATGTCCTTCTTGTAGTGAGGGGCCCAAAACTGAACACAGTATTTGAGGTACAGCCTCACCAGTGCCGAGTACAGCGGGACGATTCACTGCCCTGCTCCTGCTGGCCACACTATTCCTGATACAAGCCAGGATGCCTTTGGCCTTCTTGGCCACCTGGGCACACTGCCAGCTCGCATTCAGCCGGCTGTTGACCAGCACCCCCAGGTTCTTTTCCACCGGGCAGCTTTGCAGCTTCTCTTCCCCAAGCCTATAACATTGCATAATGGATTTAAAATAGCTTCCTAGTATCCACCTCTTCCTTGCCATGAAAATCATAATGGGCTACAAGCACAGGTCTGGCAGAGTTAATTAGGTCGGGTTCTGGGTGCTGCCTGGCACATGCCAGGCTTTTACTTTATCAGCTGGGAAACACAGTTGCTCCCCTTTTACATAGGATAAGGGAGAAGCAAAATGAATTTGCCATGACATAGAAACAGGACATGAATTTCCACAAAGAGAAGATGTCACAGAGAAGGAAGTTACCTTACAGATGAAAGAGAAGGTGGATTTTCAGGAATAAGGGAGCTATGCATAATTAAGAGACCTCTAAGGAGGATCAGGCCTTTGTGTGATTTCCCAAGATCTCAGAAGAACAGTAAAAAAACACACAACTACTAAAGGACAGAGAGAGGGAAGTTACAGAAAAGTGATATCAAATGTCCAGGAAGGCTGCAAAGAATAACCAGCATCTAAGAATCGCTGAGAACTACAATTAATGTCAAGTGGAGGTTTTTTTTATATATATTCATGCCAGTTGATTTTTCTAAATAGCAACATTTTGTAGGAATAGGAAAATGCCAGTACTTCGGGTCTGAAAGAAACATCGGTGGATTTACAATGCTGGGGAAGAGGTCCTGAAGGGAAGTTCATAGGGAAAGAAAAAGAAAAAAACATGAAGGTTCAAGCTGATAATTAATCTGGTTTGTAGCCATATGTTATACTGTGACAGCAGCACTCACCAGAGAGTCCAGTATGTTTACAGATCCTTTTTCTTAATATGTGACTGAGTAGAACATAGTCTTAGGAAAACAGCAGCACTATTGTAGGCAGTACAGGCAACGTGACTTGTTTTCCATCTCAAGCTAGACCTTGGACAAATTTTTGGCTGAGATGTCTCCAGACTGTTCGTGACCACCTCTAAAGACTTTTAAGTCTTTAAATGTGTATGTAATGTGTGAAGATCATTTACACAAGCTGGAATGAAAAGCTTCACTGATGAAGCCTTGTCATTCTTTCTACTACCTTGCTTGACATGCCCAGATCTGGTGATGTCCTGTAGAGATGCACAATATGCCAAATACATAAATAAATATGTGCCTGTACATGTATACAGCTCCCTGTCCTGGAAGTGGAAGACCTCCAGTCAATAATCAAACTGTTTGCTGGTAAAGAAAATGTATGTAGGAATCACACTGGCTCTGTGTTAGTGAGGCTGACAATGAATGAAGGTGGAGAGCTTCACCACAGAGGGGATGGAGCTACACAAGAACCTGGAAAACCAGCCCAGCAAATTGTAAGTCCTAACTTATCAGAGAAGCCTTCACTGTGTCCTTTCTCTCTCAATTCAAATGTCAGGGGTAAAGACATTTTAATTCACCTAATCAACAAGTTTGAAAAAAAATTTTTATTTAGTTATCCTGAATCCCAAGAGACAGCATTTCATCTTGGGGAGCTCCAGGAAGGGCTACTGTGTGTTGCTCAGCACAACGGTGTCCTGAGTAGAGGCCAGAGTCATTATAAACTGTGTGGAGAAATAGGGCAACTTCCAGGAAATCCTTATTCCCTCCACTTCTTCTAGTAACCTGCTAAATGAAACAGCCTTCCACGGTATGCGTGTTGCTTTCAGCCAGACCACACTTCTAATGCCAGCACTTCCACCCAATGCCTGTTGATCCCCCTCTGTATTCGCTACTCACACATCCCAAAGGCTTTCTTTCGTCACAATGAAAACTATTTCTATTATTTTCTAGAATATATTCTAGAATATACACACAAAAAAGAAAAAAAGACAAAAAAAGAGCACAATTCTTTAGGAACTGAGTGTTACAATGAATATTGCAGGCCTGTTCTAATATTTGATTATTTCTCTGTCTATCAGAAGATGAGTACTGAAGATGGTCTACCTCCCAAGGTGCAAGTCACTGTTTGGCTTCCTTTCACTATTCAGTTTGCAGCAAATCTTTGTCCAGTCCTCACTGCAGAAGAAAAGATGATTTTAAATTAACTGCCAAAACCCTTCTCCTGTCCTGTGCTACCTATATCTGAAAACAGAACTGATAAAATCACAAGATGTATTTGCAAACGTTACTATGACATCTACTGTGTACACTAAACAATTATGAAAAGTAGAGACTGGCTCCAAAATTATGATACATAAAAAAAATAATGTAGAAGTTCTCATTGTTTGCCTTTTGATCTTTACCCTTAAAAGACACCTTTAAACCTTTTCAAGATTCATTTCACATTCAAGAGAGCCAGAAGCACACATTTAAATCAACAAAGAAAGAAGGCCGCGACTTCTTTGCAACAGTATGACTCCAAGAGCTGGCGGGTAGAGAAACAATAATAAAAATACAGATTTCTGAGCTGACACTATGAAGCTTGAAAATTCAATTGGTCCATTCCCTTGCCTCAAAGCTTAATACAGCAACTAATGGAAAGAGATAAAATCACGCAGCTCTTCACACAACACTGCCGTACCTGCAACAGGAAAGGTTCTTCTGTTAACCCGTCTCTTACTTGAACAACTAATTCTACATGTCAGAAATTTTAGAAATAGAAACATATATACTTATCCACCCAGAATGAGAAACCAGAAAGTGAATTCTTTGCTTTGCTAATTATGTCTCGGGTTTTTTTTTTTTAAGAGTTGCAAATAGGCGCTGTACAGAAGAGTTATCTGTGACACACAGATAATTACAAAAACCTGCTGCGGTGTTCCCATGCTCAGACTTAGGCACATAATCTTCACACTCTGAACTACCACTTACACTCTTTTTACACCAACCATCTCACGAACTCGCATCTGCCTGCCTGTAGCAAACAATACGAACACCCGCAACAAGGAGCGGCTCTACTTCTGTGTTTGTCTGTGTTAAAGGTTCACTTTTTTTTCCGTAACAAATTGGTTCAATCCAAAAAGATTTGTAAATAAAGGTACATCATTTGCTCAAGTTCACCTGGGAATTTACAATAATCAGCAGATTCAGCTGCAGTGCTATTTTTGCTATTTATAAATCGAGCTGCAGGACGCTCCCTGAATTTTTAAACATCAAGACAAAATAATTTTCTTCGTTAGTCATACACAGCTCAAAATTAGAAAACAAAACTGGCACTGTAGGAACGTTACAGTTTTAACTTGACAGCTTCACACTAATAACTGTGCTGCTTATCTGACATAAAGACATTTTGAGGCACAAAGCAAGCTCTGAAATAAAGACATTAATGTACATGCACCCGAGACTATGGGAATAATTATCCCATCAACAAAGTTTAATCTAAAATCCCAAATTAAGTTTGTTTAAACAACTCTATTTGTCACTCCTACTGCTGAGCTACAAAAAAAAAAAAGTGTGGAGGCAAGTGCATGATCTATAGGGCAAGCACAGCCCATATAAGGAGCTCAAAACAAATCGGGCGAAAACCCAGGGAAGGGGAAACGGTGACTGAAATGGGGTGTAGGAATACTGGCTGCATTAGTCACATGCTCCACAGTCTGTCAATACCATCATCAGTGTCCTTCCTATTTAAACTTTTTTTTTCTTTTTTTTTTTTTTTTACATATGATGAGTTATTTACAATGACTATTTACAAAGGTAAATTTGGGAACTTGGAAAAACAGGTGCTAGACCAAGTACAAGCATGAGTTAATTGTATCACTATCTGCGAAGCTTTCAAATATCATATGAGAATCATTTTTTTAACTGACTTTTAAAACCTACAATTGATCTTTTACTTGACTTCCAAAATTGAATCTTTCTAGTGCATTTAAGCCATTTTTCATCTTTTCTCCTGGCTTCCAGAGAGACTGATCCTATTTTTTTTTTTTTTAAAGCAATCTGATATTCTTATGTAATGATATGACTCCAGGAGCTGCAGCTCTGACAAAAACCACCACTTTCAACAAACTTTCCAGTCCATGAGAATAGTGGTAACACTATCTGTCTGGCTGCATGACTTTAAGCACAAATATTTATAAACTCCAAGGGCCTGTTTTAAAGCCAAAATGTAAGTTAGAGTTGATATCTGCAAAGACAAAAGTCAGTTTAATACAGGAATTTTAATGAAGGAAATAATAATAAAGATGTAAGGAAAATATCCATGGTGCTAAAATTATAATGTGGATTTTGTGAAACTGCTATCGTGTTGCCACTTTGCCAAACTAGTAAATAGGTGTTACATACTGAGTAGCTACATACGTGAAGTAGGCCAGCACAACAGCCTATGTTACACCTCTGTATGCCATTTGCTAGTAAGGAGTATTAAGTCTGTATATTCAAAACATGGGTTTCTTTCCAAATGGACTCTTATCAGGGTCATATGACTTTTTCCCCTTCAGTCTAAAAGACTTTCCTCTAAATTTTGTAGGCAGAAAGAAATGACAAAAAACTATGCAATTTTTTAAAAAAGGAAAAGAAAAAAGCCAAACAAAGCCCCCCCAAAGCCCCTAACCTTTGTTGTAACAGTGCAATGCTGTCAGCGAATTTATGAAAACATTCCCAGCAATGAACATTGGCATTATGGCCCAGTCATGTGCTTTACTCACAGGAGTATTTGCCACTTCTCCTGTAAGGACCATTAATTGTATTTACGTAAAACAAGCTGGCTTCTTTGCTCTAAGCGCAGTGTGGAAGCCCTCTGGGAAGCCCCATGGTAAGCCAAGTACCACCTGTTCATCTCAGACCATGGCAAACAGCGCTGGTTGCTGGAGTTTGACGAAGCAGGGTGATGGGCAGAAATGCCAGGGCACCCGAGATGCTCAGGGTGGAGCTTACAGCTAGACAGCAAATGTGGGAGAAAACTCAAATTCCAGCAAAGGAATAACTTTGTGAAGAAAGTGTTTACACATCTCCTCCTCAGAGTCATCCTCACTGGAGCCTGATGGGAGCCCAGTAAATGGGTTTTGGGAGCCCATTAAATGGAGTTTGGTTCACCCAGGTGCTGCGGCAATGCCAAGGCTGAGCAAAGCTGGAGGAAGAGTCTCACAGTTGGGCTCAGACAGGAATAATAAACACAACTATGGTCTCCAACTCAACTAAAATAACCCAGCCTCCTAGAAGTATGGAGGAAATTATTTCTTAATAATAGTAGCATGAAAATAATAAACTCCTACCTAGGAACACGCAACTCCACTTCGATTCTGCACAGCCCTTCCTCCCACACCAAGCCAAACAAAACAGTAGTAATTTTTATTTCGTATTACCAAAAATTGTTGGGCTTTTAAATATGTTTATTTTACCTAATCACAGATGGACCGAGCTCGGTTTTTCAGCAGCTCCACTGGGAGACAGAACAAACTTGTAACTTTCCTGAGGTCCCTCTGCCCCATAGGTAGGTCACGGCCACCTGAAGACTCTCTTTGCTTTGCCTGTAAAACTTCCTTTTGTCTGCTGTTATCTGTGATCATTCCCTTCTCTAGTATGTGAAGTTACATTCTGTAATGGAATATGTGAGCAAAAAAACAAATCCTTCTGGCACTTCCTTTTATGAGTGTTTAATTAACATAACAGAATTGATTTTGGAAGCATGCTTGCCCAGGAAACTCAACAGGTACAAACAGCAGAGCCAGATTACTATCTGTTTGCAGCTGCCCAGTACCAGACGCTGTTCAAAACCTCCAGTTTTGGCGATTTTTGCACTACTTATCTGACTAGGGCAACAAGAGGAGATCTCACAGTCCTCACATCAACTACTGCTCAACACAAAAAGTCTCAACCAAAAGGAAACTGAAACAGAGGACTACTGGGAAGAAAAAAAAAATAACACAAATGCCGTTTGCATCTCTCGCTTTCAAATCATCCACGCAGAATTTGGAAATAACGGATGTCTGAACTGCAGTACACACGTCGGCAGCAGGAGAGTCAGAGTTGCAGCTCAGCCCCAGAATTTGTTCAGGTTTGGAGCTGAACTTTCACCTTTATGGTTTTTCAATCAAGCTTCTCTATCAAAAAAGCACAGGCTGCCTAACCTGGTATCAGTTACCCCCACCCCACCAAAAAAAAACCAAAAAAATTAATTTGTAAAGCTCTATTTATCATGTTTTCTTAGTTCAGTGATTGCAAGGAGTTCTCCTTTTCCAGGCGCAGCCGTGCCTCGGGGCAGGAGCCAGCCAGGTCCTCTGACGTCGGTCCTGGGTGGCACGCAGAGCAGACACGCACCGGGGTGGGAAACATTGAACTTCATCCTCAAAGTATCAAAAGGCGACTTCATTAAACCGAAAGATTTTTTGCAGTGAAGTAACAGCTTCTAGTGCATTGCGAAGAGATATGAGAAAGGGCAGATTTTTCTTATCTTTTGTTATTGGAATTGACCCTCAGGGTCCTTAGGCCTTGGTGAGAGCTTAAGCAAGCTTAGATCAAGGAAGGATTTTGAAATTGAATTTATTCAGATTAGCAAAACCTTCCATGAGAGGATTTACTCTCAACAAGCTGTTGCCAACTCGGAGCTTAGAAAGCCCAGCACATTTTCCCGATTTACAATCAACTTTTTTTTTTTAAAAAAAAGCTAGCCTCATTAAAATGTTTGCACTCAACATTCACACAGTATCAAAGATTCTCTGCCAAATGTTTATTTATAGGTGCTTGCCTTGGACGCCCAGATCGTTTCAATTCAGATGACATTTCAGGGTTTTAGGAAAAATAAATACATTGCAAATAATGATAGAGAGGGAAGAGCAGCAATGCAAAATTAGTCTATTAAAATGAAAGCCGCTTCTGAGTCACTACTTCATGATAAAAACAGATTGATTAATTAAAAAATTAATTTGCACTCTGGCACTTCACATATTTATTGCAATATTTCTGTCTCTGAAAGAGCGAGTTATCCGTTCCCATTTGTGTGCCACAGACCCGTAACGCACAGAGCTCTCCGTCCCAATCTGTTTAACACAGCAGGGAGCAGTTCTGCAAGCAAAATCAAAACACTCAAATCACTCAACATTTTGCCGTCCACTTCACCAGGTCAGGATTTCACCTCACAGCTCCAAAACAAAGTTTGCGTGGCTGAAATCTGTTACGTGCTTGCACAGGGAACTGTCTCCCTGCCCTTCGGCAGAGGAAGGAGATGTGGCTGGGGCTGACTTGCTCGGAGACCGTTTCTTTGTTGACTTCTGCCAACTCAGGTGCCACATCACCACCACACGCAGGAGAAATACCTGCTTTAGCAGAAAGGAGTTTGTGCCCCTGCCCAAGGAGTCAATGGCGTTTCAGAGCCCTGCATCAGGGCTACGAATTCCACGTGTCCTTTGTACAAATTCATACCTCATCCACTCTGATGACAACGATGACTGCCACCAGGCGGAATTCACACACAGAAACCTTCCCCTCTCCAAGGGGGTTTGAGGATACAACAGCAGGAAACTCCGCTCTCTGGGTCTAGCACCTGTTTCTGGGCCTCAGACAATTATTGAGCTGTAACAGTCCACCTCATCCAAATTCCATACAACTTGGGCTAAACAGTAAATATCAGAGGGTTTTTTTAATTAAAGAGTAAAAACCAGAGCAATACAAAATCGTTTGTTGCAGTTCCACAAGCTTATGATTTCTTTCCTTGAAGCTTAGAAGTGTGTTTTGTATTTCAAAGAAATGAAAACCTAAGAGTGACAAGCTAAAAATAGATTAACACAGTCAAATGGTGTACTAATACAAGATGAAATGCTGCAAGGGACCAAACACTGTAACACTCGCTGAGAACTATTACACTGAATCGATGCAGTAACTATTTCACACCGGCTTGATTTCCTCAGCACATATGAATTTCTTCGCATGTATCAGTGTTTGTTTTATTTCTCCAGCTAAACCTGTTTTACCTCAACTCAGAGCTGTATGGTTTATTGGCATGACAGGAAAAAATAAACTGTGAATTTGCACCTTTTTTGCTGTGGAAGATTTTGCACAGTATTTACCCCAAATACTCTCTGAGTTTTGAAAATCTATAGCAAGCATAGTCTTATAAATGCTCCTCAGAAAAATCCTTTAGTTTCATTCCCTAAAATGTTTTTACACCTTTAAAGAGTTTTTGAGTGAAAAATGTGGGAGAAATACATTTATCAAGGAACTTTTCCATGTAAAAATCTCAAAACTTCCAGCAAATTTTGTAACTACTTGATTTCTTTTAGTAATGCATTTTTTCCACATATTTCTAATCGTGGTTGAATTTTGCTCCTTCGAAATGAAAGAATTATCTATCAAGTTTTATCAAATAAGTACTAAAGATCTGGCTAACATTTTTTTTAGATGTGGGATGTTAAGAGAAACTACTGCAAAAGACTTCCAAGTCAAGCCTTCCCTAGAGCTCCCATAGAACTGGGCTGGCAAAGACACCTGTGAACTACAACGATTAACAAGATGAGGTCTGAACCTCTGCACCACTGCTGTATGCAATACTCACCTTGCCAAACAACTTTCTTCGTGCGATTGAAAAGCAAGTAAAAGTCCAGTAAAACATGCATATTTTCTTCACCTTACTGATTAAACTGTAATTTTTAATATTAACAAAACTGAATTTCACCCACAAATGGTATTTCTGTTTTTTAAAGACTCTGTATTTTGCACCAGAAGCATTTTCTGAAAAATCATTTTCACCGTTGCGCAATGTGTGTTGGATCTGCCTAAGATACACAGGACTCCCCTTTGCCCTCTTCCAAAGTGTGCATACGCATACGTTATCGGAGCCAGGTTTGGTAACTCTTACAAATTCTAATTTTGTATACTTGCCTAACTAAGCCCATTGTATATGGTATTAGGCCCATTTCTTGTCAGAAAGATTACTGTTGTATGTATATTATCTTAAATGGTCTTTTTGTGACCTCACTCAGCACCCTGAAACAAATGAAGCAGGTTTTTGGTTGGGTTTTTTTTTCTCCTGATGGGCGTACTAGGAGTGGGGGGGAGGAAAAAAAAAGAAATCATCATTACACATGCGGTGCACCAAGGCACACAGGCTTCCTTGTGACCGTATTTAAAGAAGCGGGCACAAAGAAATAGTCATTGCAGCTACAATAGGGGAAATCTAGTATGCATTTCCAAGGAATCACATTTTGGGGAGAATTACAGAATAATTACACATATGCTTAGATCACGAGCATTCAATGAAGCGGACAATATTTTGAGGATTTAAGATGTTGGTGTTGTGGTCGTCTCTAAGAAACCAGGATAATTCAGACATTCAAATGCAAAAATGCACCATTTGGAGAGTGTAATGCGGTCTGTTCTGGTCAGTGTTACAAATTCGGAAAGGATTCCCTGGCTGCAGACATTAGCCACTTAATACTTAAATCTGTTTCCAAATGTGAAGCATACAACAAAAGTGTTTTGCATTAATGAAATGTATCCTAACGCTAGCGTAGTGACACATTTCATTAATGTGTCACATTACTGATGTAAAATATAATTACAACAGATATGCCTGTCTTACAGCTTGAGAAGAGCCGCGGATGAAATATCGTTTAACTAATTATGCAATAAACCTGCATCTCGGTCTCATCATTTTCTAGCTGTAGACCGAGCTAATTTCATGCCAACATAGGCAGCTGAACTTCTCAGCCTTACAGCTAAAATTACAGGCAGCTCAGTCCTGCCGATTTGATTCCTGCTAGTACAAGCATCATATCAGGCCACGATAATTGTCAACTGCTAATGAATCATTAGGAAGTGCCAGCAGACGAGTGCAAACATGTTTTGTTTTTCCCTACCAGCGTCACAACATAGACCATCATCCTTCATGCTGGCTGTACTTGTAAATGCAGAGAGATGCTACTATGTATAAATTTCAGAAACTTCACGTTGTTCTGTCTAATGTCTCAGAAAAGCAAGACCATCGCAGCCTAGATGACAACACTTTGGGATAAAAAAAAAAATACGAAGACACTATTTAGAGTACAGTAGAGAACCAGCATCTAGTGCTATTTCTACCTATCTTCTACTTTATTAGAGTGTATTTCAAACGTCTTTAAAACATGAGGCAGGTTTTGCTACTCTGCATCTGGTCTCATTATAATTGAGAGTAAAAGAATAGCATAATCAGTATGCAAACTACTATTATAGCGTTACTTACGCGACCTAGGGTATTCTACAGGGATCAAAGGAAGAATAAATGTATTATTACAGAATCTACGATATGCTACAGCCTTTACAAATAGGTAAAACAATGACCATACCCTGAAAACTCCTACTCAGATGAGCATGCTGTAGCACTTACTGGGGCTGTCGGTACGATGGGAGCCTGCTTTGAAAATTATATAGCCCGAGATAATATATACGAATTGTTGATTCTGCAAACATTTATTTCTGGAAAGTCTTGTTACAATGCTGGTCGATGTCAAGGACAGCCTTCGGACCAGGGCACAGCGGTGCCAGAGAACAGAGGGATGATTTTCCATAATGAGCACCCCATTCGGTCGTTACCGTTCCGGAGGCGGCAGTAAATTAGTTCAGCACCAGAAGGCTGAGTTGCTGCCAAATGCAGTGCAAGCAGAGTAGTTACCATCCCTTCAGAGCCCTGTGTCCAGGCAATACAATGAACTTGAGACTATTCCACTAGTTGTTCTCCCTTCCCCCAAACCGCAAGACCAACGTAAAATAAGAATGTCTTTTCCAAGTAATTCAGACAGACTTCCCTGCATTTCTCTTGCAGTTTGATTAGCCTCTTCGGTCTCCTTTGACTGTGGGCTTTAGCCTTTTTCTATAGCGTTGAGGTTTATAATTTTTGTTCCAAGTTAATCTAATTAAATTCATGAAAGTAAATTAAATTTAACTTCTTAAATTTATTAAACAAAAACACCCACCAAACTGTCTTATACTGAAAGTCACAGAATATGAGAACATGAAGAGCCTGATAAAAATCTCCCGTTTTAACTATTCTAGGCTTGAGGGGTTTTAATACCTTTTAGTGGACTTTTCTCCATGCTTCTTTGGAGAAGGGAAGAAATGAATTGACCTCAGAAAGGTCAATTATTTAAAATTATTTTAAAAAAGCAACAACAAAAACCAAAACTCGCACAGCTTTATGTTTCTCGAACACTGCTGATATAATTCTGCGTATCAGGAGATAAAGGACTGACCAAGTCACTTGGCAGCAGTGAACCATCTTCTTTGCAGCTTTGAAGTTCTGAACTTTACGAAGTACAGGGATACTACACAAAAACAAAGAAAAAGGAAAGATAGATGACAAAGCTGATAATCAGCAATAGGTCTGTTATTCTGTGCAATGCAGTATGAAATTGTCAACATGCAAAGTTTGTTTCAAATCTAGTTCTTAATTTTGTGAAATAAGTAAGGAATAATTATAACCAGGAATGAATAATAATAATAAAACCAACAACATATGGACCATCAGGTCCATACGAGCTGTGAAATTCAAGTGAAGGTCACAAAATAGAAGTGTGTGAATAATATACATAAAGGTAAAAAATTCACCTCATGTTTTAGCTGCAGAAATTGTAAATGCCCTTGAAAAAAATAAACCAATTATCTTTCCATAGTGGAACATACAGGAAAACATGGTAAAGCATTGATTCAGTCGTTCCTACAGAATGAAAGAAATATAAGGGAAGGTACTAGATAAAATAGGAAACAGAGTGAACTTCATAATTAAATTGGTAAGCACAATTACATCGTTAATGTTTATTACATGAGAGTAGAAATCAGGCAGAATTCACCCGACAAATATTTGGATTAAAAAGGCTTCTGCTGTGACCACGGGGAGTGGAACGGGCATTTACACTAGCAAAGAACAACTCGGCAGTGCTGCGATTCCCTGCTGATCAGAATATGCCAAAGATTTGGCTGATACAGCTTCTTAATGGATGAGACTTGTTTTCGCAAGAAGTTTCCATTTGCTCTCCGAAATGTAAAATCCAAGGACATTTCTTGATTGATGCACTTTTTATTCGGTTGCATTTTGCTGGCAGCTTCTTTTCACATGCATGCCAGTTCAGAATATGATTGCGCTGCTGAAGTCTCAGCTTGTACAAGCAGCACATAGTACTTACTAACCCCTGACTCGTAATTCTCCTGGTAGTTATGACTTTCAAAAAGTACCTCGATACCCTTGTAGTTATGTCACATTGTCATCCAGCATTATCTAATTGCTTATTTTGTAATGTACTTTACTACATTACAATGAATTTTGAGCAGCACCTTGCATACTTTCATAGGTGTTACTAGAGAGCTGAGAAACATTAAGAAAAACCTGAATTACTAGGACACTGCATTGTTTAGGGAGATACAAGGTGTGGTTTTTTTAACCTCTGTCTACGAATTCAAGTCACCCTGTTTTAGAAGGAACAAACCTGTTGTTACCTCCTGTTCATTGTCTTTGTGAAGAGTTGTACCTCAGCCTAGTTTCACGTCACCTAGTTTCTGCAGCTCGAAACCCAGCACAGAGCGAACCCCTACCTCGCTGCTCGCACTAGAGAGGGGACAGGTGGTGAGCCGTCCACCGCTCACACCACCCAGCACCCGGAGCTGTTGTAGGCCAACATATTTCATTCTCAAAGGCCACTAACACGGCTTTCCCAAGCACCGAGTATTCCTCATGCTCATATCAAACCTGGTTGACAACAAAGTCATGCCTTTACAACAAACATTTACAAAACACTTCTAGAAATGTTCCCACCTGTTGATCTTACACATCTTCCTTTGCAGTCAGTAAGTCCAATAAGAAACAATTCCAAGCAAATGTACAAGACAAAGGTAAATCTGGTTATATCAGCCTAAATGGAAATAGTAGTGATTTAAGTCTAAAGAAATAGTATTAAATCCTTCCTGTAGTATCTGCACAATTTGAAGCAAAATATGGAAATAGCCAGTGAAGGTATGTGCAGTCATCTGTAACAGTTTACTCTTCCTACTGTGCCTAATAGTATTTTGTGACGTTATTAGTAGTAAAGCACAAGAGTAGCTGTCTGGGCAGTTTCTGTTTTCCATTAGCATTTTTGCAGTGTGCTGAGATGAGGGAAAGGGAAGAAACAGTACATGAATCAAGGGCTGGCTGGCAGATTAGAGGAACGAATATGGGAGTCGGATTTAATTTCATTTTCATGGTAAAACTGCTATGGAATTTAGTAGCTCAGTTCTTCCCTTAGGAGACACCTGCTAGGTCCTGCGATACTTTTGCTTACACGAGCTTTATGCTTTAGCAACTGCTGACTTGAGTGAGGTTACTCCTGATGCACACTGGCATAGCTGCATGGACAGCCAACTCCATTCATTCCAGTTTCAGCTGAAAGCACTCCATAGGAAGAAATACGTGAGTATCTACCACCAAACAGAGCCGACGTCTCTGTCTCGTACTTGCTGGTCCTATGTCATTGCCTTAGAAAAGCCAGATGCCATTTCTTCCTTGCTTACTTGGAGGAGCCAATGCTTTCAATCAACAGCAAAAAGAATGTCACATTTCAACCTTGAACTCATTAACTAAGTAATATTTCTGCTAGGAGCACTCAACATTCTCACATGTTTGATGTTCAACCTGTGAAGCTGATGGGATAGTGCAAGTGAGGACACTTGTGCAGCAGTTATAGCATCTGCTGGAACTTGAGAACATCATCATGTCTACAGACTCCTAAGCCTGTCTGCAATATTTTAACTGATGTTTCTCATCGCTCAAAGACATATCAAACACATAAAACAGATCAGTATTTAGCAAAGAAAAACTATAAAGCATTATAAAAAGGGTTTCTCGAGATCTTAATTTGACTTGGCTATCCTTTGACACAATAAAGTCCGGTGGCTTGGGAAATCATGTATCGTCACATCCCCGCTGGCAAACAAGGCTCCATAGGCTCTGCTGTGGCTTCCACCTTCTTTGTGTAAATAGACAGGCAAGCTCTCCAAGCCCGGCTCAGTTACCTCGACATGTCAGCCAGCCAGGACAGATATTTCATGAAGTAGAAATGCAAAGCAATGTACTCCCTTCACAGAGCCACAGGCAAGCGCAATGACAACTGTGATAGAATCATTATCACCTCTGTGTCAGAGATCAACAAAGAAGAAAACTGTAACTTTGGTTACAAGAAGTTTTCTACGGTTGCTCAGAAACATCCTGTTACTTGTTCTGGGTTCAGGTCATGGCCACATCTGTCTGGTGCATGAAATCAACATTTTAAAGTAAAGGATATCATATCCATGCTAACCTGCCTGCCTGCTTGTTAGGATTGTATTTGCAAACAGTCCTGGAAAAAAAAAATAACCTAGAAATATTTGGAGTTACAACCAGCACAGCACTACATTCAAACTGGCTGAAGAACTAGCCCTGCAAATATTTACATGCCTCCCAAATATCCAAAGCCTTAAACATTGCATTCACATTTAATCCTAATACCCTGAATGCATTCACATTTAATCCTAATACCCTGAAATCTAATAAACTGCCACTCAGACACAAGCAGGCAAACAGGTAAAATAGAATAAACCTGTATAAGTTCTAGTTTGTTGTACACACATAACTAAAACAACCCAAGACACACAATACAAATTTCTCCGCAAGAAAATCTTGCTGTGGAACAAAGGACACTGTAGCACTCTGTAATTTGGCTGGCTTTTCACGCTTTCCCTATTCTTCTGGTGAAAACTTAAGCCATGAAATTTCTTTTTTGTTAACGCAAAGACATGGTAATGTCAAGCATTCATGACCATAAGCATGGAAAATTGATGAAATTACAGTGTGTTCAGGAAAATAATACGGTGATGAGAGAAAGAATCTCTGCTTGTAGCTGCGTCCTGGTGGCAGCTTTTTGAACAGGTGAACATTTTTTCCTCCCTCTGTGCAAAACATCTCTTTGCATGAATACATCCAATAGATGCCCATGGAGAAAGGTCAAAGGGAAATAGTCACGCAAATAATTAAGATATGAAGACACCATGTAAAAAGTTCATTAATGCTTTCTACTGTCTTTGTTGAGGTGTTACCTTTCAACTTCACACAAGACAGAATATGCAAAGCTCTACAGAAATGGAAGATGACTGAGCTGGGCTGCTGCTTGCCAAAAACCAGGAAAGGCAGATTATGGATAACAGGATAGTCCTCTTCCAGAGCTCCCCAGGAGCTAGCAGTGGCCATCTGGAAGCCTCCCAACCCATGTTCCCCATCTCCTAGGCGCTCCTGGTAGGTCCCAGCTTTGGCCCTGCAGCTATAGTGGGGTCTTCACACACCTTGCTCCCACATAGTGGCCAGGTGAATAAACAAACAAATACACAAAGCCCAAAGGTCATATAGAACATCACCTTAGTCAATTTTTGAAAGAATCAAGAATTGCTTGAAAAATGCAGCTGCCATTTTCCTCAGTAGGGGAAATTATCTTCAGGATTTAATCAGTAAAATGGAAAGCTAGAATTAAAAATAGAAAAATAAGAGAAAAACAAGGTTAAACGGAAGAAAGCAGCAAACTGGAGAGAATGAACACAGGTGAACACCCTAGTATAAAAGCTCCTCAGCATCATCTCAAATCAGGGAAAGCCCCTTGGTTAAGTCCCCAGGCCCAGCTCTCCTATCAACAGGAGCTCTTCTTCACGTGAATGAAGGAGCATACACTTTATTTGTGTGCAAGTACACGTTAGATCCCAACATTACAGCATACTCTCCCCGGGATTAGATATTTCTCAAAGAGCAAAGCCCACTGCTCTGTCACCTTCTGGCCTGCACCTAGCTTTCAGTGTAGACCACTGATCTAGAGCACTTGGTCATAAATAGAAGTACTGCTCCTTCAAGGGTGGGATTGCTTTGCTGTAAAGATGTCTATCACAGTAATTTCTGATGCTTCCAGAGATGGGATCTCCTCCTCTAAGGCTACCCCAGGAAATATCTGCTCTCTCCTGCTTGCTTTCTTAAATTATTGTTTCCAGTAAGGGCACACCCTGTTATTAAAGAAACAGCTGCAAAGAATCACAAAGACCATGCTGGAAACATATAAGCAATCTGATACTAACACAGTTTCAACTATCTTCTAAGTCCAGTTTATCAGGGCAGGAAATGATTCCAACTGTTTCCTTGAAATCCTAGTAATAATTTGTAGATACTTATACATAGTTTTTCAATCTTACATGAATTTCAAGCTTTCAGATCTTCTACAAAAGCCTCTTTTTCCCCAGGTAGACAGAATACGCTCTTATATTTTATGAGTCCTATCCATGCAGTAGTCATACAAGTATTTAGGAAGGAGCAGTGCAGTAACAGCCCTCTCTCCCAGACCCTAGAAAGCTTGTCTTTGGGCTTCGAAAGCAAGACTTTCTGTCACTGGAGCTCAAGACCCTATTCGATAATGTGAAAGTAAATGCATGACTGAATTTCCTTATGGGTTTAGCTGCTACAGGCTGACACAAACCTAGGATTCAGTTTTCTGTTAAGGCAGCACCTAGGTTGCCACAAGCAAGCTTCTTGTTCAGGCTGTAGATGTGGGCCCTGCAACAAAAGCTGCTCTTTCCTGGCCCAGCTTTCATTCGCTCTCCAGAATCAGCCACCCGAGTCTGACACATCCTGAGGTTTCCTCGTTGGCAATATTTTCCTGAATTTCCTAGCCAAGAAAACACAGAGCTCATTTTCTGGCAGGTGCCATCATACTACCACTCTTAAAATCATAAAACCTTTTTGTTTGCTTTTTAATGTCACTTTTTAATGTTTTTCTCCACAAGTCTGAGGACCAGGGCTGGTTTCTTAGAAGCTGAGATTCTCCAGAAGATGTACCTCACATCTCAGGCTCTGCCATAAGACTGGGAGAAGGAGAAAGGCCACTCGAGATCCCAAAGTCTCACACAATCTTTGAACTTGGAGAAAGGAGGAGTGAAACTTTATCGCCTGACACAGTTGTGCATTACCTCCCCCAGGCATTAAGTAACTCCACAAAGCGCAAGGTAAATGCTGAACAGGGAGAAGTCCTGGCCTAGCCTCCCTATGCACAGGCTAAAGGCAAGGCGATGTGCACAAGTTGTGCAGGGATCGTGAGTTACGTTTTACATCAGCGATGTCTTCGTGAACATCACCTCTTCGTGGTGCTCATGCTCATGTTGCCCTCTCGTGGCTGCTTTCGTGTAAAAGCAGGACCTACCTCAACCAACTCCGGACTAATCTGCAATTAGAAATGTGGTTTTGCAAGTTTAAGACCCATGTTTTATCCCTAAGGGTGATCGATTATAGCACGGTTTTTATTCTGTTAGTTCTACCAACACCTTTACATATTTAAGTCTTCATCACCATAAAGTCCAACGACACCAGAGGAGGCGGTGACAAGCAAACTCACTGCCCAAAACAGCCATGTCCAGCTCGCAGCCTGCGGGCTCCCGTGTGACATTTGAACCTTGCTCTGCTGCCTGCCCCGCTTTTCTGATGGGGGAGGAGGAGGAGGGGAAGCCGAAGGCCAGATTAATTGTTCGCGCTGTCACAGTCCTCGCCAGCACAGACCAAGCGCCACCAAAGCGCTATTTGCCTGCTCCGCTCACAGCAAGGGAGGGTTTCCCTCCCCACACCGTGTGCTTTCCCAGCATCTCCCCCCACCCCAGCCCCCACAGTGCTGTCATTCTCATGTTATATAGCATATTAAACACATTTGCATAGATATTGTGGTTTTGTTCCGCTGCTGTGTCTCAGTGGGAGAAGTTAGAACGCTTCTCTTACTGATCTCAGTGAGTTTCCTTAGATCAAGTCCAAGCACAGAAGACCTACAAATTCGCAGCTAGAGTTCCTCTTTGCTGTACAAGTGCAAAGTGATTGAAAGTACCATCAGATCGGTTAACGAAGACTTCTGAAGTCAGAAGAACTTCTGATCCGTAAGCGTACAAGACCAGTAAATAACAACTGCCCGTAGCAGCCGGGGCCCCAGGAGGTGTAGTCAGACAGCGACTGCTGCTCTCCCTTGTCCCCAGCCATTCAAGCCCAGGCCCTCAAAGCCTTACAGCTTTCTCTAATGCCCACTGATTTCACCCGCAATTAGCTGGCTTACTAAATACTCTAGAGATGAGCCTTAATCTCCTGGTGATTCGGTGATTAAGCTAGAAAGTGTGGATAAGCTCCTATAATCAGAAGGTGTTGTAAGGAAGAACACTTAATATACATGAGGCATAGATACTATATTCAAGAATAAAATAAACTTAGTTTCAGCAACAAAAAGAGCATCAGGATGTAGTGCTCAGGAAAAAAAAATGGCTTTCAATAAGAACTAAAAACCCTCACAAACAAAACTGCATTTAAGTCAATTCAGAAAGACTGATAATTGCTTTAAACTGACAGAGTGCCAGGAAAAGGAGCCACCAAAAAAACCCATAACACTGTCAGAACTAGACAAAAAACACTCTCCATCTGTCTTGCGACCTGAGGATGTATTGAAACTATTTTCCCCAATTGTTTCTAGAGCAGATGCTGTTGCATTTCTCTTTGTACACACAAAGAAAGAAAATAAGTAAACACTGTGCACAAATAATCACACAATTATCCTGTGCTATGTGACACCAAGAAAAAAATGCACATAGAAAGCTGGTATGAAAGCGCCTTGATTTATATCCCCTCACAAAGCTAATGCATGGCAAAGAAAACCTTCATATAGCTGTAAAAGCTTGAACATTGCTTTAGCTTCTTAAGCCACTAGGTAGACAACATTTACATTTTGATTCCACCATTACTTAAAACTTGAAAGACACAGAAAGTTAACTGGAAGAGTTTCCACTTCAAAATTCCCTCTTAAACTTTTCCCCTGTAAAGTCTGTAATTTCTTAGAGCTCTCACTTCTGTGAATGCGTGAGAAAACACCCAACAGATGCCTATGGACAGTCAACCGGACGAAGTCTCTCTGTTCTAGAAGGACAGAAGAGGAATTTGAAAGTGTCTCACAGAATCATAGAATCACAGAATAGTAGGGGTTGGAAGGGACCTCTGTGGGTCAAGTCTTCCCAGTTTGTTTCAAAAGCAGCTGACGAATTTTTGTGGGGGGAAATTAATCTAGTTAATTGGCAGGCCATGACATACTCAAATGTTCAGGCTCAGGAGTCCATGGCCTTATCCAAACTCACTGGGAGTTGAAAGAGGACTTGTAACAACTGCTCCCTAGAAAACCAGCTTTCCTTTTCCGTACTGTGCTGCTATTCTGTGAGCTGATGGATGTTCTTCCCCGTGGATTACTAGTTAAAAACTGGATTAAAACTACCAAAAATGACAGGGTAATTCAGTTGGAGAAAGACCATACTGCAGAACCAAGGGTCACCAGGAACGAAAAAGCAACGATAAACACGGAGTACCTTGGCGAGCTCTTGTAGGTTCAAGATAAACCTACCATAATAAATCATTCAAAGTAGAGGTACGGTCTATCCATTCTTCTTAGGCATGAGAAGAAAATCAGTGAGTTGAGAGTGAGCATGTGGACGTCTTTAATATCACATAGCAGCAGCAGGGTAGAATTACTTTCTCCGCCTTTGCCAAAAGACATGAAATTTGATCTCAGAATGTGAAGCAATCACTGGTAGAGAAGCACTGGAGTGTTCATAAAATATATAGGCCAGTTCCCAAACAATGCATTTTATTGATAGGCACTGGAAGAGGGATTTTGTTTCAGGAGCCAAATCCTCCCCACAAGAGGAAACATTCTTTTGTTACATGTTCTGGCAAAAATTACTGTGCATAACACTGCTGAGAAACTGGGCAGATTTTGTAGGTTCATGAGGACCAAGAACCACCTCACACTTTTTTGTCCCTGTAGCAGTAGCGCTCTCTACATCCGTGGTCGACAGTGCTTTGTAACACTCACTGTCCTCAAAAAACCAATTTAAAATCCATTATGAACAACCCCCAGAATACAGTAGTCACTCCCAGCAGCTCTGCAGAGCTTCAGCTGAGCTACAGCAAAAACAATTTGTCACAGCAACAGCTGAAACAAGATGTGTCAGCAAGATGAATGTCTTGTTCATCCACACTGCAATGCTGAACAGGACTGGGGGTGGAAATCAGTCCATTTCCAGCATATGTTAGGCAAGAAGAAATACTAGTAATTTAACTTCAGTGAATATGGAGAAGTCTGTGTCTCATCAGGTTTCTTAGAATAATCCCTGGCTAAGTAAAGCATAAAACTCCTGACCCAAGTCAAATCTATTCATTCATATTCTCAAGACCACTAAATAATATTTAGGCAGGCATTCTCCAAACACCCACAAATCTCCGTTGGGGTGGCTACCTCTTTCTAACATAAGTAATTAGAGGAATTGGACTTCCCAAAGGGCTCACTGAGTATGTTTTTGGGTTTCATATTTATTTTCTTACAGTTACTTAACATCTATTTTAATTGCTAAGTATTAGCCCTACATAGTTGTACAAACCGATCTTGGGTCTCAAATGCCAGATGAGATTGTTCTTGTCTTGTGTGTCACGTTAAAGTGTCACCCGTCATGCTAAAGTAACCACGGTTCTGTAACAGCAGAAGACAGGGCTTATCTTTTACTTCATGGAAGTTAATGTGTGCCTCTATTTGCCTCCAAGCATTAGATAAGACCAGAAACAGCTCAATTTCCACAGCTTTTGGCTCTGTTCACTCAAAACGCACTCACTGAATTCCAGGAAAAAAAATCATTTTTGGACCAGTACCAAACATCTTGTGGCCAAATGTGAGTGAAAGCAAGTTTTGCTTGATTTTACATTTTGTTTTGAAACATTTAGTCTGGTTCTGCAGTCCTTAAATTTTCTGTTTTCTCACCCCAATGCCTACCCTTTGCTAGAACTATTCTGATAAATTTAATGTTTATGTACATTCAGCTTCAATATCTTACTCCTTTCCATGGTCCATCTATCTTCCTGTCCAGCACAAACCTAAAATCGGTCCAGGATGCTGCTTTCAATTGAGTTTCAAATCATATGAAATTTGGACTTGACTGATATGGAAGAGTGGATGAGGCATACTTCTAGTCTGAAGAAATAACAGGCAAAGTAGAGATGTCCCATATCACCTTTGCCATGACTAAAAGGAGGAACTATTGCAACTTCTTGCTCTTGGCTCTCAATTTCATAAAAGAAATTTGTGGCTTGCCTTGGACAAGCAGAGGACCAGACAGACGTCTCCTGTTCCAATTAGATTTATTACTTCTAAATTAATTAATTCAGTAGGATTCTTTTCACCCGCCATGTTCCTTCTGCTTTTTTCTCCTTTTCTTTACTGTACAGTTTTCCCCTTACAACTCTCAAATACCCCAAACAGAAAAGAGTAGGTTAACATTGTCTTGGACAAGTCACTCAAGTTTCTGTGCTAGATCTTAGATCTATTCTATCCATCCATCCCATATAAACATCTGTACAAAGTCATGTGTTATGAAGCTTTAATCCCATTCTTCCTTCAGCAGCATTAGCATACAAAATTAATATCAAATGCCTTTCTGTTAGCTTCCCCAACTCGCAGGTATCAACTCTCTAGATTTCCCCCCCCCCCAGCATCTTCATTCTGCATCCTGCTTGGCAGGTTCAGAAGACAACTAGGTAACGAGGGTGGCTGCCATTAAACTTCATTCACTTCTGTATCGTACAACCTGCAGTACTGTAAAAACACTGCAAACACACACATGCACATCTGCTCAGGTTTTGCCTTTTAAAACTTGAGTAAGTTTTGCAAGCTTTATGCAGTGTAAAAAATACCCCACTTCTAGTCCAACCGTTCTGCGTTACAACTGCTTTGCTAACAGCTTTGCCAGTTGCATACGTGCGGTCAGGATCCCGTCGCTGATTTCTTAGGACTCCCTGTTCCCAGGCCCCAAAATTGGAGAGGACAGGGTGGGAGCGTGCCACCTTCGACAGTCTCAATGTTACAGATTTGGGGGAAGTACGCCAGGATCAAAAGGTATTTGCTTAAATTAGCATTGCTGTTATTATATAAAGCCCGAAGAAAATCTTCAAAAGCAAGGAAGTTTTCCTTGAAACATTGAGCTTTAGGGGCATTCAGGCCCTAAAAATATCCAAAATCCTCCTTGTAACAGGTTTCATCCTATATATGACACTGAAAATCATCCCCAGTATATTTGTCCAAAATAAAAAAAAAATAGAAAATTCCAACTTTTTGCCCTTTCTGACAGAAATCATTCCATTTTGACCACCTGATGGGCCCTTGGGGTTAATTAGAAAATCCCCATCAAGAGCTCAGAGGCCAATATCAGCTGTCAAAATCCCACATTCCCCTCTTTCACCTCTTTCAAGTGCAAAGCAACCTGTGTCTGAAGATGTGCCAGAGAATAAAAGGGCACACCACCACCACTGTGGGCTCTGACTTAGACCTATTCATGGCCTCGCTACTATGAATACAGCAAAATCTCAAATGAAAGTTTTAATCTCCCCACTGCATTCAATCCAAAGAGAAAAGGGCTTCCCTTTTAACAATTTCCCCCCTTAAATCTTTTGTGTTGCTCTGCTCCTGAAAAAGCGGAGATTTTGCTCAGCCCCAGCGAGGGCTTTTTGCCATAGAAAGCGCTGCACCTACCCCCTTTGTGCTGACATAAGAGTAAAGGTCTGCTTGGACCAAAAGTAACTAATGCAAAAGGCCTTCAGAAGGTCTAAATACAAACTGAAAAAGATCAGAGTTAAAAGTGCAGGCATCTCATCTCACCCATCTTGCCTCGCTTGCTCTATTCTCTTGTTCCCAAAGGTGCACATTAAATATGAAGATGAGCGGGGCAAAGCAAACATTTTAAAAAAAAAAAAAGAGACCAGGTGTAATAATGCTGGAAGATAGAAGAGCCCTCTTACACCTCGTCCTCTGCATCTCCACCTCTCTCCAGATCAATCGAGATCTCTCCCACATGTGCAGGTGCATGTCCACCCACACAAGTGCTGTTGGAAAGCACAGCAGCATCGCTGTCCCAGTGGTCACTAGCTGCTTTCCTCTCCAGAGAAGCTGGAGCTGCGTACAGAGAAGCGGCTAGCAATCGAATTTCATAGTCAGCTATGATTTCATTATCTAATTTCTAGGCCATGTGCAGAGACATGAGCGGTGCGGGTAGGTGCAGAAATCCAGAAGCAGCAGATTATGAAAATGTGCCTGGAAGAGTACGCATCCTCAGATGTGCCACTCGTCTTTTGGAGTTTGGGAGGGTTTTTTGCCATTTCACCGCAACACACACTTTTTATTCCCTGTTACTCAGAACAGAATGTTTCTTCCCAAGTACCTCCAGCCTCCGAGAGCACCACTCTGCCTCACCTTCCACACCCAGTCCCTCTTACGAAAACGAAGGAGGCACGATTTTACATCCTTCAGAGCAAGCGCTCTCCCTGCCCAGGACAGCCTGCTCTCTCCTTTGAGCTGTTATTGTTTTGGTTTTTTCTCCTCGTGAGCAGTAACACCTACATTGTATGGGGAGAGACGGCAAGCATTCACAGCCCTCGGAGCCATTCACCTCCAGGCAGCTGGAGAGGCTCAGGGCTCGCCTTGCCCTCTTCACTCTTGGATGAGTTTTGTGCAAAGCTCGGGCTTGGAGCCCTTTCCCCGCACAGATTCAAGCAGTTAATGAGAGGTGGGAAAAAGGAGCGAAAATGTCTCAGGGCTTTGTCTCTTTTCGCAGTTTGTTCATTTTTTTGTTTGTAGCTAAGTTGTACTAGCTGGTTGCCCTGGAAGGAGAGAAAAGCACCCGTCTTCCTTGGAGAGGAAAAACAAAACAATCTTTAATTAACTGATATGTACTTGGGCTTTTTTTTCTTTTTTTTTTTAATATGAGAGGGCAACTAAGGATTTGGAAATAACACCTCCTATTCACCCTGCAGTAACTGGAACCACCGCTAGCAGAGAGATCACTAGCCAAGCAAGACTTCACGAGTGTGTTAATTTAGTATTGCCCTACTCCGGACAGTGGCTCACCTCTTTTCAGAGGAAGTTTTTTGCAGAGCAGACAGAGTTCAAAAGGTCCTAATGGGCTGTTAACAACCTTTTTGCCCTGAGATTTGTGCCATACTGACCAGGATCAAATTCCAAAGCAGCAATATGGCCCTTTATGCATTAAAGTCTATGAAAAAGGGGGGGAAAATACAAAAAATCAAAAAATTTATTTACTGAACGCCCTCAGAACTTCACCCATCTTCCCGTCTCCTTTCCATTTTATTTTCTGTTAATGCAAAGCTATTAGATTTTTCCATTCCATTTTATCATCACGCTTTATTTATAATAGATACGCGCCAAATACCCCTTCCATCCTCCAATATTACATGGGCCACCTTTCACTAGAAAGTTTTAATTTTAAAGCTTGCTTCAGTGAACAGGATCATATAATGTGACAAAGGGTGTGGTTTGTTCCTGGCAAGCCAAGCACTAAGATCAACGAATTGGTTTTATTGCATATTTAGTGAGAATGTATAATTTGTTTTAAGGAAAATGCAAAAGTAATGTAAAGATTACCATCATCAGTGTAAAATGAAAATAAACACCATGGATGATTTTCATTCTTTGATTAAGCTTGAGAGGTGTCAACTGTGTTAAGACACTGAAATAGCACAGCTATAATCGTACTGTAATGAACGCAACAAGGTAGGACCATTTAATGCAGGAGTCTATCATGTTGCAGTCATTTTCTGCCGGTGGCCAAGGCAATGTGCTTTCTATTAGATATAATCACTGCCAAATAATTTTACTAGAAAATTGGTCAACAGCAAATGCAGTTGTGTTCTACATAATAGCAAAGTCTTTTTCATCTTTCCTTTGCCTTTAATGCTATCAAAATAATAATAAGAATATAATTAAATAACAATACCTTCAATGAAAATATCCTTTTTAATAATGTGAAAATTACTACAGATAGTCATTTTGTCATATTATTTTGCATAGTAATAAAGTATTGTACTATCTAATCTGAAAAATAAGGGCAAATAAATGCAGCTGCTTCTAGCTGATTTAGAAAGCTATGCAGCCTTTTCCTGGTTAGCACTGGATAGGAATCAGAAATATCACTGCCAGTCAAGAGTAACTGTCAAACATTCAGTAAACACCAGACCACAAAAATCAAAGGAGTTAAACTCCTTTCACTCCCATTGCACAGATAAATGTGGGGGGGGAAAGAAAAGAAAGAGGAGTCTGAAGGCCTCAATGTCAGATGCCGTATAGGTATATAACAAATGGGAGTTGGGGGAGTTTTTAAAAGATGAGTTAATTGCACATGGGAGCCAGGACTCCCCACAAACATTAGAGGAATAGCCACAGAGCCTCAGGAACTGCAGCTTGTGCCTGGCAGTGAACTACGCTAGTCAGACAAATCAGGAGGATTTTAAGCCAGAGAGGTAAGTGTATTCTGGCAAACAGCACGATTTTCAGCATACAGTGAAATGGGCCTCTCTCCAGACTTGTGTTAAAGGTGGGTTCCTTCCTCCTGCAGTTCTTCCTGTTGCCACAGAGCTATCCTTCCCTTTGCCTGAGCCACAGTTACTGGTTTAATACCCTGCAACCATACCAAAACAACTCTGTTTTGAAATTTATCCTGTGAATTGCAGCTCTAATGAGTGGGACTTGACGTGGTATAAGGCAGTGCAGCACACGGCCTCATGCATTTTAGTCCCTTGAATGGTCCTCACTCTTGCAAGTACCAGCAACTGACTTCAGTGCCATACTCTCTGAGAAAGCATTTAATGGACTGGAGGAACTAGTGTGCAGAAGTTCAGATGGGTTTATGCATACTGCTGAATGGGGACCCTCGTTCATATTCATTTGATCATTGACACTTGGCCAAGGTTGTTCTCTCACCTACCCTTATACAGCGTGTTTTCTGACAATGTCCTTATCAGCCATGGCCAAGTGTACTCCTATTGAAATGGGAGTATTTTAACAGCATCTGAAGCCCATGGTTGAATGCCACGCAGCCTGCGGCATTGCCTCCGACTTGCTCTTTGCATAGCGGAGGAGACAGCAGCATTGAGGGTGTGGAACACGCATATGCACTGCATTTGCCTTTATGGTCAAGACTGGTGGCTAACAGATGGTGGACAGAATACCCCCAGTATGGTGATACGTCTTGAGCCTGTCTATGTCAAAGAGTGACATAGACAGACAAAGCCTTTTTTGCTTTCTCTTTCTTCATATCTCGTATAACTTCATAAGAACAAATCAGGAAGTTTCTCTATTCAGTTTGGACAGATGACTTCAGCTTCTCTTTCCATCCTAGCTCTTTTCCAGATCCTGAATTTATCAGACATCACTAAGATTCAGCAATTATCTTTAATAGCCGATATAAGTATTCCCAGGGTACTAAGTTGTGTATTGTGATCCTCTTTGTTTTAATTTGCTGTCCTATATCAGCAAGTTTCAAACTGTGTAACATAGATTCATTAACCTGAATATAAAAAAATATCCTTAGGGGTCTGTTTATTCACAAGGGTTTTCTAGGTCTTGTTTTGACAATAAAGTTGCTAATTAACCGAGTTGGGAGACTTGATGGAAACACAGTTGTAATGGGTCATTGGTCACTATAGCTAAGTCAAAACCTAGACCTCCATACAGGCGATGGATACCCTAGGAGGAAAGGCAGAGTTTCAACAGAGCTGGAATGGTTGAGATATGTCCTAGCAAAGGAGCTACAACAGCTAAAATTACAACTCACCTGGCCCTACCATAGGATTTTAACAGATGTCTTACATTAAAAACAGACCTTACATCCTGCCAGGCAAAAAAAACGCCACAAGAACTCTCTACATAAACACTTTTACCTGATTTAAATAGATTTTTTGATCTCAGTGAAAAAGCCACACCTCCATATAATGTTATTACAGATGTTGCCCAATTAATTTTGACCCACAGAAAACTAGAATTAGTCAACTAACACGCTATGAAGATTAGATTCAGCAGTAGTATTCTGAATATCACTCCTGTAAGTTCTTTTTTCTAAGGCTTTTGAGCACCTGCCTACACAGGATAAGAAGTTTCCCATGTAGGGTCAAACCCAGAAATTTCAGAAGTTTAGGTCTAAAAGTCAGAGAGATCAGAGAGTCCTGGGGAGATGATCCTGTGTAGCAGCAAATCCAGATAGACTTGTGAATTTCTGGTAGCACAAGGGGGTACGCACACTCTTCTGTGTAAGGAGAACAGCCTAGCTCCACCACACAACAGAAAAACAGGGCAGGACCTCAGAGGAGGGAACATCCGACCCGTTTCCCTGAATACACCATCCTGGAGATTCCTATTGCTGAAGCCCATCTGGCTCACAAGCCATGAGCACACCACGCAGTTAGTTTATGCATATATGGTATCTTCATGCATATTATCCATCTTCATGCTTGTGAACATGAAGACTACCGGGAAAAATAATGTACCTGCTCAATTGCACTGGTACAAAGTTCTAATGCGCTACAAAGATGCAAACTGAGAGCAGCGTCTGTAGCATTTTCTTGAAAATAGATTCAAGTAATCGCCAATAGATGTTTACCAGGACAATAACACAGAATGTGTTAGCAACACGAGTGCTACATGTCAGAAGGTGGGGCATGGAGGATACCTAGACAATAACGAGCACGGAGGATCTTCATTTTGTCAGCTAGAAGAAAAACACTGAAAAACAAGGAAAATGGGATACTGTTCATGGAAGAAAGGTTTGCACACTGTTTCCTGAACTACTGCATGATCTCAGAAGTGAGCTTGATCAGCTCTGGCTATTTTACTGAAGGAAGACAGAGACTCAGGAGCACCTTCGACTTGATCAGAGCTCCCCAAGATTCTGGAAGGAGGATAATGGAATAGCTGTCAACCCAACAGAGAAGGCAACAAGAAAAGATGGAAAGTATCAGTACCATCTATTAATACGGTATGGTGCAACTGAGAAGCCTGTAATCCACCTAGAACTCAAGTAATTATCTGTAGGTAAGTAATCTGTGATCTATAGCTACGGCTTCAGACTCCCATTTAGCCACAATTTAAAAATCACTGCTGAAACCTCCTCTTTGGATGTGATCAGTACAGCCCTTCTACTCTTTTCTAGTTTCTACATCCTTCAGTGATGAACAGCACTCCGCTATTTTGTGCGCACAAAATATTTTAGATAAGATCACCCCACACCACAGGCATGGTACAAATTCCACTCCCTCCCAAAAAGATCCTCTGTCAAATGAAGACAATTCAGTGAAGACTCTAAAGCTGTGTGTCAGCCATGGTGATGAGCACAGTATAAAACAGATAAAGACAAACTGAGCCACGCCAGATCTGACAGGCAAGTACCAGGGTATCTGCCTGTTTGCAAAACGCCTCAGGTTTCCACGTGAACATTGCTGAGTGAGTCGATGCCCTTGCTTAGGAATAGATTTAATTTATATGCCCTCAGAATGAGGTCATATCAATATCATGCGTGATCTCCATCAGCTTTACAGATGCCTTAACCTGAGAACGTTCAAGCTCTTTGGGAGCTATTCATACTTGGCAGATTGATATAGTAACTGACAATTCACTGCCATCCAAGTGTATCTGAGAACACAAAGCTCACATAAATATTGCTTAGCATATCCCTTTGTTGGTTATTTACTTCTGCCATTCAACTTTCTACAGCTCTGAGAGGAAGATCATTTCTCTCCGTGTCATATGTCTGCCTCACCCAGCAGGCACGAAAAGCTCCTTGTTTCCTTTCTACCAGTAATGAGCTGTGCTAGAAATGTCAAACACAGGTTTGCTCAACCCCGACCAACAAACAATGTGAAACATAAAAGTATGGGTGGACAGAGACCAGTGAGGAAGCCTGGCTACAAGCTTGGCTTTGTAACTGGCACTGGAACAAAACAGCTTGTAATTGCATTTCTACATTCAAAAAACTCCAGAACGCAGCACGAAGACCCACCTGATATGTTTTCTTCTGCCATTTCGTAGGCTGACCTGCCTGCTTACCCAACCTAAGCCCTCCCCAAAGGCAACTGTGAGCAAACAGCTTGTACAGCCGACCAATAGGCTTTTCATGCAGTCTGTACTTGTGGCTTTCCAGTCCAGAAATGCCCGCCTGGCTCTTTGCTCTGGATTTATCACACTCCGCTTAGCCTCTCTCTCTCTGACAGCTCTGGGGTAGAAAGACGTGAAGAGAAGAATAAAGGATGAGAAAAACAAAAAAGTGTGCAAAAGTCATTGCTTTCAAACTTACCCTGGACCAAATATTTGTGCCTCAGTCTGGCTGAAGGTCAGGTGCACCCCATTCTGACTTTGGAGAGGGATTCTTTCCTTTAATCTCCTGGCATACATCTCTCTCACACTGTAGTTTGAACTAAGAAGAGGAATCAAACTGAAAATATGTATGTTCCTAGCTGGACTAATTCCTTTTGTTCAACCATAATCCTTTTGTTTAACCATAAATCTCAGTTTTAAAAAATTGCTTTTTTTTTTTCTTGGGGAACTTGCCATTGAGTTGGTGAACCAAAGCATTTCACAAAGAGGTCAAATGAACACCAGAACTCACACAAGTGAAACCACAGCCTCACATGGTCAAAACAGATAGGGGAGCAACTCCACCTTCCAGCACCCACAAGCTGCTAGGCAGTGCTCAGCCTCTTTGGCTAACAGCACCCTCTGAGCATTACTTTCAACTTCAGCTCTGCAACCGGCACAGATAGGTTTATGGTAAACACATGAAACAACTTTGACAAATCAGCAGTGCCCATCCAACAGATTTTTTTTGCCCTTGTTGTCACATGTAATACTATTTCACAATTTTGACATGACAGCAGGGGATGAAAGAAAGACCCCTTTTTTTTATTTTCTGCCACTCCCCATTAACACAATGCAAGTTACTGGAAGTAAAATCAGCTAATATCTAAACTGCAAGAGTTATATAGCAAGTACCAAAGGTACAATGGGGAAACAAGAAAAATTAAAAGATAAAGCTTTCCTTTCAGCTGAAAATGTAAGTAATTTAATGTATATTTCTGGAAAACAATGGAAAAAAAGAAGTAAATCTATGTCTTAATTAAGTCTCAGTAAAATTTCTTGCACTAAGTACTATGAACAGCATTGTCAGGCCTGAGGGATGGCCTAAGAGAGGCTTGGTGAAGTTAATCAATTTACATCATTTTACTCTGCAGATCGGACCATGAAAAGAACGCGGGAGACTTGCTGCCTTGTACTGCCTTCAGTGCATTTGGCATCTCTTCTTTCCACTGCATCAAGGTAAATAGAAGTCTTGTATTTGCCTTAAGCACTCACGGCTAATTCAAATGGGTACTTTACCCAGGTCGGGCAGACTAGAACAGAGGCTCCGTTTCATTTGCCTTCAACTTCCACCAGATTAAATGATCAGACCTACATCAATCATTGGGTGTAAAAGACATGGGGTAATTGGACTAGAAGGTTGTCAACAGACTGAGGGCTTCTGTTCAGGAAGCAGATGTCTTGGCTTTTTCTTGGTCTTGTTTATTCTTCATAAATACCAGAGCAAGACAGCAGAGTCACTATTATCTCCTAACAACATTCTCTTAATCAGGCATGTCATTTGCTTGTATGGCCCAACCTTCTGCAGATCCCAGACATTCCCCTTCCACAAGAATTAACCACAAAAATACTGCAGTGTAGCTGCTTTATGACCATGGCTAGGATCAATTTGTTTTGTGCTTTCAGACACCGATCTTGCAACAGTGAACGTGCAGACACTATAGCAGCTTTTTTTACATAAATAAGAGGGTTTGACCACCATCTTTCCTTTTTCAATGGCAGTTTGTCAAGATCTTTTGCTTAATTCCCAGCTCAGAAAAAAGACAACATTCAACTAAGGAACAGCGCATCCTTCCCAAATTGCTCTGAAAAGTAATCAACAAGGTGAAAGGCCAGGTCAAAACAATAATTACACTAGAAGCATAGTATTGGTGGGATAAACTAAGGAAAGAAAAGGAAAAAAAAGCAAGGAAGCCTCAGCGCAAGATCTCACCCGAAATGTGCGTGCCCAAGACATCCACAAATACTAAAGTTCAGGTGCAGCTGGCAACACTCTTACAAAATCCTGTTTCTCCTGCGTACACATATTTATAAATGATCTACAAATCACAAGATTCCTGCCTAGGACATGAACAATTTTTTTTACACGTGCTTTAGCGTAACTACAATCCGCAACATCAATTTGCTTCTTTCCAAGTGTCTGAATTGGAAAGTTTCCTTGGAAATAGCCATCTGGAGCTTTCTCAGCCCTTGGCTGGAGAAAGTAGGTGGGACATCTCCCATCCCCTCTGCCTCTGCCTGAAGTCAGCAGGTCTCAGCAGAAGCAACAAAACTCAGAATGAAAACTCTGGTAGGCTGCAGTTAGTGGCATGCTCACTACAAAACCCTGACATCTTTAAACGTAGTGGATACTTTAAAAATCCAATCCATCCAAGTAACAGCCCAACTTTGTTGCAAGTACTCAACTAACTCTAGAGAATACAGACCTGGAGATTTCCAGCATACATATGCAGCTGATGCCCTGTAACTGCATCCTCACATCCTTGCTGGAAGATTTACATTTTGCTCAAAGCACAGGGTTTTTTTCCTCACTGGCAAAACAGCTAGAGACTTCAATGAGAGAAGGATTTGGATTATTTTTTTTAAACTGCTCACTGCTACGTTTTGTGAATTTGACGGAATTCTGTCCACTCAGTGGACTCAAATGTGGTTCACAAACAGTCTCAATATCTGTGTGCAAACATAAAATACTTTGCCAAAGAGTCAAACACTACTGCAAGGAAAATAAACCAAAACACACCCTACATAACATTTTATACAAGCAATAGAGACGCACAGTATTTCACCTGAAAGTTTAGGCAAAAAATTGGATGTGATAGCACAACATTTTTGTGTGACTGCATGTGTGTGGGTGCACTCACCCCCCTCCCACACATCCTCCGCCTGTATATTCTCCTCCGTAAGGGTGGGCTTTGGGTAATATCTCCAAAAGTAAGATGCTGGATGGACTTGGGGGGGTGGGGGGGGGGGGGGTAAGCCCTTTTTCTCTTCAAGCCTCTGCATGGCGAGAGCACCAAGACCCACTCGCCCTCCTTCCCTCGCTGCGCTGTTCAGAGGCACACGGCCAGCAGAACCATGAGCCTTCATTCCCCTGTAGCAAAGGATAACCCAGCGTACACACAAATAATATTTACTTATCAGGTGAATTTGGTTCTCCTCGTTCTTTAACTCTCCACGTTGCCTCACTGCAGTTCAACATTTGCTCTGCCTATACAGCATGCCTTTTTTTATTTAGGTTTCATTTTTATTAAATATCAAAAATTATAAAGGAGGCCATTGCTCTAACTCCTGACAGCATCGCTATTTACATCAAATACAAAAAAGTAACTAGACATCAGAACACAATTTTCGTTCAGGAGGGTGTCAGACTTCCATGTGAACAAGTTTAGCCTTCAGTTTTGCACATCGGGGTCGGGAGAAAAAGAAATGGCTTCAGGAGCCCTATAGAGGTGCTTTTGCTCCCCTGACTTCTCACACACTATTCTTTCAAATGAATTTAAAGCTTTTCTTGTCCAAATCCCCGCAAAAGTAACCACACTGCAGTTTTTCTACTATTATGCAAATAGATTAATCAGCCAACGCTCCAGTGAGAATTAATTTATATTTTAATCAAATGAGGCCTTAGATTCTTTATAACCCAACACCCGGGCCAAGGCCTGGGCTAGGTAGCAACCTCATATTATTCATTTGACGAAATGTGAACTGACATAAATACCATGGCTAACTTTCAATCCGATTACCCCGTTACCTCACATCAATGCTCTCCCAGCCATCAGACTCCAGCGTCCCTCCTTTCACCAGCACAGCCAACAACTGACAACTCCTCCCTGATAAACAAGCACCCACGCCGCCACCTCGGACCCCCGCTCTTAACCCATCATCCCTGCTCAATGGCCCTTATTCGACAAGGTACTTTATTTTGTTTGTAGGAATCGAGGGGGGGACTAAACAGCACAAAAATACTGTTTTGCCGGGGCTGCAATTCAAAGCTGCCCTTTCAGAGCACTTGAGGCACTAACAATAAACATCCAAAAATATAGGAGCGTCGTGCCCGTCCATAGATATATACACAAGTATGCACACATTTAATTTAATACAGTCACCAACATCTGTTATCTTCCATACGCTCCTTAAACCTTCATAAAAAAAGCAAAACAATGTTTTGGGCTACTACGTCCAAAGGTCAATGTAAAGTGAACGCACATTTTACACAGCACCCTTATACTAAACTCATGTTGACAACCACTAAATTCTTTCTATTCCCCTGCGCAGGAACTTCTTTTTTAAAAAGATTTTTTTTTTTTTTCTTTAAAACTGTAAGCATTTAAAAAGCTCAGCTAAACAATCCACCAGGTGTGAGAAAAGCCTTTTCTATGCAAGCGGCTCTGTATCAGGAAACCTACACTTTGTAATTAGATTAGCAAGCAAGGACTGAATAGCTCTGATCAAAACATCTCCTCCCCACTATATTGTTTATGGTGCATAACCAATAACTAAGCTTCACTAGTCATGGTTAAAATCTACTTAAAAATGGGAGCCCTGTGCACTCTGGGATTTAAATGAAGAGGAAAAGACAACAAAGTGCACATTCTTAAAAATTATAATTAATTACTTGGCTGTCTTGCTTAAACAAAGCCTTATTTGAAAATGTAAGTCGTAAAACAAACCCTATGATTTAACGGCAGCTCTTCAGGAGAGCACCGTTTAAAACACGCCTAAGCTAAAGAGTTAAAGATGTCATTTTTGCCTTAAGGACATACCCCTCACCATAGGCTAGCTGGGGGAGGAGGAGGAAGACAGTCCTCTTGGCCACATGGCCCCAGCTCCAGGGAGCATCCCGGATCCCTGGCATGAGAGCTGAGAAGTCCCCAGCCCAGGAGGATGACCTCAGTTGTCTGTCTTCAGGGATTTTGCCATGTGGCCAGGCAATTTATCTGTGTACTGGAGTTGGTTTCCCAGCGTAAAGAGCAAGTTTGAAATGTACTGGCTGCCTGGAGATGCCGAAAGCCAGGCAGTACGTCAGAGCACATCAGCCCTACCTGCTCCTTTGAGGAAGGCAGATGGTAAAGTAACATAAGCCAAGACAAGGTTCTTCACAAAGCTTTCGTAAAAAGCCTATATATTTTTCTTGGAAATAGTGAGGCTGTTTCACAGTCCTGCTCCATCTGCCCAGAGTGCAAATACCCCAGTTTCGAATTTTGATCTTAGCCCAGTCCAGAGCAGTGTCAGTCCCATTTTGTACTGTGGGGCCCAAAACCAGATGCAAACCCTTGTAGTAATCCATTTTTCCAAAGACAGATATCAGATTGCCGGATCCTTCTGCTCAGAACAGTACACCTCACAAATCCCATGGTTATTTCATCCTTCTCAAAACAGTCTTTTAAATATTAGGACTGCAGCATCGGAACTGAGATCAAAAAGCCTTCTCTTTGGCTAAAGGACACCACAGAAATAGCAGAAGACAGAAAGAGAACATCCTCCATTCTTTCTTTCACCAGCCAGGAGACACTTGCTGTACACACAGCTGTCACAGACAGCAGTGAATGAAAGCTTTCCCATGCTTCAGTAAGTGTCCTACCCCATCCTGCTTCTGCTGTAAGCTCGGGAGCAGGGAAAGGGCCTGGATGTTCACTGCTCCAGCAGAAATCCAGCCTCTTGGCTGAAAGTGCCACTGGAGAGAGGGTCTGACCCACGGCAGCAATTCAGTCCTGTCTCTATGCATTCCCCTCTGCTCATTCTCTTATTTTCCTGTAGGAGCAGTAAACTTCCAGCACAAAAAAAAAAAAAAAGAACAGACAATTTTTTGCTGTGATACCATTAGGGAAAACATGGTACAGGTTGACAGGTGAGGGAATAGACTTCCACCGAAGAGCTAAGCCAGAGCTGTTTAGAAGACACTCGAGAACTACCCCTTATCCCAGAACATCCACGAATCTGGAGGATGCAAATGTGCCTTAAAGCTACATTAACCTCCTCTCTCCTGACCTGTGTGGGTCTGACGAGTAGCAGCCTCATGAGTAGATGCTCTCCATCCTCTTACATTTTCCATGGAAAAGGAAAAAGAGAGGGGAAAAAAGACAAAACTCATGTCACAATGAGAGCCGAATATGTGACTGCAACCATTAAAGCATGGTTTTCGTTAAGTAGTTCTCATTTCTACAGGCAGGACGAGAAACCTGAGAAAACCTGTTTCAGACTATGAAGATCCCATTCAAACATCCCAGCTGTCTAATTCTAAACTTCAGTTGTCTTTGATATTTCCACTGCAGTATCAAAACGCTCTTGACAAAGTACTGAAAAGAGACAAGTACATTCAAATTCTGCTAGGGCTTGACCCCACCGCATTGAGATTAGCGTGAGTTTTGCCCCTGACTTCAGCCCTGACAGAACAAGCAACATTCTCAGGCCAAAGCCACGGGGAAAAGCTTTTCTACAACCTTCTTTACACGCTTGCACTCTCCTTAGTCCTAGAGATTTCCATTTGCTTTCGGAAAGCGGAAGGCATAAATGGGCAATGCATTCCACCATGTATCTGTCCAATCTCATGGCTGGTGGACAACACTTTAGGCATTTTTTTTCTGTTTGTCAGAAACGCAGTTCCCTGAGAAGGAACGTACTTTCTCCAGGTTGAGGAAGCTCCCATGAGAAAGGGTCTGGTATTCACTATTTCAAGAAAGTTGTGCAAGTGAAACTGGAACCTCATCAACTTTTTCCAGAGACAACATGGTGTTCAAAGATGAAGGGCTCTTCCATTAAGCTGTGCAGCTTGCAAAGCAAAGCCCAGAAGAAGGGCATCCCTGCTCTAGTCTCCACAACGAGCCAAATGTTTTCTAAAGAGAACAATTCTTTCTCTCAAGTGGAGATCCAGTGCAAAAATCTATAGGCTCTGCAGGGAGCCAGTCATCCTGAATTCGGAAACCTACAGAGATGTCCATGACACATAAGACTACGAAGCTATTTATTCCTTGGACATTACTGATCCATTCTGCTTGGGTTTCTCTACCTGAAGCACTTCACATGATAAAAAGCAACCCTTAAGGACAGCAGAAATACCTTCCTTCATTTCATTTTCTCATTCACACAAATGCTAACTGCTCTCTCACGGGCTCCGTGATAGTAAACCCTGCGGGACAAAGTTTGCCAGCCCTCTTGTTCTGTCAGAGCTCCAGAAATCACACATGCTCCGTACCAACAGCCACAAAATAACTTTGTATTTCTGGAAACACCAAGCGTTGCATCTTCTCCAAAGAGGCCTGCACATATTGTCTCTTCTACTCCATGGATGCAGTACAGTTTGTCAGGGACCTGTAGACATGAATACAGCTATGGTTAGGGCATGGGCTGGAGCAGAACCATTTGAACTGTGAATCTATTGCCTCAACAGACAAGGTCACTGGTGTAATGCCTCCGGAATGAAATCACTGCCTGCCCAGGGAATTCAATCATCAAAAAAACCCAGAACTCACAATGACTATCTTCTTTGAAGAGATTCCCCTGTTTCAATTGTAGGAGAATTGCAGTATCCCAGCAAGGAAATTTTGCACTTTTTTTCTTGCTAAGTAACTGTTACAGAGTGTTTGAGTTTCTCTTCTTTCCTTGCCACGTTGCTTTTGGTCCCACCAAAAGAGGTATAGGTTAATCCTTCTGAGCAGAAACTCTAGCACCTTCACATAGGACTCAAAGAGAGAAAAATGCTGGGTTTTGAAGATATCTCCACACCTTCAAATAAGGAATAGTCTTGCAACAACGAGTTTGTGCCAAGAAGTTGATACCTGCGTGGTCAAACCATTTGCACCAGGAGGGTCAATATGACTGTCCAGACAGGGTGATGCACCACAGCGCAGGTGACCAATTCATTAAAACCTCTCTGCCACCTACCTGGAAACCCCCACACAACAGCCTTTTGCCCCACTGGATCACAGCATCTGAAGATGTTTTCACCTAGCAGGAGCAAAGCGAGCCTCCCAGGCCGTCATCATCTTTCTGGCTGCTCACCACCAGCACAGACATCAAGGAAGACTTTCCCTTAGGGACAGTATTTCCAAGTACTCGGGCTCTCACCAGCATCCTATGGGCTCTTCTCGGCCTCTTAAACCTTTCCAGGGAGGCTTAAGCCCAGAGGAAGCATAGTATCAGTTGGTTGGCACGGTACAATTTGAGGGATTGGGGGCTGATGGTCTGGCCCTTTTAAGAAAAGGTGTAGAAATAAGAGAAGGTCCTGGTTTAATCTTACAGGGTAGTCAAATACTAATCCTATTGCTCTTTCTGTGAGAGATGGTAGTCCCTCCGTGCTGCTCCAGGAGGCAGAGGGATGGAAAGCAGGCTCAAAAAGACCGTGTCCACTCTTGCAGCTGGCACCAAGGGAGCACATGGGCTCAGGGACCCTCAGTTTAAGGTGTCAGCAAACCATCAGGTTTGCTGAAATCCACCCCCGGACACATTCATTCTCCTGATGAATTGCCCTGACAGAGTCCTTTCCTCCAGGGAAGCTTGTCCTTCCTGTCATAGCCTGGAGAACGGGGAAGACAACTGGGCCTTTATGAGCGGAAAAGTAACAGGATCCTCAGCTCCCAGCATTTAAAGTCATCCATTGCCTAGAGACTTCAGTGAATCGGTGAGCATTGCCACCATTATCAGCAAAGGATCTCCACTTTGGTTTGCAGTGAGGTGGTAGGAGGAGATTTAAGACCTGATTTGAAAGACAAAAGGATTTTTAATTCTTCTTACCTACTTGAGTAAGATGAAAGAAATACATATTAGAGAAAATAAACGGGAAAGCATCATGTTCTCTCATCCTCCATGCTTCACCCACACAGTCTAACTTGGAAACTGCTGGGGCAGAGACCACAACTGAAACAAGCAGGACCGTGGCCTCCAGCACCGGAGAATCAGGATGCCTGCAGTTCCCAGCTGGCTTCCACCATACTAAATAATGAAATTAAGACAACAAATAAAGCACCATATTGCATCTTGCAAATCCTAGCTCTCCAAAACGTGCAAAGGAGATGTTTTGAGGAAGGTTGTGTGGTGGGTTGGTTGTTTATTAGACCGATCAGTGGAGAAGAAAGAAGGAGGACTGTTCGATCCCAGATTATTTTTTGTAAACAAAGGTGGAGGTTGGGGAAAGGATAAAAGTACGAAGTGGACAAAAATAATCAAGTTTGGAAGAAAGGATGCAAATTAAACAGGCTTGGAAGGAGTTTGTACAGCGCAAGCAAGACACAGAGAGCAAACTCAAGTTAATTACTTTTGACACGATCAGATCATCTGGTTGCGTTTCAGGCTGCGTGCACTCCAGGCTGGCCAACATGAATGGCAAGGGAAAAGAAAGTAACTCTCCCCTCTAGGTCCCTCTGCCAAGTCTGGGCTGCGCGCTCTGTCCGAGATCCCTCTTTCTTTGCGCAGAGAGAGAGGGGGGGAGAGGAGAGAGAAACACAGTTAACCACCTGTCAGGGCTGAGGACACAATAAGGCAGCCCCCAAAAGAGCTTTTCATGCATGCGTAATATATTTGTTCAGCTATTCACTTAATGAAGCTGATAAATGTGATGCGAAACAATAGTCAAGTTAATCTATTTAGTAAAATGTTTTGAGACTCTCAGGCGATGTTAAGGAGGGTAGTGTGTTCGGGGACATTTTCATTTCAATACGCTCATCTCTCCCCTCTTAGGGGGGTTTCAAGCAACCTATGTGAATATAATTTCTTATAAATGTGTCTTTAATGGGTTTAATTCACCCTTGCCAGCTGTTTTTTTAGCTATTTTGTAAGAGCAAAACAAACGTGCCAGGCTTGGAAAGCTAGTTAAAATTAGTTTCGGTCACTGGGGCCAAGCTATATTTCCTGCAAACCATCTGCTTGATTGGCACAATAGAAGGATTTTCAAGAAAAGGGGAGGGAGGGGGGATCTAGAAGAGCTTTGAACGGACCAACAGCTACTGTTCCTTGCGCTTGAATTCTAAAGGTGAAGCCTTAGGTGCCTGACAGGGCTTCGCCCCCGCTCCGGCTCCCGCCGGTGTCGGTGAGCATCCTTGAGGAGCTCGGGCGCGGAGCATCCCTCCCGCCGCCCGGGGAGAAAAGGAGGGGGGAAAAAGGGAAGGAAAACGTGTAAACGCACACCCACCCGCACCCCCCGCTTCTTTGGAGACCGAGGAGCCGCGGGGCTGCGGCGGGCCGGGGGTCCGGTACCCACACCGGGGGGGGGGGGGGGGTGTGGGTGTGGTGGGCGGCGGAGTCTGTCCCGGTTTGGGAAGCCAGGGGGGTGGCTTTTGGCTCTTGGCCGGCTGCGGGAAGGGCAGGGGAGGGCAGCGGGGCCGGCAGCGCGGGGCCGTGCCCTCGGGGGGCGGCGGTGATTGAGACGTCCGTGCCCCGGGGCCGGGGGCAGGGGGGGGAGCGGGACGGAGCGGCTCCGGGCGGGCGCTGGCCCGGCCCCGGCGAGCGCTTTGCTCTCCGGATTTGGAGCGCTGGCTCTCCCAATTTCATGCGGATTACCAGCCGCGGACCGGGACACACGCAGGCTTCAAGCCCACCGCCCTCCCCCTCCCCCCCCCCGGAGATTTTGGGGTTGTTCCCCCCCTTTTTTTTTTTTAAGCGACAAAGCAAGTGAGTGACTTTTAAGAAATAAATTCGAAGATAACGACATTAAAATGAATGGCAGAAAGCACAAAACGGCATGAGCATAGGTCAAACGGCATTAGTCACAGGTTTTATCCCGAGACATTAGAATTCCCTTTCTCTTAAATGATCACGGCCTTTGAAAAGGAACTTCCAAAGGAGATCACTTAAAATAAGATCATTTCGTCCGATTTCTTGGTTTCTTATGGTCTATCTTCCCTTTCAATAGATGTCTAGTCCCTTTTGCCTTGGTGCTTAAGGAATTCTTTACGAGTGTGCTCAGACGCATCGCAAGGAACCGGGTCCACGCGTGCCCCAGCGTGCGCCTGACCCAACCTGCCAGAAAGTGTCAGACCCCCTTTTTTCAACCAGAGAAATTAGCAGCAGTTGGTCTATAGTCAGGCAAAATGCCCCCGATGTCTACGGAAAGAAAGGAGTAAATCATCTCAAAGGAAACGTATAATGACTGTAAAAAAAAAAAACACCCCTAAGTGTTCTCGGAGCAGCCCGGGCGGAGCAGTGATGGGAATTGAGGGGGCTGGGATGGGGGTGGGGGGGAGGGGTGCAGCGCGGCAGCGAGAGGAGCCGGGGAGCGGGACGGGGGGTCTGGGGGAGTGTGTGCCAGTCAATGATTTTACCGAGAAATCCCCGTTTGCTTTTCCCATCCGCCGCCGCCCCCCTCGCCAGCACACCTTGAGAGCAGCCGGGCGTGGAGGGGGCTTGGGAGAACTGCGGGGGGGGTGGGAGCAAAGCTCAACCCTGAGCAGGACGGGGCAGCCCCCCGACACCCACGGCAGCACCCCCCGAGCCCTCCGGCCTCCGCCTGAGCCTTCCTTCCCTTTTTCCCCTTTACCTGCTAAGCGTCAAGATTAACAAAACTTGGGGGGGGGGGGAGGAACCCCAGCGGGGTTTTATTTCGAAGCGATGCCGATGGCCCCGGTCAGCCCTTCTGCAGATGCTCGTCTGCTGGAGGCTGGCGGACCGGGAGCTTGTCAGGATCATACAGTTTCGAGGGCTGATTCCGCCCTCTCTGATAAATAACTTTTTGATTTGAATCGAGGGAGAGGTTTAACAGACTTTCTTTCTTCGCTAATGTGATATAAATCGCAGATGCACTTTTATTGAATGGTTAAAGCATCGACATGGAGATAATCAACACAAAACGTCCGGACAAAAAAACCACCGAAAGAAATAAAGCTGGTTAATAAGATTTTTGAGAAAGCTTTTGTGTTAAAAAGTAAAAAGGGAAAACAGCTGAAGGTGACAGTTAGTTCATGGTTAATAGGATAAAGGCTGCATGGCTGAGCTGCACACTTCTGCTTGCAAAGGTTCAGCCACACCAAAGGGCTGAATAGGGTGCTTTTAAAACATAGGACATTTAACACATCTGTTATAGCCTTTAACAGAGAAATCAGGTAAAACCCCTCTCAATAGCCGCTTTCATCACCCAGCTCCAAAGGAAATTCACTACACTCGCGCCTATTTCCAGATTTGCCTCCACAAAATAAAGCGCTCTGCCAGGACGAAAAAAAAAAATAATCCCTATTTTCTACTTTGCCGTTAGACGATGTCACTTGTCCCTCGCACCGAAGTGAAGGGACCTGGGGCTCTGCGGCACCGACCTGGACGCACCTCCAGAAACCCCGCAGATAACGAAAAAACCCGAGTTCAGGTGAATTTGGCGGCGTCGAGGAGGCTGCGATCAACCCGAGAAAAGCTCAGACTGCTTTGGCCGAATCGCTCCGAACGCTCCGGCTTCGCCTTCGTTTCCACGGTCGGAGGGCAGCTACTTCCAACGTTTTTAACGCAGACGAGCGTCAGAGGGCCAAGGGACGGGGAACCCGAGGGGGCTGCTCCGGCCCCACCGAGCTGTCGGGGTCTCTCCCGTCTCCGGCGGTAGGGTTTTGCGGGAGCCGAGTCCCGCCCGGCTCCGGGCAGCTTTGCGTTTGGTTTGGCTGCGGGCAAGCCCCCCGCCCGGGCACACGCACGCCAGGCTCTGGCAAGCCCGCGTTAACACCGCAGATTCGCCTTACACCGGACCTTTGACTTAAAATAGAAAAATAACCGCAATTACACGCACCCGCGCTACCGCACGCTGCCAACCGCGGGGTGCGGGACGCACTGGGACCGCGACGGGATCCGCTTCCCGCACATCCCACCCTCCCACCCCCCCGACAGGGCTCAGCCACGCGTTTTCCAATCTATGTTTTCCACTCCGCAAAACCCCTGCGCTTCCCAGAGCCCGCAGATAAGTTCAGATGAATATTTATCGATTGATTTCCTGAACTCCGCGGGGGAGCGGCAAATAAATTTAGTGCTTTCTTGAAATAATTCCCTTTCTACGAGGCGAGATGTCATTCCAAACTTTTTTAATAGGCATTTAATTAGCCCGTGTGTGTGTGTGTGTGTGTTGCCTCGGAACAAAACCCCGCTGGGAGCCTTTGGAGGGCTGTATTCCAAAGAGGCGGTCAATATGCAAAATTGATGACTACACTTTCTTTGTGGCGGGGCCATTGTGCCCCGGTGCTTATGAAGTCTAATCCAATCATAAATTGCAGCCCCGGACCAATGGAGGAGCCCGTGGCTCGCCCTGAATGAAGCTCAAGTGGAGAACTTTGTTGAACCCCATTGTCGGGGCTGTCACTTTTGAAAGAGCCTCGGCGGGGCTGACCGCTATAAAACCCCCCGGCCAGGAGGAAGGGGCAGAGAGGACCCCGCCGGGCTCGCCCAGCCGGATCTTTACCGAAAAGCGAAGCGAACCGAGCCAGCCCTGCCCCGCCGACGGCCCCCGCCATGATGTTCCCCAGCCTCCTCGCCCCGCCGGCCGTCTACCCCAGCCTCCTGCGGCCGACCCCCACCCTCACCTTGCCTCAGTCGCTCCAGTCGGCTTTTTCCAGCCATTCCAGCTTCCTGGTGGAAGATCTGATCCGGATCAGCCGGCCCACCAGTTACCTGCCCGGGACCGGCCCCCCGCCCAGCATCTCTCCCCCCACCTCGGCGGCCCGGACGGACTCGGGGACGCCGGAGCTCGCCAGCCCTCCCCCCGCCGCCGGCTCCCGGAGGATCCGCTCGCCTCAGGCTTCCAGCACCGACTCCACTTTCCTCAAGTTTGGGGTCAACGCCATCCTCTCCTCTGCCCCCCGCGCCGGTAAGCTGCCCGGCCTCCGCGGGACCCACCGCCGGCGGGGCTTGGGGGGGTGGGAGGGGGGGTTGGGGGTGTGAGGACCTGATGCCGAGCCGCAGAGCCCTCCGACAGCAGGGCCAGTGCCGCCGGCTGCCGGTCCCGCTCCGCAGCGGCCCCAGGGAGCTAGGGGTGGGGGTGGGGTGGGCCAGGTCTCCCAGCTGCCAAACCACCCCAGGAAAAAAAAGTATCCGAGCTCATTCTAGCGCTGTTCCGGGGAGCAGAGCCGCGCTCGTCCCCGGACCGAGCGGCAGAGCCAGCCGTGCCGTCGGCCGAGTCCCCCCGGTGCTTAACCCTCTGCCTAACTTCGTGTCATTGATTTGCCAGAAACCTCCCCCGCGCTGCTTCAGAGCGTCCCGCCAAAGACTTTCTCCTTCCCGTACTTTGAAGGATCCTTCCAGCCCTTTATCAGATCTTCCTATTTCCCAGGTAGGTCTTTAACCGCCCCTCCCCCGGCACAGCCCGGTGAGGCTTCCCCGCGTCCCCCGACGCTCCGGTCCAGAGCTTGGCGGGAGCACGATATCCATCGCGATAATTTGACGCCCGATTTACCACCGGCAGCTACCGCTTGACACCCCCTGCCCCGCTCCCCCCCACCGCCCGTCAGCGAATTGACGGGGACTGTCACGGTCCCCAGAAGGGAGGCGGGTGGTTCCCCGCCCGCCCCCCCCCAAGCTGGGGCCGCGCCGCCGCTTTCAGCACCACGAGGGGAGCGGTCAGCTCCCGCCCGCGCGCCCCCCGCCCGGCACGCGCAGGGAGGCAGAGCCCCCCCCCCCCCCCCCCCCATATCCCCCCCCCGCCGGGATGCTGCCGTTTGCAGGCGGACCGAGGGTGTCGTCTTCCCGCCCCCCCCCCCCCCCCCCCCCCCCCCAGAACAACACGGTCCCAGCGAGAAAGCGGCCCCCGGGGGCGCGGTGCTTCCAGCCCCGCAGCTTTACGATGCCGAGAGAACAATTAAAAAGAAATCTAATTACACAAACAAGCTATTAATTTAAATAGAAAACAGGGAAAGGGAGAGAGGAAGAAAAAAAAAAATAACCCGAGCTCTTCCATTCATCCTCCGGATAATGGAATTTGCTCCCTTTCTCCAGCGCGTGAATAGCCTAACAAAAACAACTTGAGCTTTATAAATAGCTTTTCATGTCCATTTAATGAAAATGATTTGGGGAAGGAGACGATTGTGCCATCAGTATTCTCCCGAGGAGCCTGGCATGCCGTTGTGTTTAGTTTGAAAGTGTAAATCTCTTTTGTTCCAGTAATATATGGCGTTAGCTGCTTGTCCTCAGTCTTTTTCTGTTAGTTCATTACTACACAATTACCATTCACGCTTCATTAGCATCTGTGTCTCTCTTGGGGAGGTTCCCCCCCCCCTTTTTTTTTTTAAGGCGAAACTCTGCCCTTTTTATCATACCAATGCCACGGGGAACCAGGCAATGTGCTAATTAGCTGATACTTTTCATGTCTTCGGCTTGAATTCTCCAACTTGGGGGGGGGGGGGAGAGAGATTAATATAAAAAGATGAATACTGATTGATCAAAACTGCATCTAAAGAGGAGCGGTTTTGTTCAGAATCAGAAAAGTCCTCATTTTCATCTCGAGCATAATAAAGCGTCTGAAACCATAAAAGCATCTGAAAAAAAAATCAAATGCATCTGAGCTTTTTTCTTATACCTCTGTCTTAGCCGGTACGCCTCGCTTTGCCTTTTCAGGCCGGAGACCTTTGAATCTCCCAACAAAACCGACCACTATTGATCCATTTTACACGTTTGAGTTGATAGATCTAATCCCAGTGATCACTGCCTGAAAGGGGGGGTGCTTGGTTAAGCCTAAAGCTCCTTTGCACATCCCCAGGTCGATGGGTGCCCACCCAAAGGGCGGCGAGGGGGTAGTGGGGGCCAGTCCCTCTCTGCTCAGATCTGTGTCCCCCCTGCAGCCGCCTCCGCTGTGGTCCCCATCCCTGGCACCTTCTCCTGGCCGCTGGCCGCCCGTGGCAAGCCCCGTCGTGGCATGCTGCGCCGCGCCGTCTTCTCCGACGTGCAGCGCAAGGCACTGGAGAAGATGTTCCAGAAGCAGAAGTACATCAGCAAACCTGACAGGAAGAAGTTGGCAGCCAAGCTGGGCCTCAAGGACTCGCAGGTGAGGGGGGCACCAGGTGGGGAGAGCAGAGGGGGTGCGGGGAGCCACGTCCCCCATCTCCGGAGCAGCTCAAAGACCGGGGAGGAAAAGGGGACCAGAGGGAGCTGCAGGGCTGTGAGCATTAATAGAGCCAAGGGAGCCACACGATTCCCAGCTGGGCGAGTAGGACAGGAGAAACCACAGCCTTATTGTCCCTGGCCCCTCTTCTAGGGTCCCCAAAGGCCAGGTTGTGTGGTTCCCGTTAGCTTCAGTATGGGCATGAGCCCATTTCAAGGGTGCAACCGAAAGGCCTTTCCCGGTCCCCATTTTACTGAACCATTTCATTTCTGTGTTGCTTTGCCCCCCCAGGTGAAGATCTGGTTCCAGAACAGGAGGATGAAGTGGAGAAACTCCAAAGAACGAGAGCTCCTCTCTTCTGGTGGCTGCAGAGAGCAGACCCTACCCACCAAGTTCAACCCTCACCCAGACCTCAGTGACGTAGGCAAGAAGTGTTCAGCAGAGGAGGAGGAGGAGGAAGTTCCCCCTGCGTGCCCACCCAGCCCCCGGCATCCCTTAACCTACCACCAGTCCCCAGAGCATTTACACTTGAGGGACAGACTGGACTCCCAGATGTCTCCTTCTCCGTCCCATTCTAGCAGCCCCAGCAAACCTTCAGACTTCTCAGACTCTGAGGAAGAGGACGATGAAGGGGAAGAAGAAGAGGAGGAGATAACAGTCTCTTAGATCACCCTGCCTGCCCCTACCATCCCATGGGGACATTGCAAAGATGTAAATAAAACAGAGTGCTATAAATTGAAGAGGTGATGTCCCACCCACATGTCCACACACTTCTCCTGTGCAGGTTCTTTATCACATAGCTGCAAGACTTTCTATTTCTAGGTATTCTTCCCCCCCCATGTGGAGGTTTTCACATTCATAGCACCTACCAAACTTCTCGTAACACTCTCTGCTTAACCACCAGCACTGGCTCACTTAGCTACCTGCTCCTGAATGCCAGCAACAGGCAGCTCCTTGCTTTATAGCAGGGAGGAAATTATTGCCTGTTGAGAAGGAAACTTTCTCAACTCAGATAAGAAAATACAAAAATTACAAAATAGATCCTGTGGCCATTTTCACTACCTTTCAAGTGAATTTCCAGCTACTATTAAGATTTCCGAACCCTGAAGACCCGGTCTGATCCAGCAACTCTCTCCTCTAAAAATAAACCAACTTTTTACTGAGGGACACAGACCACACTCTGCCTCCCTCCTCCCCCCAGATAGCACAATACATGGACAACAGACCCACTGACACCCTTGGAATGGCTTCTAAGGTATCATGTAAGCGTGCCTTGTGTAATGGAGACCTTATGTATTTATATGTTTTTCATTTTAATTTATACATCAGCGTTACACTGGAAGCACTGTCTAGCCCACCTTTTTGCCCCCAGGCCCGTGCTTATTTTCCACTTGGCTTCTGCTACCCATGATGTGGACAGAGGAAAGTGGATATGCCTCTTTGATTTTTGACTGAACTTTGCTGTCTTTGCACAGCTTTTATGAACTGTACACTATTTTGTACACTTACTCTGTATGGATGTTTTATACCAAGGTTATTGTGAATGAATATAACAATGACTCAACAAGATTTCTCTCCTTTTGTAATTAAATGACAGCTAAACTACAGATAAATGTAGCTGTTTAATTGTGTAACTTATAAAGAAACACTTATTTTGTATTTTACCTTGTACAGACTTTAAATATGTGTATATAAAATAAAGTGAATGATTGCCAAATAAAAAAGAAGATTTTCCAGTTTAATCATTCAGTAATACTTGGTTCTGGTTTACAGGTCATAGCTTGTGTCCAAGGCCAAACAGGGAAAGAAAATGAAACTACCTATTATCTACAGCGTAGTGGTTGGATAAGAATTTGCTAGCTTCAAATTAAATCACCGTACAAGAATACCTACCTGCCTTTTAACAAGGGAGCGACTTGATCAAAGGATTAAATATTTTCCGCAGTTAAAATGAATAAAAGTTCTACCTCCTCGCATTTAAAAGTGACTTAATGTCTGCTGATGTTACCCTGTGCTCCCCTCTAAAGCCCTTCTGACTCTGCCCCTTGCTTCCAGTTACTGCCCAAGTAGTTCAGGGTGCTGACACCAGCCCTGCATCACCCTGCTAAGATGCTACGGTCTGTAGACTGGGAGAGTGTACTACAATATTATGGGGTACAGAAACAGAAGGAAAGAGCTAGACTTAAGGCAACTCTTCAGCCTGACGTCCAGTCAAGGATCACTTCTACAACACAAAGCGAATCCATAACCACCCACGTGCTTTTTTTAGTTACAAATACACACCAGGGAAGTGTCAGCGTTTTCTAGCGAGCATACAGGTAGCAGAGTTCTGCTGAAACAGAGATTTCATTACAAAGTTCACTTATTTTCTGCTCCATGGGCTTTGACTAATGCCCACCACTCACGACACTCCGAAACAAAAGATATCAATGCCGCAGACGTCACCTGAACACAACTATCCCTGTCTGCTCCACTTGGCCACGCTGCCACAGCCACGAGGAAAGGCACGGAAGGGAGAAGAAAATGATCCCAGGGAGAAGGGGGCTACAGAAATCATCCAGATGATCCAGGGCTGACCAGAAGTCAAAGCATGTTTTTACAGGCGTTGTCCAAAAGCCTCCTAAAAACCGCCAGGCCTGGGGTATCAACCAGCCCTCTCAGAGCCTGTTGCAGGGCTTTAGCTACTTCCCAGTTCGGTAATTGGACACACTGCCACTTTCATCATCTTCTACCTCTGACACCTTGCAGCCATTAGCAGTTGATAACATGCCCCTGAGACAGGGCAGTATTTACCCCACAAAACACATCAGAACACAGAACAGCATAAGGGTTTGTCAGGTTTGGTTTTGGATTTTTTTTAAAAAAACAAACCTTTTCTAAAAAAGCAGCACATCTCCCAAGCAGACCTGAAAGGTCACACAGACGCACATTAAACAGCAACTGGCACAATCTACCCAGGCGCTCACCCAGGGTTGAATAAAAAAAAGCTGTTATAATTTCAATTTTACTAGTCCAGGAAGCATAAGACCAAGATTAAGTAACCTATAAAGACAGATCTAATTCAAAACACATATTGTATTTTAAAATTCATAGGCTACTCTGGAGACCAAGGTACCATCATGCTTACCACAACACTTGAGAAAGAAGTGTGTTTAAAATAAGAACAGGTATCGCTTACACTTAATCCCTTCTGATTCAGTGTTCAACAGAAGCTACTCATCACCTTACACCCTCTGCTCTTTATGGCTTGTCTGCACTTTGGATGTTGCCAAAAATCATTATTTCAGAATACTTCTTTCAGTGTGAATGCTATTACATCTTATTCTGCTATGCAGATACCATTACTAAAGGAAAAGTAACCTGGAACTGCCATTTAACAAGGGAAAAACGCTCAGCTGAAATGCAACGTTTATCAATCTTCCTAATTTTTTTTTTTTCCTTTCAAGGGTCTTTTCTTACAGCAAAAAGAACATTGTACAACCACCAAGCACAACCAAATGAGATTCAAGGATACCTTAACATGAAATGAAATAGCTACTTTTTATTTTACTTACTGGTAGCTGCCTGACTGCATCTGTAGCTCGCAGGAAAAGAGTGTCCCTCTTAAAGGCCTCCATTTTATACCCTGGATGGTGAAGCCAGCTCACAGCTGCCATGCGACAGCTCCTGCAGGACACCTGTGCGAGGGGAAGCTCTGCAGCAGTAGCTGCCCTTTCCAGTTGCTTTAGGAGTATCTCCGGACAGCTGGGCTTGTTCCTGGTCTGCGTGACACTGGGAGTTCAGCTTGGGTGTATTTCTAAGAGCAAAATGCTTCAGAATTTGCTGGTAACATAAAGAGTGTCAGAGGCCACCCCCCCGTTGCCTGAAGCCACCTAATCTTGGCGAGGCTAATGCAAAACTGCTGGCCCTGGCTGTTTTCTTTTAATTTATTTATTTTTTAATACAACTTTCTGTATGCTTTGGGAAAGGAGCGAAGGTGATAAGCAGCCTTTCCTGCCTTCATGGAGATGGAAAACTTTCCATATTCCCTAGTAGCATCCACTGTTTTTGAAACTCTGGAACAAAGTAATCCTGTATGTAATGCACTCCTGTAACAACTGCTGCTTCGTGGTATTGAAGTGCTCCTTTTAAGGACCCAGTGGCCTGGAGTGCTCTTGTATGTCTGTTCTTCCTTCTCACGGCCAGGATGGAAATATCTGACACTGGGGAATGGGAAAGGCAGAGAAGGGGATTTATCTTCGGTGACTGTGAGCTCAGGGCAGCAAATTCTCAATTATTTTATCCCTTAAGAAACCAGCTGGTTCAACATCTGTGCCTGCTGTAACTCTGATGGCCCCCAGTGTGGGAGAGCAGCTTTCGGACAGGGAAAGAGAAGAAAATAAATCACTTTGTGCTGTTGTTACCTGCAGAGCTGTGTGACAGCAACCTTCGCCGGCAGCCCCGGAGTGTGCCCAGGAGGTGTGGGGCCCCGCAGTGGCAACCCTCCAGTCCCCCTCCCCGCCTGGAAGGTGCTCAGCCAGCACCCCACACAAGCTGGGGGAACTGGAAGCATTTTCACTTCATTTCAGAAGCAAACATTGCAGGCTGAGGGTCATGAAAGGCTACACCCCATCCCAAGGAAAACCAGACTCCTCTGAAGAGACCCAAGCTCTGTCCTCAAAACCACTGAGGGCACTTAAAAATCTTTGCCTGGGAAGTTTGAGTTTGACACAACAGCTGTGGACTCTACCATTGCCAAGAGGAACAAGGCAGAGTCTCACTCCTGGCCGTGTTTCCTCATGTCCTTCCCAACCCATGCACAGGCATTGGCACTCTGCCAGGCCAAAAGCAGTCAGTTTGACGAGCAGAAAAGTGATCAGTTTGCTTGATTTGCTTTGATTTCAGCTGGTGTAGCACCTGTAACTGCCTCACCAGTGTGTCAGAAGTGCACGTGGCAGAAATGCTCAGTGAGGATGGGAAGAGGTGTGGAAGTTCATCCCTTCTGCCAGGTCTTGTTATTAAATAATCTTCAACGTACGTACATTTTTAGGGCTGTTGTGTTTTTCAACCAGGACTGAACCTGATCTAAATAAATAAAATACTTCAAACTCCAAAAAACATATCGGCATCACTTTCCCAACTCACATGACGGGGATATAACACCAGGGAAAGCCCAGCAGAGTAGCCAGGACCTCACAGGAGTCCCTTCACTGAGCATGCACAAGAGCTAGGTGTGCTGCTTTTACCTAGTTTTACCTCCCTTGTAACCAGCAAAGGGTTAAAATACTTCGCAGCATCATAGAACAGCCCAGGTTGGAAGGGATCTGGAAAGATCCACTGATCCAACCTTTTGTGGGAAAGGGAGCCTAGGTGGGAATTATCACCTATTCAATCACATCTTGAGAAACCTCCAGCGATGGGGACTCACCCACATCCCTGCGGAGGCTGTTCCGGTGAACGATCGTTCTCACTGTAAAAAATATCTTTCTTATATTGAGATAAAACTTGTACCCATTTGCCCCTTGTCTTATCCATGTGGTTTCTCGTGAAAACAGAGCCTCCACCCTCTTTGCAGCTGCCCTTTAAGTACCAGAATACTGTCATGAGGTCCTCTCCAAGCCTTCTCTGCTCTGTGAGAGAAGACCTAACTGCTTCAGTCTTTCCACATAGGGCAGGTTCTCTAGCCCTTTGATCTTTCTCGTGGCCCTCCTATGGACCCTTTCCAGTCTCTCCACAGTATTGTTTAACAGTGAGGACCAGAACTGGACACAGTACTCCAGGCGTGGCTTGACAAGTGCTGAGTAAAGTGGGATGATGTTGTGGTTTAACCCAGCAGCTGGCAACTAGCACTAGACAGCCACTCGCTCACCCCTCTGCTGTGGATGCAGCCCAGGATCCGGTTTGCCTCTGTTGTGCTGTTGATTGATGTTCAGCTCGTTGTCCAGGACCTCCACGTCCCTTTCAGCAAGGTTGTTTCCCAGCCACACAGCTCCCAGCCTGTACTGGGCTCTTCGGTTATGGCGTCCCAGCTGCAGGACCTTGCACTTGGTTAAACTTCACGCTGCTCTTGCTATCCCACTTTTCCAGCCTGTCCAGGTCTCTCCATAAGACGACCCTCTTTTCTGATGTGTCCACCTCACCCCCTGGTTCAGTGTCATCACTTGGTGACAGTGCTTTCAACCCCATCACGCACAACTTTTATGAAGGTGTTGAACGTCATGGGGCCCAGTATTGATCCCTGGAGGACCCCACTTGTGACAGGCTGCCAGCCTGAGTAAAACCTCTCGACCACCACCCTCTGAGCGCTGCCTGTTAGCCGATTTCCTAACCGATCCCGCAACCAAGCTGTACTTTGCCAGTTTGTCCAGAAGAGGGCTATGGGAAACAGTGTCAAACGCTTTGCTGAAGTCCAGGTAAACAACATCAGCTCTGCTCCCCACGTAGACAGAAAATGTCATTTTGTTGTACAAGGTGATCATGGAGGTCTGGCATGATTTGCCTTTGGTAAATCCAGGCTGGTTTTTCCCACTCGCCTGCTTTACTTGGTCTATAATAGTTTCTAGGAGGACTTGTTCCATTACTTTCCCAGGGACTGAAGTAAGACAAACGGACCTGCAGTTTCCTGGGTCCTCTTTTGGACCCTTCCTGGAGATGGGCTTGACATTTACCCTCTTCCAGTCATCAAGGCTATTCCCCGATCACCACAACTTTTCAAAGATTATAGACAGTGGTCTTGCAGCAATGTCAGCCACTTCTCTTAGCACCCTGGAGTGGATTCTGCATTGACCTATAGATTTATGTCAGCTGAGCCCTTGCAAGAAGATACAGACCAGTTCTCCCTCCATTACTGGTGGGTCAACACACAATGTTTTTGTAGCTGCTTGAGGCTGTGTTCTGGGGTCCAGCTGCGCAAGTAAAGACAGAGGCAAAGACAGTCTTGAGAACATCTGCCTTGTCAGCATTATTTCTAACGGGTTTCCCTGCCCTGTTCAGCAACGAACCTGTGCCTTCCCTGTGCTTCTGCTTCCTGCTCGTCTAGCTGAAGAACCCGTTCTTGACATCTTAGTCACGATTCATTTGACAGTCAGTTTTAGCTGAGCTAAGGCTTTCTGACTGCAGCTCTGCATGCCCCCAGCAAGCTTCTTGTAGTTCTTGATGGGTGTTTGGTCACCTTTCCATAGCCAGCATGTGACTTTTTTGTGTGTGTATTTAAGCACACCCAAGAGCTCATTGCCAAGCCAGGGTGGTCTCTCGTTTTGCCTTTGCAGGGGATGGGCTGTTCTTGTGCTTCCAGGAGGCTGTTCTGGAGTAACTCCCAGCACTCACAAGCTCCTTTGCCCTCCGTGGATGCCTCCCATGGACTCCCTCACAGCTGGGCTCTGAGGACACGGAAGCTGGCCCTTCTGAAATCCAGGCTCTTTGTGCTACTACCGCTCTTCAGCATGCTTAGCAGGGTCTTCAACTCCACAATGTTACGGTTGCTGTACCCAAGGCTACCACTGATAGCTACACTGCAAAGTAAGTCTTACTGGGTTGTGAGCAGTAAGTCTAGCAATGTGCTGTTCCTAGTCGGCATGCCCAGCCTCTGCAGCAGGAAGCAGTAGTCCGTGCCTTCCAGAAACCTGATGGACGACTTGTGCACCGCCATGCAGAAACAGATGGACTTAACAGGCAAGACTCATGGGTGGGGGGGTGGGGGGCAGGCAGAGAGAGGGAAGCTGAAAACGGTGGAATAATGTTGCTAGAAATAGTTGTGAATGAGGTTTAGTGGCTCACACAGGTCTGAGCTCCCTCTCTGGGCTGGTGCTTTGTGTCCTAACGTCTGTTTTGCACTGGGTGGTGCTGGTTCATCATGATCCCAGTAAGACAGGCGCTTGGACTCAGTGACGAATCAAAGTGCTATTTATTAGAGCAAACACTTTAAAATGAGAATAGCATAGATAATCTTATGTGTCTCCAGGTGGTAGGAACTCTGAGTGGTGGAGCATCAAAGGGTCTCTAATCCACCCACAGAGTGCTGGTTGCACCGCATCCACAGGTGTGGTCATTTGAGCTATATGTCACTCCACATAGGAATTTTTTCTTACAAGAAAACTACTATATTCATCAGTTCTGCTGTCATACAGAAAGGATGTACTCATGCGAATTTCTTGCTGCATGGTTAGATAAAGACAGGCACGCAGAGGTGGCTTCATCCCCAGTACCCAGCAGGAGCTGCCTGCAGGCTCCTCCGATAGAATGGGCCAGCTGACTTGATGCTATAGAGAAGGGATCTGCACAGCACAACACAGATCTGAAGGCCAGGCTGGTCTTGCAGCATAGGGCAGCACAGCTCAGCACAGGCCTGGGCACACTCAGATTAACCGTTACGTGGATCGTCAGCTGCTTGATGTACAACGGTCTTTCAGCTAGGACAACTACAAGATCTCATGGGAAGCAGAACCTCTTCCCATGTGCCTGTGAATCACACCTGATGTTAAGGTCCTTCAGACCTCCTAATTGCCCAGCCCCACATGGGTCAACTTCTTACAGAAGGAATTACCTGTGCTTAGCCAGAGCACAGTCTCTCTCCATCCCTTGCAACTAGCTCAGTCTCCTTGAGTCTCCAGCAAAGGAGCAAATCAAAAGTATCTGTGTATCTGAGCAACCTGATCAAGTTGAAGATGTCCCTGCTCATTGCAGGGGGGTTGGACTAGATGACCTTTAAAGGTCCCTTCCAACCCAAACCATTCTGTGATTCTACGATCAAGGAAGGAGAGGGTAACATGTATTTCTTTGTGTGGCTAAGCAAATGGAGAGGTCCATGGGGAAGTATTTGCCAACGGTCAATCCCATTGCTATTGGCAGAGAATGGAGTTAACCTCAGTTGCTGTGCTCTGCTCTGACACTCAGAAGCCTTCTCCTGATAAAGAAGGAGGGAGTGGGAATGACCGTGGGCTTTCAGGGTCCATGGGCAGCTGCTCCTCGCCTGTCGACACAATGGAAACGTGTGTTATGAAAAGCAACCTCACATGGGTCCTCCCTGTGCCAAGCAGGGGCTATAAAGTGTGGAGAAGACAGAAGCTGATTGCCCACATTAAAAGCTAGAAACCAATAGAGAGTAGGTGTCTCCACACCACGAGCCTTTGCTTATCGCACGTAGCACGGAGATTAACGTCGGAATCTTCAGCATCAGTAAAGCGGCAAAATCAGGCCGTGCACAGAAAGTGCAGAAGAGAGGGTGGGAGCCTGGAGGCTACCAGGAGGCATTTCCTCTCTGGATCTTGAGGTGACTGCTTCAAGATACCAGTGGAAAAGGTCAGTGGAAAGCAAAGGGTGTAAGCACATGTCACAGGATGCAGGCTGAGTTCATAAAATGACTCCAGTGAATTTCCCCTTCAGCTGCAGAAAGGAAGGCAGCGCTGATCCGACGGCACTGACAAATAATGAGGTGGATCCAGGAAGGATATAAAATAAGAATGAAATAGGATGTTGGAAACAGAAAAGCAAGGCAATAAAGGTCAAAGAGACGATGAGGTAAAGGAAAAAAAATGTGAAGGTGAGTGTACAAGAAAGCGTTCACAGAGCAAGGAACAACACAGGGAAGGGACAGGGAGGCCAAGAAAGGGAAGAAGAGTTCCCGAGAGACTCTAAGCATTTTGGTACTGATTCACACATTGCCCAAGCACAGGGCTGGAGCGTTTTCCAGGGCCCGTTCTAGAACACTCCATCCTGTGAATCAAAGGAAGTTCACAGAACACAGAACAATCTGCTTGAGCGTGTCCAAAACTCTTCTGCCTCTGGAAAACTGCTGTGGAGGGACAGCTGAAGCACACATTACAGAAGCCCAGCTCTGAGTTACAGTTCGCACTGCTACGTTTGTAAAAGGAAAGGGAAGAGTATTTTTAGATTAAACTAACTTGAATGCAGATCAGCTTTTCAGTGGCATTTCTTCTCTTTCAATTCTTTTTCTTCGATATAGGCGAATCTGTTCTACCAACATTAATAGTTCAAATCAGTGAGTAGAGGACAAGGTAACTACAAGGAACTGTCAAAAAAAGCAGAAATACGAATAGAAAACAGACTGCAGGAAAAAAATTACTACTGCTGAGAATTATCCCTTACACTTCAAGTACAGAGGTTTTTGGATTTATCCTTTCTCAAAAGAGTACTTTTTTTTTGAGTTAGAGCAGAGTATTTATTTGAAAGGAAGGAGAACAGTTTCCTACATGTTCTTACTGACCAATGTAAATTTAACCTTGTATAATCATAGTGTTTCTATCAAATAGGTGAAAAGGGAATTGTAACAGTGCATGGAATGTGTAAGTTGCCCCGAGCGGTGGTCGATGCCCCATCCCTGGAAACCTTCAAGGCCAGGTTGGATGGGGCTCTGAGCCTGATTGAGTTGGGAGATGTCCCTGCTCACTGCAGGGGGGACTGGACAAGATGACCTCTACAGGTCCCTTCCAACCCAAACCATTCTATGATTCTACGAAGTTCATTCTGCAAAGAATGCTCAGAATAAGCCTAACATACATGGCCACCCACGGCCCTTGTGACCAACAGGGACTTCTCCTGAAAACAAAGCTGGCCCTAGCTGGTGTTGGGATGTGTCCAGCCTGCTGGCCACGAGCTCTAGGCAGAGACACTAAATGGATAGACTGGTCTTGTCCTGAGGAGATCTTGACAGACGCCCTAGGCAAACATTAGCTATGGGAGAGAATCGTACCAGTGTAGTCCCTCTGCTAATTCTCCTCTTGGATGTGGGTAAGGGCTGTTGGCATCTTTTCACAATACTTATAAGAAGCCAGTAAAGCCAAGAAATTAACTCCACTGTCTTCAAATAAAAAATAGACAATTTTGACTAAGAAGGGACAAGAAGTTCTGGGACGCCACAAATCTGAATAAATAAGCATCAATTTTATTGAATCATGAATAATTTAAGACTGGTACAATCATCAGCTTTATTCTCCATGACACAGGGGTGGGGAGGAGGAGAAACGGGGATGGTGAGAAAGGGAAGGCATGATCTCAAACAGACCATTCACAAATTCCAATCCTAAATGAGAACTGAAAATTAAATAGGGAGAGGAGCAAATGGAAAAACATCATAAACGTACACAAAATACTCAATTCCTAGTTTTTCTCTTTAAAAATGGCTAGAAAAAATTCATCAAAATGCAGCACTTTTAATCAAATATTTACATTTCTATGTTACAATGAAAAAATGTACATCTTATAGAACATATTTCATAAACTGTTCCACTGGAAACAACTAGATCAAAACAGCAACCTTCCATTTAATATCGACAAAGAAAGATTTTTTTTTTTTGCTTTGTTTTTGTATTTTTTTTCTTGAAAGAAAATTGCCACATTTAGACGAGTTTTCATACACATAATATCGAAGTTAAGCATCAACAACGAAATACCAGTTTGCTTCTTCCAAAATGTACAAAAAGGCTAACCAACCCCCTCCCCCTCCCCTTCCCCCAGTAAACCACGTCTCCTTTATGGCCTGTATCATTCTTGGCAGTTCTGAAGGAAAGAAAATGGTTTCTACTTTCAATTTATAACTCAACACGAATGTTGCATAGAATCTTGCATTTCTTTCTTGTTGATTTTTTTTTTTTATTTTTTTAAACAAGCCAACTTTGTTAGGAAAAAAAAGGCCAAAAAAAAAAAAAGAGGAAGCATTTTGAAAAAGCCTTAAATGAGAACAAAGTCACTTGAAGAAAGACTTAATCTATGAGAAGTCTTGATAAAAACTAAGACGTTTGCACAACAGGTGACCCTGCTTCCCGAAGTTTCCGAAAAGACACCGAATATGGTGATGCTTAGAATGCTTAGCCTACTCTAAGTTGCCTCGCTCACTGTAACCCAAGCTAGTGTCAATAAAAAGTAACAGATAACAGAAAATCCTTCCTGAGCTTAAGCACAGGATTAAAAATGAGAAGAAAAAAAAAAATATACCCGTTCCCCACAAATAAACCACCATTTTAAACACATCTTACAGCACTCCGTTAAAGGTCAACCGAGACATTTTCTCGCATATTACGTCCTTTTAAAGCCCTAGCCCTGCAACTGGATTTTTTTACAGGCACACGCTCTATTCTGCATGGATTCAGCTGGGGGATTAGGTACCAAAATTCACAGTAGTAGCAGGTGAAGTCAGTGCTGGGAAGCAGAATTGTCAGGACTACCGGAAAAATGAACCTCTCTCAAACTCACCATCAGCATGCTATGTAGTTGATCCCATACAGATTTATCCCATTTTTACAGTACCAAGAACTGGATTAGGAACATTGGCTGAGTAACCCTTGGTATTTCATTCAGTGAAATAATGAAATAGAGTTCATAAGGTCAAAACAGTAACACCACCAAGCTCTTCCCCCCATCATTAAAATATTTAAATTATTCTTTTACAATATTTTTCTTTAAAAAAAAAAAAAGTCATCAGCACTTAAAAGTTGTAACAGGAGCAGATTCAAGACCAGCTCAGTAAGACAAAGTACAGTTCTGTTACAGAAAGTCATGAGGTATAATAAAACGATCCTCTCAAGCTGAGTCACAGAAGCATCAACTTGTCTGTGCTGGTACTTTAAACCCACAAGCTCTGAAAAAAGTGTACGTAGCAAGTTTTTTCTGTACATTGAAAAAACAGCATATTCCTGTAGTTTATTAATGCCAGCACTTCTTATAGTCGAAAAGCTTTATTTTTTCCTCCTGCATGGATAAAACAGCTCTTCAGTGATTTCTTAGCTGCAGATGGATATGAACCCGAAAAGTTATCTCATTTCCCTCCGTTTCTGTCACATTTAAACAAATTCTAGTATCTCACACAAACAACATTCACAGCAACTTCTGATATTCCAAGAGATGACTTTAGCCCTGTTTCTTTAAATAAAATCCCGTAATATACAGCACTAATTTAATCAAACACAATTAGTACAAAATAAGGCATCGCTTCAAAAGTCAGCACCAAAAGATAGCTGGAAAGGCTCGTACGAACCGACACTGAGGAGTGACGCTTTCGCGGAGGTACCGCTGCCGTTGTGGTGACGGTGGTGGGAGCGTTTGCGTCCATACAAAGGACGGTGCAATGCTCTGGGAGGTGTTCTTGCTCCCCAGCAGAAGTACCAGCCTCAACACTGACAGCGTAGGTGTGTGCGTTCAGAGGGGAGGAGAAACAAAACCAGGTTCATGGCTCTGCCAAAGCTCAAAAGCATGGCCCTGCTAGACTGAAAAGACGCAGTACCTTCCCTCCTTTTTTTCCCCAGACCCGAATACTGCTAAAGTACTAATTTGTTATGCAATTAAAAAAGATAAGTCATGGAAGTAAATGTTGTCATCGGAGTAGCACTGGAACCGTCACAGAGCTGAGGTTTAATTAACCCATTTATGGTTGTGCTGATTGGAACAAAAAACTCTGAACAAACCCCAAAGTTTCTAAAAAACAGCTGTAACATTTCATGGCAAGAATTACAAACTGAAATTCCGATTAATCCCTTTCCCGGGGTGTAGCTCACCTCCGCGGGCAGGGCTCACCACGCCTGCGCGCTGCCGAAGGTCCGGCGGAGCCGTGGGACCGCATGGGGCACAGCTCTCCCGCCGACTTCGCGGAGGAGGGCAACTCGCTCCCCTCAGTGTAAACACGGGGGTAACGCCACTGAAGTCAACCGAGTTGGCTGGGTGGATGTAAGCGGGAAGAGAATCAGGCCCCGACTAGCAAAGGGCCTCCTGATCTTTCACTTGGAGTAGGACTGATTGTTACACAGTGTTTGAAAAAACCTGATTTGTTCAGACCGTATATATATTTTTATATATTCCTATTTATATATATCTCTTTACAAACACACAATGAAAAAAAGCCCAGGTCTCAGACTGGCAAGGAGAGCAGCGCTTTTTCTTTTCTCTTTTTTTTTTTTCTTTTCTAATATTTATTCAAACTTCCCTGTTTCGCAGCTTTGCCTTTATTGAGTCTTATTACCAAGGCAAGTGATATTGTTATAGCACCAGAACTATACGAAGCTGAGTTTAATCTGCAAAGCTGATTGGTAAAAGTCCAGCCCTCACCTAAATGTGTTTGGTCAGAAGCAGCATAGGTAAAAATTTCCTCTCCCCTCTCCTTCCGGACAGTACATGGCACAAAGCGTTTGCTTCATAGCTGTGAAGTTCCCCCCGTTCCCTTTAACTTTTAATAATGATGATTTTTTTTTTTTAACATCTTCAGTATCTTAGGCATGAGAGCTTACAGCAACTAAACAGAAGAAAACAAAGGAATAGTGCAGTTCTCATCATCGTCAAAAGAAAAACAATACAAAGGTTGCTTGGGTTGCCTGCACCCAGGTTCAAGACTGACTCCAAGTGTCTTGTTCTTGCAGCTCTAATACTGAGATCCCAGCCCAGGAACGTGCTCGTTTCATGAGTCTGTGAATCAGGGTTCTTGCCAAACGGGAGAGCAATAATGGAAACAACCTATTTCTATCTGAGGAAGATCACAGCGTCGACTCCAGAGACGAATCGAGGATGTCATCGTGATGGCTGTTGCTGTTAGAGTCGCTGTCGTAACTCTGGGGACTTGAGTAGTTGGCTGCTTCTTGCAGTCTCATTAGCATGTTCATCTGCAAAGGCATAGGAGTTCACGATTATTCATAATTTGAGGTAAAAAAAAAAATCAACTCCATACAAAAGCTACGGTGGCATTCACTTTGCTGGTGGGTAACAAAGGAAAGGAAGAGACAACTGGGGTAATTAATACTGGGTCTCTGAAAAGAGATATCGACTGTAGAACACGTCATAGCAGCATGCAAGTTAGTCACGAAAAGTCTGCTTTTCCAGTAAAGGTGAAAATGAGAGGATTGAAGGGATTAGCCCGCAGCTGTACTCGACAGGATTCTGCACCCACCCTACCCCCTTCTCTTCCTCTGACCCAGGGAAATAAGGACAGCTCAGTGAAAAGAGGCAAACCTGAACATCCTAATATCTAGCCTGGTATTTGTATATGTATGTATGCACTACCAGAAACTGTAACACGCATTCTATACTCCCAGCTATCCGGAAAAATGTACACCCAACAGAACAGCTTCAGGGCATTCAGTTTGCACAGCTGCTTCAATAACTGTTTCCCATTGAAATAAAATGTGTATTTAGTGTTCAAGCTCAGTTTACGTATTCTACAGAAATACATGTTAACATTTCCCTCTATGCTTCCGGTGGTTTTTCTGATTCATAAATTAGACACCAGTCATGGAGATTATTAGTTCATACATTCTTTGAAAATCTCCATTTTCATTTGGTGTCAAGAAGACAGCTCTAAAAGCCCCGTGAAGTTAAGCAGCGAGCCTATTTTGTGACTGGCAAAACAGGCTAAATGAAGCAGTTCCATTGTGTTATTCAAGTACACGTAACAAGATCATATATTTAATTCCACAGTGTAGAAATTAAGCTTATTAGACACATCCTCAGTCGCTCTTCAGAAAATGACTCCTCCATATATCCTCAAGAAATGCATTTGAAAAGCTTTTGCCTCTGTTTCTTGCAAAACTGCACAGGCTTTCTGTGCGAATGCATTCCCTGAGCTGACTTGACGCCTTCCCCAGAGACATTGCCTTCTCATTCCAGAACCTTTAAATGCTCCTCAACTGTCCTTTACTTTTTTATTCCTGTTTCTAATCCCTAGAAACAAGGGCAACAAAGCGGCTCTGCCATTTCAAAAACGAGAGCTTACCAAAGGATCTCCTTCAGCATCACTCACGGGGACTTGCTTGCTGGTGGAGCCCTCCCGCGACATGGAGTAGCCATCAAAGCCCACGTCTTCAGGCCGCAGCTGTAGCAGAGGAGGCCACTCGTGGTGCTGGGGGGTGGCTGCCCAGGGGTAGGTGTCCATCACCCATTTGGCAGGATCCTCCCAGGGCGCTCTCCTCCCATACAACTGGAAAAGCATGAAAACATTCCTATTAGTCTGCCCCTTCAGCCAGTGCCTACTTAACCAAAATGAACGTGCCACGAGTCTTTGATTGTAGAAAACGCTTGCAAGAAGGAAGGGCCGAACACAAACAAGTGAGATTTCCCTTACCCCAGTGACACGCACAGTTTTAGCTATTTCTCATGGCAACTGATCCGACAGCCAACTCCGCTGAGACTGCAGTGCCCTTCTGTCGGCACCGGTTGAAGAAAGGGAGACCTGAGAATAACCTCACTTCAGCAAGATTAACTTAAATAAAGTCAACACACGAAAGAGGCCGTCAGTGTTGACACCTGGATCGCACCAGCAGCCGCCTTATCTACGTTTGCTGTTGCGGTGAAACCGCTGTCGGTGGAATGCGTAGGAGGAGACGTGAGCCCTGTCATCAGGCAGTGATGATGGATGTCACAGAAAAAGGTTTTCGAGTCGGGAATTTCTTTGTATTCAACCAAGAAAAGGTGCCAGCAGGATTTGTCTATGGTCATGTTCCTATTTCAAGTAAGCACACTCTGTTTCAAAGCCTTTTTCTGTCTTGAAGTCATGTTACTGAATGCCAACATATTCTTGTTATATTCCGTTAAGCTTGCCTTAAGCAGATAATAAATTCATTTTAACGCCACATGACTTTCAGAAGCATAAATACAACTCCAAGTGACTTTAAAATGTTTACTTCTGCTTTATAAATTTCAGCCTAAACATCCTTCAGGAGCTGGAGTTTGTCACTGGCATTTCATCACCTGAATTGCGAGAAGGCTCCCTTCCCTGCACAACGCACAGGGGGAAAAGCAGTGGTCTCAAAGAAATTCATCAGCTCGCTGCCGGATCCGAAGCCATCTCACTTTCCTCATCTCTATTTCTTCTTGGGTTTTTTGTGGTTTTATTTTTTGCATGCAGAAAGTATGAAACTGCTCTAAATACCAACACCTGCGCTATTCCGCAGCAGACCCAGCGAGCCCCAGCCCAGAGCAGAGGTGCCCAGCAGATGGAGCTCGGTGGTCTCAAACCCAGCCGCTGCCACCACCCAGCCGCTCTTCAGCCTTGAGCTCTACTGTGTTATTTTCTCAGCATAACGCCTGCAAGCTGTGGTAAACCAAATCTCCTATTTTAATCTTCTTCTTGGATTGACAGCAATACACATCAGTTGCTAAGTGGAGAGGATTTTATATTCTTCACATGTGCTTGCTACCTAGAAGGTCTGCGTGGATCCCAGCTCGTTTCTAAAAATTAACTAATAAGTAAAATTCCCATTTCAATATATGAAATCATCACGTATCTTCAGGAGATGAGAAGCTGAATGACTAACTTGCTATTCCTTTCCACAGCCACCAGTCCTGTCCATCTCCTTCACTTGCACGTTTTCTGGAGAGCAATTAAGAGGGCAAGAATCTAACGGGTTGTTTCACAAAGCACCGCAGAGAAATGACCGGAGCACCAGTGACGGTGGCAGGAAGCCGCAGGGGTTTGGGGTCCCCTTTTTGCTGGTGCTGCATTCTATATTGATACACCAGGCAGGAAGAACTGGGGTTTTACATCACCCTCTAATTTTCACATCCCTGTTTTGATGAACAAAACCACTCAGCTCCAATGGGAGCAATTATTGTAAGGATCCAGTTGGCTCCCTTGTCTTTGACCCAAAATAGTCCTCTAAACGAGAAACAGATATACAAAAATAGTTCAGTGTAGATCCACAGAGATCAGAGTGAAATCAGTGGTCCACCCTTCCTTTCTGGCAGGCAATTTAATGAGAGATGATGTGCTCTCAGAGGAGCATTTGTGGGCATGGGGGACAGAAAACATCCCAAAATGAAACACATTTCTAGCATTCACTTGTTCATCAGCACAACTCTGGCTATGCCTCAAGTACTGAAGTCTTATTTTTATGCACAGACTCAACAAAAGAGAAAATCTAGAGTACACTGAGAAATTATTTAAAAAGAAATGAATTAGTGGAATTTGGGGAAACGAATCTACAGCACAAAGTGAGAAACTGAAATCCCTGGACTTGGAACACAAGCCATTCAAACAGCCTAAGGAAAGATGCCGGTATCAGGCAAAACAAGCAAGCAAAAAGACAGTTTTATTCATTGTTGCGCTTTCTCTTCATTTCTGTCACTAGTTTTTCAACCCTTTCCACACCTGCTGATCAGCCGATAGGAAAGCTTCAAAACACAGTACAAGGCGCCCAAGCACCACCGTGGGTATCGGTTTTCTCCTTTCCAGGAGGAAACAAAGTCACACGCTCTCCTGTCACTTGTTTCAGATCAAAAAGATTATTGGCTCCCGTTACCTTCTTTTACAGGAAGTTTTATGTAAAATTGTTCTCGTATTTCTAGCAAGGTTCCTCTGTGGGTGTTGTACTTTAGGAACTATCATGTTCTCCACCTCTAGGAGCTTAACACAACCGTTTCAAAGAAAAGGAGGTCTCCAGGCACTGACAATTGTCAAATGGCAAACACAGTTTGCACAAATTCTGACCAAACTTGTTGAAGAATTCATGTATTTCATAAAATTGTAAGGAGCCACTAGTAAAAGCTGTTTTCTAGGACGGGGTTGTCTTCTGTCTCTCTCTCTCTCTCTGTTAATGTCTATAAATCTCTGCTGTATAGACAGCAAATGAAACACGAGGTGATTTTTACTGGACAATGTAAAATCCCATTATTATTTTTTTTTTTTAGTACTTCAAGTACTCAGACTGGTGCATCTTCACAGGTTCTCTATTCTCCGCAGAGCACTCCCATGCAGACAAGAGCTGCACCTCTAATACGGAAAGGTTACTGCACAGAAAAGCAACATAACAAACAAGCAGATCGAAACAAAATCCTAGTATTTTCCAAAAGAAATATTTCATACTTTTTTTTTCACATATCTTAATGGCAACGAATCCTGACAAACACTGCAACAGTGAGCCCTAAGCAGCAGCAGAATGGAGAGAACTATCTTTCACAAACATGAAGGAACCATTCTGCCACATAACTGGTTCTTCACGGAACTCGTACTTGGAGTTATTTCATGTTTCAGAAAGTCTTCAGACACAGAGACATATGTGATGGAGAACCTGTTACTTCTATAAGTAAAATTTCATAACTGTTAATTATTCTTACTAATAGCAAGCCATATCTTGCTTATAGTTAGAATTTGTCTAGTCCAAACTTGTCAAACATCCACTAGCTTTTATTCCCGGAAAGACTAAAGCAGAAGACTCCCATAGACCAAGTAATATTTTAGCTTCCTCTTGAATAAACTGAATAGTTTGAGCTTCTCATCTCTCTCATTGAATAAGGCTTCATGTACCTTAATGATACCTATTGCTCTTTTCTGAATCCTTTCCATGTTTTTGTCTTTCCAATGAGCCTTTTTACATGGAGAAGTACTACCCTCTTCCTACCTCTATCAGACCTAATTATAGCTTATGCCCTTAAAATGGCATTTGTCCTCTTACCAAAATACAAGCTCCCAATGCATTGCCATAATCTCCTATTCTCCAACCACCTTTAGCCCTTTTTCAATCTTCTAGACTCTCCCTGATCCACTTTTTCATCTCTGTATGTGTGATCTCGTGTTTAGCTTTCATGTATGGAATGCCCAGAATTTACTGATATTTGATGATATCTCCAGAACTGTTAAATGTTGCGCTACCATGCTTATTCTGTGAACAGAATAAATATTCTGTGAACAGACTGAAGAATAAAAAAAGAGTCATTTATTCCATGGTTGCATGACAAGTCCATAGCAACCCTCTGTTAAACCCTCCTGATTCCAACAAGCTTTATTGTCATAGAGACGCTAAGGACTGTGTGGTAATGCTTAAAACTATCCAAATGGCTAGAGTATGAATCAATTACTAAGTACAGGCAATCAATGATGATTTCACTACAGCCTCTGAAAGAATTATGAAGGATTCTGCTAAAAAATTCATCCTGCAGACCGAGAAGTAATCAAAACGTCACTGATACTGATCCTGTCACTCAGTAATACGTTTCTCTCCATAAACAGCTTTGTTCCTCCTCTGTTGAAAGATGTGGTTTACACAGGAAAATCCAGCATAATTAAGTTAATGGCCACAAACATATTTTTTAGAGGCACAGTGTGATTTTAAGGTGTGCTTGTGGAACAGATTATTGGAAGATATTTGGGTGTCTAACTCCCTCCACTGAACACATCAGTAGTTGGGCATCTAAACACTTTTCAAAAAATCTAATCCAGACTTTTAGTGCTTCCACTCCACATTCCAAAATTGGTTGAAGAAGTAATTCTGCCCAAAATTAACAACAATTAAGGTTATATTTTTACAGACATGCAGGTATTCAGCGTGCAAAGTTGTACCTACAGAAAACGCTGCTCTTACTGAGTTTTGTTCGAAGCCGTGTTGCCTTTTGAATAGATACCATTCAAGACCTATGATTTTTCACTTTTGCCTGCTCACCTGTAGCCCTTCTCTAACTGCCTCCAGAAGATATGGGATGATGGAGTAGTTCCATAAGTCAGTAAACCAAACTCGAGAACCATCTACATCTATAGGACAGGAGAGGAAGAGCCGTGGACCTGGAAAGGGAAATTCAGATATCACGCTCAAATCACTATCATGATATGCATCAAAATAGGATCAAACAACGACTTCCAGTTCTCTGGAGAAAGAAGCCAAGGATGAGAGAACGTAAGTAGCTAGCTGGCGAATTGCTCTTCCTGAGAGCTCAAAAATCCTCTGAATCAACAAACCACAGCCCTCAAGGTGCAAAAAAGTTAACCAGATTTCCTAATACGGTTTGTATCCAGGACTTAGAAAGAGGTAATTTTTTCTTAGGAAAAGAAAAAAAACAGTTTAGAAACTTCTTGTACAGTTTGCCTGAGCGTACACTGGCATCTAAAAGTAGGGTTTTGAAGAAACCTTATTTACCTGATATAGCACAAGGAAAGGTACAAGGATGCGCCCGATACACAAGCAAATGAAATACATATATTTGCATATGCTTGGGCATATGGGCAGAGCACTTACCAATAGTAACATCAGAGGAGCTATGAGCCTCCAAGAATTTGTTCAGATGTTGCCAGACCTTGGGAATCCAGTCAATAATTTTAACGAGCTCTGCATTTCTCATCCTGCCGCTGATCTCTGTTTCTATTAGTTTTCTTCTCAAGAAACGGCCGAGAAAGCCTTTGACCGGCTCAGTGTGGTTAGCACATAGCACCCATCTGTGGCAGAACAGCAGAAATGGCCATTATTTCTCTTTCACGCTACTGAACAGAACTATTCTGGGCGAAATTTCTTTTATTATTTCTGGATTATCATCATGATCAACATGGGTTATCCCAGTCATGTATGTTTCTTAGCAAAAGTTATTTGGAAATGATGAATTCACTAAATTAAACAATTTGTTTTGTGCATTGTTTCAGCTTATTTCTCATTCAGTATCTGCTTTGCCTAGTATCTTACTTAAAATTTGTTAGAGGACCAAATACCTTAACACTTCTCTGAAAAGTTTGATGAATCCCAGCTACTTTACTAACAGCATCACAACAAAGCTGCACATGTCAGGGCAGCAACTAGTAGCGAATGGTATTTCTCTCTCAGTTTGCTGTTTCAGCTGATAAGAACAATTTCAGATGACTCAGTAGCCATTACTCCTTTGCCAGCCCACAAACACGAATGAGAAACATGAATAAACAGTACCTGAAGTTATGGTGAAGCTGAAGATTAGGTGTTGAGGAGGTGGCTTGGTTCATCGTGCCAATAATATATGGACTATTGAAGGGAAAAAAAAACCCACAACCAAGCAAGTCAAACTTTTAAACTTTGAAAAACGACCTTTGAGTAAGCTCTCAATATTGAAAATGGTTATTCAAACTTCTTTTGTCACAGAAGGTTTTCATAGTTACTAATAACCAAGTTCTTTACTGAAAATCTGACTTCTAAGAACATCAAATTCTGAAAGCAAAGCAGAAATCTCCAAGCAGGAACCTCTACTAAAAACAGGGTTTTAGTATTGAAGATCTACCACATGAAGTGAATGCAAATGACCCAAACCCTCTACTACTCTTTTATTACTGATTTCAGAGGAATTGATCATTTTATGAAGAAAAGAAACCTCTGACGTGCCGGTCCATAATATGGACGGTCTGGCCGTCTCAGTCCACTTGACCAAATTTATCTAAAGTTCGGTTTTGTGACCATATTTTGCAACAGTGGTGGTCTGACCGCAGGACTGAAATTTGGAATGCGTTCTGATATAATTTCTTTACCATTTGTGGTACTTGCAGTTCAGAAGTCCATTAAAGATCTCTCCTAGGGAGCTAACATGATGCAAATTATCCAAAATGATTACAAGAGGCATATCCACAGCGTTGTTTTCACTGTTACACTGATCTGCTAGGTTGGACAGGTATTGGCGGAGTTCCTGCAAAGCATATATAAAGAAAAAAAACCAATAAAGACAGTTTTCTTCATATTCCTTGAAAATCCAGTTAAGATAAATAAGCTACTGGCTGTGTAATGAAATCTAGAGCAAAAGAGCCTGACCTCTCACAAATGCACACATTTTCCATGAAAAACCAGAATATGGGTTTCTTTCTCTTTTGTAGGTTATGCTGAAGATTCAAAGACTGTATCAGAAATCCTGAGTGAGACATGGGCCTAAAGGGGGAGTAAGATTTTGTCCTTCGCTTCGTGTTTTTTCATTCGTGCTGTCCTAACCTCACATCCAGAGGTCGGAAATGTATTTTTCTTTCTTTTCAGGAACTTGTTCAGCTCTCCAGACAGCAAACCAAACCTTGCATCCCAGCTAGGCTTGCTGTATTTTCTTGCAAGCGCATGTGTATCAAGACAGAGCCGACCAAATTAATCTGGAACAAAGCATCCCTCGACAGAGGCCAAATTCGGATGCCTTCAGCAACGCCGTGGAAGAAGGATGAGCTCGGGGGGCTGCTGCCGGCTTTAAAGCATTTATTCCCTAACATGTCTCAAATTATACCAGTGGTCTATAACCACACTTTCAACCATCTCTTTCCTCCAGAGAAAAATGTGCCTAAGGCCATCAAATATACAGCTTTTTTTTTTTTTCTTTTCTTTTCTTCTTTCTTTAATCTAGACGTTCACTGGAGGTCTATTCAGCAAAACCAGCAGCACATGAAAAAGCAGAGGCATGCCTTACCAGGGCAGGAATGTGCCTGGACAACAGCCGCTCCAAACCCAGCCTATACAGATTACAACTGCTGATACCCGCAGCTGCAGGACCTCTTGACAGCCTTGAGATGCATTTGAGGGTTACTGGCAAAAGGCCCACGTGCAAGGGGGATTGCTTAAGCTGCCGGGAATTTCATGCAGGTGTTTAAACTTCCTCAGCAATTCTCAGGCTCCTAACCACTTGAAAATCGTGACACCTTAAGGTGTTTAAATACACACCTGGAAGCCTACTGTTTCAGGTCCATAATCAGGTGAATCTGCAGTTCTGAAAATCTTTAATATTATTCCTTTTAGGATTAACACAACGCTTTAAAGATCAGTTTAAAATCGGCTTTTGAGGGATTAATAAAGGAGGAGACTCTCATTTTTGATACACGGTAGCATTAATTGTGCAAGGATGGCTTCCCTTTCCTCACCTTACTCGATTTATGGTCCACATTGAAGGTTGCAATAATGCCATCGGCCAGCTCCCTGCCCTCTCTGAGGACCATATACTCCGAGAGGCGGTTTGCCAGGTATGTTTTACCGGTGCCACTGGGGCCAGATAAGATAATCCGTCTATGTTCCATCAGGAGGGAGACATAACGCTGCAGTATAGGCTTTGGGATCAGCGATTCAAACACCAGACTGTCCAAACTGTTCTCACAGATACCTGCAACAGGAAAAGATTCCTCATTCAGAGGGATTCCCAATTTTTATTCAAATTACCTGCATTTTTAAAAGTTTCTCTTCTTTTTTTTACTAAGTAGATGTAATGCTGCAAAGCAATCCCGTTAGTGGAGTTCGAACAAATCAAGATTAGTTGAAATTACTAGACAGTCAAACCAGAGAACTGAAAAATGTCATTTTGTGAATGTCCCTGGGCCCAGTAATAGCTGGAGAAAACCCCGAAATGACACTTCGAAACAGCTGATTGTTTCTCAGTGCAGAGATAAATCCCTCTCCCACTCTGGTATCCTCCGTGGTTGAGAGGAGCACATATAAAGCTGGTAAAACAAGTGTAGGAGTGACCTGTGGGCTTAGCCGGGATCCTCCTTCAGCTCTCCCAGTTTTCCAAGCGCTCATCTGCATCCTACGGTGTCTAAGGCCCCATGAAAGCTGCCATACCACATGATTCCAGGCCACATTTTTCACACACATACCATCCATTTTGCATTATTTCACCATGTACGGCATGCATTCAGCCACAATGTACCTGTTTACTTTTGAATCACTAGAGAAAAAAACCCCAGCTATCATCAACTCCCCCTGCTTTCCCAAACGCTTGTAATTAAACTCCTCTGTATGCTGATAGTTATCTCGCCTAACATAAAACTCCTACTGATAAGCATTTACGCAACATCAGCAGTCACTTTCGGCAGAATTGGCTCAGGGAAAATAGTGCTTCAAAACAAACAGCAGGAAGGGAAGTTGGCAGATCACACAGAGAAATGTTTGCACCTCAATGGCTACTTGGAATATTAAATATTTATACAGGCAGCTTTATATCTCAAAGGTATATGGAAGCGATTTTCCATAAACTGATTAAATACATTTCTATCTCATTGAAAACTGTTATTACATATGAACCTTCAAAATACAAGTCAAGTCTATGCAAGTTGAATATAAAATCGGATCGCAGCATTACAGATACAGCTAGATCTTAGGCAATATTTCAATTGGCATTTACTACTGGACAATGTCTTTAAGTAAGCAGAATACCCTGGGTTCACATCAAACCTCAGTAAATTGAGATATTTCATGGCTTATTTTGTCTTCCTGCCCACTGATTTGCTACCCAAGGTAATTGATTTTTTACAGCAATATTCAAAAAAATCCAACTACTTTAAGTCAAATGCCACAGCCAAACTCTGAATGTGAGCTGCAGGGTGTTTGGCAATGCTGTCACACACTCCACTGCTGTACACAGATCTATGCTCGATTTCACTGGTGTTACTTCGAGCAAACTGACGTGCATTCAAAATGCAGCGAGTGAGTATTTTTCCCTCAAATCTCTTTTCTTCGTTGTTGTCATAAAAACGGTTCCCCGAGAAACCAAATGAAAAACCATACGGGAAATATAAGCATTAAATTCTTATCCATATGATATAATGAAACAGATGAGACTTTTGAAAAGCATACATTTTGAAAATGGGGAGTTTAAGGTGTCCCATGAATTCTGGGATCCCTCCTTACTGGTGCCCAAGGAGGGACTCTTCAGCGAGATAAGCAAGTGAAATCAAGAATTTTTTTACTCTGCTTGAAGGAAACTGTAACTGTTACAAAGAGGCAATGAAATTCTGAGACTTTATTCATTTGGAAGGCACTTTGCTGCTCAGACAACTCCATTACGTCCCTTGTGGTGTGAGGTCTTCTCCAGCACAACTCCAAGCATCAGTTCAAGATATGTGGAGAAAACTGCTGTGTGTGTTATTATTCCTACTGCTACAGGCTGAAAATTTGCTGAATTTATAGACTTTGCATACTCGGAGTGCTGTCTTCATCAAATGAAAATGGAAGTACCAGTAAATAAAAGGCACGGCCAGGAAAAAGCAGCACAATAAAAAGTTTCTACTCCTCTGAGTTTCTTGACACATCCAGCTTTGATAAAACTGCAATTAGTGAGAACTACAACAGACAGGTCAAGCACAATCACCTTTGATGGTAACTGAAATCGTGTTGTTTTCTCCAACTAGATAGCCACAGGGCAACAGCTCGGGTGTCTCTGTGCTATTGGTGCGTTTGATTTCTCCAATGCTGTAGCCCAGAACACTGTCTGAATTCAGTCCCAGCTGGCTCACGGGATCCACATGAATGATATACTCCTAGGTGAAAAAGGGACACGAAAAGTTAGGCAGCACTGAAATCTCGGCGACTTTATTCTGTGCTATAACAGCAATAATCACAGCAAGCTCAACATTGCTTGGCACTGTCAAAATCTAACAGGAGAATTCAAGCAGACAGCAGGTTATACTCACTGACCTTAAACAACCGTCTTACAACCCCGTCCAGAACATCCCATTTGGTCTTGCCACTGACTCCGATACAGCCGATGAGGAAGGTGCGAGGCCTCGAATCCTAAATGCACAGAAATGTGAACTTAAGTTAGTAAATAAATCCTAATTGTATCAGACAAGTCTGTTTAATGTAATTAAAATGCTGGGTTTTATCCCCTCCTTTTTTTTGTTCTATTTTTTTCTTAAATTATGGTGCATCTTTACCACTCTATACGGTGAATTCTGAACACTTCATGGAATCCTTCTTTTCTACTAAATGTTTTCTGAAGTGTTGGAGTCACACATCTAAAGGATACTTAAGTAGTAATCAATCCATGAACAATTCAAAAACCTCTGAGAGGATTACAACTTAGGAAAAATCTAGGCAAAAAAGTTCACAGCACATTAATTTCTCCATAACTTCACAATCAACTGTGTTGCATTTGCAAAGTTTATCCTATTGACTTCTAGAAATGCTGCTGTGGACATAGAAATGTAAAGATATATCTATAGAAATTATACATGATTATATGCATAAACAGTTACATATCTAGATAGATATTTATATACACATATTTATATATAACAACTTCTGTGTTCTGTTTGGTGTATCACAGCATTTTAGTTGATAATTTTGTTTCTGATTTCTAAGGCAGATAAAAAACAAATGCACCCCATTTTTCTATTATTCTATAGCTGCATTCAGTGTGAAACATTCATTGAAGAAAAACTAATTTCTGTCAAAGACTTCAGCTAAAACTTTAGGAATCATTGCCATGTGGTAACTTCACTGACTGGGAGCACAGTGGACTCTAGGAAAACTAGCAATACAGTTTTACTGTTAATTTGCTTACCCAGGGCTGTAATTGTTAATGCAAAAATGGTATTTAATGGAAATATCTGCTGAGTCAACTTTCTTTCTGATTATTCATACTGTGATAGCAAGGTCAGTGCTTGGACTGTGTAGCAGATCCATGCATACGTTACACATGAGGTGGGCTGCGATTTTACAATATCTGAAATGTATTTGGGTATTTAGGATTCTTTCAACTACTCATGAATAGAGAACATCTGAAAGATGTCATTCAGAATGGGATACTTGTGCCAGAGAGGACAACTTGAACTAGAACTATAAGCTACAGATCCCCCAGTTAGGATCCATTAAGTTCTTCCAGAATACCGGTGTTTCTAGCATTTTGGTGCACCTTCTATCGACACATTGGATCATTTTCATTATTCGTTAAAATTTTATTGAAGTTTAACAGAAAGGCCCAAGAGCTTTGTGCAGGTTTTAACACATCAGTCTTAAACAGATGCTGTCCCAAGGTGTGGATTAGTCTGCTAACCTCCTTGATGCTGAAAGAGCGGCCTGGTTTTCAGAGATACTACTGACAGGCTTAAATTGTAGCGTTCTCACCTACACCACTGACACAAGCTCTGGTCCAGCAACCCTGTGTTACCAACACGCTCCACGGCCAGTGCTGATGGCACTAACAAGAAGCTGTCAAATAAAAGATTACTGCAGGTGAGTTGATGAGACACCATGAACTGATGGTGTTGGCTCTCAGCAGTTCCAAGGAAGTGGGGGTTTAGAGCCCTGGCTGCCACTAGTCATACACCAATGAACTATTTTGCAGAGAAAATTTAAAAAAATCTTTTGCAAATAAAAACCTCCGAAACAAATGGGATTCAAATTCTCTGCCACATTCCAAAGTCACTTGTATTTCAAAGCTGGGGATGAAACACAACTCACCTCCTTCCACTTCATCTCATCCTGAAAGCTGACGACTATTTTGACATGCCTGCCTCCCTCTTTCCTGGCAGAGCCGTCTCCAGTGTCATCTAACAGCATGTCTGTGAACAGAAAACATCGACAGCTTCACAGCTGTATCTTAATAACAACGAAGACTATTCTGGTTTACGCCAGCACGTTTATTGTAGTCAAACTCAACACAGTTGGGCTTCATACACCCCGAGGCAAAACACCAGAACCAGGTGTACTGACTTTCCTACCAAACATCATTATCACTCTTAAAAAGTGAAGGTCATTGAAAATTATTAGTCAGTTACTCTGTATTTTCCTTCCTACGATATATCCCCTGGCAAATCTACACCATTAAATGGCTTTAAACGTGACTCTTTGCAGCTGAGGTCATAATTGGACATCTCCGATCTAGGGCGTAGCAGACCTACGACGACATTTTAAAAGAAGGCTTTATGCCAGCTCCTGACACATTTCCACACCTCAACTGCTAATAATTTTCATGCTTTCATTTTTCCGTGGCTAACCAAACCAAATCTTCCAAGTGCAGGATAAAACCTGCCCACCGCCCTTCCCATTAAACTCACCGAGACTGGTTGACTCCGTGAGGTTCAAACTGTGCTGAGAGAGACCCACTGAATGTCTCGGAGAGGATGAAATGGAAACCTGAGACTGAGCCCTGCTACAGCTCCCGTGGTTTTCAGATTTCAGCCGATCGTTTTCTGCTTTTAATTTTTCAATCTCACTCTTGAAAAGACAAGTCAGGAGTTAGCAGGCACAGTGAAAACGTACACTTAAAAGAGAGCAACAAAAGTAACTTAAGAATAAATGCTAGTTTAGCAGAAATGCAATTTTCATAATATTTTAATTTATTTTAATAAATTAATGATTTTAATTATCATGTCCCTTCCATGAAACTTTTCAAAGTATTCCAGAAAACATCAATCTGTGGCAATTCACTAAACACTGAAATGCAGCTACTGTAAAGCAGAGAGCATGGGAACATTTTAAGAGGTTGCTGACAGTCAACAAAATCATCTCCCCATAGGTTTCCAGGGTTGAAACCGTCGAGGGCAGCAGAATTCATGTCTTCAAGCTGACTTTCAATGAAGGTACAAGGTTGAACACCAGCACAAAGCTAGAAAAACTTGTAGTAAGCATTCAAAAACTTCAAATATACCTTCTTCCAGATCTTTACTGTGTGGCACGTTGGCCAATCTTCAACACCTCGACATGGATTGCAATGTTTGGGGTTGTTATTTCTTACCTGCATTCTGTTCATCGCCTCCCGAAGCTGGTCAAGCTGATGGGCGGAGCTAAGAGCTTCCAGACGAATATCAGTCAACTTCATCTCCTTGTCTCTTAGCTCATTTCGTAATTGCATGACTGTTTCAGCTTCGCTGTCAGTGCATTCAGAAATACTGGAAAAGATTGAAAAAACAGACATTGAACAAGACCATTCGGCACTTTTCAGATGGTGCTTCTCCATCATTTGTAAGTAAAGGAGAAAAACCTCTTTTATTCAGCAAGAAGCAGGCAACAGTTTCGGCTTATTGGATTAGTGATACCATAAATCAGATATTAAATAGGTCATGGAAACATTAGAGACTAGTGAAATAAATATGTCTGAGGGTTATTTTTCTTTAATCAGCATCTGAAACAGAATTCTGGAAGTCACCTACTATTGGATAGTCTTAATTAATTCATGGCAGTTGCCATAAAGGAAAACTTCTAAAGCCAAAATCTAAATAAATTAAGGGGGTGCTGGCAGTAACAGCAGTTGGATGGAGATTGATGAGTTTACAGACAGATTTAAAGCTCACCAGGTGTGCACAGCTGGGTTTCCCTGAACTGTTCTGGAGGGCTTGGGAACTCTACACCTATTCAAGCGTGATAAATTCCTGCTCGCTTTAAAGCGCTCATGCCTCAAAAATTTTTGGTGGCCTTTTTCTTCCCTCCTCCCACAAAAAAAAAAAGATTCTGGGCGAGTAACATTCGTAAATGTTTCTATACGAAGATCAACTACACAGCTGCATGCTTTGAGGGAGATTTCATTTAAAATGTTTTTCCCTAAATCAGATTAATGAGAGATGTTTTCCCCACCAAAAAGCCAATACCCACAAGTTTTACTTGTGCTCTAGCCTTCCCTCTGTTCCCGTATTTAGTCTTTTCTCTTGCTTAGCCTTCTGGCTTTCATGTCAAGATGAGACGTACGCACGCAGCTTTTTGACTGACGACAGACGAGATGATCATTTGACAATTTTCTGGCCTTAGATTTCTAAACCACAATTTGCTGCACTCACCAGAAACTCCCTCAGCTAGGCTGAGAGACTGGAGAAGCTTTGAAACAAATTCACAAGGGATTAACTTCTCCTACTGACATTTCATCGTTATTACACGGCTGGAAACTATTGCTAATGTTTTCACCTCTTCACATGAAAACAAGCGATGGGCAAAACTTCGAGTCTGGGTACTTACTCCAATGCATTTGATCCGAAATCAGGCTGGAAGCTTCGCATGACCATCTACAAGGTCGTAAGGCTCTCTGGTAATTATATGTTTCACATCATTGCCTCTTACAACCTTCTGTATTTATTTATCCTACTCAAGTGATGAAGCTACTGACAGAATTCACTGAAAATCTGTTTTACAAAGTTTTCCAAGCACATTCTAAAATGCGAGTTTAGACTCAAAACTGTGCGGGGTAAGGCAATTATTTAACTTTATTTCACACGTGGCCAAAATGAAGCCTCGAGACTGCCTACGACCTTCCCATGAACGTAAAATGAGTGAAGCAGCAGAGCACAAGTCCTGACTTTAATGCCTACACCTCATTCTCATATAAACACAGGCAGAAGGGTATGGCTTGGTCCTACAGATGAGCCTGTATGATAGCTTGCTGCTACCCAAAGGAAGACATTGGTTTCTCACTCTTCTTCCCCAGCCTGCTCCCGGCTGTGCTGCTGTCATGTCCCCATGCTTACACCAGCTCTGGCCCTCAACAGAGTCTGAGCAGCCCCCTGAGCAGATCCAACCCAGCAACCTGGGGAAAAAACAACTTTTCACGTTTCTGACAAACTATTTCTCACTTCATTTAGCACATTGCATGGGCTCAGTGGAGCTGTTTTGTTTGCGAAGTAGCAGAGCTAGTGCAAGGGAAGGACCAGGCACAGGTGGCTGGGGAGGTACAGAAGAATAGAGGAGAGGATCATCCCTGTTCATCAGGCACAAGCTGTTAGATGAGTTCAGCTGCATGGCTAAACCACGCTGTCTGATTTCCAGTAAATCCTTACCTTTATCTGAATTTGTCAACTTAATTAGGAATTCATCATTGCAGATTAGTACAATACGTGCTGTCTTTAGCCAACAGAGAAAACAAAATCCCACACTTGGCTTGGCTTGTTTCATCAACAGCAACAGATCCAATTAATTCTGTACTCCAAGGTCACCCTGGTTACAAATACTCTTCACACTCACTATGTTCTCCTGAGAGTGCACCCCAATGAAATATTAAACTGTACTACAGTAACAATGCAATGATTTTTAGCTTCCCGGACACTAATGCAAAGGTACCGGGTTGGGAGTCAGCTTACGTGTTCCCGATTATAATTCTCTGTATATATAAATTCCACTTTTCTGTCCTCTGCCTGTAGTTTCCTTCGACTACAGAACTTCCAAAACAGGCAGTAGCTGAAAGTGTGCTCCTCCCTCAGTCTTCTGCCAGTATAACAGGGTTAAGGATTTTACCCCAAACACTTCGCAAACCATGGTCCCCGTCTGGGAGATAACCTGAGTGACACTCAGGAGAAGGACCGACCAGCGGCAACACACCAGCCCCGATGTACAGGACAATCCAGTCTGGCCCAATGCGTCTTCTGCTGTGGCCTCATGGTGAACAGCTGGTTCGAGCAGTGCATGGAGCTGAACAGCTGTCAGACAGTGCTTACACAGCTGTGCAGACTCTTAGGCAGAGGAACCAAGGGGGACAAGGTGGTGCGAGGCACATTTTGCCACTGTTTGTTTCTGGAAAGTGGCCTAGAGATGTCCTGGAAAGCTAGCACGGAAAACACTGGATCTCTCCAAAGCATGGTATTTCTCTCTTCCTCTACTAACACAGCAAGATGCCTTCCACTCCATTTTCTATTTAAAAATTACAAAATCACTTACAGAGAATTGGAATGGGAAGCTCTCAGCAATGGTGTTGAAACTGTAGAGTTATGGTGTGGTAGCTTTGGTGAAGAAGGTAATGAAGAATCAGTCATCTCCTCAATATCTGAATGAGAAGATGCTGACTTGGGAGATTTCTTTTTGCCAAAAGCTTGCTTGAAGGAGCTGCGTAACTGGAAAAAAATAAGATCACAACAGTAGGCATCACTGAGAGTCCTTAAGAATGAAACCAGGCAAAAAAAGGCCACAGAGCAAAAACTCAAACATGCAAATACTCCAAACGATACAGCCATACTCACATGTATTTTGACAGAGGTAAAAAAAGAACAAAAAAGACTTTTTTTTTCCTTAGCTATTTTGTGAGATTAATAAGGTCAATAGGACTGGATATGGATGCTTCTTATTTTTAAGATTACTGGTTTATAGCAAATTGTGTTCAGTGCAACAAGCTTTACAGCAATGTTGTAGCAACTTGCTGCTAGAATGTAACATGGCTCAGACAAGGTTAATGATGCTGAAAGGGTTAGTGATGTAAACGGGTCGGTTAGCTTTGTATCTCATAGTTTAAAGTAGGTCTTCCTTACCTCATTGACCTGCCGGAAGGAGCGGAAGCAAAAGGAAGTGGGGGAAGGAAAAAAGACATGTTTTAACAGATAAAGCCAGCGATAAGGAAAGCTTTGGATTTCCAACACAAACATGACCAATGATCAGCAAAGACCAACAGTTACCTTCAAACTGGAACCCTGTGTTTTCCAAAACCAGGTGTTTCAAACAAAGTGCAGTCATTTTTTGTATGGCTTGAGGGAGACACCAGACCCAAATCTCTTAACTATTTAAATTATATTTTCTCCTTAGCTCAGACAGAATATTTTGGCTGACAGCCAAGTTAATATTGTGTTTTTCCTTGCAGGATCACATATTTCACCAGGTGAAAAGGCTGAATCCTTTCTACCTACATGCAACTAAAAGAACCTCTTTTTAATGTACTGTCATATTCCAAACAACAAAAAGAATGAATATTCATGTCATTAAACTGATGCTATCATGAAGTTACAGATCAACAGTTAGCGTTCCAGAAGCGTCTGGACAACGCTCTTTGATCTACGGTTTAACTTTTAGGCTGCCCTGTGTAGAGTCAGGGTTTGGACTTGATGATCCTCACGGGTCTCCTAACTCTGCGAACACCATTTAACGCGATCACAAATTACATGTTGTACACAGGCTGGCTTAATACGAGCTGAAAGTTATTTTTAAACTAAATAAAGACTCCTACGGTGAGAAATGTTGAAAATCTGGTGTTTCAGCTCTGAATGGACAGCTGTGTTCTGTCGATATATAACAGAAAGATCTTGGCTGATAACTTCCTCAGTATTTGTGGAATAAACAATGTGTGAATCAGATTCAACTTATATATTTTCTCAGTAAACTACTGATTTAACTTTCAATCTTCATTTTACAGAAATGATGTACTAACTTTTAAGAACAACATAAAAATAATGTCCTGTTTCTTCTACTTCATGGAAGCTTTACTTATTTCTCTTTATAAGAAGATGTTTCCTTAACTGTGCTTAAAAACAGTCATTTGATGAATGAGAAGTGTAGGGTGCTGTAGGATTGTATCTACTAGGTTACAATAACGAAGAATAGAAGCTAAAGCAAAAATGTAAAAAGTGTTTCTCTTCACTAAGGCTTAATCATTACAAAAGGTTTGTGTCACAAATTAAGAGTCTCTAGCAATTTAAAAAATAGAGCAATTTACTTTGTCTATAACTAATGTATAACCCAGCACAAGAAGGATTTGGAAATGACGCTGTTTCCATTCAGCCAATTATTTAAGGGGCAGAGTGGAAATACTGCTGTTATGAAGGAGCTGGCAAGATATCAAAATAAAACCACTGGGATAAGAGAGAAACAGAAACAAGCACCTGCTCAGGAAGCTGTTTCTTACAGTTCAGGATTTTCACAAACATTTTGGAGAGGATATCGTGCAAACACAAATCAAGCTTTTACCAGCTCAGACCACATTTTGTAGCTACACGGAGTTCTCTGTACACCCAGAAGATCCAGGGAGATTGAAGTTCAGTGGGAAGGAAGGGGTGGATTGCTTTACTGGCTACAAGCAAGGATCTAGGGACTTTAGGCCAAACTACAATCAGACTAGGTCACTAAGGCAGTTATGGTCTAATTGAAAATGGAGTTTAATATAATGTACCTTTCCTCCAGTACACGGTACCTTGTACACAGTACATGATGAGCAAAGAAGGAAAAATTGGAAATCAAAGGTAAGTATTGCAAAATCTTGCAAAATAAATGTCCATCACAGTAAATTTTTTAAAATTGGTAAATTTTTGTAGAACTCCACGGTAACGTTCAAAGCAGAGTTCTTACAGTGTTTAACGTGCTCACTTAAAAGAAAGCCCTACAAGCCAATAAGAAAGAAAACAGTAAGAATGATCTCTCATTGGGGGTTTGTTTTACTTTAATGACAGACGTCAAGTTTCCCCTAAGGGGCTGGACATCATATTACTTTTAGCCAGAACTGATCTTTGACAGCTATTTCTAATTTAAGACTGGCCTTTTGGCTGTTAAGCTAAAATTCAATCCTAGGCTGAGTCAACACAAGCATATACATCACTTACGACTCAATTAAGCCTTCAAAAGAGAGTTTACACAGGATTTAAACGGCGCACAGTCCTTGTGCTGACCTGTAGCAGGAGGGGAGGAAGGAGGAGCCGAGTAGCTAGATTTCACCATGCGTGTTCTGACAATTTTATATAAACCTCACGCAATTTGTTAAAATGGACTCACCCAGTTCTTCCTCTTCTTTTTCTTTGAATCACTCTCGATGTTGCTTCCCACACTGGAGTGACTGGTAGCGCTGTTAATACTGGAGACGCTGTCCGACGAGTGCTGCCTCCGGATCCGCAGGTCTGTGGGTTGAGCAGCTCCAGGTCCTGAATATGAATGGAGGTGGTGTCAAAATTGTGTAGGAAATTTGATATAAGTGTACTTTATGGGGATAAGTAAGAGAAGCGTGATAAGACAGGACTGCGTCCAGACTTTACATTGGACACCAAAGAAAATAAAGACAAGTGTCTGACAGCTCCGAAACTGGGTTCTTTGCTCCCTGCTGCTTCACATCAGTGTCTAGATGGGTGAATTACTAAATGCTTACAGCAAATTCAGTGAGCTCACACTGCAGGTGGAAAAGCTTTGGTAAAATGCTTTCTCATATGTCCAAGACATCCATTTACTTCCGCAGAATTTACTGCACTATTCATACAGATACCCGTTTCGAACCCGCACATGATACCAAACCAGTAATTAGAGCACGGTTGCGAGACAAAGCTGATGTCTGACGGTTACACCAGCTGTTACCACGAGGACGAAAGTCTCATGAGCACTGCACTGTTGCTATATGTGGTGCTTGGTTCGCACCTTTGCAGTTGAGCTCTGGTGTGTTGATGACTCCATTGATGGCAGCCTGCGCAGCAGCATTTTGCTTCTTCAGCAGTTCAATCGTCTTCCTTAACTCGTTCAGTTCTGAGTCCTTGAATAAGAAAAAAATGGTGATAAATCAGAAACCACCGATGGTATCTAACTGCTCCAAAGGAGCCACATTTCAATCTACGCGTTGGTTGCTGATAGAGAATTTATGGAATATGTATGTACAAGGAGACGAAAATGAGCTTTGGTGTACCTGGGGAAGCACACCCTCAAATAGCTTGGTGATTATGAGACAAAAAATGTACATGCTTTGTAATACAGAAAAATGTATATTCAAGTACACTGTCCAAAAATCCCACATTGCCTGTCTTGTAATGATTTCTCTTCGTATTTCTCTTGAACGTGCACATGTGTGGATGCATTGGGAAGAAATATATTATGAAAATATGGAATACTGAAGACTTGTGTCCAAAGCAACAATTTATATTAACAATTATTAACAATATATAACAATTAACAATATGCAATATATAACAATTAACAATACATAACAATTTATAACCTGATTAGCTGCCACAACATCCCAGTGAGGAAAATGAGTATTTTACACAAAATTTTTCGTATGTTTTACTTTATCGCCACAATCGAGCAAACTAAGGCGAATGGCTTATGTGATTTTTTTTTTTTCCCCACAGCTACAGAAGGAGCACGGGCAATAATGCTGGAAAGAGAAGTCAAGACTTCCCCAAATGGTTTTCAAGCTTGCCTTTTGCTCCGCTGTCATCGTCAGGCTCTGCAGTCGGATCGTCATGTTCCCCAGGCTCTGCTCAAATGCTGCCACCAGGTGAGCCTGCAAGTTAAACCACACAGGAGTAAGTTGTCCTCTCCCCCCAAACAAGAACATTTCTGCAGGTATTGAAATGGCCCACCTAGGGCACTGCATGGCTTGCCGTGTAAATGATATGGAGAAAATAACACTGATTAGAAAAGGTCAAGTGAGCAGAGCATATGTTGTGAAAATGCTTGCAAACAAACTACCAGGAACAATTTACTTGTGGAAAATTCAAAATGCCAAAGGTAACAGACCAATTTCAAAATCTTAGACAATCACAGCTCTTTCACATACAGCTACTACTAGCAGCACACTATGAAATGATGCAATTTTAGGCTATAACCCACACCCTGCTTGGCAGCAGCTGCTACCAAACGCTTTAGAAAACACAGACGCAGGAGTAACACGGTGACCTGGCACATCAGCAGGAGATGTCCTGGAGGCAGGTCCTCCGTCAGCTGCGACACCCACTTCTTTGGTACCACCCTTGCGATAGCCAGGACAGGTACCTCTGGCATACTCTAACAGAGCAGCAAAGCAGGATATTTTTCTGTTTAGCAATTCTCATTTATTCTGTAAAATGGGCAATCCTACGTCCAGAACACACCGAGAACAAAAACATCTCTTGGGTCCCTACAAGTTAAGGTCCTTTGAGGAGCCACATCTCAGACTAATCCAGTTCATGTACTTTAAAGCTGCTTGGGTTTTGTGATGAATGGAAAACGCATTTTGCCACTTTGTTGAAATAGAAAGACACATTAGATACAGTATTTTTCTAAAAGATCTCACAGATTAAGTAACTGAGGCTTTTAAAGGATGCTTTTGGGAATACATCTTGTCACCCGAACGTATTCCTGATACCAAAAAGGCATGGAAGGACATCCTTGGCTATCTAGCCATGTCCCCAAACTATTGCAAGCAGTGACATGAAAAGACCTCCTATCACAAAACGCATGGAGGAAAAAGAGACAAATCGATCCATATTTCTAAACATCTCCTGCTGTTCATTTCTGAAATCTGAATTAATCTTTGACTTTTTATGTGCGCCACTACTAGTATGCATAATATTACTTGGTGATAGTTTTCAGGTACCCTCACACAGATAAAGTAACTTCTGCCACAGAGCTTTTTGCAAAAAGTTTAAATCTTCTCCCAGAGAACATAAAAAAACACAAAATGCCACTCCCAAGTTTTAGGAGGATGCCCTAAAAAGTAAAATAAAGCTGAAAACAGCAAATAAAATATAAAGCAAGTTTTTAGAAAAGGAAAGCTAGGCAGAAGCTTTCCTCCAACTAGATCACTATTTTCCTTGTGGCTATTCTAGTGGAAGATGTTCCTGCTCATGGCAGGGGTGTTGGAACCAGATGATCTTTAAGGTCCCTTCCAACCCTCACCATTCTATGATATTTAAGGGCAAAAGATGCTGGAAGTCACAGAGGTGGAGATTCTCACTGGGCTACCCAATGGGAGAACTCTGAAAGCCAAGTCAGTCAGTTCAGCCCAGAGATGCCTCCTCTGCAGAGAGGGGTAAGGATGGAGCCAGGGCCACTGCAGCATCTGCCAGATGCTTTATCAGCTGACAGACCCGCATCTAATGAAAAGAAATCTCCAGTATTGGAGCACATCTTGCTTGCAACCAAGTTCCACATGCTAAATATCATCCAGAACTTCCCGGTGGCTAGCCAATTCCCCTTTTTTCTTTTCCCATGAAGCACCGAGAACCCAATGTCGATTATGTTCAGGACATCAGCTAAGAACTGAAAATGACTGAGAAGTAAAAGGAAGGGAAAATAGATTGAGAACACTGAAAGGAACTTGATACAAAGTAACTATGTTTCTCCTGTCATGATATGGCACTGATTTATAGATAGACATGTATATCTATCTATATATCTGTTTATAGATAGATATCTATCTACAGACACATAGATATCTATAGATAGATATTTAAATATACATCTACATGCAGTTGCATATGCAACTGAACACATGCATAGTTCCGTATATATATTTGTCTTATTGGCCATAATAATCTACACTAACCATAATAATATTTGATTTCTCTATTAAAAAAAATTCTATACACACAATGACAAGTAATATTGTGCAAAATCTTTCCAAGCGGAAAAGGAGATTCTCTCACCTAAATATATACAGAACAGCAAAAGCTTTCACTGAGCTATTCCAGACTTATCATCAGCACAGAGCTGACTTATCATAAATAACTGTTCTCACATTCGTAATGAAAACAAACACGAGCAGTACAATAACACAGGGATGTGCATCCCTCGTTCCCATCAGCCCCTATGAAAATAAGCAGAGCTGAGTCTGTGAGAAAATAGCAAAAAGTAATTTAAACCCTCATGCTACACATGTTTGAAAATCTAAATATTTACTTTAAAAACACAGACTGCAACGTTTCTGTTGGGGAGGATGAACAGGGAACAACAAAACTGATATCCAGGAATCCTCAGCAATACTTTGCAAAAGAAAAAAATAAATAGGCAAGCAGGACCGCACGGATTGATAATGGGATACAAACCCGTAGTGCTTTGACCTGAAGCTTCAGAAAAAGTTGCTCTTTCAAAACTGGATCAGGCACCTTGAAATTATTCCTATCTGGAAATTGTTCTGTGAGCTATGGAAAAGAGTTATCTTCACTCCCTAGTTCGAGTGAAACCTTCTCAAATTCTTGCCTGTGACAGCCTGAGAAGCATTAAACACTGCACTACGTATACAGCAAAATTCAGGGAAAAAAACCCAAAATTAAACAAACACATGAATTCAAACTGCCTAAGTTAAAAGCATTTTTTTCTTTAACTGCTGTGCAGAGGAAATGTCCATAAAGCAGCATCTTAACAAAAAACAGCTATTAGTCTTAACATTTTTAGGAACAGACTTGGGCTTTTACATGGAAAAAAGAGTATGTTGGTCTGAAAAGAGGTGGCTAGAGAGTGAAATGTATTACCAGGAGAGTTGTAGCAACATCTCTGCAGCAGACTGCAGCTGATGAACGGACAAATAAGGGGCAGCTCCAAGTCTAAGACATTTAAACAGCACGAATAAAAAACTCCAAAATCTTAGCAAAGTGAATGAAGCAAAAATGATGCTAACATCTTTTTTGGGAAAAAAAAAGCAACCCAGAAAACCCCCCAAAACCCATATGACCCCCAGATGAACAGAAACATGCAGCAGCAGCAGCGCATGTCAACAACTATTCTCCACAAAGAAAGTGGGAGTAACCACACACAAGTTCTTGGGCAAATTAATGGCAGCTGGGGCTGCATGGAGTAGACTGTGCTACTCACTGCTCTTGGAGACAGGCTACTAACTCCTGTGTTGAGTACAGCTGACGGAATCCGAACACCAGAAGAATGCGACAAAACTACGGCAGAGCTGGATGAGCTGCACAGCTCAGAAGTTCTTTGTTTGAAGGGCACAAGCTGGGTTATTTAACAGCATGATCAAAAAAAAATGCACACAAGAGAATGTGGTCCTTCCTTTCTCACGTGTAAAAGCAGCTTCTGGATGAAAACCCACTTGTGTGTCCAGTCCCCTTTGTATTTGGGAGGCAAATATAAGATTTAATTTTTGGAAGATTTTAAAAATATTTTCCTTTCCTCTTGGAAAAGTGACTGAGTGGTTACATGCAGCCAAAGTCCTTTAATTTGACTTTATTAACTGTGCTCTTGGTTTTCCTTTTCCATTTTGCAAGCTGGATGAAGCACTGCCATGACTGCAGTGACCACCACAGTCGATTTCCCGTTGAATTCTTCTCATGATAGGTGCTCCTGCTCAGATGAGAGCTGTCCTTCACTCTGCCAAGTTTGTATTCCACCTATTCAGAGAGCGGATGGACAGGAATGCCCTCTTCAGTAGCATGTGTTCTGATGTTTATTCATTCCCACAAACCAGGATGTCAATGTGATCCGATCTGATGACTATTCATCTGTAGCTTATTTAGTCTAGAATTGCTTATTTTTCTAGCAAGCTTCTGTTCTGCAGATTTCTGCTATCTGCGACTACAGCATAGAACACACAAATAAGCTTGCTCAGGGTCATACACAGTGTTGCCTCGACATCTCCTGGCTTCCAAATCTTTTTTTTCCAAGTGTCTCACACTACTTATTCATCAAATTCCTCAGAGGAAACAAACAGAAGTATTGTCTACACTAGTTAAAAATCAGATATTCTTTAGGCATAACTTTAAATTAGTTCTCAGAGCCCCTCATGCCACTGTTACCTACCATGCCATTAGCCCACACATCTTTATGCAATAGCAAAATATAATGCACATCAACCCATGTTTCTACCAGTTCTTATTCCTACCAGTTATAACCTTCTTCTGCATCTCATCCCACCCAAACGTCAAAGTAAGACACTTTTTATAAAAAAAACCCTGTCTTAAATGATTTTCTCAAAATCTGAAGATGGTTTACATATATATAAAGCCAAATGAATATTATAGTTCAGTATTTAAAGAAAGACGTAAGACAATTCAGTAGGACAGAGGATATTTTTGGAAAGGTCCCACATGCATGCAGTTATTTTTATAAACACATAGGTAATGCGAACCGAACGTTGTACACACAAAATCTTTTTGTCACTTAGAAAAATGGGGGTGGTAATCGGTGCATTAAATGCACTCCCTGTTAGCGTTTGTTCTCAGAGTTGTACTCACATTGGCAGTCAACTGAGTTGTCAGAGCTGACACTTTTTCTTGGGATGCATCCAACTCTCTTCGTAGCTTGCGGATCTATATATTTTAAGAGAGCGCTTTACTGCACCGTAATACGGAGAAACAAGATAGCAAGACACAAAACGCAGCGTGTCTTGACAGAACATTTCTGCTTGTCAAACACGATGTGCTCTTACCTCTGACTGGCACTTCTCTTCAGGCTATAAAATAAAAACAGAGGAAAATACATGAGGATGTTACAACATAACCAGCCTGACAAATTTATCCATTTTTTCGACTTGTTTTTTTCCACATTTCAAAAACTCTAATGCGAATGGCCTTATTTTGGATTTCCACATCCCTACTCAAACTAAGCTAATCTCCTAATTTCTTTTTCCTGAAGAGTAAATAAAACAGGCTGCTTGCACAGTAATTCTTCCTGCAGGAAGGAATCTGGGCTCCACTTCCCAGCCTGCCAACCAGTGCACCTCCGAGTCTGAACTGTGGAAGGGTGAGGTCCTGGCTCCGTGCATGAGGGACTGCACCAGGCTCTGAAGACCCAGGACCGTCACAGAAGATGGCTGATCCTAGGCAATTCCCTTCCTCCCATCCCCATTTCTCCATGGGATGGAGACCATGTTCGTGCATTCCAAGTATGGGGGGGGTGGGGGTGGGATTGCTCCCATTTGGGTGCTGCCTAGGCATTGTGGTGATGAAAAACCGAGGACGTACAACTAGTTATCCGAGGATGCAAAGCAGATGTCCTGACCTTCCGTTGTGGTCTGCATGATAAAATTGTGGCTATGATGGCTTGTTTTTAACCAAACTTATCTGCTAAGAGATGGGAGGAAGTTACACACTCCGCTGTCCTTATGTAAACACGTCCACTACCAGCCACCGTGAAAATTATACCCATCAAACCACACTATTAAGAGCCACTTGTGCCTGGGCAGCAAGCACATGGACCAGAAGCTTAGACAGCAGCTGCCGAGCACTCTCCTTGGGCCTCTCACGGTTATAAACAACAGCCCAGAGGAAAAGGTCTGTTTTCCATCCTCCCAACACGTTATCTGTTTTGGCTTCACAGGGACCTTGCTTGAGGCAAGGTCAATAACGAAAGGCAGTATTTTCAATTTATTATCAAGATCTTAAGGCCATGTTAGGCATGTAGCTTCCTAACAGTGAAACATGTACGCGAAACAAGGCTAAATAACACCATGCTGGCTTGACAGGCTTCACAGACAGTTATACACGATCTTCCCAGAGCAAGTTCTTCCACGTGCTCTTGTACCACATACGCTTGTTTCAGATGCGGATGTGTGGCAGGCACGAAGATGAATCCTACTTGCATAAGAATTGGAAATTGAAGATCCTGCTCAATTAATATGTATTTCAGAAGTAATTCTTCTCCATTATTTTTTAAAAGGGTCTTGCTTTAAGAACCCTCCAAAACTGCGATCATAGCATGCCAGGAACACATGAGCCACTTTTAACCTGGCTGGCTTGGATATTGACAGCAGCAAAGCCACTGGGAATTAACCATCAGTGCCACATACCTCTGTGCAGTTCTGTGTGGGCTGGGTTGCTGCAGTTAAGACCCCGACTAGCTAGAGAAAAGCTAGGCCAGGTGGGGTCTGCATGTTGCAGCCTCACCTCCCCGTTACTGCACAGGCATAGTCTTGGCTTACAAGGTCTTCAGTAGTACAGGTTTAAATGCAAAAATCTTCATGAGACTTTCAGAAGAAAATAAGCAATTGCAACATGCATCTAAAAAAGCCCTGTATTTTCAAACTCCAGTAAGCCTTATTTTAGGATCAGATAACCTAAATGAATACATGCTTTTGGAGAAAATCTTACTGGCATAGTGAACAAATGGCTTCTTTAGAATTATTAAGATCTGTGCATTAAAAAACTCTCTCAAACTTCTTTAGTAGCAAATCACTAATACAAGGCTGAAATGACTTTATTCAGCAAATTTTGGGGTGCTTTAGGTAATGAAGTTCAAACCTCCTCAGATCTAGTTAGGTCCTTTGTAGCAAAACTTATTTAGCATACTTGTAAAATACTGACTCAAAAAATAAACTGCTGCTTTTAGGCTATTAAGGTCTGTGTTTAATGAGGATACTGCTAAATATCCATATCCACAAACATCTTCATGAACATACACAACCAACTGAAAAGCGCTTTTTCCCCCTCCTTGAATGGCAAAAGCAATTAGCACAATAAGACCAGTCAATTCAATAATTTTGATTAGTAAACCCAAATTGTTCATTTCATTATACTCACTGTTGAATAAATCGATGACGTACTGGATACCAAAGAGAGAGAAGAACCATGCACTAAAGGAAAGAAAATAAACACAATGACTATAAATACAGCAACCACACAGTGGAATCATCGCAGATCATCCACAGCCTACTGAAGAAATACTTTCACAAATTTCATCATCCATCATAAACTGAATAATACTATTGCATCAATAGTGTACAGTTTGAAAAATGCATGGCCAAGTAACAGAATCCATAAACCTTGATTTGGTAAAGCTGTTTTAACAATTTAATAACACTTTTTGGGGGGAGGGTGGGAATGAGGTCAAGATTAAGAAGAAAAGTTTTGATGAAGATTTGTGCAGATATAAATATTTCTTTGGACAGCTTATCTCTAGAGTCTTGCAAAAGGGCTTACTCAGGATAAAAAAAAGCAACGAATTAACTGAAATGCAGGAGAGATTACAGAAATAAATCTAACTGCTTGGTCTTCAGTTTTAGATAAGACTGGGGAGGGGTGGTGGTGTTTTCTTTAAGCGGCAGACCAAGATGGAGCTGTCCCGTGAAGATCATGATACCCAGCTCCAGCGTGTAACCAGATGCTCCAGGAGATGATGTGGAGCACCCAGGGCAAAAGCCATTGTCTAATTCTGGGGCTCTGCACTGTTCTCCACATGCAGCTGCATCTTCCTTCCACTGACTACAAGCGAGCTGCATCACGGGCATCGATGAGCTGAACATTCCCTACTCCTGCAGGGTTTTTCGGTCTTTCTTTAAAAGAATGACATTTATTTAACAAGGCAAAGTTCGTTCTCTCATAGAAAAATTACCAGAGTGAAAACACGGCTACAAAACCTTTTCTGGAAGAGAAACTGTTTCCAGCAGCTTTTGCATTTAAAGACACATTCAAAGACACACATACACATTGATTATCAAGGTTGTTACCATCACCTCAGTGTTAGGCATTACATATAACTTCATTTTCTTTTTGATCATGCTATTGAAAAAAAACTACCCGAAGCTGTTCTTTCTGTTACCAAAATACGCAAAATTACATTTCCTTTTTTTTTTTATTTTTAGAAACAAAACACATTTCACTGAAACTTTCATTCAAACTTCAGACAATTTCATACAAATCAAAAGAAATCATGTTAAGTCACTTTTTCTTTTATCTAAATCCTCCAGCCAAAAAAAAAGTTTAGAAAAGCTGCTATTTTGCTCTAATTACCCACTGCAATTCTCCTATATTCATAATAAATGGATTCTGCTTTCCCATTGACATTATATCCTACGGCAAGCCTGGAAAGAGAAGTAAACAAAGTCTAAATTGGCTTCTGGAGGAATTTAAGACAATTTAAAATACCCACAAGAAAGTTAAAAAAAAAAACCCCTCACACCCATTTGCTTTTTCTGGTTAATCATTTTTTCAATTAAAATGATCTTTATAGTTTGATGTTAAGGACTGCACTGCATTAAGAATCATAAAAATAACTAGTGAGAGTCAGACCCAGGTTCTGTCTAATCGTGTGCTCCATCTCTGGCTGCAACCGCAGCACATGTCTAGGGAAAAGAATGCAAGCAGGAGGCAGATACCCAGCGATTTTTCCCCAGGTAGACCTTTGCATCTTCTGGGAATCAGCAGAGATGGAAATTCCTGAGATGGAAACGTTGCTCAGACCATTATTCTTCATAGTCACTGCGACTTAGCTACCACTAGCTCTCTTAACCGCTTCTGAATTCACTGACACATTTTGTCTGCAACAAAAAGCTCTTCTTGTGTTTAGAAATGTAATTCTTTGCAGTTTCAGACCTGTCGCTGAGTCCTTCAGTAAGTTCCTTGAGTGTCTCCACATCCCCGTGATATGAGGAGTAATGGATAACCACTCTCTTTACAATGCACTAAATTATATATTATTGCCTCCCTTCCGTCATCATTTTTCCAATCTGAAAATTCCTAATCTATTTTAACTCTTCCCATATCATAGATACTATGCCCTTAAGTTCTCCTTGTCACTTTTCAGCTGCATTTTACCCTTAGGATCGCCTTTTCAAGATGGAAAGCCCAAAGCGCAGGCAATATTGCACAAGGCACCAGTGGACTCCTACAGAGAACACAGTATTTGCTGGTTTGCCTCTCTACGTTCTTCCTTTGTGCAGTTTTTACTAATAGAGATGTATTCAAAAAAGCAACCATGCCAACTGGCCAGAGAAGAAACAGATCTCCTTACAATGGATTGGGACACCCACATTTCCGAGTTAGCATCAACTGGAATTTTTAAGATCACAATGGGACTTTCAAGGAGAAAAGAAGACTTCAAACAAAAAAAGGGAGAGAACACTGGGAATGATACTCCAGCCTTGTAAAACATCGCCACTGCATCATTCGAATGTGTACATAATTCCAGACTTCTAGTTTCAAGTAGAACCAAGGAGTTAATATTTTTGCGCAATTTCTTTTTAAAGTCTCTGCAGACGGCTACTTTAAGGCTATTTAATGAGGAGCCTGAAGGCAGCTATGCTCTTGATGTGATTTCTGTTTTTTTGCAGTTAACATGCATCTGCATGCAGGCTACAAACCCAAATTGTTTTGGAGCTATTATTTTAAAGGACTCTAAATGCATATGAAAGCATGTATCACTTTTTCATGTTAGAAAAGAAACAGTCCAGCCAGGATCCACAGTCCAAAGAGCAGAAAGAACAACAGGTATTGCAGCCAGTAGCATATAAAAAGGAATAAAAATTTATATCCCAAAGACAACGAATTCAATTCCTTTCTCTCTAGGCAGCACAGCTCCTGGAGAAGACTTCTGGCCAGGGAAGCGGCGCAACTGGAGAGCCAAGAGACTGCTTCAGTTTTAGGCTGTGGTTTTTCCCCCGATGTTCCGGATAGTTCCAGCTGTTCCTGCCGGCACCTGCCCAGTCCTGAAACCCTTCCTATCGAAAGAGTTCTGCACTGCGAGGCCGACTAACACTGCGACCTACATGCTGCGCTGTGAGAGCACACGGCTGTACTTCACACCACGGAGAGAAAAGAAAAAAAGGCTTTTAAGAATAAATCCTAGCCCTGCTGAAGTTGGCAAGAAACGCGTCTTATAATCTTATGTGCTAATAAATAATTAAGAAGTAGGTTTGTAAGCTTTATTTAAGACCTGGATTTATGCTTCATTGACACTGGCTGATTCTATAAAATCAATTTGTTCATTAACCACAAATTTAGTTTCTATAATACTCTTTTGATCTATTCTCTCCAGGTGAAGGTGAAATAGATCCAGAGGTTTGAAAGCACATGACAACATATATGACCTATTCAAATCAGTTGCTCACTTGTAACTTGTGATTCCCTGAGAAATAAGCTGGAGCTAATAAGCAGGCTATCCCTGCCTTCTGCATGGCCAGAGGAGCGACTGTAGACCTTTAACCCAAAGACAAAAATACGGAGCCTGTACCTAAACATTCATCCCATCTGGTGAAGTATTCTATCCTTTTAGGTGCCAAAAATTTAGGAAAACCTGAAAGAGACTCCTTCAGCATGTCCACTGTGGGGTCAAATTCCTTCCTCGTAAACTAAAGTGATCTTTTTCCCTTGCTTTCAAGTCCATAACTTAGTAGAGTTTTCTTGGACTTCATTTTCATTACTTTTTTAAATGAATGAAAAGCACTTTGTGGAACATTTGCCTAACTCTTCCCTTTTCCTTTTTTTTCTTCCCCTCTAATGGTTTGTCCTCAAACTTGTAATACTTGCTAAATATTCTTCCAAGCTAGCCTCTCCTGGACAAGAATTTCTGGATTGTAAGAGATAGTTTAACCTCCCACATCCCAAAATGGATTTGCTGCAATCTCAGAGCACACTTAAAAGACCAGAGTTACATTTTTTTTTTAGCATGTCGCCAATAAAACCTGAGTAAGTTTTGCCCTAGCAGCTTTTTTAGTAAATCATCTAATAACACAGATGCAATGATTTAAATTCCTTCACAGATTCTATTAAGGAACTCTTTCGTAAGAGCAGGACTGTTCATTGCAGAACAGAATTCAACTAAGTATCCAGCAATCTTTGACTGTTCACGATCATCTGGCTTTCCGAGAGCACGGCACAAATAAAGTTTAATTCCTGCAATGACACAGTTTTCAGCCCTACAGCGTTATTCTAATAATTTTCAACCCCTAATGAAGATCCTCAGCCACGGGCCTCTCAAATACTATTAAATGTTATGAAGTTAGACGGGCTAAATTCAATAATGAATTAGCCCTGAATCTTTCCGGAGCCATATCCAATACGCATTTTCTACCTCTTCCAAAGGCAGAAAACTGATGGGATACCCAGTATCTCCAGGAAGGCATGCTGTCGCCTCTAAAGGCTCCTACAAGCACTTAAGCGTGACTCCCATGCATGCCTGGCTCTAGGGGTACTGCGATTAACACTGCTGAGTAAGTGCAGGTCTTCAGCAGCGGAACAAGCAAGCCAGCAAAGGCTTGCGTGACCTGTAAAGTACTTCATAGACAACCAAGCCCCCAGTCCTCACCAGAAAGGACATTCAAGAGTCAAAGAGCTAATGGTGAAAGAGCTTCCTATGAACCACTCCCAGAGCTCACCCCAAGCTTGACTTCTCAAAGTGCAACACTTCAGGGTTTTAACATGTGCTCATAGCTACTCCTGCTACAGGCACAGGGTTTCTTGATCAGCAGCAACCAAACTAAATATTTATTTATAGGCAAATGGCTTTTTCTTCTTATATCTACACGGGCTTCTTTTATCAGGTATGATTACATATTTGAAAAGACGATGAAGAATGAAAAAGAAGAGCCTGCATGTTTTGAAGAACTACTCAGGTCCCTTCTGTGGAAGCTGTGTGACATCAACCCAGGACATTCAGCAGAATTAAAAAGCAAAGACAATTTGAATACAGATTAAACACTGGAAAAATTAACTGGGATAGAAACAACAGCCTGGCTGATATCAATTATTTATACTACAAACAGAAGTGTGGAGGCCCAGGTTCAGGAGAATAGTCCTATTCAAGGAAACACTTTAATATGCTAACTCTAAGCATGAACTACAGTCACTAGGAGATCACTACAAATGAAGCACAGACTGCGTTTAAACAATTTCCTGAACAGCGATGGTCTAGGTCCAACACTTACATGCTTTCCTATGCCTGGCCAGAAGGATCGCTGAATGAGTATCATCAGAAAAGTGATGACTAGGACTAAAGATTTATCTAACACGGAGAGACAGACACAGAGAGAACTGTGCTCTGAAATGACCCCTACGCTGAACTGAAAGGCAACAAATTTATACTTGGCTTATGCGAGAAAGCCATCTTCTGATCATTTCCAGCACCATCACACGTTTTACTGACCTTCTTCAAAGCCATCGCGGAAAGAGCCAGACCGGCTCATGGTTCTGCTTTTCTCGTCCAGGGACATCGAGCTGTTCCTGAAGCGCGTATCGCTATAGGGGTCATAAGGACCATCTGCATTGGAGAGGCTGTGGGTCCGTAGCATGGTTGGATTGGACAGGCTCATCTGGGCTGCAGTGGTTGGACTTGCTGTAAAGTAAAGAATAAACACCAATTTATGTCCCCAACCACCAATTTTCATACCTAATTTTTCTGCAACTACCAAACCCCCTTTTTTTTTAAGGCACAAATTTTTTTATCTCATTCTCTCCAGGCCTCATTATTTTTCTAAATTCACTGAAATAAAGTAAGAGATATATAAATCAAGCTAGTGAATAGGAAAACTCAAATAAATAAGTCATTTTAAACACTGGGTGATATGTCTATGCTTCCACAGACAAGCTCAGTCAACTCACTAACACCTTGTAGGCATGAATTAATTAACCCTCCTATAATTTGGAACAGTCCTTTCTCAAAAAGGACCAAAATAACTGAAGGGGTTTAAAGTAGTATTGTGGCTATACAGAACAGGCCTTATGAACTACCTCCTTCAAAGCCTTCAAGTTCTCAGAAAATGACATTTGTCCATGTCTTTAAGTCACAAATTTTAAGAGCTTTAGTTTCCTAACAGTTGCATATTTCAGAACTGTTTCTTTCCACTATGAGGTCCCAAGAACTATAAAAATATCAATTTTGCTTCAAAAGCCAACGGTCTCCCAGCCAGTGTTTAGAGTGCAAAACATCTACTCCAGTTTCACATTTTTTTAAAGAACCGTTGTGCTAAAATTATTCCTGCTATTTACTAAGAACTAGTTAATTTGTGGAAAAGAAGAGAACAACAAAATTGCTGTTGAACTGGCAGGTTCCTCTTTGTGTGCTGTCATTGCCTGTTTCCATAGACACCATCAACCGATACAGACTATTGTAGAAGATCAAATAATTCCGTTTCAAGGTGCTCAACTTGCATATCAACATTTGCTATTAAATTAAACGCAGTGACCTCTCTTGACTCCAGTATCTCCAAGCTCTTTTCGTAAGAACACAGAAAAATATCTTCTCTTTTTGCTTTGGTAACTGCTTGCAGCCAAATAGCTTCTGAAGTTTATTAATGTAAATAATCTTAAATGTTCTTCATAAAGAGTTAACTTTCTGGGCCTATGACTACACTTTTTTTTCGACCATTACAGTACTTTTCATGAACTTTCATGACAGTTTGTTAGCTGTTGGCAATATAATTACACTGGGTGTATATTCAGCAGAAATTTTATTTAGTGTCAGTTTATTTAAAGCTGTTTATTTAATCTGTTTCTTTTCAGCGCACTCAAAGAGAAGCTCTAAAACATCACTGCTGCAACTCAAAACTGCACTGGGAATAAGTGGCCATGTAAGCTGCTGCAAATTCACACAATACAACAAGTTCACAGGTATAGGCTTAACTATTTTGCATATTATTTATGATTCCATTAGAGATGGAGGAGCTTCTAAAGGTCAAAAAGAAACAGAAAACGTCTGTTCAACATATACTTTCCAAATGTCATTTAACTTACAGACTACAGATATACTGTTAGGATTGATGTACATACCTAAACAAATTGCAAAGGCAACTAAGGAATATTTACTCTTCGCACCAGAGACAAGCACTTCTAGCAATTTAAATGAGTTTATTTCAACTGCTGATATGGTCAACTAAAATCTGCACTGCTTTATGGATCCTGCCAATCAATTTTTACTGTCTCCTTCGTTTAAAAAGTGTTTACTTTCATCAACGTAATAAAGTGAAGGAACAGCTTTTTTTCTGACTTAAACCTCTTCTGACTTTTATCTATTATTTCAGACTGAGCTTTGTGCAATTTTCCAACGAAACAATTGAAAAACACATACGAAGATCAAATCTCTTTGACCAATGAGACTGGCACATGTAGTCAGTCATATGTTCGAATTTTAAAGCAGTATTACTAAACAGGTAGACAATGTCTTATGTGCTTTAAGCACACCAACGTGTGATATTAACAAATAGCTCTACTGAATAGCTCACAATTTATATTAAGGCATCTGATTATGCCCGGAGAAGTATTTTCAAGGAGTTACTGCAAGTATGCCACCTTTGGGCATACCAGATAACAACGCTAATTAGTCACACTACTCATTTCAATGAAAGTGCTTCCTCAGGTTGAATGTGGGACTCGGCACTGCTGAAACAAAATTGTATTGTGTAATGTGCTGTTTTCAAGAGACACAATGTATTGCTATGACTATCCAAACAGATAATTATTCACCAAGCTGCGAGAAGTTAAATCTAGTTCCAGAGGGTGATGTTATGCTGGATCCAGACGAAAATGGAGAATTGCCAGCAGTATCCTGAAGTCCTCCTGCTGAATGGGACCGCAGCCATTCTTTGGCATCTTCTTGATTACGGAGCTGGGAGGACGGAGTATACCTGCAAAAACAAAGAGTTTTTTCCAAAATGAACTTTGACATTTATTTAAATTTCCTTTTTTTAAAAAAAACAACCATGAAATGTCACAAGACTTTGGGAGAGAGAGAGGGAAAGAAAGATGGAAGAAGTCTCACATAAAATGTAAGGATTAAAATGATATAAACCCATTACAATTCTGAATTAAAGAGCTGTTCCAAGCTGTTCTAAGCTGTTCCCAATTCATTCCACTTCTGTTTGGGAAAAAAAAACCCCAAATCTCCTTTCCTAAGGCTTTGCTAGTAACCAAGCTAGCAGTAAACAAAAAGCTGCAGATAAAAGTTGTGTACTGTAGAATAAAATATAATGTGTGTTACGCATGTATGACTGAAAAACAAAACCATAATTTGGAAACCCTTTTCTTAGGTTATGCCAAAATTCTATCGCTATTTTAATATTTTGGTGCATTGCTAAGCTTAGCTGGCTTTTTATCATATTACAGCTAAATTCAAGTCAACAAAGCCATTATCAGATTTTTAAACAAGTTGTGACCCAACAATTCATATTCCAGAGACATTAAAATAAAGGCCTGTGGAGGTGTATCCCATTTAGTTCAAAACTACTAAAGTAAAAAACTACTACTAGCATTAAATCATCATAGAGGAGACTATGCTTAGCCTTTTCTGAAGGCAAAGAAAATAGAGGAAACGTTGTCTATGCCAACATCAATGGTACAACACCCACCGGCTTCAGCTGAAGCAAAATTCAAAATATGTTTCTGTAGATGCCTGAAAAATAGGTATGTTACTACAGGTGTCATATGAAATATGTGATAGGGTACAGCTATCAACAGAAACAGCATCATGGAAACACTCTGCTGATGGATTTCCATGTCTTACGCTATGCCATCTGCTTTTGTGAAATATTTATGAGTTACCAACTCTCCTTCCAAAACCCAGACACTTGGAGCCTATTATTAGTCGATACTATCTATTTAATTAATTAGAATCCATCCAACTACTCTACAATAAATTATCACTTATTAAGACTACTTTAAATCAATGTGAAAACTACAATAATTAACATTGCAAAAACTCAAACTACTTTCAAAAAATTACATTCATCCTTCTGCTTGTCCCTCAACACTTACGCAACCCTCCCTGACTATCTGCAGCTCTTCAACTTTGCACATATATCAGTTATTAAGAAAGGGGCTTTAAACAGTCATTTTACTTGAACACACTAAGGGTTGTTTTTTTTTTGCAGCTTTAATACCTACCTCTTCAGCACTCATATGTTTCGGTCTTAAAAGAGAGTCTTTATTTATTAGAGGCATACTGGAGAACCAGAGAAACATTTTAAACCAAAATGCCATTTTGAGAAAGGCTTCATGGCGTCATGGGACAAAGCTGCTGTGAAGAACCATGTGTAGAGCAGAGGATAAACTGCAGCTGCAGTTTCAGGGCAGCAGCTCAGTGAGCCCAGAAGCCGCATTAAGCAGTTCTGAAGCTGCAATTTTCTAAATTGTCTAAGACAGCTTCTATAAATTCTGTAACACTTAAAGCATGTAATTAATATGCCTAATGTTGATTGGCTTGCTAGGATTGCTTGCGATGCCATGAAAAGCCAGAGTTGAAGACTCAATAGTCAGAAGGCTATTAAGCAGGTATTTGGTGCATTTTTTTAATGTTACAAAAATTATAACCTTACAGATGTACAAAATCTATTAGAAGACAATTGCCAAAAGTCTGTTTGGGGTTTTTTTTGTTCTTTTCTTGAAGAGCATAAATTATTTCCATAAACACTATACTTTTAGGTATTCTGAAGCAAATATTCTTTTAAATTAATATGTCCAATCTCATCCTAAAAGGTTTGGCGTGAAATTGAAAATCTTTCCTATGTGTGTATCAACACCAAGGTTCCCGGGGTGACAATGATTTCAAGTCATTCCACGTACTAAGCCACAGAAGCTGCAAAATTATTGTTTTCAAGTCAAGCCCAGTGACAGTTTACAAGCTGCTTTTCAGCAATTCAGCCAGCAAAAGCCACAGTTCTTGCTCAAGCGGAAAAGTCACTGGATGAAAAAAAGCACCGTGGTCAATGGCCTTCTTTGAGGATTAAAGAAAGAAAGAAGGAAAGAAAGAACAATATTGTTGCCACCTCTTGCAAACTGCGACCATCACCACCAGCCACAACAGAAACACAAAGCAAACTCCAAAGCCACAAGAGAAGCTGTTAATCCATGTGGAAACACCAATACCTGAGTCCCTTCTTAGGCAAAGTGTTCCTATCAAGATGTGGGTCGCTGCAGAAAAGTTAAAAGAGAAGAACTTCAGAGAAGAACAAAAGGGAAGGAGTAAGATCAGGACGAAGAAGGACGGACAAATATCTGCACCACCTTCTCAGAAGAAAAGGTGCTGGGGCCTTCCTACAGAAACATGCAAAAACCTCCTCACCCAGGTGTGGATTTGCACAAACATGCATCTGGTACCATGCCAATGAATCGCATCTGTTCACAACGTGGTTTTGCTATTTCTCCTACTCACAATGAACAAAAATGGCTCTTTAAACGTCAAATGGATGCTGAAAAATATGCTTTTCAGCAGGTGTGAGGCACACTATTTGTGAAAGCTGCTGAGAATCTTCAAGTCCAAGCCACCTTTCCTTCATTTCTTTCAGCAGACACCATTTAGACAATGCAGCTAATTACTGTTACGCAGCTGCAAAGTACGGCAGTAAAAGTATCAAGCCCAGACTGTTTAAATTTTCAAACCTTCGCTTAAATTCCATTAGTGAAGTAAAATGACTCTATTAGTCATCCAAACCCCAAATATTCAAGTTTATGTTTTGACAACTGATGAACTTGTAACTAAGAGTCTTGTTAATTTGTTTTTAAAGAAAATATCCATGTGCTTAAATTAATTACTTTAATGACAATCCTTCTAGCTAAATCACAACGGTGAGCAAAAGTGAGCTAGAATGTTTAGATTCGGGTCATCTTTTCCTAACATGAACATTCATCTTTACAAGGATGGATGTACCCAGGTCCCTGCAAAACACTCATGAGCCAAATTGCAATAAAAGACTGACGACACTGAATGACACAGGGACTTCACGACAAAAAGGACAGGCCGGAACGGCAGTGGGAAAAGCAGCATGCCAGAGGAATGCTGAAATGCTAGTGAGAGTTCAGATCGGTAGAAAAAAAAATGGCAAGCTTTTCAAATTGCCTTTGGCAAAGAAATGAGGGGAAAAAAACCCAAACCCAAACACCCCCACAAACCAAAAGATGGTCCCAGTAACAGGAGCAACGCCAAAAACATGCCAACTCTGCCGTATGCCGTTCTCCAGCTTGCTTTAGGCAGACAGATGGGGTGTTTGAGGGGACTCTCACTGGCATGTCTTTGTGTCAGCTCACACCTGAACAATGAACACAGCAGAGGACTCCACTGAGCACAGTCTGTCACAAAACAATTTGCTTCAGCGAGATGGGCAACAAAACCTACAGCCTTGTGCGTACTCCTGTCCTGAGACAGCATTACCTGTCCTGTCTCCTGGGCAAAGTATTTCGGCAGAATTTGGGGCTAGCAGCAGGGGAAGAAAGAGGGCTAGAAGAATCAGTCCAACAAGACAGAAAACAAGAGAAGAGATATTAGAATGGAAAGAGGAGAGAACAGAAAGGAGTCATAATCAAACACAAACAGAAACCCAAGCTGTCAGAACATGATACTCAGCAGTAATTTCTCCCAGAGACGCAGCTACAAAAACATCGCTACTTGACGAAGTAATTAACACTTCAGGATATAACTGATTTCCAGTGCTTGCAGGGCTACTGCTGCCTTCCACAGAGCTCTGATGCTGAAACAGCAGTCCCGTTCCCTCCTCCCTGCTCAGTCTGCTCCCAGCTCCTGCTCTGTGTCCACACAGATACCGATGAATCCCATCCTGTAACGAGCTGGGGAACTGACCAGTCTGAAATACGATTCAGGTGATCATTTTTCAGTTGGATCCATCTCCCAGTCGAGTTCACCAAGCATTCTCACGAACGGCTGTACTAAAACACCACGGCGAGCAGCTGGGGATGGGACAGGGCAGCAGGGAGAGGCTAAGAAGGGATCAAGTGACTGGGGAGACAGGGACTTCTCTTTGCAGCATGACCTCCAGCTTAAAAGCCTGCCAAATGTTACAAACAAGAAGTTTAACAAGAAACACTTGGCTTCTCAAATCAAAATCGTAACAACACCGGAGGCTTATCTGAATATCACTATCAGGTTGACTTGGGAAGGATAATATATGATGCAAAATTCAAATATTAGGTATAATATGGTAGCAAGAAAAGTTGCCACGCTGGCTATCACAGCAAATTAAAAACCTCACCTGAACCCATCCCCTTGCTCTGAACTGGGCTCCTTGCCTGGAATGGCTTCTTTGTATGTTCTAGTAATACCATCCAGTTTTATCTCGCAAGGAGCACAACTTGATTTGTGTCTGCAGTATTGGCTGCTGCTGCCAGGACTTCACTCACATTTGAGACACATACAAGCTTAATGGAAGCGAGAGAAAGAACTACTAACCTTTCAGACAATGTAGTCTTAACACTGTTGGTTCGGACAAAGGGAGTCAGAGAATCATCTTTAGAGCCTGGAATCAAGCCACTGGAGGAGTTATGGCTCAGCCCACCTCCACTGCTCAGAGAGATATCAATGGACTCGCAGCTGGTATGAAGACTGCTCACAGACTGATATCCAAGGCCATCCTTGCTAACAGCAGAAGAGCTACTTGCGTTGGTACCCCACGTTAAACTGTTGGAAGGAGCTGAATGTGCTGAACTGGGACTAGAAGCTAGTGGGGATTGGTTCGTATCTGTGTTTTTACCATACAGAGGACTGCTGCCCCCACTGCTCAGCACACCGCTGCCAGATGGGGAATCCAGATTACCCTGCTGGTTCATAGTAGCGTGCGGATTGGAGATGACTACTGAATTTTTCATATTTTCAGCTGTGGTGATGGGAACTTGTTTACTAGGCTTGCCACCGAAAAGTCTGTAAAAAAAGACAACATGAAAAATACACAAAATGGAATACTAAACGTAAGGATATTTTATACCTACACCATATATCTTCTTAGCTTCAGAGAAACAACATTAAGTAAATGATCCTAGACTGAACATCCGCAACTATAAATTTATGAATCTTGTTGTGTTCACGCCACCTTCAATAAAGCCCAGAGACAATTACGATAGCTTCAAATATGTCTTAGGTGTGTCTTCTCTGAATCATCAAATACCACTTTCATAAAGCTAAAATACAGCTTCACAGAACTAAAATACAGCCACATCGTCTTCTGCTCCATAAGGAAAAGGGATACCAGAGAAACACTGCATTGATAAATCCGAATATTAAGAGGTTGAAAACTTGTTGTCCAGGTAAAGTCTGTGCAAACCACTGAATGATCTGCACAGAAGCAGCATTTGCTGGGATGTAACAGGGAAAGTATTTACAGTTATCAAACGTAGGTATGTCTCATTTCAGGAGCCAGGCTAGCTATAAACTACTTTTTTTGAACCATAGAATGAGATTTTACCTGGTCTGGCACGTGGAACTGGCTCAGTAGAGGACTAGCTGAGAGCCAGAACCAGCGCAAGGGAGGGGATCTAAAAGCGCGGTTGGAGGAGGATGACTGCAACTTCTCCAATTTGCATCACTTTCACCAAAAGTGTCTTAGCAGTGAACGTGCTTAAGACCAGATTATCAATCATTCTAAAACTGATCCTCAAAATTATGAAGGAAGTGTATCTTTTGACTCTAGCTTCAAACTTCCACCCCAAAATGTTGCTTCTGTTTCTTCCACTTAGCTCCTTGGAGAGGAGTTTTCCTCACACATACCTACACAGATTTGCTCTTTTCTTATGAACAGTGTGGAGTATTGGAGATTAAATATTTCAATGCAGGTATCTATTGGACTGCAGTCCTCAGAATAGAGGACTACAGCACTTTTATACAGGAGCTCCTAAAGACTTATGGGTGGGTATGCACCGAGCAGGACCTTCTCTGCTTTTGAAGATGCCCAGGTTGTCTGTGCAACACATGCACACGAAGACACGTTGTCCAGCACTTCCCAGAAACACCAGCTGTGTAATACAGCTGGGCGCCCTGCGGCACACGTGCAGTGAGGCCAGCGATGCCCAGAAGCACTGTACTTGCTGCACGGGTGCTACTCGCAGCTCCAGCATACCTGTGCAAGATGCCTGGGACACATCTCAACTGCATTGTTGCTGTTGCATACTTGCCACAAAGCACCTGGACAACACAGCTGGATCAGGCTACGACGCTCATCTACCTCCATCTCATAATCCAGCACTGCTCCTCTTGGCATCTGATGCAGACAATTGCAAACTAGCACAGTTCTGGCAAATTCTGTTCACCTGGACACCACACCTCATTGATGAGGAGACACTGACCTAGCCAAGTCAGTATGAATGATAAAACCCATTCCCACAGCGATTTAGAGACTTTTAGAGCCTAAGTTTAACTTAGAGTTAATGTTATTAGAGTGAGTATGAAGAAAAGTGTCAAACCATACCAGAATGACACACGGCCTTCAGCAGCGATACCAGCTTAGGGTATTCCTGCTCCTATGTCATTGCATGCCACGTCTTCAGTTGTACTGGGGGAACTGGGCTCTTCGAGATAAGATCCTAGAGCTTAAAAAACCCCAACCACTCACACTACAGTTTTACAAGCTGTTTTTAAGCTACAGTCTTCCCCAGACTGTGCCACAGCACCTCTAATACAACTGAAAGGATGCCGCACTGCGGCACAATCAGAAACACGTTGCTGCTAAAGGCAGTGTCTGGTCAGACCACAGCCTCCTAACAAATGCCTTCCAAAGAGGATGCGGTCTAGAGAGCATTCCTTTCAGTCCAGAGAAAATCCAACCCAGCAAGACAGTCACATCAACACAGAGATTTAATTCTGGAAGGACATACCCTGCATGGAAGGACTTCTGTGTACTCCTATCTACCATAATTGACAAGAGATTGACGTATCTGAGCTGGCTCTTGGGTCGTGCATGTCTCCCATCAACAGAAAAGCAGTGTATTATACACTGCAAGGCATGAAGGCCCAATTTAATGACAAAATGTATCAAGATAAATGATGGTTTCACTTAAGGGACAGACTGGATACATAACACTAGAGCTAAAGGGAATACCGAGAGAAGAGAAAGGGGTGGCCCTCACTGCAGAATTACAGAATTTCACTGTTTGTGACAGCACAGAAATCACATATGCTTGCAAGTACATCTATATCATTAGAAAGGTATAGATTCTAATTTATTGTATAATATTAAAACATTACAGGGCTGAGAGGCAATATGCAAAAAACAACGTATCTCAACTGACTATGAAAAATAAGCTCAAAATCTTGTCAACTGTCATTCTAGAAATCAGTAATAAGAGCCGAGGCCAAATTCAACTCTGATGCATTTCAATGTGTGACTATTTAAACAGTCTAGTGAAAATTCAAGAGTGAAATTGTAAATGAAATAAAGGAAGAGTTCAACTGAGCCTCCGTGCCTTCTCTTTGAAGTTTCATATATTTGTAACATAGTAGTTCGATTACATGGCTTTCTAGTAATAAAAAAAAAATTCCAACCACTTTTCAAGATTCATGTGCCTGAGGCTCGCAACATTGAAAATCTGCATTTCTCATGGGGTACGCTACAGAAATCAAAGGTACATTGAATTTTTCTTTTTCAGTAACTATTGATGAAAATCAAATTTTCTAAAGGACATGGCTTATCTAATGATAACTGGGATTAAAATAAATGCAGTATCTTAAATTGTCCTGGCATGGGCTCTTCAAATAAAACCACCCATTTAAAAAGAAACAGTTTACAACTCCTGACAGCGTTAGCCTAAGCTGCCATCACAGCCATTATGCTTGCACTGGTGCTTCAGATGGAATGTGGCTTTCTCACATCACTGGAAGCAGGATGACGTAGCACAACTGTATGGGTATTATGGGCGTCAAGACAAAATGAAATGCAAAACACTGCAACTTGAAACAGACAAGCTACTCAATGCCAAATTAAATTGAAAAATAATATTAACGGAACCTTTCACCAATATCAAGGCTTTGATGCACACTGCTTCAACAAATTAATTCCTGACCAACTCAATGTTCGCGTTAAAATAATTTGTGGGGTAGTGCTGGAGAAACAGAAGACAGATAAGATTTTTGTTTTAAAAAAGTTATTAAAATATGAAAATTCTACCCAGCTTAGACAGTAACTTATTTAGGGTTTTTCTACACAGCAGAGCAACCTGATGTTGAGTCTTGCACGCTCGCCTAATCCACACATCGGAAAGATCGGTCCGGGTTAGGCACGTGAATCTAAGTGTGGCAGGTCAAAATCATGCTGTCGTCCTCATGAAATTCTGAAACAACTCTCCTGTCATCAATTTATAATTTGATCCACCACTGGAATACTTCCAGGCTTGTTACATGTACATCGGTGCAAGAACTCTTCAGTAACTGTCACATAAGACGACTCTTATTCTGCGAAATCTGCATGGATAAAGCCTGTAGGTATGATTTTTGTAACAAAGAGATTCACATCACAATTGCCAGACTTTCTGCCAGACAGGTTTTTTTCCCCAAATGTTAAATTTTTGCTGCTGTCATGTGATGTACTGAGTATTTACAACACTGGCCAAGCTGTTTATGTGCAATTAAACGTAAATACAAAGACCTTGATGTAGGACACTAAATAGTAAGTGCTCCACAAAACACAGCCAGGCCTGGCTCGAGGAGTCCTGGTCATTCAGCTCCAACTAACACCATCGTACAAGCAACGAATGTATTGCCTACCTGCGCAAAGTGGGAGAGGCCACATCAGGGTACTTGGCTCCTTGCTGATGAGTACTTTGAGCTCCACTAGAAGCAGTCTGTGACGCAGGGTTCACTTTAACAGAATTACATGAGGCCACGCTTTCGTTGTCAGACGAAATCCCTTTCTCTTTATCAGTCTGATTGACTAATCCTGGCAGAGAGTTTCCAAGGATTACCTTGGCAGGCTCTCTCATTTTAGGGACAGGCAACCCGGCTGACTTGCTGCTTATGTTGGAGTCTATGCTACTCGTGCTAGATCTATTCCCAGCTCCACTTCTGCTACTGGATTTACTGGGCCGGGGTAAACTACGATACTGAAGATTAGTTCGGGCACTAAGTGCTAAGTAGCCATCATCCTGGTTCTGCGAGCCATCAACACTAGTCTTCCGACCAGTGGTCCTACCTATGAGTCCAGATGACTTGGGGATTTTTCCCAGGGTAGCCGATCTACTGGTGATAGTTGCCCCACTGGCAGTGATTATAGTCATGCCTACGGCTGACCCACTCTGTTTCTTAAATCCAAATGTATTAGCATTAGCAGCAGTTGTTCTAGAGTTACTTGTGGGAAGCTTTTTGGATTCATCACCACTGCTGCGTCCTGCATCTGATGGGGAACGTTTAACATGTCCGGGTTTAGGAGATAGTCTACCCTTTTCTGATACCTTGGCGTCATCAGTTTTCCCTACAAAAATAGAAAAAGAATTCTAATATTTAATGACTTGAAAACATCAAGCAAATGATGCAACTCAAAGCAGCATGAAAAGCAAAAGCGTGTTAGCCACCAGAGTGTGGTTAAAACTTATGAACTAGTCTGCACAGCGCTTACATGCCACTCTAGTGAGATATGCATGCAGACTTGCCAGGGAAAGTATGTGGTGTGTTTGCCCTCGAGAATATGAAAAGCAGAACAGTCTTACGTAATAGTGACAGAGAAGAAAACAAAATGTTTCCCTCTGTAGCTACCACAGATTGATCCTTTTTTATCATTAGACAGAAGTGTTAGGCCATTAGTATAATTTTCCTAAAAGGCATTGTTCAAGCATCTAACTTCAACTTTTTCACATACAATTGTGTACGCGATCAAATAAGAGGAGAGCTATTAAGTTATATTACTTGATTATGCAAATTCAATCAATTTTCATTCACACATCTGCAAGTGCTAAAATCACTAGTACATGTAAAAAAAATTCAGAACCAAATCAGCATGCTGGTTTAGTATGGGGGGGGAAATCTTCTCAACCACACATACTGTATGTTCTTAAAGTTAATCATGAGTTCAAAAGCTGAAATTAAAGTATTTATTCTTCATATGGCAATACTATGCCCAATAAATAGCTTGGCTTAAGACTAGAGTTGTCATGAAAACAACTTTCACGGTATGCTAATCCAAAAAAATGCATTTTCAGACGAACAGAAATAGAAATGTGGACATACGAGATGCTGCATAGGTTAAAACAATACCTAAAAATAAAGACAGGATTACCTGAAGTTCAGGTTCTGCCTCTGAAAAATATTTAAACTCTTTTCATACCGAACACACTCTTTGGCATGTTTGTATCTTACACCTTTTCTCACCTGTTCCAGGTGTCTTTAACGTGCCTGAGGTGGTTGAAGGTTTAGTCCTTGGTGTGGTAATGCCAACCTGAGCTGACATGCCCCGTCGCCAGGAGCCCGTCTGCGAAATAACAGTGTTCTTCCTACCAGAAGTGCTTTTATCAGATTCATCCGACACATCAGAGGGATTCCGCCTCCACTTAGATCCTGGCTCCATTTTTACGCCGCTATCGGATCCTCCGTCTGATTTCTTGACTTCATCACTGGACCATAAGGAATTACGCTCAACCTGGGAATGCTTTTCTGCATCAGTCTAGGACAGATAAGGAATTGTAACACAACCTTCAGAGCAAGCCTTTCTTTTAAGAACCGTCAAACTGATTAATAAACTCAGCAGTCAGCTCTAAGTACCAACAAACACAACATGCCTTTGACAAAGAAATGTCACAGCAAGAAACGAACCCCAGCAATGATATCTCTTTTTAATACTCTAGGGAAAAATACAAAAAACTTAACAGCCATGCCCCTTAGAAGAAAGAAAGAAAAAAAAAAAGCACTGGATTTATAAAGGACATATTCAGCTCCATGACACTTCTAATCCTCCCTCTCGAATTTCTGACGAACCCGTTTACTGCAATGCCAAAAAACCGCTTCAGACCTGTGCAGCCAGCTTGCCTTTGTTCTTGCTGCTTTTCTACCTCTTGTCTGGCAATCTGATCTCCAGAGCATGAGGAGGCAGCTTTCTGAACAGATCTGAAGATGTGGAATGCTCTTCATTCCAATCTAACATCTCGGAAGAACACCCAAGAACTGAAGAAAAATGAATCCCCAAGAAGTTTCTAACAACACTCAAGTCTAACTTAAATACACAAATTACATCAGTTTCCAATTTATATTCAACTCCTACAAACAGCTCTTCCCTATTCTTTCCACAAACTGATTGTGCTGCCACTTTTTCACAGAGAATTTTGCAAAGATCAACGTCAAATATAGTTTTCTCATTAGCAAGCCTTTGCCAAATTCTCAGAAATCATTAAGTCTATTAACCTCCATATATAGTATGTTCCCCACGCATTAGCATTTTCTATTGCTAATGATTGCTCTTGCAGAATTTTACTTCTGTCAAATGCTGTTGATTAATTTGGGCAAATTTTGTAACACCACAACGAACTACTTTGTGATCAGGCACAAACAACAAATATCCACACACTTGACCCTGATCTGGATAAAAAATTCGTAGCTGAAGGGTTCTCCAACCATCACAGTACGATGAAAGAGACCACCAAGTCAACACCTGATCATGAAGCTCCCGAGTAAGAGCTGGCAAATTTTGGCAGGATGCTGAGTGCCATCTCTTCCCTGCAGCTGCAGTGGAAGATGAGTGTTCTCAGCACTGTGCAGCAGTTGAATCGCTATCTCACATAAAAGGAAATTACTTTAAATATCTCAAAGCATTATAAAGCCCACAACCTTTTATTTCCGCTGGATAATCAGAAGAGCACAGCACAGGAAAGTATGCATGCTCATTTACCATGCTTTCAGCAAAACCCTGTATTTTATTTTTAGGTTCCTACAGTATGTTTTGAGTTTATGACTTTGCTTTTCTTACCATATCACACCATTAATATTAAAGAATCTAGGGGGGTTGTAGTTAAATGTCCTCTGCTTTTTACTGTAACTGCCTTTTCTTTTTTTTTAAAGCCTGAAAAACTAGTTGAAGCAATCAGTATGTGAAAGCTGACACCATGCATCATAACCGCCTTTCTCCAGTCCCCTGAAACAGTTCGGGCCTGGGTTATCTGTCTGTATACTGAGCCATCAGACTAACAAGCAGTTGCTGAATTAGGGATTTAGATATTATTTTCTTGCTGTATTTATCTCGTGCTATGCAAATGTTGTTTCCCTGCCTCTCCATTCAAAGAGATCAACTTGGCATAGGCTTGAGTCTTCTTCTCTGGAGATATTCGAGACCCACCTGGACAAGGTCCTCTACAGCCTGCTGTAGGTGACCCTGCTTCGGCAGGGGGGTTGGACTAGATGACCCACAGAGGTCCCTTCCAACCCCTACCATGCTGTGATTCTGTGATTGCTTTCTGACTTCCTTCTGTGTATGGCTGTGAGGTTTGGGGACGGTTATCTTCCTATTTCTGACCATTGGTAGGACTCTTTCTACACTCTGTGTTTCCCTAAAATCATCAAGTCATGCAAACATCTCCTAAGTTTACAGATCTTGGGAGAGAGCACAGGCAAGAAGTAACAAATAATCATCCCTGATGTGCTCTTGTTAGTATCTTGCTTCAAACACCTTGTCTGGAATTGCATATTTACAGTTAGAGTTCAAGAGGAAGAAATACACTGACTTGCTGGTAAAGGGCTTATTCTAGTTTTGGTTTACTACGAAATATTCCCGTACCTTCTTTTTCCCCCCTTTACATCTGAGAGAACAGTACAGTCTCAACAGAGAGAACGGCATTACAAGAAGTCCTCTATCTTTGCTCTCTTCATTTTCATTCCACTACTACACCCACGGCCAAAGTTTTTCCACAGCCTTTGAAATGCTGCACAACTACACTTGAAGCCCTCTGGCCAGAGATGTTTCTGTTTAACGGTAAACACTGAGAACAGCACAGCAACATCGCTGAGGAATCAAAACCAAAACACGGCGAAACCCAGCTTCGGGACTGCAGCTGAAACTCCACCTGCCTGAAAGGGGTGGAGTGGGTGAAAGTGGAAATACTGTCTGCTGGAGGTCATGGCAAGACAGAGCGAGCGTGAGCGGGGAGCAAAGCCCGCCATCCGATCGAGCTGGGAGTAGCAGTAACCACCAGGGTTTCTCCATTTACTCCCACAGCTTTGCAAATTTATTCACGCAGCTGCGAACAGCCCAAACCCACCCTTGCTCCAATGAAACCGAAAAGTCATCTCGATCCAGCATCTTAAAGATGCTGCTGTTTTCTATTTAAAGGAATTGTTCCCTTTCCTTTCCATTTTCTGACCTTTTTAGCATTATTGAACAAGACTATTGGTTCATCTCTTCCTCTCTTTCATCTTATGTCCATTAAATATTTTCAAATGCCCACCATGTCTTAATTTCTCCTTAAAATATGTGCACGACATGACTTTAAAGGCATATTACATGCACTGCTGTGTTAAAATGTGACTTCTCTAAGTCTGTGCAACATAAGGGAAAAATATTAGGGCCCCAAAGCGGTGTAGCTACTCCAAGTGGTTTGGTACTTGGCATAATGGGAGCAAGACAAGGGAACTCAGTAAGGCAGATTCTGGTTCCAATCACCAGCCTCTTCAGAACCAACTTGTGAACATCTTCACAGTGTTGTTACAAAATGGGGCTACAATTGTGAATATCTATGAAGATGGAGTTCATATCATATTTAAGTCCTGCTTCTCAAAGATGGAGAAACTACAGCTTCTGGAGTACAGGTACTCAGCGGCTCTGAAAATCAATTTCTTCTCACAGACTTTTTTTCTCCACTGCAAGCATGTCTCCCTCCTTTGCAGAGATGATTCTGCATAAGTTACTGATTCTATCAGCAGACACTGACACGTCAGAGCTCTCTCCCTTTGACGTTGTTCTGGACTCCCAGTTGCACACGTATTAGCTTCAAGTTCCCTCTTTACCTGAAATCCAACTCTGAAACACCTCAAAAAGACGTGGCAGAATCACAGCAGCTTAAAAGTGAAGCGCTACTATTTAGGAGAACCAAAGCAATGGATACACTGAGAAGAAAACTCCACATCCCTCTGCAGACGCCTGCCGGCCCTTCGCAGCTCACTACCCGGGGAAGGCAAACCCGGGCACTGGTCACCATGCAGTGCTCCAGGTAAGGCAGAAAAGGCACATATGCAGCATTTGCCAAGTCCTGAGCTGTGAGGGCTATTTCAGGCAGCAAAACATCAACCCTGCAAGCTATGCATGGTTCCATCAGTCCAAGCTCTTTTCATTCCCTTGGTTGACAAGGTTAGGATATTCTGCTCAAATGAATACAAAGTATTCTATGCATAATAATTTGCAGAAAACGGTAATACCTAGAATAAATATTGTCAGCCATGAAAATGAGGAGGGAAGCAGGTCACAGACACAGATTAAAAATCTGCCAACACAACTTGTACGTCTTAGCTCCCAGCTTCCTCTCCTAACGACCGCGCTCTACTGCCTGTACAAGCTTCAGCTGCTTTTCTCCTGGTGTGTGTCTGTAGTCGCTTGGATGCTGTCATAGTTGTGGAGGAGGAAGAGGAGTTTGTCAACACAGATTTTGATCTCTTAGATGTGATTCCAAGAATCTGATCCATCAGAAGATAGAAGTCAAATGAGCTTCTATTTTTTTCCCTTAGGTGAATGTTTAGTCACGTCTCCCTTTTCCTTCCTTTTTCTTCCCCCAACAGCATTACTATGTTGAGACAGTAACAATTGTCAAAAAGTACTTCTAGTTGTCTACGCTACTCTCTCTGCTATGTACCGAAAAACACACTTCATAGACCTTAACTCCTCTCAGCCTGTATGGGACTTGTATTAGCACTTTCCAGCACACATGCAATCGCTGATACACAACCGGAGGCTACCTGGAAATCTTTAATGTAGGCTCAAATATGCACTTTGTGGCAAGGGAACAAAGACTAATACATGCTTGCACCACAGTCCTGTAGGCAGAGTAACACTTCACAGCAGCCACATGTCTACTTTAAAACTCATCTTAAAAACAGATTTAGGGTCCAGTCATGAAAAGGATTGGAGAAGAATAAAAGAGGAAAGAAACAGAAACATCCCTCTCCTCTACCTGCTGCAGTGCCAGGTCACTGCACCCCGGCTGCTCCGACACACGACTCCTGAGTCCCTCGAGCAGGGGGGTGTACAAAGACCAAAGCTGGACTTCTTAGTCCTGTGCTTTTCCAGACAAAATTCTATTCAATTAGGGAAAAAAAGTGGTTTATATTACCGCATATCTCTGTACTATGCATCTAATTGATGAATGAAAACCTGCTGGATACCTTCACTTGTTTTGCTCTCTTTGGATGTATGGTGTCTGAGCACAGAATGTACCTGTATGCTGCTGATGGATGTAAACTTATCCACCTATGAAATGCTGCCAAAAATAGAAAGCCTGCAGTAACACACAGCCCTGGAAGTTTAAAATAATCTAATTCATTTGCCTAGCATGCTTACGTTTCCGACGGAAGTGCAAATAGTCTTTAAACCTTCATGTTGACTTAATTAAATTCTATTCTTCAAGACAAAAAGGTAATACCTTTTCTAGAGCTAAAAAAAAAATAAAAAAATCCTACCTACAGATGCATGTTTTCTGTACAGCAGCGTCACTAGGAAAGCAGAATCCATGTGTGGCCACACCACCACAGCAGAGATGCCACGGATTCCATGCACAGAGGAAATATTCATAAATGCCATGTATGATAAGGCAATTACTATTGCTTGACATTGCCTTGCCAGTGATACCATCCGTAGCGAAGGCTGGCTGTGTGTTCCAAGTTCACCCACCTTAAAACCATTACACCTACTGCACAGAGAATATAAGAAATATCAATGTTACTTGTCTAAACCAGAAACCTTACCTGTGCATCTAGGTTTTTGCGGGAGGAGGCAGGTGTGTTGGCATAGGAGCTGATAGAGGAGCTAGTGTTAATGTCATCAGTACTGAGATTATCTATGGTGTCACTGATCCCACTGCTGACAGAGCTGCTGTCATCCCAGCTGGAAAAAAAGCACAACAAAGGTAGAAAACGAGAGTCAAAAGACAAAACATCATTGAAAAGGAAAGGTATTATTTCTGCAAACCTTATCCTACTTGCGGCTGCCAAAAGAAAACGGACTGTTCATTTTCCTAAGTTGCCTTCTTTGCACTTGAAGTCTAAATTCCTGCAGCTCATTGACTATATGGTTGCCACAAAGCCTAACGTATCCCATCATTAAGCTGGTAGCACCAGCGATGCATCTCTTACTGACTCAGCTGAAAGTTTGTATGAGTAAATAGACTTTACAGGGACTCTCGAAATTTATGCCTGCAGTCCCAGAGCAGGGGAAGGTGGTGGTAACAAGGCATCTCCAGGCAGGCATAGCACTGACTTGCTAAGCCTTTATGCAGAGATGGAACTTAAATTGCAAGGAAAAAATTCATCCTGAAGCAATCTTTTGTATCTGGTTATTACATAGACCTGAACAACAACCTGGATCTACCATTGACAGCGTCACCGGTATCAGAAAATTTTAGTAATTGAAAGTTTAGTTGTTCAGATGGCACAGAACCCTCCTGAGCTCTACCACACGTCCTTTTCAAGGAGATCAATTAACAGCTTACTCTTCAGGACTACCTTCTTCCAGCGTGCAACAGCTTCCATATTTTCTAGTAAATGAGAAATGTGCAACTGGAAGGTTAGGACACAGAAAGCACCAACAAAAAACATCCATGTCTGAAGTGATCTGAGAGTTAGAACAGACAGAATCCAAATGATCTTAAAAGTCAAGCCAGATGCTCCACTCCTAAAAAGCCCTTAGAAACAAGCTGCTTAAGAAGAGATTTCTAAACTGGCTTAGAAGCGGTCCACTCCCAAGAACAATAAAGCTGGGATTGAAACACTCTCCTGTAAGTAGCTCTGCGAAGACATTTCAGTCCACTGATGGGTAACTACTGCTGGAAATGCATAAATACATATTTCATAGAACATTTGCGAAATCTAGCAGTAAGAGCTCATCTCCTGGCAGATCTCCAGCTATTTATCACCACAGCCTCAGGTTTTTGGGAGCTCCAGACTCTCATCCCTATTGCATTTCTGTTTGCTTTACAAACTTGTAACAAAGAGAGTGCAGGGAGGTTTTTGACCATAGACTGAAACTCATTCACACATTGACATACTGGACATTTAATATATGCATTTAAAATTGAATTGTGTGTTGTGCAATTGAACTACATAAAGAAAGGCAATCTAGGTCTGGTTTCTTGAATTTCATTCACTGCTTCACCAGCGATTTATTCTATAGCCTTACTATATAACCTTTGGCAACCTTGAAATGAAAGGCATTTCATTCTTCTCAGTGCTACAAAACAGCTATCTGTATGGGTATTAATGATGTTTTAATAATTTTTAATTGCTCTTTACTTGGGAGTATTTTGTTCACCCACATCTATGTAAGACCTTCTCAGGGACCCGAGCACAGCTTAACCAGCAGCACAATTTGCTGAACAGCAGTGGCCTCGGGGACCCGCTCCTCTGGGTGCCTGCTGAAAGGGTTACTGCTCGCAGCTGCTCTTTGCTGCTGCTTTGTTCCCAGTTACCATCCCTGTCAATCTGCCAGCACCCTCCTCCCTGCCAGTTCTCCCTGTATCACTGCGGACAAGGCCAGCTGGGAAGCTCCGATCAACAGTTGCAGCAAGCCGCACTGATTTTTGCCTTCAGGAAATCTGGGAGTGTCAGCCAGGCTGTTCTGCTGGCCGAGGACAGGGAGGGACAGGGACGGACGGGGACAGGCCCTGGGACCAATTGCCAACCCCTGCTATAGGCTCCATTTCATGGAGCCTTGAGGTGGCCCTTCATCTGGTGTCCTTCAACTTCTAGAAACACGCTCCTGCCAGTTCTGCTTGACTTCTAAAGCACCCCACTTACAGACAAGGTCCTGGCTTTGCAGAAAGATTTTCCAAACACTATCATCTGATAAATCCGCAGACACTCCAGCCCTCCCATTCGGAAAGAAACGCTGTAATTTACAGTGTTGGTGATGCTACAATTTGAAGGAAAGATACATTTTTTTTTTCTAGATTTGCCTTCACCTGAGTATTTTTAAACAGGAATCCACTGTAATGCAAAATAGAAGTACACGTTAAAATAAAACTCCATACAAAATGTAAGACCTGCTCAGCCTGAGAAAGCCAGCCAGCCAGATTCTGCACAACAGTTTTATTTGCTGTTGTTATCTTCCAAAATCTTCATTATCACAACCGAATGAAAGATGTGATGATCATACAAAGAAATCCATAGAATGTGAAGGGGAGGGGGGAGGGGGAGAGGAAATTAATTCCCCGCCCCCCCTCCCCAGTGCCTAGTATGGAAAAATAGAAAACTTGGAAAAGAAATGAAAGACTTCTCTACAGCACCTTTTTTTTAGAGTAGACAATCAAATATTGTAATGCAGAATACTGAAAATTATATGATATTACTTCTAAATTTCAGTTTTTAACAACAGGCCACTTAGCTGATATTTAGTTCTATTTCAAAGCCTATAACACAAAGCATTTAAAATTCCTAGATTTCGTAAGTCAACAAATAAGGTTACAAAACAGTTACTAAAATAACCGCCTAAAAGAATAGGCTCCTTATTTTCCAAAGTTCTGTGCAGCAGCTAACATTTTCTTTTTTATTTCTAAAGGCATAATAAAATCCTACTAATAACAACATCCGCAATGCCAATATTTTCCATGTTTAATTTCCTTCTAATGGAGATAAGGGCAACGGCAAAATAAAAAAATGTCCTTCTGCATGACTCATAGTTCCATCCTGAACGTACAGAAACATCACATTTCCAATCATTCGCCATTCTTAAACTATCACAGGCCCCAGTTCATCAGCATCCCAAGAACGTGTCTCATGTTAATCATAAGTTGTTTTACTGGCATCAACCAGTCCTGCTGACTTCAGTTGGGCAACCTAAGGCATTATGGAAATACTTCAGTGCCCTTCTGAACAGGGACATGTGCCTAAGGACAAAGGTAGAAACATGTACTTGAACGCATCGATGGTTCTGGCTTCCCCTGAAGCACATCTTGGGCTTGAAGTTTTTTACGTTCTGATGGAAACTACGAACAACTCAAACTCTATATTTTCAAGTTTAATAAATTAAAATTGATTAGCCATTCTGAGGTCCAAAGGTAGATGTCTAGTACTTTGACTGCCAGAAGCTAAGCAACACAGCTCTTGCAGGCATGCTGATGACATCAAGAAATTATACCGATGCACACGGCTGCTCTGACAAGGGAAGATGCTGTGTCAGCTAAACCCAGAAATCTCAGGTTTAGGTTCATTTTAAAAAAATAAACCACTTCAGCAGGGGGGTGGGAGAGGTCAGTCTCTAGCTAGAACAACAACAGGATATGAAACAAGATGAAAAATACAGCATCTTAAAAAACTTGAAATAATTTTTAAAGCCTATATAAGAAATTATTATCATAGAATCATAGAATGGACCTCTAAGATCATCAGGTCCAACCATCTGCCCAACACCACCATGCCTACTAAACCATATCCCGAAGTGCCACATCTACATGTTTTTTAAACACCTCCAGGGATGGTGACTCAACCACCTCCCTGGGCAGCCTGTTCCAATGCCTGACCACTCTTTCAGTAAAGAAATTTTTCCTAATATCCAATCTAAATCTCTCCTGGCGCAACTTGAGGCCATTGCCTCTCATCCTATCGCTAGTTACCTGGGAGAAGAGACCAATACCTGCCTCACTACAACCTCCTTTCAGGTAGCTGTAGAGAGCAATAAGGTCCCCCCCTCAGTCTCCTCCAGGATAAACAGCCCCAGCTCCCTCAACTGCTCCTCATAAGAGTCGTTCTCCAGACCCAACATCAGTGTCATTGTCCTTCTCTGGATACGCTACAGCACCTCAATGTCCTTCTTGTAGCGAGGGGCCCAAAACTGAACACAGTATTTGAGGTGCGGCCTCACCAGTGCCGAGTACAGGGGGGCGATCACCCCCGTACTTCTGCTGGCCACACTATTCCTGATACAAGCCAGAATGCTGTTGGCCTTCTTGGCCACCTGGGCACACTGCTGGCTCATGTTCAGCTGGCTGTTGACCAACACCCTAAAATCCTTTTCTGCCAGGCAGCTTTCCAGCCACTCCTCCCCAAGCCTGTAGCGTTGCATGGGGTTGTTGTGACCCAAGTGCATGACCCGGCATTTGGCCTTGTTGAACCTCATACAATTGACCTTGGCCCACTGATCCAGCCTGTCCTGATCCCTCTGCAGAGCCTTCCTACCCTCAACCAGATCGACACTCCCACCCAGCTCATGTCAACTGCAAGCTTACTGAGGGAGCACTCAGTCCCCTCATCCGAATCATTGATAAAGATGTTAAAGAAGACTGGACCTAAAACGGAGTCCTGGGGAACACCACTTGTGACCGGCCACCAGCTGGATTTAACTCTATTCACCACCACTCTATGTGCTCAGCCATTCAGCCAGTTCTTTATCCAGCGATAAGTACACCCATCCAAACCACGGGCAGCTAGTTCCTCCAGGAAGATGCTGTGGGGAACAGTGTCAAAGGCCTTACTAAAGTCCAGGTAGACAACACCCACAGCCTTTCCCTCATTCACTGGGTGGGTCACCTGAATGCTGCACCTATTGATGCTGTCCTTTCAAGGAACACTGTAGACAGTTTTAATGCAAGTGAGAAGCATGCAGAATTCACTGAACTCTGTAAATTAGATGCCAGTGCAAGAAAGTTTATGAGCATACAACATAGACTGTTAAAAAGTAATGCAATTAAAGCGCATGTACTGTTTAACCCGCTGTCAGCAATCCATTACACTAAAAGCTCTTCACCCCAAGAAGCCCATCACGCTGTACTTGGTTTATTATACAACAGTATAGGACACGCCGCTCCATGTCCGTATCTGAACGTGGGTGAAGAGTGCAGCTTCCTGAGAGGACAGCATCTGGTAACAAACTGACATAGCTCTACTTCATATTGTTCTTGAAACTACCCCAAGCCCGCCACATAAATTTGTTCACTTTTACCTCGATCAGTGCCTTGATGGTTAAAGTCAAAAGCAGCATGGGGAATCTAACAGCCCTCCTAATTATGGTGTTCTTGGCTCCCAGAGCTATGATAACATCTTTGTAATTTAGCTGGTGCAATTAATAATTTCTGATGTCAGCAAAAGTCTACTCAGCCATAACCTGAAGCTGAAATGTTTGGGCTTTCCTTTCTCTATTTGATCAATCACCTGAAACTTTACTTTGATTACTGAAAATTACTGAAAAAATCTTAAAAGTGTGTTACATATGAAAATTATACAACCACCCACTTAAAAACCATCACCATCACCACTTAAAAACTCCCACAAAGCTGCCTCCTGCTCTCTATGAAACCAAGCACCCTCCTCTCCCTCCCCATCTCAGCCGGCTCTTCGTAGTGCGAGTAACAACATTGCTGCTATAGGTCGCCCACCTACGGCACCAGGTCAACTCAAAGCTGCTTTTTGAAGCAGGTTTGCAAAGCAGTTAGGCTCAGACTTGTATTTTTCCACAGTCTATCAGCACTTTTCCATCTTGCATAATCATCATCCATGGAATTGGCTCTTCTTTGTCAACTTGGACGGCACACGAAACCATCCTGCAATCCTCAGGACAGCCCCTATCACTGCAGAAACCTTCGCTATTTGCAAGTCCAAAGCAAAGGAGTCATTAAAATCCTACTAAATAAAGCTATTGTTCAAGGCTGAAAATGCACCCTTCTCCACGGATGGGTGTGGATTTTAACTTTGTTGGATCTTCAGTCAAAACCAAAATTACAATGAGCTGCTGAAAAATACATTTGTCCAAGATGGGGCCTTGGGGCTCTACAATATTTCAAATGGAAACATGGTAATTATCCTCTTCTACCTAAAAATTTAACTATTTATGAGTTGGTAAGAGAACAAAAAAAAAAAACAAACAACAAGAAAAAAAGGTCAAGGTGTAAAATGATTGAAACTTTGCAGCATCTTCAAAGAATTAAACGGAAAAATAAAAAAAAGAGAAAAATGTAAATGTGCTATTAAGTGAGATACTAAATACTGCAATTCCCACTGTTTTCTTCTGGGATTTCCCACAATACTGACATCACTGTGTCAGAAATACAAAAACCATATACAGACCCTTGCATGGATTTCCTCTCAAGATGTTATAAAAGGTGACAAATAACTGCAAAAGAATGGGTGGACATCTACTTCAAGAGAAGTGAATTTAATCAATGTGTCTTACATAGATATTAATCACCCACCTCCTCCACGTCTCCAGTTACTCTCTTCTTGTTCCATCTCATTACAGGTATTTTAAATAAACCACTTTGTTTCTAACCAAAGGGAGAGCCCAGGGACAGCAGCGTGACCTTGAAACATGTCGTAAAGCCATGCCATGAAAAGTAAACCAGGCAAAATGAATACAGACCATTTCCAGCTGTTATTTCTGGAGCAGAATCTAATCCTTTTAACGACATTTTTTGGTGCAATGTTAAACTGCCGTGAGGGTGCTGTGAGCTACTCTAACCATTTTCATGTTTAGTGCCTGTTCGGTTTACCGCCAACAAGCTGAAATTCAGCTCTCTGTCAACCTCTGTTCAGAATTCATCCAAGATTACGTTTCAGGATTCACATTTAAAATATCTATTTGTAAAAGAGAATAACTCACAAAATTATCAATTGGTGTCAAAAAAGATTGGGTAAGAAAAGATTTGTAGAAGCTAGAATTCTAAACTGCATGTGCTCTTCTCATTTAATCCTTTTATATTAGTGTTAATAACCTTATAAAAATTACACAGGATTTTAATTCTGTCCCTTACAAGTCTGACCAGGAACTTGACCAAACCATCGTCAAACTTCAAGTGAACACAGCTGAGCACACAGACACAGGAGCTGCTAAACCCATCTGATCTCAGGGAGTCCACCATCTGAAACACCCTAAAGCTTCAGGAGGATGGGGCCAGACTCTTTTCAGTGGTGCCCAGCGACAGTTCAAGGGGCAATGGGCACAAACTGGAGCAGAGGAAGTTCCGTCTGAACATGAGGAAGAACTTCTTCCCTCTGAGGGTGACGGAGCCCTGGAACAGGCTGCCCAGGGAGATTGTGGAGTCTCCTTCTCTGGAGATATTCAAGACCTGCCTGGACAAGGTCCTGTGCAGCCTGCTGTAGGTGACCCTGCTTCGGCAGGGGGTTGGACTAGATGACCCACAGAGGGCCCTTCCAACCCCTAACATTCTGTGGTCCTGTGATTCATGAAAGCAATCTGACTCTCCACCCAAGCCCACCATCTCCTGCTCTAAAGCAGAAATTCCAATGGCAACTTCACCTGCACACATTTTGCTGGGAGACCCTTCAGCCGTCGCTTTGTTCACTGTCTAGAGTCACTAAAGGCAGCCGCCAGCACAACTGTATTCAGTTGTAAAATACTTGACTGGTGGAACTTGTTTTTTTTGGCCACTGCTCCCAACAATGGTTCCTCTGGCACTACACGGCCTGGGGGGAAGGTGAGAAGCCAAAGCAAAGCACTGCCTTTCACCCAGCTGCTGGAGGAACACAAATCCCTGCTAGATCTGAAACATTCAATGTAAAAAGCGTCAACCAGCTACTAATTCCTTTGCTGCTGCACCTATAAACTACATTTTTGGTGTGTCCCTGTTATAGTGTTTTGTCTGAGTACTTACCGCCTTTACAAAGCAGTTTATAGACCAGCCCTACACTGGGTGCCCCAAGCACCCCCGTGACTGATACTCATCCCCTGGTCATTCCTGGATGACTCCAGTGACTCCAACTGATTTGCACCAGTGAAAGCTGGAAAGAAAAATCATTGTCTTTGTATCACAATAAAATCAGTGCTAAATTTTAGTTGGTTTTACATACAAAAATACATTTTCTTTGTTATGCCTTTGTTTCCAAGACAGTAAGAAGTGCTGAGAAAAGCCTTCTAAGCAAAGTCAGAAATCCTTGTTTACATATAAAGCTCCTGGTGCTCTCCAGAAAATAAATCCCAGTGAAGCATACAGCCTGCACGCGACAGCGACGGCCTGAACAAATCCACAAGCCCAAGCCAAAGCAGCTGGTGATGCTGCGATGGGGATGCCACCATGGGGATGTGGAGAGATGGACCGCCCCAGCTCCCTGCACTCCTGCAGTGAGGGAATGGAGAGGAGTTCCCCAGCAAAGACCTGGCTGTGGATCACGGCTGCACTGTGCCTTCCCCTGGCTCTCGGCGAGGCCCCAGCCCCAACACCTCCCTCCTCCAGGCAGGCAGAGAAGGTGCCCTGCGCGGGGGCTGGAGGGTCCTGATAACCAAACCCCGGATTGTGCCTGTTTCTTTCCCCTGCCTTACTTCATGGTTTATACTTTCTTCTCCCCCAAAAGCAGGTACCTGCAGGATCACATCACCTCCTCGTACAAAGGTACTATTTAAGTTACGACTAAAGGAGGGGCGGCACTTAATGAAAACACTGACACGGTTTCTGACACCCATCTCCCACCTGCACGGTCCCTCAGCACTGCACCGAGCTGGTGAGAGCTCAGCAGCTCACCAGCAGTTACTGGTCCCTGGCAACCTGCTTTGTCAAAGGCTCCAAAACACAACAAAAACGGGCTTAAACACCAAGCAGAAAAAGAATAGATTAGTTAAATTCTTACAGGACTGACATAACTAAAACGTGGAAGGAAAGGAATGAAGGGTAGTATGGAAAAAATACGCAACGGGCATTTAAATTCCCTGCTGCTGAGCGTGCTCTAGAGAGACTCACGGGGCTGGACCCACTTATCCCCTGGCCAGGGCTGTTCGCCCACCTGCTCTCCCAGCACAAATGGCCAACTGGGACCACCAGGCAGCCTCACCGAGGGAAAGGCGGCTCCTAAACACACCCACAGAGCCAAAAGCTCCAGCAGCTGGCAGGCAGAATACGGTTCCTTCGCTTCCCAGTCTTGTTTTAATCCCTCCTGATGCTGTAACTCCACTCATGACACCAACACCAATCTCTTAAAGTCTGCAGGCTGTAATCCCGAGCAAGAAACACGCAGGCATGAAATGAAGAAGCAATATATATGCATGAAGACTTGCAGCAATTCCCAGTCGCTGCTAAAGTTCTTCCTTACTCAGAATACACCGTAAAGCTTCTACATAACTTGATCAAGGCAAAAACCTGCACACAGCAAGACACAGATTTCACACATGAGCACCGCTCCTCCCTCACACAGCAGCATCAGCTGCAGCTCAGCACACGGAGACAAAGATAACGCGTACGTTTGCACACTCGCCTCCCATCAGGGAAAAAAGCAAGAGAGACAAAATTTGCCTTTCTGAACGCATTACAGCCTGCTGACATCTGTCTTAAAATAAAGCTGAACTTGGCAATAAAAGGTGATAATTTGATCACAGGGCACAGCACCGTCCCTCAGGAAGCCAAACCACTGAAAAACAACCACCGTTATCGCGCCAGTGATTTACATAGAACAGACACACACATAATCAAGTGAAATAGTTTCTTCTTGGTCATATGGAGATATGTGGAAGATGTCAGCTACTACCAATTCTGAAAGCAGGGTGTTTTTTCCTAAGTAGTACCAATAAATCCTGGTGTATGTCAGCCTTTAAAACTAGATTTATTTGAAGGAAACTGCAAAAAGAAAGACGATTTTCTAACCTTACTCAGACCAACAGTTTCATCAGGAAGCCGACAGAAATTTCCACAGGAGTGACAATAAAAACTGCATATTAGGTCCTAAAAGGCAAGTGCACTCTGGGCTGTGATCTGGCCTGAAAGAGCCTCACACACGCCTTTGTCTCCCTGCAGTGAGCTCATTCCCACAGAAGTTCCTCCTCTGCACAGAAAGCAAACTCACAGTGCTGAGATCTAACAAAGCCCCACAGTTGTCGGAGGCTAAAAGCCTGTAACGCTGGTGGAAAGACAGCCGGTTAGATTGCAACCTGCGAGACGCTCACGATTAGTCGGGAAACCTCACAGAAGCCTGAAAAAGTCAAGCCAGAAAAACACCCCAAACACAGTAACAGCTGTCAGTTCTCACACGGGGAATTTCCTATTAGGTTATTCAAATATTTCTAATCTACTAAAAATGCATTGATTTCAGGTAGCATACAGCGAGTCAAGTGAAACAGACAGTGCAGGGAGAACCCAGCTCAGATTCAGTCCATCATCTAACACGTTTCCACTGCTGCCAGCATTTAGAAAGCTAAACCCGCTTACACAAAAGTGTACCACAACGCACTTGCACGCTTTCAAAAGTGCAGAAAATCTCTTACCTTGCAATATGCCCAGGCCAAAGCACTTCTCCACCTTGCTGCCCATGAAGAATTCCAGGAAATGGGCTTAGATTTATTTTGCAGGTTGATACCTTCATTAGGCTACCATCCAGCACCCCCCTAAATAAAACAGCTTCTAACTTCACTGTCTAGGAAGAGACTTGGAAAAAAGTTGGAAGCAACGTTGTTTTCCAACAGAGCCCTCAACATTCAGCAGCTCCGAAAGACACTGGAAAGTAAAGCCTGGCTGGAAGGTGATCATCAGAAACTTCCCCCAGAAAGAAATCTGATCCCTCAACAAAATTAACCTCTGAAGTGCTGAAAAAGCGAGAGGTCAGGACGTTCTGCTGGGACTAGGTCATCTGTGAGGAGCTGTAACCTGACGGCAGCGAAGCCGGCAGACTGGGGGCCTCCAGATCACGGACCGGATCGGATGAGGTAAAAGATTGTGTCAGCAACCCTGTCCTTGAAGGTACTAAATGACAGCATTTGATCTCAGCTAAAAGACAACTATCTCTAAAAGCATATTTTCCTACTCTGCTTTTATAGAGGGATTCAACAATGTGACTGAAAATACATCCTAAATGTTTTAACATAAAATATTTGGAATACTGGTAAAACACAAATTTTTTTTGGGGGGGGAGGTAGAAAAAACATTTTCAATACCAATGGTACTGAAAATACCAACTTCTCCACTGGAATCCCTAGCAAAGACCTTAATGAAACTGGGACAAGATATGTAAGATTTATCCGAGTAGGGATTAAACAAACTAATCCTTATTTACAGTTGTAAAGTAAGGGGCTTATTACTTCCCTTTATTTTGAGTAGAATAGAGACGGGTATTTATATGTATCTGGTTGATAAAAATTTATGGCGGTTAGCATCCAAAACTCTGACTTTAGCCTAACATAAATACTTTCTGACAGGATTCTTCCCAGATCTCTGCCTTCTGCCACACACGTGGGAGTTTTTAATTCTAATATGGGAAATTACAGCAGCTCTATTTACAGTGGGTAGTCATGCTCAGAAGCACTAATTACCCTTACACTAATGCTGGATGAACGTAACCTTTAAACATAACACTGTAAGCCAGTGAGAACTGGAAATCTGGTCACTTATAGCCCATGTGGACTCATCACTCATGGAGGCTCCCACGTGCTAATGGGCACAGAGCAGGAAATGATATACATCCCCCAAAAAAGAGAAATACTAGAAACACAAGAGGAATGGTGATAACAACATAGATGATGTAAAACGCAGTGGTGTTGGATAACCACGACTAGAGTTGGGCACAGAAGGCAGCACTGGAGCCTGGAGTAGGAGACTATTGTGAGGGGCCAGAGAGCCCACAGGTGGATGAAGAACCAAGGGACAGGTTCAAGGTCACTGCAAGCAGAATGGAATCAGCAAGAAAAAGGCTACAAGTAGATGCGTGAGGAGTCTGGGGATAAGGAGTTGGAATAGGGAAACTGAGGTTAGGGGTGAGGTCTGGGAAGGTGGTCTGAGGCTGGAAAGAGACCTCTATCAGATGTAAAGCCACGGTGAGGAGGTAAGATGAACTCGACAAACAGCTGATAGTCAGGGAATTGCAAAATGGAGAGAACAGATTAGGGAAAGAAGGTCTGAGCTCAGTAAATTAAGAGTGTATTACAGTAGTATGTGCAAGGAGAAGGGCTTAAATTCAAGATAGAGCCTACAGCTTTTATCATATTTTGTTATTTAAATGGGGACACACACAAAACACTGACTCTTACAGTTACTAGCACCAACCAACACCTTGACTTTCAGCCAAATAGGAATACACAAGTCCATTCCATTTCTTACAGAAAGACTTGTTCACTAAATGAGAAACTCCATTTCTAAGCCAACCAGGGTAGATTTCCGTTGTCCAGGTTACCGATGAGGGATCGTGTTCATGAAAAGGAGGTGGGCAGCCTTTCACATGGAGGAAGTGGAGAAGACGATACCGCGCTGTCCTCTTAGCCTCACCTCAAGAAAACCATCAATCATACAGCCCGAAATCAAGAAGAGGAGAGGGAAAGAGTAGTCAGAAGTCAACTAGACACATGCACTTACTAACTCTGTTCAGCTTGGGCACCCTATCTTAAATAAAATGCATCTTTTAGCACAGAGCTGTACTTCTGGTTGAAAGAGTTAAAATGCAAGTATTCAAATAGGTTATAATATAAAGACTTTGTGGAGATATTCTGCTGCCAAAACCTTCAAATAAGTGAGTCGCAGTCTGAGCTTGCCTTTCTGCGTCGGAGTCTATATTTTAGTGGCCACGGTGTTACTATAGCAACACAGAGGACCGGTAATTTAGAGGCTGGTGGATGTGACAACTTGCAATTTAGAACAATACTACTAATAAAAGCAGCTTTGGAAAACCATCATTTTAACACAAATGTTTGTGTTTTAAAATGAAAAAAGGTTGGGGTTTTTTTGTTGTTTGGTTTTTTTTTTTTTTTTTCAATCTATATTAAGTTAGTCTGATGGTAAATACAAGACAGAAACACAACTCTTCCGCTTTGTGGTATGCTTGCACCCTAGGGTGCAGTCAACCCACCCTCTTCGCAATGCATACGCGTATAAATGCAAAGCTGCAGATGTCATTATCTTTGCTGAAGATTAGACAAGAATCACGTAGCTTTTTAAAAGTATGTATTCTCCATAATGAAAGTGTCAAGATACTCATGAAATATTATTAATAATTTCTTGCCTCTGCTGAGTTTAACTGGCATCCTTTACTAACAAATCCCATAAACTGTTCCTCATTCATTACTATAATCACAGAATAGTTACTAGAGATAACTCTCAGATATTACAGATACTTAAAAGAATCACAACTGGAATAGAAAAGCTTTCTTCTCATCTCTGACATCCTTCCTGTCTTCACCAAAACAGCTCCCACAAATGTGATATTTCTTAATTATCTGCTCACAGAGTTGCACAGGAAATTAATAACTGACCTGTAGCTAACAACAAATGAGAACAGCCAGAAATATTCTAATTCCAAAAATAATCAAATCTGAAATCGTAACCTAGGGAAAAAAAAAAAAAGAATCAGAACATCCCATCTGTTGAATCACCAGCTCCAAATAAAACCCAAATCACAAGACTAAGGTAGAGCGTTACTCTCTACACCGATCGACAGCCCCATTGTCCTTCGCCTTCCTGGCAGCCCTTGTGCTGCAAAGGAGGAAGGATTTTGCAACGTAATAGCCATAACCCTAAATACAGAGGGATATTTCCAGATGAATTTTACATGTAGCAATAATCATAGTTTTATGGGTCAGGAAGTTCAGAAGATTAGTGTGTTATGGCTGCAGTTTATAAAAGCGTTTGTGTTAGAAGTTTCACATAGCGATCGGGTGAGATAAACTGCAAACAGCTTTACATTAAGTTCCTTTATAGTAGTCAAAGTCGGAGAGAAGTAAAAAGACCCCAGGTATTAATTTACCTAAAGAACAGCTGCTTAGAAAAGGCTGCAAAGCGTCCTAATACTCAGTGTAATAAAATCATTGCACCTCCAATTGCTTGTTCTTTCTCCCCACACCCATGTGCTATTCCCATTAACCTTAGTCAGAATCACAGCTCGTGGTCTGAACTGAGCTAAAACTGCAGCCAACAAAAAAAAAGACTTATCAAAGAAATGTATGATTTGATTCTTATTTGAAAAGGCCCAAAACCATAATTACAGGTTTGCTTTCTAGGTTGAAGCAGCACGAATCTTGCTGCATTTCAAACTCTCCCTTAGAGAACTCCATCATGCCTGCAAGTTGGGGGTGTACTGCAATGTGTTAATTTCCTTTATATTGTTTTCTCGTTAGCTGAGATGTACCAGTTAGGAGCTTATAAAATGTCTGCATTTGACGACTGCAATGATTATAAAAGTAATGCCAGCAGCATAGACCGTAAAGACCTTGCACTTCACAGTCTTTGTAAGCTGTTTTGTAACGCATGGTACGACGTGTCTCTCACATTTCAGCCTGGAAGAGACTCCACTGCAACTGGGTAAACTCAGGACTTAAAATACCCTCAACAGTAACTTTTAAAGCCTGCTTTTTCTTTCTTTCTTCCTAAAGAACATTCAGATTAGTTAAATGAGGAAAAAATGTATCTGTAAAGCCAAAACATACTGAACAGACTCAAACATGCTTTAGAACACACTTCTATCCTTTTAACTTGAGCAAATTAAACAAACATACACATTTTTGGAGTACTTTCATGCATTAAATATAGGCATGAGGAAATAAAAGCAGGAACACAGCAACACTGTTGCACCATTAAAACTATTATGCATCTCAATATAGGGCTAAAATTCAATGTATCAGCTTAAACTATGTTTTGTGTTAAAGCAAATTTAAAAAAAAACCCAACTTGTTGTACTCCTATGCAATTGTCGGTCCTGGGAAGGTGTTTCTAGTTAAATCCAGAGGAACACTGCAATAACCATAAACGCACAGTACGAGAAACGGGAGCAAAGAGATCCTAGCTGCCACAGCCCTGTGAAATGGTGGCTTTTCATTGTGGTTCCAAAGGGAGCTTGGGAGCCAGGAGAAGCAGGTCTGGAAAAATGAAGACCCATTTTTTATTTCCTCTCATTCTGCTGAATGAAGGAGGCACTAAGTTTGCAGACTGATGAAGGATATATGCTATGAAACACTCTACTTCACATTCTTAAACTCCACCAGTAAGAGTCCTCTCTTGCCTTAGAGACTTTCCTGAGAGCAGACAATTATACTAAGGTGGTACTGACTGGATGTATTTATTTATATCTAATTGAACACACGAAGCGTAGCATATTTTAGGATCTTGTTAAAATGACTCATATAGGTAGCATCATACAGAAGAGTAAAAAGGAATCGAATCATCAGTGTCCGCTTCTGCATGGGTACGTATGCAATGCATAGGAACCGGCCAGTCACGTATTTAGGGAAAGATGGTGAGATTTTTCTAGTCCTAAAACAAGTCCCTTGCCACCGAAGTCAATGGCAAAACTTCATTTGACTTCAAGAGTAGGGATTTCAGCCCTGAAAAGACACTGCATACACAGAAAAGCCAAATACAGAGTAAGATTAATGATTTGGAATAAGATCAATGATTACTACATTGATAACGCACCATGAAAATAGCGTAAGACAGACTCAGCATCTAACTCCTAGGAATCTCTTTTCACTGACCAACTGTTAAGAAAACCACAGCTTCCTCTGACAAGGTGATATGCATGCCTGATGGAGAAGAAAAGACTAGTTCTGTAATGTAATACATGATAAAAAATGGGTTTATATAATATTTGCTTAAAAGCTTGTTTAAAAAATGCCAGTAGCCTACACGGAGCACCTGTGCTGACACAAGTGTGAGGCATGCTTTTCACTATGCCCACCCTTCAAACGAAGAAGCACACCAGAGTGAACAAACACAAATGGCTACTTTCTAGTGGCAGCAGAGAAAGAAAAAGGCAGGCAACTGGAGATAATCCAATAAAACCGGAGGATGCTGAGCCGCGATGCAGCTTGCATGCTATTATCCAAGAGGAATTCCAAATGAACGCTGAATCCAACGGTTATACTCAGATGATCCAAATGTTTCTTTCTAAATTTAAAGACATTACCAAGTCTCAAACTCCTTGAGCAAGAAATGTCATTAACATATTTACTACATACACAAGTATATGCTTTTCTATCTATGTTTTCAGTGCTATCTAATTTTTTTCAGATACAACAAATAATCAGAGCAAACAAAAAATATACAACAGGGCAAACAGCTCATTAGTAACAACAGTCCATATAAAATGGAAAAAAATTTCATCTTAAAATGCAAACAGCTGATGTAGTGAAACTCAATAATCAAGTATCATTCCAATTGTTTTAAAATGCAGTTTTCTTTGCGTCCTTCTCCAAACCATAAAAAATCAGTCCTCTTTCCAAAGAGCATAACACTGCCAATCACAGATTTTAACATACAAGCCATTGACCAAGGAGAAAAAAACCCCAGTTTTTCCAATCTAGTTTGCTGAACAGAGTAAGTTTACTTCTACACTGTTATAAGATTTCATTGCCCTCTGCAACCATGAAGATATTCATCTTGATCCCTAACACATGAAGTTATAAAAATAGTGCAGTTGGCACGAGTACTTTCTTCTCACAACTCTGAAAAAAAATGCTTTGGGATGAATATATGACAGATGTCCACATAAGATTTTCGGATTGTTTTCTGAGCTTTCTAACATAATGTCTTTGTCAACAAGCAACATAGTAGAGAGCAGAAATACCAGATATGCAAGGAGCTATACAACTCCGTAATTTAGGAGCAATATTTTTTATGGCCAGTGAAGTAGAAAACAGCTCTGAGGGAAGTAAAATTTGAATGACAGGTTCTGTTTCAGCCAGCAGGACCAGGTGACTACATCAGAGGATCGTTCAGGCCCAAGAAAAATATGCCGGGCGTAATATCTAGAGAACTTGGATACTTCCGATTCAATAAGCAGCTCTCCAAGTACTTGTCGCAGGGTTTTGAAATATCCTGTAAAATTTTATTTACCCTCCCTCTCACACACCCCCAACAAAATACTAAAATCATTACTGCTTAATCAATAGCAGTCCTTAACCACCTCATGCCATCCACTAAGAGCACTGCTGCCAACTGTACGTGTCTCAGTCAAAACCAGATCAGGCACGATCAATAGAGTCTGCCCATCTTAATTCCTTCGGCCTCCCCCTAATTGGATATATCTCTGCATTTACAGTTGTTTATTGCTGCTGTGGCTGTTAAAAAGCTAATACATCCCACTAGAAAAGTAAACTCATTTATCCTAATTAAAGTAGAACTATTAAATCAAGTTAACATCATTATAGCTTGATCTTAAATGTTCGCAAATCCTCTGTATTACTGAGTCCATAAACATTCAAACCACATAAACGCTTTGACTGAGTAATGAGCAAAGAACAAAGATACACTCTTTACTTCAACAAAAATTATTTTTCCTTTGAGAGTCCAACTAAATTTTTCTAATAAAACAAAGGGATCTATTTCACCCATACAACACGAGGATGTTCCAAAGACTGTATCTGAGCCAAAAGACATGCCTCTTTCAGATTACCCTGCAAAAGCTTTTCACTCATTTTTGAACATGGTTTCCCATGTGAATTGCTTTTTTCTTATTCTTACCAGTACTATCTGTCTAACAGACTAACTCGACATTTCCAAATTCAGAACAGACTATTAATGTAATGTAGAATTTCAGTTATTTCCCCCCCACCACTGTTATCTATGCCTGGTTAAGAAAGCCATTAGATTTTCTTTAAATTTATAATATTCCTAATGCAAAAGGTAACTGAATCAAACCACTTAACTACAAGACAGCAGCTCTAACTAGTGTACACTTTTAAACAAAAGCCTTTTCTAGCTCTACGTTTTATGGTTTTGTGAATAGTACCATCAACTCTCATGGACTCAATATTTTTGCTCACTCAGAGATGGATATTTTTAATTAAGCAGTAAGAAAACCCCAAGCCTGTCAGATAAAACACTGAATTTAAACTAGTGTTTGAAAATAACAGCTGCTGAGAAGTCCTCCATGAAACTCCTTCATTATCTCATAAACACCTGTGGCAATCACAACGTGCCCACCTGAACTTCTGACCTTCACTAACCCCTAATAAAATCATAGCTGCAGATCACCTGAGAAGACTGAGGGTCCTACAGATTCGAGTATTGCAGCATGTATTTCAGGTTAGCTATACATATCAGTTTCATGGAAGCTTGACTGGAGGAAATTTCAGCTGGTAGACTTGCTCTTACCAAAAGGTCAACATGTAGCTGCAGTGTAAGCAAAGCGAAAACTTCTTTTCCATTGCTCAAAAATTATTCACTTAGAAAACACTCTTCTCCTTGCAAACGCAGAAAGCCCCTGAGGGTGACATGTTCTGCCTTTTATTGCACCAACAGGACAAGATGACAGTTGACATGTCATCTAGACTCTGCGGTGTACCAATTGGCTTTGCCATGCTTGCCTGTGATCCTGAACAGTGACAGCTCCGCCAGCTCAATGCTACCTAAATCTCCCTCCTTCCACAGATGCTCAACGGGAGCTACCTCAGCATAATGGTAGTGACCACGCGCCTACTGCTGAGGGACATAAGGTTACCTCCCCACGGCGAGCTGCTCGGAGCAGAGAGTACAACTAGTACTCAACCAGGCAAATTCAGTTCGTGGTTTCCATTCCAGGGATGAAGGTCAATGCAGACACAGTGGGCTACCGCAACAGCAGTGCAGAAAAGTGTGGGGCTTGGGAAGCAGAGGATCTGCAGCAGGAACAGCAAAGTTTAACGGGTGCATAACCGGGCTGGTGTAACAACACTTCCTTCAGATCCCACCTGAGTGCTCAGCTGCGGCGGTGACAGCTCGGCGTAAGGACTGCACGCAACAGAGCGAGTGTGGAACCAGCCACAGGCCTCTGGCACGCAACTTCCCACGAGCTTCTGCGGATGGATGGGGGCATCACCCCCTCATTGCTCCCTGCAGAGCAGCTCCAGCTCGTGCTGCCAGGCTTCAGAAAGGGAGCGTGGCCTCACACGCTCTCCCAGCATACGCTGGCTATGCTGAGGGAACTTGAGAGTGTTGCACCTCTTCCTTCGAAATTACTACACCCATTAATTTTTCTCTGGAAGAGTAAATCCTTTTCATTGCTATAGATACTACGATAACTATAAAACACGCAGAGTGAGCTGCAATGGGATGTGGGAACACCAACGGCAGTGACAATGGGATATCGATGTGGTGAGCTATTGCATTTAACAATTATTTTCTCTTGAAACTGAACTACTAATTCCAAACTTCTGTGCCTTACAGGGCCCAGATTATCTGGTACCCAATAAAGTTATCTGATAGCTGAAAAATTAATCTGGTAATAACTTGTAAATTATACTCTTACCGTTTCCTAACAGGTAAATATTTCTATTATATACCTTATGAACTATGTTAAATATTTAGTGTGGAACGACAGATGATAGCTCTTTGATCTTTTCCGAAGATACTACAGATTTGGGTTGGTTTTTTTTTTTATTTATTTCACTGCAAGCAATAAGCTGAAAGGAGAGCTCGGTGGTGTCAAAATACTGTCAGAATAAAAGAGTACAGCTACAGAAACAGAAGGCATAGCTACATGGTGTTATGAAACACGGTTCAGACATTCCTGAACTGGTGCTGCATTGTGCTCTACAGAAGCACATCTGAAGATGCTGAAGCGGGTCTGGATGCAATGCAGGTTCAGCATGCCACTCGACCTCAGCTGACACATCATCACGTTTTATAGTGTCATTCATTTCTACCGCTAGGCACTCTCGACCTACGAGCCAATTTCTACGCATCTTATTCATTCCAGTCAGTAGGACACGTGGGAACTTTCAATTAGAGATGATGAAATGAGAAATACTAGGCATCCGGAAGATGTGGGAGAAAGGAGGGAAGAGAAGAAAGAATACATGGAGCTGCCCTTCAGACACAGCTCACCAAAAGTCCGGTCTTCCTAATGGTCAGAAATACTACGGTCACAAGATGCAAAGCACTGATCGAATATAAACATGGCTCTGATTCACACGTTCAAAAATTTTTCAAGGGGTAGGTCTGTCCACGCTATTCTATCTCTCTCTCTTCTCCCAAGTAACTAGCGACAGGACGAGAGGCAATGGCTTCAAGTTGTGTCAGGGGAGGTTTAGATTGGATATTATGAAAAATTTCTTTACCAAAAGAGGGCTCAGACATTGTAACAGGCTGCCCAGGGATGTGGTTGAGTCACCATCCCTGGAGGTGTTCAAAAAACATGTAGATATGGCACTTCAGGACATGGTTTAGCTGGTATGGTGGTGTTGGGTTGATGGTTGGACTTGATAGTCTTCGAGGTCTTTTCCAACCTTAATGATTCTATGATTCTCCACAGAGCCAGGTCTCACCTGTCCTCCCCCAGGTAGCATAAAGTCAGTATAAAACTACTAAACTTTGTGCTCTGGTAAAAAGGCACAGCAATATACCCAAGCATGCACCCAGTAATTAGCCAGCATGGGGTTAATCATTATCATGCACCATTGCATTATCATGCATTCACACACCCTTTTCTTTCATTTTATTTTCATTATCATCAGGTGCAAGGACAGATGTTGTCAGTGCCAGAGGTGCCACTAATCCTGGGCTTCGCCCATAAACGTCTCTGGTATGCATGGTTATCTCCAGGGTGTATCTAGCTCAGTACAAGGCTGCAGTGTAGCAGCTACTCATCTGCACTCGCAGACTTTGCAATATTCATTAACGGGATGCAGCATTTTACAAATGAAAATGGGGAGGACAAAACCTAAGATGTTCATTATTGGCTATGTGCACAGTGTAATTAACATGCAGATGATCTGTATGCAAATCATCTTATTGAAAATAGCGACTATTAGCATAACAAGTGCTTATTATTTATTGAGATGCAACTCCAGCAGGCATCCTGCTGGGGTCTAACATCCTTCCTTTAAACAGCACCATCTTTTCTTCCTTCGTTTACACATTCTTCTCTCCTCCTGAGATTAGCAGCACAGAAAACAGGGCGGCTCCCTTCTGTGCCTTTGTTTAAAGGGGGAAATCTTGTGTCTTTAATTGCCCTCGAGCATCTGATCCAGTTCAAAGCTCAGCGGAGCCTCTCCTCTGGTGCTGCATTCCCCTCCCGCCCCCATCATCACCGGGCTGCAGGCTCTTTCAGCAATCCGTTCATATAGGCAACTTCACCTACATTATCTCCAATTCTTCACTGATAAAAAGTTAAAAGCAGTTCGGTTTCTTTTCCTTATTTTCTTTTAAAAAAGGGACAAAATGGGGAAGTGGGAGAAAACGAAAGCTCAACCATGCAAACTCAACCCTTTTTATGTTGTGCCACCCTTCTCATACCTTACTTCAGGTGAATTGAACCTTTTAACCATTCCAGCCATGAAATGTACCAGAAAAGCACAATTTTACGTTTTTTCTCATAGGTCTGAGCAAAGCTTTCTCGCCGCACCAGGCCCTGCCTGCCGAGAGGTCTGTGTCCCTGATGCTGGCACCGTCCGCTCCCTCCACTCCTTGCCCAGGTCCCGAGGTCCCAGGGTCTCCGCAGGACCCTTTAACCTTCCCTAGCATTTCTCCAAGAGCAAAAGCTTGCAAAACTGTTCCCTGCCCAGTAATTCCTTCCCCAGCCCCAGCCCTGCAGGGTTTTGCATCGCATGTTTGTTCTCTCTGAGGCTACGCCCTCTGCTTCAGAGATGGCCATGTTACAGTAATGAAATAATTACCGGGGGGGAATGATTGCAATTCTTTATCCTTTTGCCAAAATTGAGCTGTTTGGCCTGAAGTTTTCCAAACTGCATGTCAACCTAAGGGTAGACTTTAGTCTCAGTTAAAAATAGCACAATTTCGGAGTATCGTTAGATGGTATATATGATTTTACTATTAAGTTATACTGATCTTCCCTGAGAAACTTTGTCTTGTGATATAAATTTTTTATTTGGTTCTGGAGGGCCCCGGAGAACAGGGACAGTAAGTCCAGAAGTGAAGCTGAGACTGTATGTGGAGAACACGTGGAAAAAGGAAAAGGAAAGGGAAAACAAATTTAGATGGGAACTCCCAAGTGGAAGGCTGGGATCTGCTGCACAAAAGCAACAGAACTGAGGCAAGAAGCCTCAGGTGGACCTGGAGAAGGAAAGAATAGCTGTGGGACAAATTGGAAGGGAAATATCAGAACTGAAATTGCCTGTAAACACACGTTTTGATATCCCCTTTCATGATGGGATGCATTTTTTTTTTTTTTTTTTTTTTAACGATTCCTGTTTGACTGCAGGAGACGGATCAGCTGCAGAGGTGCATCACCGCTCTGCCGTGACGACGGCTGTTATCTGGGGAACCCCGGCTGCTTGTTGCCGCAGACGGTCTATGCACAGCCTCAATTTGCTGCTAATGCAATTTTTCACATGCAGTACATATGTAGGCCCAAATCATTCCCTACCACTCCTCCTTTCTTCGAAATCCTGAGAACTGTAGGTCTGGCCTATCTTCTAACCAAACACAACACCTTCACACCACAGTGATGACACAAAAGCAGCTCAGAAGCAGTAACTGGAATCCAGTGGGGAATTTAGTTTGTTAAAAACAGGTTTTAGAATCATAGGCTGGAAAAGACCTCTAGGATCATCAACTGCAACCACCCACCCAACACCACCATTCCTACTAAACCATATCCTGGACTGCCACATCTACACACATTTTTTAAACACCTCCATGGATGGTGACTCAACCACCTCCCTGGGAAAATGCACTCTCTCCCCTCCTCTACTTTGGCAAGCTTTAAACAAAACTCTCAAACCACCGGTTCTGCTACTGCTACAGCAATATTTTAGAGATGGTTTGGAATTTTTAGATTAAATGTCCTTAAATATCCTGTTGGTTTATTAAAAAATGTAACTCTTCACAACACTAAGACGACTCCCTTGGACCCTTTGTTAATTTTCATACTTAAATCATCTAAGGGGGATGTGGGAGTTCAAGGACTTCAACCTTAATTCTTTCCATCCCACTTCAGTGACCTGATAGCTCTACACTAGCCAAGAGTCCAGTTAACACCTTTCAGTATCTTGTGTTGATACTATTTCCAGCAAATAATTTGGCAGGAGAGACAGAGGGAAATATTCTTAAAGAAACAACTCAGAGGAGGCCAAACTGAGATCCCTGCTCTAGCCAGGCACAGCAGAGACCTCAACTTGACTTTTTACATTAGAACCTTAATCAATGCATCACTACTCTGTCTATGGGGAAAACAAGAACAAAACCCAAACTCTTATTTTCTGTTTTATCCCAGTGCAATAATAAAATGAAAATAATTTTAAACCAGCCTCTCATCAATCTGTCCTATTTCAGCATTAGCAGACTGTGGCCATCTTGTTAAGGCTGAGCTGTGAAATGGTGTCTCACTTTGCTATCAGAGACGCCACGTAAACTAGTATTGATACAGGCAGCTCCAGTTCAGTGAATTCCTCTAGAATTAAGCAGCAGTCACTGGATATCTTTGTTTAGAGACTTTAACAAAGTGAACCGCGCAAGGGATGACAGAATGCAAGGATAAAAATCACACATGCATGCAAAAAAGAGAAAAAAACCCCAACAGATTACTAGTTAGGTTAATGCAAGCATTCGTATTTTGCATTGTAACAGGGACACCTAACAAACTACAAGGAAAGTCCTTGCCTTCAGTGTTAAGAACGAAACAAAGATTCATCCGGAAAACCTCTCTTTGGTTATTCACACCACTTTCCCTGTAATGTGTGATTGTGCTTGGTTCGTACAGATTTTTAAAGCCCCAAAGGACAGACTTCCCAGAGACTAGTTTACAAGTCAGTAAGTGCCAGAGAGGTTTTGCTTATAATCACTCTATGTTTTCCTTGTCTCCCTTGAATCCATTCTACTTAAATTATAGCTACAATTCACTACTATTCCTGAAAATGTCCAGAGAAAGTTTTGTTCTCCTCCCATGATCTCACCCAGTCTTGCTTAGCCAAGTTGTAATTTACCTTTGGCTCTCATTTTTTTGTTTCTAAAATAATCCCTTGTTCCTAAATGATTTGAAAACATATACATTGCCATAACAAACTTCACCACATCACCATGTATTGCAAGCTCCCTCATTCCAATGGTGTTAAAATCTAAAAGTGAAATCAGAGACTAATGCCATTAAGAAGAGAATGTATCCAAGGTGGAGAGCGACTTTAAGATTCAAACATGTTTCATGGACAAAGTTGGGTTTCAGTAACTCACTGAGGACAAAGGTAGACATGATGAACACCCACTGTTGAAAGCATAACGCATTGCTTGGAAAGAGATAAACGGCTGCAAGAGAAAACAATTTGGTAGCATAGAGGGGATGATGTAGGCAAGGTAAAATAACTGGGTCAAGTATGACTGGAATTGTGGTGGTGGAGATAGGGAAAACATATGCTATGACTCACAGGAAAGAATGATTATCAGTCACATGTTTAGATCATTACAGCTAACAAGGTCAGCCCATCAAAACACGGTAAGAGAGAGAAGCAGACTGTCACTAAATTGAGAAATGGTCAGAAGCTATTGCAGAAAGAGACCCAAACTCTAAGACAGAGCGCGGAAGACACCTCTGTTTCTACCTTCTGGATGTTGGTGTTGGAGGCCATACCACCGGCATGCTTTGACCAAAAGCAGTCACAAGCAACTTCACGTTGCCATATGGCACACTTACTTTTAGTCTCTATTAACAAAAAAATGGCTCAGTGGTTATCGTCAGAAGCCAACAAAGAATTTCAACAGCAATTATAGCACAGAACACATATTCTGCCTTCAGCTTGAAATCACAATCTTCTGATTTCAGAAAAATGTGTCTTTTGCATGCACATCTAAGACATTAGATGCATATAAATGCAGCTTTCTTGCCACCACCTGATCAATCTCATGAGCCCTTTGGTTCAGAAATGCTCTCAAAGCACAAACAGATGTATAAATTCTCTATCTAGTAGACAGAGAATCCACACAGTCCCAAAATATGGATTAAGTGGAGTAAAAGGCTTTCCTGGATGAACATAACCTCTGTGAACTTCAGTTGGCACAGGATACTCATATTTCTTTCCCACAGCTCATGGTGGTGATTCTTCCTTCTCCTTTTCCCTCTCCTGTTTTTCCATAGAGATATACAATTGTCTACAAATACATCTCTAGCTATTTCCTGATCATACTGCGTTCATCCCTTCTGCATTCAAAACAGTTCCAGTCTTGCAAACGCAACACTCTTTCAGCCATCTCAGAAAACAAAAAGTAAATCTGTGCAGAAAAATACAAATGAAACACAAAACTATGCATGTGCATATCAGATAGTATCAAGTAACATCAGTAGTTTCAAAGAGATGTTTAAAGCATTAAGGTATGTTACGAAGAGTATTTCTGGCTGCAAGTTTCATAACAAGAATAAATCAGTCTTGATAACGAACAGGAAAGAGGGAGTAAAACCTTTTTGAACACTCAAGGTGGTTTGCTCATTCCCCCCAACCAAAACGAATGAATTAATTGATATATATGAAAATTAACTTAAACTAACAACATAATCAGAGAAGATAAACTTTAAAGTTAAAATTAGATTACAAAGATAAAAATATTACTTGGGGCTGATGAGAGCACATGGTAACTCCACAGTAGCTGCTGAGCTGAGCCTTTGTCAGTTAAGAAACAACACGAAAAAATATCATATAGTTAAAAAGAGCTGACCTCAGCCCTTGGACTTTGCTCAGGCACTAATCAGACTTACAACATTTAGCGCTGATCCTCTGGCTACTTATTGACCACATATACCTGGACACACATAAACACAGCCTCTAGCAATGCGGTAGTTACTCAGGCTCCTATGCTAACTCTGCACACAGGTTTCACACTGTTCCAATGCCACTTACGTCAAATTAATTAGTCTCAAATTGCAGCAATCAGCATTCATAAAATTAGATGTTTTATTTTTAGTGAGAATATAAAAAACTTTTACTAATGAAAACAAATTACACACATTCTTATAATACTGCTGTAACAGCACAATCTAGCTCCAAGAGTTTCAACTGTAGAGTATGCAATTATTTATCCTGACCAAATGTATATTTAACTGTATATACTTAAGCAACATAAGACTATCACGTGAAAGCCTTAATGCCCATTTATATAATAGCAAAGTGTTTTTAAGCCCCATGGAGCTGTGTTAACACTGGGCCATTTAAGCCTCAGGATGTTGGGGCTCAACTCAGATCAGGAGCAAAGTGACTACTTGTTCTGCAGAGCCTCAACTTCACCATGAATTCTACTAACTGTCATAAAAAGGTCACAAAGTCACCTTATCATACTGCTGGAAACTTCCTATACCAGGAGGAAGCTGAGGAATGGAGAAGACCAGAAGAGGACTTACAGATAAGAAGGGTAGGAACCCCCTGTATGGAATGGCTTGCTGGCCACCAATGAAGTTATCATGACACCAAGGAATAGCCTGATATAAATGCAGTAGCTCCAAGAATCCTGGGACACCAAAAATATAGTTAGGCACTTTTGTCCCTGCCACCCACTCCCTCAGCACCCCTACTGCAAACTGCAGAAGAGCTGCTCTCCAGAGCTGGGAAGTCCTTCCAGTGAGGACAGACGTTCATGCTACATGGTCCATACACCCTGATTTCTGCACTTTCGTCTGTGTAGACATACATGGGAAACGAGAGATTCCTTTCCTTATGAAAACCCAGGTATAGCTGGCAGATAAGGTCTGTGAGAGGAGGAAAGTGAGTGCACCTCTTGCTGAGGTGCCATGGAAATAGGGAGCGAATCTTAATTTTATCTGAAGATATCTTCTGCCTCGATGAGTACTAGGTCAGGGACACTGCCGTTTCTTTTGACGTCAGCCAAAAGTATTCCTCTTACTTCATTACCTGTTTAACACAGGAGCTGCCATTCAGGACAGCTGAAGGAGATGATTGCTTATGAAATATGCAGCATTTTAAATATGAGTCAAAGTTGTGCATACCTTACAAGTTCTCTCGCTACGCTGCAGATGTGGATGTGTATTGGCCATACAGGCCTACAAGTACCATCAACTTTAAACATGTTAGTTAGCTGTTCAAATCAGGAGTCTCATTTCCCTGTACAGGCAATGGATCCTTCGAAGCATCTGGATATCCTGAACTCCTTGGGAGGCTTCTCACTGATGATACTGAGGGTGGACCCTCACCCCATCTGCAGTACCATGTTTGAAAGCTCTTCACCAGAGGGGGGAAGACTAGGAATAAATGACTGAATATTCAATAAACATAATCAAGAGAGTAAAGAAAAAGACACAAAAAACCCTAGCAAAGCTCAGAAGAGCATGCAGGAAGACACGTGCATCTGACATTTGGACTCAGAATTTTGATATCATTTTCCAAACAATTAAATTACAGGAAACATTGAGCCATGAAACAGAAAGCTTAGATCCTGGCTATTAACATTAATATTTCTGTTAACATGTAAGCTAATACTAATAGAATATTATTATAATCACAAGAGAATACACAGCTGTAAAACAGAAGCAAAGAAAACTAATGAAAAATTCTAATGAAATGTACAATTATGGGCAACTCCAAAGCCCCAACAAACTATCTAAGGGCAAAGAAAAAAACAAAGGGAGAATTTTTAGGTTTTTTGAGTAGTGAAACGTTCAGAAAAACAGATGATTTTTTGAAAAAAACATCTGTCTTAAAATTTGCTTTACAGCCACAATGAGCTTCCACGCTCGTCAAACAGCTCAAAACTGGGATTCTTCTTTTGGAGTCTGACAGCTGTCTGCTATTAGGTTTATCTATTCAATCTCCAAATCCCAAACTCAGAGGTTACTGGTGTAGGTCAGTTGTGAGACTGTGTTGACTCTCTTGCCATTCGACATGGAAAACCAAATAACAAAGTCTGCACTATGTCAGCAAGCATTTCACATTCTTCCGTTTGTCATGCAAAGCACAAAGACCCTGATACAGTTCAAAATGGTCTTTGTATCTACAATCTTGTTTACCCTTGGAATACAAGCTTCATCTCCCACATGCCTAAAGTGTTTTAAAAGCCGCTTCATACAACAGAAAAGACAGTGCTAATCTCTGGCAAGGGAACCAGAAATATCGAGGGTTTCAGAAGAGCCTCCAAACCGGGAGCAAGATCAACTTTGTACTTATACACATAAAGTGGGGGTGTATGAAAGGAAACGTCACTTCAGGACAATCTAGTTCTAGTGGTGTAGGATCAGATCATGATTTTGCCATCCCTAGATGCAAATCACCCAGCTGCTTATATTAGGCAGTTTTTCCTACTGCCACAGAGTTAGTAGTAGGTAAGGTCCCTTCACCTGTACACACAGTGCAGTGCAACCTTCTCGGGGACATGACAAGCTGCCCACAGCGGAACACATGGGCAAAAAGAAGGTCCTAACCTAGTCATGGTAAGTTGCTCCCTTCAGGCACCTGCCACCTTCCATTAGCTTTGTAGTGAACTTCAGCTCCTGACTTCAGCATTTTAATTAGTTGCTGGAGTAGAGGTGGAAATACTCCCCAAAATATAAAGGAATCATAGACTTATAGAATGGTTTCGGTTGGAAGAGACCTTAAAGGTCATCTGGTTCCTACTACAGCCACAGTCAAGCACATAAAGACTACCTAATCTATGCATTTTGGAAGGAACAGCTTGCGTTTGCAGGGTGTTTTGGTCTGTTGGTTGGCTTACTTTCAGTGTGAAGTGGTAGAGCTCTACCTCCTCACAGGAAGAAAGTTCTTGAAAAGGCAAAAGAACTGCTCTTAACTGTCTTGTCAGCCTGTGGGGCTACTAAAACAAGGATTAGTTAAAAGGGAAGAACAGGATAACTCTTGGCTTCTTGGCTAGGTCCTAACTGCAGTAAAATCTGCCCTTCTTTTATTCTTTTTTGCCATGGATACATGGAAAAAATGTTATCCCATAGGAAAGCAAACTAAATTTTTACAAGTCAGTTAAATTATAGGCACAAAACTGCTTCAGCACCAAACACCCCTCCATCAACCATACATCTGCCATTGCCACATGACGTGATAATCTAGGGCCTGGACAGAAATTTTTACACAAACACAATCTCTGCTGAAAAATTATCTACTTCCTTAAGTCACCCCCTCCTCAAAACTCTTTCTAGCCCTCAAACGACCCCCAGCCTCACTAAATTGACTGTTGTAAGCAAACACTTAGCTGACCATCATGCACTAAGTAGAATTAGACCAAGTATGTGCGTGGAATAAAGTAAAAAAAAAAAAAAAAGTATTACTGTGCCCACTAAAGGATTTCACATGCACGCCACAAAAAGTTGAGAAGAACCTGGTCACCCAAGGGGGCAATTCTCACACCTCCACTCCACCTCTGACCTCCTCCTCCTCATCTTCAAGGGAGTTCTATACAGGATCTTCAAAGAATAAACCAGTGTATTAAAATTATAACTCTGGTGGATATTAAAAAACATAGATTCAACAAAGAGCCAGACTTTACAGCCTGTAATAGTTCGCTCCCCCTCCCCAGTTAACCCCTCCACATTACGTGGGTGATAAATCACCCATCTCCCTCTCTTCTGCAGCACACAAACATCACATCACGCCATTCCTTGCTAAACCTTCCTCTGCTTTGTAGGCGTTGTCTGTCTCTAACAGTCTAAACTACTAATACAGCCTGGTAAATTTAGAGCAACTGTTCTTCAGCTTGTATTTAGTAATGAAAATTCCTGCTTCTGTTTTAGACCTGAAGAACAGCTTACATGTCCAGAAGTTTGTCATTTTTAGCCCACCAAAACAGATCTGCTAAAAGACATGGCTTCCCTTGACTAACCTTGCTTGTTTGAAAGTAGAATATCTTGTTTTTTCCTTTTGGTACTGCTAATTTCAGCCCTCAGGTGTAGCTGCTATACCTTTGCTTTCAACTACTATTTGTTGCTTAACTTTACAATTGCTTTATGTAACCTAAAACCACTTTGGATTACAGCTTGTACAAAGATTCCTTGGAAAATAAAAGTATATGGTATTGTGATTTTAATCAGCAGATCCCAAGGCCATAAACTTGAAAGAATCTTTGCAATGTGAATTTCCCTGTTTCTGTGACTCCATTTTCAAGATAAATGTGGGATCTTTCAAAGGCAGAGATAGGTATCTCAGGGTACCAAGGTACAACTTGCATACTTCGAAGCAGCAGTATTTTTAATCACTTCATCATAAAATCCAAACAGATGGTCAAGCAGAGGAGAAGATCTGTTAGGCATGAATAACCTCATCAGTCCTGGGACTTTGCTGTTAAGCAACTACCCATGGGCTTATATTTACAAACTGCAGTGACTCACAGCACAGATTACAGACAGCAATGAATGCTCCCATGATGGCACTTTATTTACTTTATCATCTACTTTATCTTTAAACAATTTAGAGACTTTTAAATTATTTGCTAGAAAATTATGCTTAGTTAGTATATAGGATCCTTACATAGTAGTGGTTCACCATCCTAGCAAAGAAAAAAAACGGGAGAAGTAGAACTTATAAGTTATTTTAATTGCAACAGCTGAATGCAAGTACAATTGCCAGGGCTTTCTGGAAGTGAAGGAACTGTGAACTGACAGCATGAAATCTTCCTGGTAGAGTGCTTGGCTCTTCCTCAGCTGAGATCTCCTGAGGTCTGCGGATGACTTCAATGGATATAGTCACTCTTTCTCCTGACAGAAAGGACATCCTCCCTCCACAAAACTATTCACATAAAATACCAGATGAATCTCCCTGCAAGTTCATTTACTGTGAAACTCCACAAACACTTATGTCAACACTCCCGAGGGAGCGTTTCCGGAAGCAGAAGATGCTGTCAGGAAAGGAGATGATGGGAATTCCACTGCCATTACAATATAGGAGAATCTACTTCTACGTATTTTTACAACAGTTGGGTTCATCTGAAGTTTAAGATATAACCCAGTCATGTTTTAACATTCTAAGACAAAGACTATCCAGTAGTCTATGTTTCTCTACGTGTCTACTCTAGATAAATTTTCTCCGGTTTTCTCCTTTTCTTATGCATCATGCTACCAATGCTAGAGTAGCAAAACTACAGTAATGATGAGCTGGGTAGTAACGGGGTAGTGTTGCAACGCATAGTTTCTGTGAATGGAGGACTTAACTTCTCATCTGCAAAGCCAGGAATTGCAGATATCTTCATTTAATTTTAGCTGCACTGTCTCAGTTAAGAGGAAAAACTGAAAATACATGCTCAGGACCTAAAGCTGTTTTATGCTACTACAAAACTATATAAAAGAATATCTTAACAAAAATTTCACACACACCCCCCCCCCCCCATATTGTAACGTTTTTCCTTTGTCTACAATAAGGTAGCACCTAAAAAGAAGAAAATCTGATGCAGCTTCTTATGCGATACCCATCAGGACCATGGCTATAATTCTGTTTTCAGTGGAATTTGCCTCCTTCCAAAAGCAGTGACATGTCCTCCTCTCCCCGCTTTTCAGAACAGGCCAATATTGTCCCCAACTTGAACACTTGCTTCAACTTGCTTTTCAGCTCATCTGAAGTGCAATCCAGGTTCCCATGGTCATGAGGGCAGACCAACAATCCCCCTGCAGCATGGAACACTAACCTGTCTTTTTAGTAATCTCATCACCGTAGCAGGATTCAAGAAACTAAATTGCAGTTAGTGAATTTAAACATACTCCAGTCTAAGACTTTTACTCCACAAATGAATGTGAAGCATTGTCTACTACTTGAGCCAAGAGACATACAAATAACCTTAATCACTTTTTATAAAATGCAAAATAACAGCAAAATGCTACTCTTCAGCTATTTTTGAAAGCCATAATTTTCACCATTTGTAGAATCACTATAAAGCATAGCATCTGAAAAAATCTGCTCTCAATGACATTCTTATTAATAGTGATATATCCGTGCTCTCCACAGAACATACTCTGGCTTTCTGCTCAGTTTCTCCTTCATTTCCAATTCTTTCTTCCTGTCTATCTCCTCTCCTGGTTCCACATTCTCCTCTGGGATTAGCCACAAATCTTGCCAAAAGCAGAAAACGCTTCTGAAATGCTACCAACTGCCAGAAGCCAGCTTCAGTTCCAAGTCCTTCTGAGAGTTAAACTGAATACGGTCTTGTTTTTAACTAGAGTGTGACAAGACTGTCATTGTAGTAATCATAGATCCAAACCACGATACAGAAACACTCCTGAACAACAGGTTCAATGCTGGAGCTGTGTTTTACCTACAGTCCACCAATGTTGTAGCTGTTGGAAGTACCAAGACAATGTAATCTATCTGATGAGATAGGTCCTTACAGTTGGAAGCTGGAAAGACCTTTTTATGCCTTTTTATGCAAAGACCTGTAATTCATGCCACCTCAAAATAAATTGTAAAAGTGAAACAATCCAAGTTAATCATGCTAGGAAGTAGTTATTTAAGTACTTCATCACTGATGATTTAAAAAAAGTCCTACTGATATTTCCCCAATAACAGCATCAAAGTCACTCTTGATAAGCTCACATTCATTAACACGGTCTCCCGTCCTTGGGGGGTTGGACTAGATGACCCACAGAGGTCCCTTCCAAGCCCTAACATTCTGTGTGATTCCTTTTCACAAGCATATGATAAGTCAGCACAGGTCAATTATCTAAATAACAGGTTTAGAAGTAAGCACTTACAGAAAGATTTACTCAAATCTAAGTTTCAAGTATCTCCCCTCTTATCTATATGTATTCATAAACGCAAGTTACATCTATGAAAGTACGGGCAGAATTAAGTCTCAGACGAAGCAGCTGCACCTGACAATGTGAAATCAATTTAAATAACCAGATGGTACACACCATGTTCACATACATAAGACAGACAAAACCATAGGTGGCTAATTTGCAACCTTAAAAAAAAAATAATCACAAACTAAATAAAAAGGGATTTTTAATGCCTTTTTTCATTAAAAATACCTTTGTTCTATGCAAACACAAATTGTGTTGAAGTGAATAAATAAGCTCAGCTGTGTTGTGCAATGATTCCATTAACCTTGCAATCAAGCATTAAATTAAATTGCCTTGTTTGGATATCCCTGCGGCAGGGGAAAATGTACCTTCTAAAGTCTGTGCTTTATGTTACCAGAGCCAACGAGTAAAAGCTTCACAACTAAACTTCTACAATCAATAACACGAGAAACTAAACAAGTAAGCAAATTGCAAAAATTCCTCTGATAACTTTTTAATGATTAACCTTATACTCAAAGGTTCACAGCCTTTCACACTCATTCTCCCATGCATTCAATTAACATCTGCTTTGAACAAGTTAAATTTAATCTTCATACGTTTTCTAGGTGTACCAATAAAGCAACTCAGCACTCCTGCTTGCTGCCTCCATCCACGGAACGAAGAAGGTGATTCATTACTGCACCATTCCATTCAACTGCTTTCCCTTATGCCAGTTCTCACCCTGGAAAACTGCTGCTCAAACCAAGATGAATTTTTTATTTAAACTGCCCATCACGATCACCCAGCAACCAGAGGAGCTATTTCAAAACTGCTGCCATATTGTAAGAAAATTCAGATCTCCTCCATAAGGTGAGTAGGCTTGCATTATTAACAGAAAAGACTAAACAAAAACAACACATTATAATGTCACCAACCCTGGGACCAAGGGTATTTATTCTGAGATCCCATGTTGCAGCTAAATTGACAGCCAGAGTCACTACTGTGTGCAAAGTCCGTCCCCTCCATGTGAACTGAAAGAAGGATTATCAAAGCTTGAAACAACTGACATCAACCAGGGATTGCATTTCATTGTGTCACAATCCCATTCTAAGTGGAATATATTTAAACACACCAATAATCTCTCTTGTTGAGCGCATGTAATCGGTCCTCAAGTGCGGTGTCTTCACGGAAGGAGTTTAGCAAATAAAATGTGAGAGTAAGTCACATGCCAAGAAAAAGTGTTGTAAGCACGGAAAATATTGGACGGGGGAAGGAGCTGACGAGGAGGAACGTATGACTAGCTCTCCTGAAGGCTGACTGTTACTTCAACAATAATATAATTTATATTAGACCAATTCTGTGTTGTAAACAGACAGCTTCTCTTAATGTGGCAATGTTCAGAAGCCACAGACGAAGATGATACTTGATTAGTCTTCAGTTGCATCACCAGGTGGCAACGCCTTCACCCACGGTCAACCAGGAGCGAGTGCTGTTGGCTGAGTATGGGTTTCAAGCTGCAAATGTCAGAAACAGATACGAGCTCCTGAAAAATTCAGGCATATTTTACAACTGGAAAGCACATGTTGACTTAGTAATTGAAACTGAGCTGAGATTATCTAACAGGTTTTGGTTCTTTTGTTGAGATTTACCATCCTGCTTTTTACCAATATCAAGAGACCACTAAAGCAAATTTAGCATGGCTTTCTTTGGAAACAAGGCTAGATTCTCCATCGCTTGCATTTCCTGAGTAACCCAGACATCACTCTCAAAAAAGTATCAGTCACATCAAACTCAACTACATTCTGTCACAGGAAAGACTTGTCGATAACAAAACAAATTAAGAAGAAACTTTTAGTTCAGAAATTGGTTCAAACTTGTAACTCAAAATCCATGTTTTGCACTTAGAAGCCCCTCATGGAAGAAAAAGGATATGGTTCACTTCCTACATCAACAGTAACACTCATCAGGCTTTGGGTTTGGAAGGGAAAGAGGCAGCTATAGGCTGATGCCATTAAAAGCAAAAGTATTTAACCCATTTATCTCAACGCTAACAGAATATAGGTCTAATTACTGTCCATCCCGCTTCCTTTATCGCCACACTCCCATAAATTATGGATTTTTAGTCTCCTAATTCTTGATCTTTGGCCTTGACTGTTCACACTGAATCACTGGACTTGTAAGAATCAGTGGAAATGAGAAGAGAATCAGGTCTTTTTTATTTCAAACACTATTGAAATAGAAATTTTACATTTTCTTGTGTTGTGTCCCATCCACAAAAACCCAGATGAGATTTCAGCAAAGCAACCAGAAGACATAAAGTCAGTATTTATCCTGACACCTCTGTGAACATATAGCCTAAAATACTCTGGAGAAGCTTATATCCACATGTTCAGTATCTGCATTCCCAAAGCCATTTAATTTTGGAGATCTGATATGCATTAGACAGAGCGTAAATCAAATGCGCCATTACAGGCGAGCATTTGCTGGATGAGACCTTACCTGTCAGCATCTCCAAGTCCCAGGGAAGTATTACGCTGCATCGTCTCCCGCACCGCAGCCATGCCATCAGGCAGCCGGTTTAGCCGTCGAGTATAGAGGCCGAGACCACCATCGGTCATATACCTTTAAAACAGCAAAACAAAACATCAGGTTTAGTAAAAAAGTAAAACTTCTAGATACTGTTGTAGCTCCTGTCTTCTGCATACTTTTATCTGTACATTGCAATTTCCCCACTTTTAAGTTAAGAGTGTTACTTGGAAGATGAAGCAAGGAAAACTATTCTTGATTAGATCAGAGAGATCTAATCGTCCTCCGTTACATCTTGCACACTCTCTCATCAATAAGAATTGAATTTCAACAGAACTGTGACAAAGGAGGAATACTTAACTTTTATCAAGGATGCCTAGATGGAAGCAATTTAATATTTGTGAATGCTATCACTAATGATCCTTTCCTGTCCAAATAATGCACGGTTTGTACGGTCCTGAACTATTTTGTGTGAGCTAAAAGAACACGATGGAAATCTCAACCCTTTTACAAATTAACTGCAAAAATCACATTGAACTCATTCTAGATTTTGTCAATGATCCATGAACAATGAGTATCCCAAGATTTATTGTGAGAAATCAAAGTAGCAGCATGAACGAAAAGTTTTTTTCAACTTTATTTTGGCTCCTACTTTGTACTCTGTCTGCAATGTGACCTAAAGACATACACACTTCAGCGTTACTATTCTTATATATTAAGCAGTGCCAGGTACTTTACAAACTGCTAAGATAGCACATTTCTCACGTTCTAGTTTAGGCTAATGAAAAACGAATCTTCAATTGAACAGAGATGACACACAGTGGACAAGAATAGCTAGGTGTTGCTGACCACCAAGCACAGTTCCTCACAATAATGCAGGCTCTGTCATCCAGCATTTTTGATGAAATCTGTACCGACGCGGACGGCAATAGCCATCACGTAATGTAACCTCAGGATGTGGTGGCAAACAAGAAAAGAAAGTTTTAAAAACTGTACAACTACCCAGCAGTTTAGCTTATGAATATTTTAATACATTAATACAGAAATTAAGAAGTTACCCCAGTCTTCCCTTCTTGAATAGCTTCTCAGTGGAGCTGCCCTACATCAGTATCTCAGTAATGTTTTAAACCATGCCGTGGCGTTTCACGACAGTAGTCAGTAAACAAGTTCCAAGTGTCAAAATAAAACAGGAGGATTTTTCTCTTGGTTTAGCTTTATTTCTTAAAATATTTCTGACTACAGATACATACAAGCTAGCTTTAAACTAGCAAGCCAAGTCCCATTTGCCTCTCAAGAACCTGGCATGAAGTGAGCTCTGTGCTACCACCATCGGTTCATCAGCCCGGTTACACCTACGTGAGCAGCACCGACAGTTGTGTAAACACACCGTGAAGATTTTCACACACCTGAGACTGAAATAACTCTAACGACTCCAGTAACATGGCCACTGTCTCCGACATTCCACTGGACACGTAACATACCTTACTGAGTTGGGATTGTATCTTCTTAATCCTTTAGCTACTCTTAGCAAATTGACCGCAGTCCACAGAATAATATCCAGATACACAGGACACCTTCCTCTCCTTAACAAGGCACAGAGCTTCTTGCTGTGAGACACCCTCACACGCAGCAAGAAAGAACAGATGCTCCTAGCTGCAGCCAGCCATGCCTCTGCTGGTGAGATCTTACTGCAACAGAGGTACTTCACCCAAGTCAAACTCAATTATTACATTTATAAAAATGGGGTGGTAAAGAGTCAAGAAGCCTTGCACAGGCTCTGCTGGTTAGCGTTTCAGTTAGATGTATAAATCTGTACGGGGCCTTCCTGGGAACAACAGAGGAGTCTCTGCAGGGCATCTAACTAAGAGGTTGCTAAGCCCGTGACGCCAGACCCAAGAGTATTCTCCGTTCAGCACATCTGCAGGGACACGATTCTCCAAACTCATAAACAAAGACATTAAAAAGCAAGCGGAGCAGTTGCACTGTAACCCATGTGGAATTCGCCTTAGGTCTTGCATTCTAACTTGTGTTTGACATAGTTTATAAATATTTTATCATGGAAGAATATTTTTTTCCTTAAGCTAGTAAAATAAAAGAAAGGGAAAGAAAAGCACAGTGGAGCTTAAGACCGTATTATACAAACACACAAACAGCATTTTAGAAAAACTTCTAACATACATACGCTAATTGGTTTATTGCAGATACTTGTCTGCACACGAAACCTGTTTCTGTATGAATATCTGTTGTACACGTACTGGAAAAAGCAGCTTTTGGCTTTGCTGTCAGATTTCTGGCATATGATTAGTCCTCTGATAAAAACGATCAACCACAGCTGAAACAGGTTCTTCTCCGTACTTCTTACTCAGAATACGTGAAATGAAATGTATCACTCTTAAAAGGGTTAGCCATGCTGAAATCAATGGAAAGCCTTTTCACCAGCATCAACAGATTTCATCCTCTATGTAGAAGCTCAGCAAGCGGATAGATTAGAATAATTCTGCAGTTGCATCAAACTGAAAACTAACAGTCAGATTCCCACTGGTTTTAAGCACTCGTAAATCTTACATAAGTCAACGGAAGCTGGATGCCTTTGGCATCTTTGACAACCAGATTGCGAGTTCTTCTAACCAAGACCCTGTAAAAAGCACAGACGTAGATGACAACTTCTACCCACTATACCAATGGAACAAGTTTCTTACACGCCAGAACAACACAAGATGGATTTTTTGTATTTTGCAACAGGTTTGTGTAATCACAGATTGAAAGTTTTAGATCTTTTTATTACACACAATGTCCTCTACCCCGGAATGTTTAATTCCAAAAAGATGCCAAAACCAATGATGCCGAAAGTCCTGCATGCAACAGTGAGGTGAAAGAAGGAAGGTACTAGTTTCTAAATTCTGTGAAAAACGCATTTACAATAAATACACTTTAAAATACATGAAAAAAAAAATTCTACTGTCCGTTGGTTAGCACAGAGGAGATTAAAAGTTACTGGTGCCACAAACACCCAGCCATTGCTTTCTTTTCCTTCCTCTCCATCCTTCCAAACTTAAAACTCTCTTGGCTCTCAGAAACCATCTTGCCTTTATGAATACTATGTTAGTATTGCTGCAGATTTTTGCTTTATGAGAAAGAAGACTATAATGCAGGTATACTTTTCTAAAGGCAATCTTACAAGGTTTTACTCGGGGAGAAATAAAACCACGAAATATTATCCTGCACGCATGTAATTCTAACAGTACTCAGTGGTATCTGAATTTCTTGCCCTGTCCTATGCAATACGGAATGCCAGGATACCATCCCCTCCTCTACAACCACCCCCTTGCAAGTCCAAACAATTGTATTCGGCCAGTCAGCGGTTAAGTGCCATTTCTTTGACTTTCATTATTCAAAAACATGACAAATTTGTACCAGGTGCCTTGCTAGATTCATGAATCGTAAGGACTCTGCAAGCACATTCAGTGCAAAAATAAGCGCTTCAAAGTATCTTTCTACCTGCCCCAAAATAAGAAAAAGTTTAAACATATGATCTGGGAAAAAGCGTAGTATCCAGACTCTGCGGCTTTTATACTGACAGGTAAATTCTACATGTTCAAAAAAATTAATAGCCCAGATGCTTTAGGGATGGTACCAACAGCCTCTGGGGAATGACTGCCTTTAATGAAGATGAATACAACAATAGTTAACGAACAGACAACGAGATGGTGACGATGCTGGTTAAAAGAAGGTACTAATCTTTTCAGGAATTCATGCTTAATACTCATCTCCATAGTTTCACTCTTCATCAGAAAAGAAACAAAATTAACCAAACTTCTCTGAATATGAAAAGACTCAGGTTAAACAAGAGCGGTATTATGCCCTTCTCGCACACAATTGGAATTTACAGCCCACTTTCCAGGTGACGCTTTTTTCCTATAAGAAAGTGGCTCCCTGCCCTGTATTACAGGCATAAAGTAATTTGCTTTGGAGTTCCCTGGACAACCTGGACCTTTAAACTTCTCTTTTCTTTAGCCAAATACACCCTTTCTGAGCCTCTGAAATATTGCATGCTGTAATAAGTCCTTCCAAGTGCAATATTTTTAGGGTACTTCTGATGCCGAAGTGATTTATTTCCCTTTCCTGAAAGGCACGCTGAGGAAACAGGAATGGGTTATGCCAGGGATCAGTAAAACACAGCGGCCCGAGTCACTTGACTTCTGTCCGCACTCCCTACTTACCACGGATACAGCCAACAGCACACCCACTTTCATGGTCTGACAACTCTACCACTTCATATATATTCATTTCACTCCTTGATGTAAGAATATGAATTTTCCAATTTTGAAAATAGATAACCAAACAACAAGCATTCTCTACTCAAGTATTAGGAGAAGAAGGAGTCGCAGATAAGTCAGCAGCACACAACAGACTGGGCAAGCCCACCCAGATCTCCTCAGCATGTGGCTCCGTAATCCCAAACCCACAAGCAGAAAAGCAGCAACGTGCCCTGAAACTGGAGCTGATTCTGGCAGCCCAGGTGCTCCTGCCTTCCTCTTGCTGCTTTTGACTCAAGGTTACTTTGAAAATAGCTGCCCAGGTGCCTCCTGGCAGAAGACTTGCCCAGCAACCCAATGCTTGAAACGTGAAGAAACAAAAAGCTTGTAGGAATCACAGCTTTTGGATTATCCCATGGATCAACATCCGCTTTGACACTCAAAAGTCTTCTCTTTTAGCCACAGCAATAACACTGTTCCCCTTCATGTTTTCCTCTGTATGTTTACTTTCACCAGGCTTCACCTGTCTCATCATTACAGGCAATTAAACAAGATCAAGAGGCTTAACAAGCTTTGAGTATCAAAGAAGGCGTCTAACCTTGCCAATCGCTAAAAAGTGCCAACAGCAGAAAATTCTCCCCTGCCGTTTCTGAAATATGATAAATGTGACCACAACGGCTCTGTTATTGCAACCAACCTGACTTAAAAAAGCAGTGTTAGCCCAACAGCAGGATGGGGACAACCCAAAACTTCTCAGGTTAGCACGAATTTGGTCTGCGTTTTCCACCGAAACATTGGAATTATCCCACATGATCTTTCCCCATGTTTGCCCCAAAAGTCTTTCCATCCATTCTTCTGGCCTGACGACTCTCCGTTACAATGCCCACCACATCGGCACGGTGCTTCATCTCTCTGACCAAAGGGTGCAGCATATCTTTCAGGTTGGGATTGCTAATGCAACGCCCAAATCCCCAACTTTAGACTCAAATATTACCTTTCAGGTTCCTAGAAGCACAAACCTATTGCTCATTTAAGCTAAAATATTAATTTTACATTTAAGGCAACCTATAATTTGCAAATAAACAGACTTTTACAAATGATCTGTATTATTTGCAATTAACAAACCAATGAATGAACTACGAATTGTTTTGAAGATGCTCAAACCTATATATGGAGTAAACCCAGCAAAAACAATAAATGACTTGCAGTCTCAAAAATCCTTCTGGGAAGCAGGAGAGACCTATTCCACTAATTGGTAAGGCAGGAAAAATGAGATTATGCAAAAACTTAGGAAGTCTATTTTAGTTTCATAGTTTACTTGGCGAAAACTCTCACCTGTAAATCACTCATAATAGGAACTGTAGCTGCTCATTCACACTGTCTAAAGCAGTCTAGTAGCAAAAAAAGTTCACCCCTGTTAACTACTTAATCCTCAGACCTTTTTCTGGGGAAAAAAAAAGAAAAAATCTACAGAAAGAGTGGCTTTGTGAAATCAATACTTTCCTGTTTGGAGAGGTATTGAGACTGCCTGGTACATGTGCCATTCAGCAACCATCAGATAACAATTTTTGGGCACTGCTGCTCAGGGTTAAATTTATTTCTACATGTCTTCTCAGCTGGGTCTCCCTTTAAAGAAGCCTGCAGGCTTGTTACTACAAAACCTGCATTTGCTAAGGGAAGGAATTCCAAGGAGAGTATAGCCTCTGAGGACTTCGGTGGCTGCTGGCTGTTGCTACGGGTCAAATCTCATATATGCCCCCACATCTGTTCCCTCCAGGGCACTGACTTCTCATTGAGCTTCTGAAGAAACCAGTTTCCTGGGGAATTAGGAGTCTTTGATAGATATAGTTTAAGAGAAACTGTCAGTATATAGAAGAAGAATTTTAGACTGAAAGAAAGCATCTTACATCACTGCATCCGTTCCTGTTTCAGAGGAGACTCTTCTAGAATATGATCCTCTTTCCAACACTCACTCACAACCTGTCTGCCCAACGCACCTTAAGCTTAAACTCACCTTCCCCTCAAGGAAGAGACTTGCTCCACTGCCATTTGTAAAATCCTTTTACAAATCTAGTCAGCCCATTCAAGATGACAACAGGGATTAGGCACTAAAAAGCATCCATTTAAGGTAACTGGACTTTCAAAAGCTATAGTAGAATAGGATTACTGACATATATTTTTATATTAACTATAAATATTCTATTTACTGTATTTTATGCTCTCCTTGCTTGCATCAATTTCTCCCCCTTTCTTTAGGCTGTTGATGAAAAGAAAGGACTGGTTAAAGTTTTACTTATTCCTCTTTGTCCACCTTGGAGTTGAATGGCTCTTCAGAAATGAATGGAACACTGTATCTTGAAGGAGAACTCTGGCTGTGGCAATGAGAAGCTTCACATGTCAATATTAACTATTAACTGCTGCCAAAGCAGGCTTCAAAGAAGCCAGGTGATTAAAATATGTACACGAAGATAGCAAGAGCTGAGAAAACGCCTGGGAAGAGACTAGGACAGCTCCTCCCCAGGTTGCACAGAGGAATTTGGGCAGTGACTCTGCAATGACTTTGCTAGGAGACATGAGGGGTTCATTAGAGCATTAGAACTTCACACGAATTAGAAGAATTTTTCCCCTTGTAATCAAATGACCACTAAAAGCCTAATTATTATTAAGATGCAGTCTTGCTTAAACATATTTATTACTGTTTACCACATTTTTCCCAAAATATGTCTTTAATTCTGAGCAGGATTAATTCAATCCAGTGAGAACATTGAGTTAATCTTAAATTCTGCCACTTTGAGGCCTTGGCTCCGAGCTGCAAGTGCTGCCTGTATACAGGGGCTAGGCCACAGCAGATCACAGAATGGTAGGGGTTGGAAGGGACCTCTGTGGGTCATCTAGTCCAACCCCCCTGCTGAAGCAGGGTCACCTACAGCAGGCTGCCCAGGACTGCGTCCAGGCAGGTCTTGAATATCTCCAGAGAAGGAGACTCCAAAACCTCCCTGGGCAGCCTGTTCCAGGGCTCCATCACCCTCAGAGGGAAGATGCTCAGATGGAACTTCCTGTGCCTCAGTTTGTGCCCATTGCCCCTTGTCCTGTTGCTGGGCACTACTGAAAAGAGTCTGGCCCCATCCTCCTGACACCCACCCTTCAGATATTTGTAAGTATATATTAGGTCCCCTTGCAGCCTTCTCTTCTTCAGGCTGAACGAGCCCAGCTCCCTCAGCCTCTCCTCCTAGGAGAGATGCTCCAGTCTCCTCATCATCCTCGTAGCCCTCCGCTGGACTCTCTCCCGTAGATCTTCATCTTTCTTGAACTGGGGAGCCCAGAACTGGACAGAGTACTCCAGATGGGGCCTCACGAAGGCTGAGTAGAGGGGAAGGAGAACCTCCCTAGACCTGCTGGCCACACTCCTCTTGATGCACCCCAGGATCCCATTGGCCTTCTTGGCAGCCAGGGCACACTGCTGGCTCATGGTCAACTTGTCGTCCACCAGGACACCCAGGTCTCTCTCCGCAGATCTGCTCTGCAGCAGGTCCACTGGGTCTACAGCAAAGCCTCTCCAGCCCAAATCTACGCCCAGCATACCCTGATTAAAGGTGAGCAGCACAAAAGGGTAATTAAAAAAAAATTGCTTCCTTCCCTGTCTGAGGGGATTAAAATCCACATTACTCATCTCACAGAAGAATTCATCTGACAACCAGACTAACCTGACACTAACACCCAACTAACTGCTCTCCGGAGGATGGAACAGTGCGTCAGCCATCCACCTTACTGGAGCTGGGCCAGTGAAGCCCAAATGGTTCACTGCACTGGAAGGTTCACCACTACGAAGGAGAGTAAATCACAGGACAGCCATTACGGCATTTAGAAAGAGGAAGGACTAAGCCCTGGGGTTCCAGTTCCTACATGGTTTCTGAGACTCACCCAGTCATTCGCTAGCATAAAATGAATGACCCCACCCTGGGAGCGGAGTCCAGTGATGGTAACTTGTCAAAATGAGGTGGACAAGACTAGAAAACACCCATGCGGTCAAATCCTTTCAGGTGAGCAAACGCCACTCTGGACCCCAGTGAAACATAGCTGGAAACCCATTACTTCAGAGAGGACAACAATCACACCCACAAAGCATAGGCTGCTAGCCTGGAGCATGCCGAAGAACCACCAGAATCAGGCAGCTGTTCAATGGGGTTTTCCATACGCCAGTTTTAACTTAAATGCCTATATCCTTTCTCAGAATTCATTTCCATGGAAATCCTAGAAAAAAGCTATTAAATAAGCGATCCATTTTGCACTGTCCTCTTCAATTTTGCTAGGGACAGGAACGATGTGTGACCAAAGAGAAGTAACGGGGGAGTGCTCCTTCTCTGCAGGTTCTCGGTAGGGACAGCAGCAGAGGAAGAGTTACTCCACAGAGACTTTCGACTCTGTGGTGCCTACTCCTTCGCTGCAGATGATCCATGTCCACAGAGTGTGTATGGCTGCATCTCCCTCTGCTGGCTAGCCCCAGAGTGGGACCGTATTCTGTCCTTCAGAAGCTGTGCTTTCGCTCAAATTACAAAAACCTGTTGGGACTGAAGCAGCGTTTCAAACACTGCTGAGGTATCTGCTAGAGAAACAAGCCCCGAGTGGGACAGTGGCTAATAACAGCTATTTTGATAGTCATTGACAATAAGACAGCACGTGCAAGTTAGCAAAAAATACAACTCACCACAACTTGTGAGTCCGTTTTACTGACAAACACCACGTATGACCTAACACGGCCCTTTTTAGCAGCATACTGAATAAAAAGCTTGATTCCAGATCATCTCTAAGTTTATGACTTCTAGGCATGTGATGTACTCCTAAGCTGAACCCTACACTGCAAGAAAAGTTCTATGAGACCCTGTTATCAGGGAGACAGTTTGTGATAAACGATGAAAGACTGGTTTATTGATGAAGTAGACACCAGAACTATTTCTGAACTGAGTGCGATATTTCAGAATATTTAAAATAATATACACTAATGATATTGAAAATGCTTACAAAATATTCTAGCCATATCTCCTATAAAGATCTTTAAGTACAGTTCTTGAAATAGAAATATTATTTTGATTTAAACACTGCTATAATTTTTTTCTTTTCATTCTCACAGCACCAGGACATCTCAATGTAACGGCTCAATGTCCAGATGGAGACCAGTGACGAGTGGAGTCCCTCAGGGGTCCGTACTGGGACCGGTGCTGTTCAATATATTCATCAATGACATGGACAGCGACATCGAGTGTACCCTCAGTAAGTTTGCAGATGACACGAAGCTGAGTGGTACGGTCGAGACACCAGAAGGACGGGATGCCATCCAGAGGGACCTGGACAAGCTGGAGAGGTGGGCCTGTGTGAACCTCATGAGGTTCAACACGGCCGAGTGCAAGGTCCTACACCTGGGTCGGGGTAATCCCCGGTATCAATACAGGCTGGGGGATGAAAGGATCGAGAGCAGCCCTGCTGAGAGGGACTTGGGGGTACTGATAGACGAAAGGCTGGACATGAGCCAGCAAAGTGCGCTGGCAGCCCAGAGGGCCAACCGTGTCCTGGGCTGCATCGGGAGAAGCGTGGCCAGCAGGTCGAGAGAGGTGATTCTGGCCCTCTACTCTGCTCTGGTGAGACCTCACCCGGAGTACTGCGTTCAGCTCTGGAGCCCTCAGCACAAGAAGGACATAGAACTGTTGGAGCGGGTCCAAAGGAGGGCTACAAAAACGATCCGAGGGCTGGAGCACCTCTCCTATGAGGACAGGCTGAGAGAGTTGGGCTTGTTCAGCCTGGAGAAGAGAAGGCTGCGGGGAGACCTGATTGCAGCATTTCAGTACTTAAAGGGAGCCTATAGGAAAGACGGGGACAATCTTTTTAGTAGAGACAGCAGTGACAGGACGAGGGGTAATGGTTTTAAACTAAAACAGGGTAGGTTTAGGCTGGATATAAGGAAGAAATTCATTACAATGAGGGTTGTGAAACACTGGAACGGGTTGCCCAGAGAGGTGGTGGAGGCCCCATCCCTGGAAACATTCAAGACCAGGTTGGACAGGGCTCTGAGCAACCTGATCTAGTTAGTGGTGTCCCTGCTCGCTGCGGGGGGTTGGACTAGATGACCTCTAGGGGTCCCTTCCAACCCAAAACTTTCTATGATTCTATGATTCTATGATCTATGACTTTAAATCCAAAACATAATTCTGAACTAGTTTCACCATAGTGTACCAAGTTAGAAATGAAGGTTTCCTCATACCATTTCATAAAAGTAAAAATTTTGAGTTTGTTTGCCCAAGCCCTTCATTATTTGTGTTAATTATCTATTTACCATATATAGCTACTGTTCTGCAATGTTGAGAAGATCTAATTGTAAGAAGCCAGTCCTAGCAAGACAGAAGGCAGTTCAAATAAACACTCTGCTCAAACAGAGAAGAAAAATAAAATAAACCTCCTACTGATTCTTAGTCGTGTTGAAGTGTTATAGCCATGTAAGGAATGCAGTTTTACCCATCGACTGTATTTAGACAAAATCTTATCACTAATTTCATACCATTTAAAGTGCAATGTCCAGTAAAACAACTAACCCACTGTAACTGGAAGCATACAGAAAAAATACAGTGGTAATCACCATGGCAAAAAATGGATCAGAAAAGACTATAGCTAACATTGAATTGATGTACACGGGAACAAGTTCTCGTTCAGACCATGATTAGCTCAGCCACTCTCGACTCCCAGCCAGCCACACGCTACCTGCACCAGCAACCATTCCTGTTGCAGGCAGCTTAGAAGGAAATGGTTTCTCTTAACTGCTGTTATCAACAACAGATTCTCATTTTCTTTCTCTAAAACCTTCGCCAAGCAAAGGGCTGTTACGCCACATATGAGCCGGACATCTGAAAAAGATGTATTTCTGTCTGACTGATAAAAAGTACAAAATCAAGCAACTGAGCTGCAAGAACCTTACAAATATCAATCACACTTCAACATTCAATGAAATCAGACCTCCTTTTCAGCTCATCATATCGAGCTCCTCTTTGCCTCCTAATAGATATAATGCCTAAATTTCAGCCTGCAACAGAACTCTTTTCAGTGGTGGTTTTGGTTCGTGTTACTCCAGGGCAGACAGGCCTCTGCACCACAAATGTGATTTCTACCTGGGGCACAACACTTCTGCGAGGGTGTGACTGACCTGAGCAGAAAAGCAAGGAATAAAGCCTGATTCCCCAGCCCAGAGTGCCCTGCTCTCCCTTTTAGCATCCTTTCATTGATGTTCCCAATTCCCTTGCTCGTAGAAAGATCCCCAGGGAGCATGAAGGCGTGAATAAACAAGAAGGAACCATAACCCCATGAGCATCACGCACATACGCATTAAGAGGTTGTGAAAATAGAGATCTGGAATGGGAATGTGTCAGCCCCAAAGCATCAAAAAAAGGGGAACGTTAATACAATGGTAAAAAGTCCCCCTCCTCCCCCCCAACAGCCACTGCACTCACAGAATCACAGAATGTTCGGGGTTGGAAGGGACCTCTGTGGGTCATCTAGTCCAACCCCCCTGCCGAAGCAGGGTCACCTACAGCAGGCTGCACAGGACCTTGTCCAGGCGGGTCTTGAATATCTCCAGAGAAGGAGACTCCACAACCTCCCTGGGCAGCCTGTTCCAGTGCTCGCAGGAGGTCGCTGCAGGGAGAACTTCAGCATAGGGCGCCTGAACGTTGTACGCAGGCTGAGCCCTTCTGTCCTCATCTAATAGCTGAGGTAGCAGCTGACTGCTAGGCTGGGTGAGGTAGCAGAGAGTCACTAGGCAACGTTTCGGAATGAGGTATGCTCAGAAGAGGGAGCTGCGCATGCCCCAAAGCCCAGCCGGGCACGCAGGAGATCCACGGTCCACGCACGGGGCTGCTCACATCTGCCCTGCCTCCAAGTTCAGGTTCTAGGGCGGCCGAGCTGTCAAATCATCAAATCTACATTTTGTTGGAACGTAGCTGGAACTGCCATGTTTCTGAAAAAAATTATTTTGATGGGCTGCGTTTGTGGACGCCAAGCAATTTCCTGAGAAAACCTGTGACCAGCAGTAAGCAGCATATCCATGCTGTTAACTCTGCACAGAAAGCAGCACACTAGGGTAATGAAAACAGGGGCAGAGAAATAATTAAAAGAAAATAATTTCAAAAGTCCTTTCTGAGCAACAGCTCTGTTGCTCCATTCCAAGGACAGATAAAAAGGAAATTAACTGTACATCTCATTAGAGAGAACTGGGAAAAAAATGACACCAAGACGTAGCAACGTGCATGTTAGTAGCTAAAGGGAGACTGAAGCACACAAAACTTTCTGAACAAACCCCAAAAAGCCATGAGAGTTAATGTCCTGACCTGGAACAACCTTGGGAGTGGGCAGGTGACAGAATCCTGGGCTTTGAGGTGCCGATTTCTGCTCAGGCTCTGAAACCCCGAGCTTACCCACCTCACTGCCCAAGTTGCTTTGTCATTCGGTTATGTTTTAGCTCCCAGAGTAGGACCACTTCTTACCTTTGATCCACCCCCTGGAGACCTTCTTAGTTTAAGAGATATTTTGTGCCCATTTGGAAAAGATGCTCTTTCTAACCCTATGAAAGCAATCCTGGTGTCTGGCAGAGCTCTGCTGGAGCAGACTTCATACAGGAGGCCAAACGAAACTTCCCATGACCCAGTACATTTCAGAGAAAGCATCAGGATCACAAGGCTGAAATAGTTTATCTTGGCTATTGGATTTATTTTGGCTGTAACAAATATTTTGGCTTCCTTCCCTATCAGTTTGCCAATGAAAACACAGATCCAAGGTTTTCAGACTGCAGGACTGTAGCAATTCTGAAAAATGACAAAGTGAAACACATACCAGCTAATAAAGAGCTATTCATGCTATAAATGCCCTCTTGTGCTGACTGTTAACTCAGCTTCTGGAAATACTGGGCCTGTTCGTCCTAACATTGATCTCGGAGATTTGTTCTGCAGCAAGTCACACGGACGCTTTCTTTACAAGCACCCTCTCTGATTCCTAAGCGGTGTATCATTCCTCTCCCACAAACACACAACGCTATCCTACCTTTTTTTTTTAATTGGGAATAAACCGACATTGGGGAAGATAACTCATGAACCAGGCTACCAGAACATCTGTTCATACTGGAGATGACAATCCAGCATCATCAGGTGTCAGTGAGATTCACCAAAGGTAACACCCTCATTTTTTTTAATCTCTCTCCATTGATACTGGGATTTTATCCAATGCTGTTCTTGCAATTCAATACCGCAATACTCCCATCTTGGGGAATCCGCAGACATGATTATTCTCCACAGACTACGTAACCCCAACACTGTGGGGCTGCTTTCAGGAACGTTCACTTCAAGTGGCCACCGCTGCAGCAACGAGAGGACCTCCAAACTGCCCGATCTCCAAACCCTGCCCACAACCTGGAAATGGAGCTGGATCTTCCTGATGATGGACTGACCTACAGTACAGGTTCCGTCCTTGGAACTCAGTCAACGAACACAACAGTGCTACGTAAATCAATAAACCAACCCACATTATTTAGCGAAATAGGCTTTTGTAGCTAAAGGCAAAAGATGTGGAAAAAGACATTGGTACACATAACTCTTCTTGTCCTAAGAACTTTAAGATGAGATCTCACTTATCAATCTGTGGCTGGTTATATGAGCAGAAATGGAAAGTTCTCTTGCTCCTGTAAAAACTAGTGGGAAACAAGAATGAGGTACTCACTTCAAGATGTTCCAACGCTCAAGGCTAGCAGTGAGCTGTTGTGGAGCATGTGACTCCTGTGCTAAATGTTATATTCACCATTCTTGGTATATAACTCACTGCTTTGGTGACAAAGATACCAAGAGGCAAAAATATTTTACTACCTCCGACTCAGAACCTAAAGACTGCTCTTTTATTTTCAGACCAAGATGACTTCCATTTTTTACCCTACAGGACGACCAGATAGACACAGAAAATGACACACAGAAATGACTGAAGGCACAGATTTCTCTGGAAATATCACTCAAACTCAACAGATTTCTTATTATTTCCTGTTCCTCAACCTGGAATCTGAACTTTATACAGTAAATAAAGATCTGCAAAGACTGGGGCTCCTCTAGGAGCCTGAACTGACGCAATTCTGCCAGGGACACTTCTCAGCTCACACTCTAGGTGTTTTATAGAAACCACGGTGCTACTCAGAATTTATTTTCCTTACCTCTAAACCAAAGTTATAGCCACAAGCTTGAATAAAAGTCATAGTTCAGAGGAAAAGCAATAACTGTTACTAAAATAAACATTGCAAAACTCAGGTGTAAGTTGATTTATTCAAGGAAAACACAAGGCGCTTCAGCAATACGACGCATTATTCATGCAGCGACAGCTACTGGTGCTTTATGCGAAATAGAATTTTATACTGTTTTTTCCATCAGCTTCTATCTATATGCTTCCCTAACAAAGAATTAAAAATAAAGTGTGTGGCTTTTCAAAAAGGACAGTGTGAAAACATCCAAATATTCACCACGGACAGAGTTAAGGGAGGCTTCGAGACTGCGTAACTTCACCAGTTAAGTTGGTGACGAAGCAGCAGCAGCTGGATTGCAGCTTTCTATTTCGGTAGGAGACACTAAATCTTCCAAACAAACCAATGCTACAAGAAATGTCACTTATAAAGAAATTACAGAAAACCAAAGGATGTAAGATGGCCAGACAGGGAAAAGGCTGCCACAAAGATAAATATGCCATTTACAGCTCAAAGATCAGTTCTAACATCAGTCTAACCCCGATGTACTTGAGCTAAGAAAAAACAACTGTACTTTCGAGAAGGAACTGAAAACAGACATCCTGAATTCAATACTGACTTCAGATGCTTGTTCCAGTCAAGGCAGAGGTAAAATGTTGATGTAAAACCTTGTTAATAACTGTCCATCAGTTCATATTTCTGCACACTAACTTGTCCTCCAGCTTTTTGTGTGTACAACTGTTTTCCCCTACAGAGAGAGGTAAACTCCTTTCCTTGCAGTGACCTGTCCCCTAGCAGCTCAGCCAGCTGAAGGGACCAGGGAAGGCACAGAGCGTGTCTCACCCTCTCCATCTGGTGGGTATAAAGGAATGTTGCAGCATGTGTTCGGCGACCACAACGAACCCTGATTCAGGAAAACATTTAATCGTGTGCATGACTATGTTCGTCTATAGGAATATTTTCTTAATATGCACTTAAATAACGTGCTTAAATCCCACTGAATAAATTAACTGTGATAGTGAGCTGTCCCTTCAAACGTTTATTAAAACTAGTAGAATATCCTTGGGTTTTTTTTTTTTTTTTCTCCAAATAATCACAGGAATATGTCATTTTCAAACACAATGCAAGAATCACATATGATATTGAAGAAGAAAAGTAAAGGCACTTACCCACTCGTGATGTCATCAGCTCTGATATTCTTGCCCAGCACGTCCCCATCGCTCATGTAGCCGGTGGCATCCATGGAGATGCCTTCCAGATCGATTTCGTCACCTCCCTTGTCCGAGATGTCCACGTGGCAGACACTGCTACCACGAGACGCCAGCTGCCTCCGCAGAGGTGCCGAATACATGTAACGGCCCGACTCGGTGTTGATGAAGCGGCTGGCGTTCCCCCGCGGAGGATACCCATTTCCCATCGACGGCGCGTCGCCTGCCTGCAGGCGAGGGCTGGACTGCCCCAGTCTCCACGATAAGGGGGTCGGCCGTCCCGTCAAGCTGAGGATACTGCGGCCACTTATCTCAGTAGTGACGTTAGTGTCAAATGTAGTTTCCAATGTGCTTAAAAAAAAAAAAAACAAACAGACAGACATTTGATTAAATGTGGCCTGCTACGCAGAGCGCCGTGAGATTCCGGGTGATTCCAAGACCCTACACCCTGAACACTCACCAAGTTACAGATTTAAGTAACAGCATCACAGAAGTTACCTGCTACAACGCCTTGATAGAGTTAGGTCCATTCCTCCAACACTGTTCTTAAATATATACCATATAACATAGATATATAACGTATCTATATGTAACAAGACCTAAGATGGAACTTTTAAAGGGATTATCCACAGTATCACAGCATAACTTTTTCATCTTCAATCATCTATAACTCTATTATACCATTGTTTTGCCACTCTAGGCAAGGGAGTGGGATATTAAGGTGACTAAAGGAAAACCAGCTGAAGTACTATTTTTCTGATATATTTTCTTTTTTTTTGGTTGCATACATCAAAGTCCTAATACTCTGGAGATGTGTCCAGCACCAAGATGGTAGCTATTTCTGCACTGAGGAAAGGATTAAATAAATTAAGAAGAAAGGCAAAACAAATTTATATTTCAAAATATATTTTATATATTCATGAATTGAATATATTTTTCAAAATATTGGTAACATTTATACAAAGCCCTGGTTAAAAATGCATTTTAGGTCACAGCCTGTAAATACAGCTTTTAACAAGCGTCAGCTATCTGAAATCTTTACTTCTCCGCATCTGAGTAGGTGAATATGTCGCATCCCTTCCGACACTAACGCTAGAACGGACTGTATATAGTCTGAGAATGCTGCAACCACTTCTCTCAGCAGTGATGTTAGCGTTAAAAGTAGTCTCTGATGTGCTTAAAAATAAATGCATTCCATTAAACACAGACTACTACACGGAACCTTAAAGATGGGACCGCTGCACCGTGAGATTTCAGGCGATGTGTACAGACCACAAGACTACATCCTCACCACTCACAACTTAATTGCAGCTAATTTATTTGCAGCTAATCCATAGCTGCAACTTTTCTTACCCACATGAACTGCTCTTTTCCTTTCCTGCTCAACACAGTGTTAATTTGTTTTTTGTTGTGGACATTTTTTAAAATAAACAGCATTTATTTTATGCAATATAACTATCTGCAGTATAATGTTCCACATATAAGCTGCAAAAACCTACGTATTCTCCAGTTACAGTAATTAAATCAACTGAGCTGTCACATGAATTGAAATTTGAAAAGAAAACCCGCACTGGGAGTTCATCTTTGCAACCTCTGCCTCAGTTTTAGATACAAAGCCAAAACACAAAGTGTTCTTCTCCCAGCGAACTCATTTAGGGCTGGAGTCCACAGGGCTCTGAGCTCTAAGCAGGACCCCAACCTCATTAGGGGCCAAACAGCTTCTTCTCCCAAGCCTCCTGTTCGACACTGAAAAGATCCAAGCTGCAGAATGTTTAAATGTAATAACAGTCTTTGTTTATTTAGAGCATATTTTAAATATTGCTGAAGATTTCCAAACACTGCTTTACAAAGAAAAAGCAGTTATATACATGGATGACTAACAATATTACAAAAATTTGCTTGCCCAAAGATTGGTCAGGAATTCAAGTTATGCACTTGATAAAGTGGGTCAAGCACAATTCACCTGCTCATTTAAACAAAATATTACACACAGAGGGATAGGGGTGTAATGCACTGAAGCTGTTCAAGCGTAAGATGAAGAAACATTTTGAACTGTAACCTATATTCAAACACCACCCAATTAATCTAACAGGCACTGATTGTTCTCCACCTTTGATTCTATATACAACCTGCCACCATCAACTACTCATCATACATCTCAATAAGCTCTGAACATTATCCAGAATCTGTGTTTTAAAGACAAAAAGTACAAGATCAGTATCTTCCACTGTGAGCATTAATTATTTTTCAAGGATGCATCCCAGTCAGATGTAAGAGATGTAAAGAGCACAATGATTTTCATTTTCTTATAAACAAAGCCATGCCATTACCTGTGAGTGACCTGGGTTCCCCGTAAACTGGACATGGTTTCCTCTAAGTTCTGTCGAAGATCGGCAATGTTTTTCACAGTTCGTAACCGCCGAGTTTCTGGATCCTCTCCTACAGGGAAAATCAACCACGAGAAAGGATCAGGCAGGAAACAGCACAGAACTGAGCCGTTACCTCAGCCTGAATCTGACTCTAACACTTTTTCTTTTTTCCTGACTTCACACTCTAAACTGCTTACAACGGAGATACCACTCCCCTACGGCAGGCACCTGCCGCTGCCGCAGCCGGACTGAGAACGAGCTCCGTACTGTTAATGTTATTTCACAGGCTGCCTTTGCACCAGATGTTTCTGTATTGTCATTTCCCCATATGACCCAATTTAAATCCTGGTTAACTTTCAACCTCATTAGAAGATATACTCCATCAATACCGCCCTTTCCATCTCGTATATTGACACAATTAACATCAACCCGACACAGCCAATTTCTCCAGCGCCGTATTTTCACTCGACCTTCTTTTTCCCATTTTAAATAATCTCATTCTACAACAGCAGCTTTCCAGTAAACTGAATTGTGTCGACTGGGTGCTCCACGGTGAGTGATGCTTTGGGTAAAACAGCTAAAGTTTTTGCTCATCCACAGCACAATACAGTTATCATTACTCAAAACGTGCTACATGACACAAAGTTGAGGGATGACTTCTAGTTTCCCTGGCATTTAGAAATCCTGTTCTTTAAATGCTCTGTTCTAAAACACATTTATGTCCTGTTCTTGAAGTCTAAAAGTAGAGTTTATATACACAAAAAAGAAATCCTCCTAATGCCTCAGCATAATTAGCTTTTATAAAATTAATAATTTAATTAGTGCCTCAGCATAATTTATTTACTTGCTTTCAGCTGTCAATTAAGAAATGCCTTGATTGCTAACTCAGCTGAGCTTTATATAGTTAAAACTTCTAAGGGGTTGAAGTGCACTTCTAGCAGTGCCAACATGTTCTTTGGAAGCTCAATGCTGAAACAGAAAACCTCCGAAAAGCCGTCACAAAACTCCTGTTGGGCACAGAAGGAAATGATTTCATTCTAGAGGGTTTACAGCTCATGACTAAAGAAAATACTGCAGCAAACTCCAAACTTTTCAAATTCTGTATCCGCCCTCTCCACACAAGTGATGCATTCTTAAGCTGCCAGGATACCGGTCATCCAAGCGGTTCCTGGTTTAGATGGCTATCAAGTGTTAAGGACCAGATAAATAAGCTACTGCTGGAACTTTCCACATTCTTTGTTTTAAACATCGTGTTTCTGAAAGATGCCAGGTTGGTGGCACAGAAAAACCAAGTCCCACACTCTTGCCTGCAAAGCAGCAGTAGCAGAAACTACTTAGCAAAGTGCTGGAGCCCCGACTATGGGGAACTATCTAGGGAGGGGAAGATGGACTTCAATGTTTCTACAATCCTCAGCCTTTCCAAGACAAACAACAATGGCTCAGGTAGTTTCCACAGTAGCAATTTGTTTTTAATGGGTCTCTGCTCCCTAGGAAATAATCTCCCTGAGACACAATTCGCTTAGGCCAAACGGTCAAACAACGATGATACGGCTGGACTGGAAATGGCTGCCTAACAAGACCGATTCCTTTAGCCAATGGGTCTCTGGGACATTAAACATTTTCTGCACTCATGGATCTACAAATTTTTGCAGTAAAGAACATAAAATATTTATAGGCCTTTAGGCTAACAAAGGTCACAGTGCTCTTTTACAGACCATTTCTCATAGATGTGAAGGCAAACAGTAGAGAACTACTTAAGAGAACATGAGACTACGTAAACCAATTTCTACTGAGATCACTCCTACACCTAAACTGATATAAAATTTTTATTTAAATGACCTTCCACTGCTTAAATTATAAGAAAGACATTGGATAGTGCCACAAGAACTCAATTATTAAATCACTTAGCTCTTCATAAACAGGCAGTATCATTAAACTATTCAGCTTCCAGTTTTCTCTACCTATACTCTCTTGTGTTTTATATGTGCTTTTAAATTAAAAACATTAACAGCTGCTATGTAGGGAGAGCAGAAATCTGTCCCATATTTCTTCTAATTTATTTGGCTTGAGGGACCATATTGTTTTGTTTGCTCCTTTTCCCCTAAGACTCCTTTACGGACTGCTGCTGTCTGTGGGGTCTGGCTGCACACAGCTGGGCTTTGCATGTCCATTGTTTGAGGTTGTCAGCTGCCTTCCATTTTTGGATCCCCAAACTTACGTATTCTACTTGAATAATAAGTTTGTATTTACACAACACCTCTCATTGCAGACTTTTTGTGATCAATTAACACTTCTCAGTTTACAGGCCACATGATTTTACCAAGCAGGACATCAGCTTCAAAACTCAGATTAAACTTCAGGATACCAAGACTAAATAGATGAAAAAAACTTAGATATTCTACTGGTGAGATATACTGCAATAGTATGCAATAAGCAGAGCCATAGTCATTACTGGAATTGGAATAGGAGGAGATTTGACTGTGACATGAAAAACACATTTGAGATCTTTAGAAGAATATGGTTGCTAAAAATTGCTTTGTTATATTGATAAGCTTAAAAATTATTGCTACTTATCCTATTTTTCTTATAGTAGTAGGAATTCTAGATAAACATAGAAAGTACTTTCTAATTTAGACTGCTAGTATTCTAATCACAATCAGTTTCAGCTGCTGTATGCTGGACATGGTAAACTATAGTTGGATTTTGGTCTGCTACTGCTGCAAAGATCACTTCTCAAATCGATCAGATTCATGCGAGTGAATACTGAGATTCCTCTAAACCTATAAACAAACCAAAACATCAAGGAAATTAATCTCTTCTGTAAGTTCTGAAGCACAGTTTTAAAAAGTGAAAAATAAATATCAAATGTTTGGGAATACTTAGGATTCTTATAACAGCTTAATCCTAAAAGGTACTGCACATCTAGAAAAAGATCAAGTACTCAGAATTCCTAATGATTTCAAGAAATCTGGGGGGCAGACAATCATGTAGGACTTGAGCATGTAGTGCCCAGATTATTGACACCTGGATTCCACTGCCAAAGAGCTGAAAGAAGTACTTTAACTACTATAACATTAGGAATAAAACCAGATTAAATCCCTCCTAAAGAGGGAGCTCCTGACTTCAAACTTGCTTTAGCCTATTCTTATTCAACCAGACCACAGTCAGCAAGTCATGCTGCAAGACGTACCTGAGAGGTCTTCGAGAGCAGGCTGTCCAGTTTTGACATAAAGAGCAGAATCCATGCTGACCCCTCCTGTGCTGGCCTCGGCTGTTACGTTCCCTTCATTGTCTGTCTGCGATCTGGAAGGTAAAACAAAATAGAGATGAGCAGTCGCTCTCCATCAGAAGTATCTCACGTCTAACAAGACAACTGCATCCGCCATCAGCCGCTCCGTCCCCCTCTCCAGAACAGACCAGCAGACTGATTTTACATAATTCATTAGTCCCATGTTGAATTATGTCCTAGAAATGGAAACAAGCACTCAGCTGTGAAAAATAAAAAATTCATAGTCAAAGAAAAGCTTCAGAGCTCGTCAGACAGGGTCTGACGACACTTGGGTTTCCAGCTAGATTTTCATTATCAATAACATCAGTTGTTGCAGCTAATCTGATCCTCTTACAAAGTCTGTACTGCATGAACATAAAGCAGGTAGTGCATGATGGCACGTTACACTCCTACTCGTTTCCCTTCAATAACTAGCAGTGTCACGTATTCTAAAGTAAGTGACTAGGTGAAAACCAAACTCAAATTTATTGCCTGACATTGTGGCTGTCAGATAATGAAAGGTGATCTCATAAGAATCTCTTGTCAGATTTGAGTAAGATACCTTGACCCACTTTATTTTACTAATTGTACTGTGTTTTGCTCAGAGCCACATCAACAAGCGGCTGAATGTTCTCCTGTCCAAAGCGTAAAGTGCTGTACAAAAGTGAAGACGCAGCTGGGAATTACTATTGCAATGTTCTTCATTTCGGTTGACCCTACATGAAATGTAGAACAATTTCTCATGTCTTTTACTTAAAAACCCACAAAAACTAAAACCAAAACCAACCCCAAACAAACAAAAAGTTGACAGGCAGATAAAAGCTTTAGATTAAAGTAACATTAACTGATAGCAGAAAAATCCTGAGACTACTACTGCAATGCATTAATAAGTGCATTTTGCAGATTTAAGAAGTGTCTGGATAGCAAATTTGTAACAATGCTGTATGTTTGCCTTGCAAATCAATACAATTCAGCTTTTCTGTTTTCTTTTAAAGCCAGCAAGATTAGACAGTTTGGCCTTTTTTCCTTCAATGCTGAAAGCAAACATAATTTTTTCAATTTCTCAGCATTTTCTCCAGCTGCCAGTAGGTAGTTTCATTACTGCTTTTTGTAAAAACTCAAACAAATACTGCCTAGAGTTTATCAGTATGTTTAGATCATAGAAAATATATGCATTGCATCTGCTTTTACACTTTAGATGATGATACCGGTGTCCAAACTAAGACGAACACCAAGGAGAGTGCTTTATACCTCTCTTGTGATAGGACATTGTAGGGATAAACTTAACCACCCAAACCATCATGAACACATTTTTGGAGGTTATGAGGGATAAACAATAAAGCAATCTGTTTGCTGTCACAATTTACTATTTAATTATGGATTAAAACAATGCAAACTACACTGGCAATTTTTAACCATAAAAAAATCTCCAAAAATTACTAGTAGTAGATCCCACCTTCATCCAAAGATGCAGCAATAACGCTGATGTACCTAGACGAACGCAAGAGCAAGGAAAATCAAGAGCATGTACTATTAACGTAAGTTTTAGACAGCTGAACTTCCCCAACCGGTTCCTTTTCACGTGACTGCCTCCCAGAAGGACACCTGGCATTTTATTCCATACACGCAGGGACAACACTCAAGGGGTCTGAAGACTCAAGGGTCGCTCTTCGCATTTTGTATTCCTGCATAGGCCTCTGGGATCTCTCTCCTTCAGGTTCATTCCACTTACATTCACTTTTATTTAAAAAACGAGGCCAACCATTTCTTACTCTACTTCTGCCAAGTGATCAAAGGCAAAAATGCGTACAGTAGAACTGAAAAAATGATAGGAAAGGGCAATAAAGATGACCAAAGGTGATGAACAGCATCTCTACAAGTGAAACCTAAACAGGCTAGGACACCTTAGCCTAGAAACATCGTATCTTAAGGGAGGGAAGGATATGACAGAGATCTCTCAAATCATGAGCAGCAGGAAGATGATGAAGCCAGAACAACCGCTTGTGTTCTCTTCCTATGAAAGCATTCAACAGTATCAAAGAAAACTAGGAGATGGCTGTCAAAGCCAAAAATCCCACCATCCGACCGAGGAATTTCTTGCATCATGGTCAGGCTGGGGAATGTATCCTTAGGAAGCTTTGTTATTGATTTCTCTCTTGTTACTCTTCTCCATGCATCCTCTACTGCCATTGTCAGACAGAAGATGCTGGACTAGGCGGAGGTTAGTTGTGACCCCGTATGGCTGCTCTTTTGCTTACCGCGTTCAGGGTTGATGCACAGAACAGCAGACTTTGTGTCTGGCCTTACCTATACTAAGGGTTTTTTATTTTTATTTTACTTTTTAAGTTTTCCTGTTATTCCTTATAGTGAGGCTGCACCACCACTGCCAGCCACACCAAAGAGAATGTGTGTATCTACATCACAAATTGGTGTTGCTACAACTTTTAAAGCTATGATGCATAAACCAAACCTAATCCACACAGCACAAAAACAGGTGAGAGCAGTACCTGGTCAAAAAGGTATTAACATTCTCATCTTAACTGTTAGTAGTGTCGGATACAACAGGGCCCTTATAAATGCCTATAAATATCTGCAGGGTGGGTGTCAGGAGGATGGGGTCAGACTCTTTTCAGTGGTGCCCAGTGACAGGACAAGGGGCAACGGGCACAACCTGAAGCAGAGGAAGTTCCAGCTGAACATGAGGAAGAACTTCTTCCCTCTGAGGGTGACGGAGCCCTGGAACAGGCTGCCCAGGGAGGCTGTGGAGTCTCCTTCTCTGGAGATGTTCAAGACCTGCCTGGACGTGGTCCTGTGCAGCCTGCTGTAGGTGACCCTGCTTCAGCAGGGGGTTGGACTAGATGACACACAGAGGTCCCTTCCAACCCCAAACATTCTGTGATATAACAATTATTCATGCTCTTATCTATCACACCTTCTTATACCTCTTAGTCTGATGGCCTTCACCAACAGTTTTTGTGTAAATGTATATACTGTCTACTCTCTTAAAGCAAGAAAGTTCTACATGATGTGGCATTCACCTTGCTGCCTCACCCCCCGAAAGCGTACCCAAAATGAATCTTCCTATCTGAGCATCACGTTCAAACCAGTCGGCTGGAGAAGTTCACCGTACCTGTACATGAAGGGAGCTACCGTGGCAGTGTTCGGGTGGCTGTATTGCTGTTGGGGATGAGGTAGCTGAACACTCACAGTGTTGCTCCCTGTGGTGTGTGTCGTGGCGGCGGGTCCGTTGACAGCTTGGCTGCTGCTGCTGCTGTTGAGGCCTCCTACGCCTTTTCCTTCAGAAGAGGCTAGGCTGGACGAGGAGCTGGAATGCCTGCTGTCCAGCTGAGACTTCTGATGAGAGAGCCCCGAGCTGGCTTTCCCGCTGCGGCTTCTCTCGCCTTCCTTTGCAGCAACGGGGGCACTTGAGGATTTCCCTGTGGTGTTTTTCATTCCTGGTTTTGGTATTCCACTGTGCGAAGGGGCACTGGCCTCCTTCTTGGCACTATTCAGCTTTCCTCCTTTAGGGATAAAGCTTGCAATCTTGGAGGACTTTTTTGGCATCTCTGCTGTTGCTAGTGCTGTCTGTTCTTCTTTTGGTTCCTCTTTCACGTCCAGCTTTTCCGTGATAGATGTTCTCTTTGCAATGTCTTTACTTTTATCCTTTTCTTTCTCTTTCTGTTTCTCTTTATCCTTCTCATTACCCTTTGGAGAACTTTTCTTATTAGTCAGTGCCCGGCTAAAAGTCCTTTGTGCAATTCCCTTGAGTGCAATTTTGGGACTACTGGACACCGATCCCGGATTGTTCCCGTTCTGGTTCGCGGCATCAATTTCTTCGCTTTCCTCAAAGCTGAGCAGCATCTCTAACTTTTCACAACTGTTGTCCCGAGACCCCGGACACTCCAGTGTTGTCCCTCCTGCTTTGGAGCCTCCCTTGCTATTGAAGAGTTTTAATTTTTCAAGCATGGATTTTTGACCGTTGGGAGTTGTTTTGGCGATTTCCGAGGGTGGCTTTGGAGGCTCCGATACGGGCTGCTTCACGGATAACATGGAAGACGTAGCTGTGTGCTTAGCACTAAGGGACTTGCTGCGCCAAGGCTTAATAGCAGAGCTGGGCTGAGGGATGGCTGATGAGTTATTGCAGCTAACAGTACTGCTGCAGCTTTGAACGGAGGATGAGACATTTTCATTCATTCCTGTGGGCTGGGAGGCTGCACTGTCTGCAGGCTCTGGAAAAAAACCAAAAAACAACCCCAAAAAATAACACAGTAGTACCTGATGTTATAGCTAGTCTGAGATTCTTTCTGTTATGAAACAGTAGGAACTTTACACTAACACCATTAAAAAGATAGACACGTATCCCTATTTTCAACATCAGTATCACTCACAGAAAATAAAAGCCAGTTTTCTTTTCCTACTCAGCTGAACAGCAACGAGCTCCTACTCTGTAATTTACATTTACTTGTTGTTTCAAGTAGAAAAAAAAAAAATCTCCTCCAATTCAAACCAAAACGTGTTTTGCAATGTGTTCTTCCTTATTAAATTCATAATAGTTTTTCATTAGCAAAAACACAACACTTATTTTTAACTAAAGGGTTCCCTCTGCTTTTGGCAAAACATTTGCTGTCCAAGTTCGATTCTTAGAAAAGCCTCAAGCATATTAAAAAAAAATGCAACAGTAAGGGAAAAATTAATACTGAAGTCCTTTCAGTTATTGGGGGGTGTGTGTGAGATCTTCATATGCAAAAGGCAGAAAAAAACCTCCATATGCAAAAATAAAACCAATTGTGTCCTCATGCAACAAACCTGCAATTAAGTATTCCCACATATCTTAATCCAGCTGTAAGAGAAACTAATGGCAGTAACTGTGCAGCCCTCCTCCCTCAGCGAAAGCAAATCTTTTCTTTATTTAGTTCCTTTTAGTGTTATTTGTTCTTGTTAAGAAATTAGTTCGGAGCTTAGAGAGAGCTTGAAAAATCACACTCACCTACCAGTGGCCACTTCTCCTCTGAAGTTTCTCTTTGCAGTTTCCTTTCTGGAGACGTTACTCTCTCAATTATCACAAATATGTTTTCTGTTAAACTGCTCATGTTTCCAATTAACTTTTGTCATCTGTGTCTGTTCGCCTGCCCAGCAGCCTGCTGGGGATTAACGGCTCTTACCTATATTTCCCTGCCCTCCAGCAATAAAGTAAACTGTGTACAGAGCTGCATTTTTTTAATTCAAAAATCAACAGCGGTTGAGAGCGTGCGTTTTCGGCAGCAGAAGCAGCCCTCTGAATTCAGCCCTGTAAATCACGAGCCGCTGCAACCACACAGGGGCTGTTTTACTTCACTTTCAGCTGCTCAGTGAAGATACGGCTCTGTCACCCTCCCTCCTCTGATCCAGACCAGATCTATGGAAGATTTAAAGCACATAAATCTTCCTGACTTCGCGCAGAATCGGGTTTCTAAGAGTATTAGAGACTCCTTAATAATAAACTCACTCATTTCACGCGGTTACGGACAAAGTGGGATAGCAGGAATGAATAATACTTTAAAAAATATTACTGAAGTCAGAAGATCTTCAGAACTCTGTTATTAACCAATAACTATTATATTGGCTGGCTTTGCTAGTCCTTTTCCTGTGGCAAAATACCCACGCGGAGCTGGAAGGAAGCAAGAGCCGGATTACAGCCACAGAAAGGAACCGTACTTCTTTTCAACTGGTGCCAGCCTGCTGACTTCCAGGGCATTACTCCTGCTTTACTCCAGCACAGGAGGAAAACCAAGCCACTGAACATCCCGAGCAGCAACGCCTCCTGGTCCTCTAGTGCTGTGCTCAAGCCCGCTAGGTTCCATCTGCTGGGTTAAGGAGGACTGAAGAAGCGACGGCGGAGGAGCCACAGTGACTCCCAGGACACGGGGAAGCAGGGACTCGCCATCCCAGCGCAATGCCCGTGACTGGCGAGCGCAAGGAAGGTCACAACAGCTTCAGAAGCTGTTTGAAACATTACTCCCTCTGCTTCCAAAAGCTTTGCACCATTGCTTTTGCCTTCACGCCTCTTACCATACACCGCTGCTTTGTTGTTATTTTTATTTCCTGAAGTCCTCCTACCCATCAAAACCAACTTCCCATTGCCACGCTGCACCACGCTCCTTTTGTAAGCTCAGAACAGGCGAGCCTTTGTCTCAGCCTGCCTTCCACAGAAGATGCCCAAGCTTCAAAAAACTCCCAACTGTGCATCATTTATAATTATTTTGTTTAGCTTCTTTTAAAAAACTAATCATTACCTATCTCAGTATCGGGATACTTCTACAGCAACTGGAGATTCACAGCACTTCCAACACTAAATTCCTAAACCAAATGCACTCTGGCCTAATCACGCTAAAAAAAAAAAAAAATCTCAGCACAAAGCATACCCATGCTCATAAATCATCAGAGCTGTCTGCGATTCACGAACACGCCTAGGACGAATTTACAACTGGGTCCAGGGATGAACCTAATGCACTAATCCATATGGGCAGGGAACCTTTTATTTTCACAAAAAAACTGAGTCACAAGGTGTAATGGGACGGGGACAATATAAGGTAAGGGACCCACATCTACAGAGTAGTGCTTATTGCTTTACGTACATATAGAGAAAGCAGCACAAAGTGGGGGAAGCGCTGGTTGCCCCCTCGGGTAGTACAACATATGCAGCAACACAGACCCAGCTCGGGGTGACCCGGCGTTCAGTCTGAGCACGCAGCCAACGGAACAGGCTTGGAAAAGAAAACTGCATTCTCAAAAAGATCCTCAACAACAGTTTGAGGAAAATACAGGCAAGGCGTGTATCGGTATGAACAAAGCCATCCTGCATTCAGCAGAACTCTGAGCCTACACAGAGCCCTGGCGTGAGCTGGGACCCGTGGGCAGAGGCTCACCCCCGAGGTAAGAGTCACCCGAGTACAGGCTGTGGTCCATAACCCAGCCGTAAAGTCCAGCTCCACCTCAAAACCCGAGCTCGCTGCTAACACACTCCAGATCAGCTGTGGGAGCGGAAACTGGAGACAACCCACCTCCAAACAGGCCTCCGATGAGCTCTACAGCGTTTTCCTGGAAGTGAATGGAAGGTGTCGGGTCATCTGGGGCATCAACTTCATCCTAACAGCCCAGGTGAGTGCTCCAGCCCACGGAGTTATTGGGAAAAGGCTTTGCTTGGATCAAGTGAAATGGATTTTTTTCCAAATCCAAAAGTATTTCTCAAAATTTATTTCCCCGCAAAAATCCAGAATCTTTTCATTTCTGCTTTCTCTGAACGTTTTCAGTTTGGTTTTTTTTTTGTTTTTTTTTTTTTTTTTTTTACATTCTGTTTGGCCACTGACCAAACTACACTTTTGTTTGTTTGTTTGTTTTTAAACACAGCGCTCGCTTTGTCCCCAGCTCGCCCACATACACCCTCCTGTTTGGAACTTCATTGTGCTTCCGTTGCCAGCGGCGTAGGATGAGTACAATGCAACGCCATTTACGCAGTTGCTCCTCATTTACAGACATGTCAGAGAAATCAGAATTAGGACAACAATGCCATGACTGTAACATTTAAAAAAATGAATATGTGGGGATGTTAATGGAATTTACAGAGTTTCTACCTAAGATTTTCCAGGAAGTGAATTCTGTGAATATTGGATGCTACACATCCGATACCAATGAAAAACATTCAGAAACCCTTAAACATACACGTTAAGCTTTGGGAAAGGAAAGAAGATATTTTCTTACACAAGTACAGTGGATTTTGATTCATACTCAGGTCCACACACAGTGAAACTTGAAATTCAAAGTCCTCAAGTTTTTGTTACATTGCACCATGCAAAGTTAATGCAAGAAATAAAAAGGTCATCATAAAACACACTCCTGAAAAATGGCCTCAGCTTCAGAAAACAACTGTCTTTTTAAGATTCTCTGTTTCTTTCTTACAAACAGGTCTGCTGGCTCTTCTACTCCTCAGACCAGTCTTGGTAAACGAAAAGGGCTCTGCTGCCAGACTGTGGATTCAAACGCTAGGTTTCCTAATGAAGCAGTAACATCAATACGTGGGTAACACATCAGCATGCAAAGGGGAAAGTTTTATTCAGCGTCGCATAGGCCCTTCTTTCATGAAAAGGAGAGCAGGTTTCATGCCTTCGATTAATAAGCTTATTATTTCCCATGTGTTCCTTTGTGAGGGAGATATTTTCTTTTTTCAGCAACCTGCATTAACTAAAACTGACCATAAAAGAAATGTTTTCAAACCCAAGCTACAGTCTACAATAAATAACGATCGCCTTCCTCTTTTCAAAGTCAAATCTTGGCCTGAAATCTATTTTGTTCCTAACGTTCCCGTTAAAAAAGATGTTGGTGGTCTAGTTCCAATGCCAATACGCACTGTAGCATGGGTAAATCTGATTTCAGCTGCTCCTGCAAAGTCTTCACTGTGTCTGCAAACCTACCCATTTGTCATGGAAAAAAACCAAAACAAAACAAGAGTCTGAAGGCTTATAATTTCATTCTTCCACTGAAGTCTTTGAGAGCTTACGTTATAATAAGGTCAAAATATATGCAATTTCCCATCATTTGTCATGTTCACTCTAAGCAAGTGGATTTTGTTCACTATAGCTGAAAACTTTCAAACCCAATCATTCTAAGCATGAAAGGCAACACAAAGACAAAGGATACTCTTACATTACTTCTCCTTAGGAGGGTCAAGAACTTAACAGTGTTTTTATCCATTTTAGAAGGAATGAGCTGTCATTTTTTATTTCACAGCTATGGGAAAAACAAGAAGTTCTCATGAAGAGAAACATCTTTTAGTCCAGCCCACAGATTAGATAACCGAGTTTAAAAGCAAATCCACAACTAAATTCTCATTTAGGAAGTAAAAGCAGATCTGCTCTATGACTTTATAGTGTCAGAACTGCAGAAACCACTGTGGTAGTTTCATAATTTTCCATCTAGAGGAATAACTGGCAAGTCTTGACCCTTCCCCATCCACCGACCAGAAGACTCTCCTTCAAAGTACTACAAAAAAGAGTCCTACAGAGAAAAGCTTTTTAGCTGAGCTATTCTCTTCAGCAATAATTTATCATGCTCAGCAAACCCCTGCAGGATGGAAATGCCTGCACTTCTGCCAGGAGCTGACTATAAAAATCACAATTTTTCCATAATCCAAACCACAAGCAGGTAGAGCAGAACGTTCCCAACAAGAGCAACCTGGCACGCAGCCCTTCCTCAACAGAAGTACAACTCTTCTGGCCCACAGAAGTTTCTATTTCGATTGTAGCGCTGTTGGCTGGAGAGAACTACAGCTGGGTGGAAGGGACTGCCTGATTTACCAGCTCTGAGTGGGCAAGAGGCATGGCCTCCACCCACAAGGTGACTGAAGCTTTGTGCTGTCTCTTCTACTCTGGACCACAACAAATAGCAACAAAAACATTTTCTTCAAGCGGAGATTGCCAGATTGGGAAGTTCTGCATAACTTGAGAGAAGCCCGGATAGGAAACGTTTTGCTGTGCTGAGGACAAAAACTTCACCAAGCTGAGCAGAATTGGTTCCTGCAGCTTCTGTCTACTGGCTTTCCGTTTTGGGGTGTTTTAAATTACTGTAACACGAGACAAAAGTTACCTTTACTCCTTGATATTTTTCTTTCCTTCCATCATATCTACTTCTTCAAGCTCAGTGTTGTAACCTCTGTATCTTCAATAGCAATTCCGTGTATTCACAGAAATGTGTTGCACCTCTGAAACCCCTTACTGAAAACCACGGATTGGTCAGTAACTAAACTGTCACATTTCTGTAAAGTCCCCTTCATTCACATGGAGCTCCAGTAGCTGAAACAACAGTTCTGCTGTTTACTGGTTTACATCGTCGAGACTCAGTGTATGTGCTGAGGTGAAGGGAAATAAAACTGGAGCACAGGCGATGCTTTCCTCATTGTCTTGACATAACCGACTAAGACACTTGAATTCCTTGTTGTTTTTGTTTAGTTACTGTAAAATTCAAAATGCTGTCCACATTTCCATAAGAAAGAGGTTGGAGGGACCTCTATCGACCACATACCAGTTAATGATCATAAAAATAATGAAACCAAGTTTGCCGTGCCATTCAAAACAAGTCACGCTCTCCATTCAAAACTAGACAAATAGCATTCTTGTTCATTACTCTCCATTTTCTTCTCGTTATTTCTACAATCAAACCCCCCAAGACTTCTCGTAACAGAGTTATTCAAAAGCATTAATGAATTCCAGGCAGGGAGCTGTTACAGAGTCTTTCGTTAGATTTTATACATAGCTGGCGTGGACGATATGTACACTTAGCAGCCTTGACTTGACACATCTCTCCTATGGGCAGGTAATATGAAATGGGCCATCGACACATCAGCGGTCTGAGAATTGCACTTAGGGAACATACTGCCCACTGGTCTATTCTGACTATTAGTAGCGGCTCCAGCCGGGGCTTGGAATGACCTCGGAGGCAGAACTGGAAGCAGATTTTTAACAGAGAATGGAAAGGCAATAGAAAAAAGTATTTAAGAAAGCTCCCATTGATCAGTCAATACGCCAAGCTAAAGTACTTTCTAAACTCAGAAATGCCTTATTCTACTCAGTGAGAAGTCATACAACTGCCCAGCTGTACGCAGCAAACTGGCGGATACCAACGCACTCCAAAACATGGATACTCTGTGTTTAAACAGAGGAGTTGAACCAAACCGTACAGAAATACCAGTGCCTTACCATCATCTACATTTACACTTACATGTGTAAATACATAAATATGCAGAAATCATTACATTTTTATACCAGAACCAGATGACAGACACATAGTACTATTTATACTGGGGTCGTCTTCACTTCCTCTCCAGTCATTGAAACTACGTTACAATTGGTAGCACCAGATCTTTCAAACCAAGCCAACACGCAGGTAACGATCTACTACTCATGACAGTAATTAAGGGTTGGGCCATGGCTTTCTGCTCATCAGCCACTTCAGAATTGGTGGCAGTTCTCTGGCACCAGTCACGGATTCTTTAGGTGTATTTGGTTATGGACAAGGAACAGGCAAAAGGCTCAGCAGAGAAGCCACAAATGGAAGGGACCAGAGAGGCTGAACGATGCTCTTACCCAGGGAGAGGAGGCTTCTACAGGTGTGGCAGAAACATGCTGGCACTTACAGAAGTCTGGGACATCGCACCACTGCTCTTTGTTTTCCTATGATTTAACAGCGAACTTTTATTTCCATGGCTGTTCTCCTGGCACAATTCACTCAGCAATAAATTTACTAGAAACTACAAATATTTATTTTAAAAGGAAACATCAAGGAACTGTAAAGGGCATGAAATGCTAGGCCAGCTCTTCAGCTGGCATAAATTAACGTGGTTCCATTATCTCCAATATAGCTATGCAGATGTACACTGGGCAAGCTTCTCAAGGTTACATTTTACTTCAAAGCTCAAGATTTTGATCCTCATGAACTATACAGTTAAGAACAAGTCACTGGCTAATTTTTTTAGGGTTTTTTTTATTTACATAAATTTTTGGCTTGTTTTAGATACTCCTAAAGCTTATACCAACTATGGCAAAGTTCTGCAGTCTTGCAAAGCTCCACTTCAGCTGTGATTAAGCCTTCAGCCAGCTTTTGTTTAGGCAACAGAGGACATATTCTTTAATGCCCAATTCAGCCAGCTGAGCAGCTGTAAAATTAAGCACGAATATGATTTACTGCATACTCGTATCTCGTCCCATAAACGTGCCATACTACTTGTTATATTCTGACAGTCTTTAAGCTGTTTTATGGGCACGCACCCAACATAAATATGTCACTAAAGATTCACTAAGACGAGCCAACTTTCAATAAAACTTATTTGATTAAAAAAGTGAAAGGATGCAAGCAATATCCCAGGAGATATATATATATATATATCTATATATCTATATATCTCAATCAATTGCCTGAAGATGAGTATTTTGTTTGACACTGACGACTCCCATGAGGGTCACCTTACGACATAAGCCAGTAAACCTTATGTTTGGGGAATGTAGAGGCATTAATACATTTGGTAAATTGGAGAAGTAGACTGAGTCAGTAAGATTACATTCACTGAAGTTGACTGAAAAGTTCTGTGCTTAGAAAGGAGAAATTGAATGCTCAAATACAAAAGGTCAAATAATCAGATATGCAACTGTACTACAGAAAAGAAATAGGAGTCACAGTAGAGCGTAGCCACACGCCTCTATAATGTGACACTTAGGAAAAAACAAACATCATTCAGGAACACATTACGAGTATCATATATAAGACAGAACATAATTATTCCATCCTAATCAGCACTAGAGTAATGCATCAGGCAAAGTGCTGTGTCCAGCTCCAGCACCCCCCTAAAAGAGACTGACAGACTGGAAAGAGGCCAGAAGAGACCATCAAGACATATAAAAGATCTATCACAAAGAACCTATGAGAAGAAGGCTGAAATAGCGGAGACTGTTTAGTCTAGAAGAGAGAAGACCGAGGGGAGAAGACATTTCAAGCCTTCAGATCTATGAAGACCGTTATAAACAGGACAGAGATCCAGGAAGAGCAACCATATGCTTAATTTTTAGCTAAGCAGAATTCAAGTTTTATATATTTTTTAAAAAAAGCTAGCTTTAAGACCAAATGGACACTGGAAGGGATACACTTAAGGCAATCATCAAGTCCCTGTCATGAGACATTTCAGAACAGACTAGCAAACACCTTTTGGGTACAGGTACAGTTGATTTTGCTTCAGAGTTGGAGCACAGACTCCCCTGGTTACTTACAGATGCAATTCTATAAATATATAATGTATGCTGCAAACGTCGCAATTTTAAACACAGTTCTTCAAACGGAGTTAAAGTCAGAAGGCATATGCACATGGCAAAGTTATGACTCAAATTTGTGTACGGATATAGTAGTTTTAGACTAAGGAACAACCAAAAACCTAGAGGTTCTCCCAGGAAGAAAACAGAAACCAAACCACCAGGTATCTTTCAGATTATCCCCAACTCCTTCATTTCTCTCTCTGTTTTTTCTCTTGCCACATCAAATTCACGATCACTGTACTATAGCCAAGGCAAAATAAATCGTACTGAACATTTGGTAAATGCCTTCAATGTAAACCAGATTTAGAAAATGGACTGGGTTATTCCAGCATTCACTTTTTGGTAGTGCATACAGCAGAATGATAGAAAATACCAAATACTCTCATTATGAAGTTGTGGAGATAAATTATGTAAACTTGTTTTATCATCAGTCTGACTTACAGGGAAAACCCCAGTCTGTAAAAACAGAGAGCATCTCTCGACTGCCAGCACAGACGAGCACAGAGGCAGCATCCTAAGCACTAAGCAGAATTTGCTGTTTGCTTCATACCTGACCTAGATGAAACATTTGGACATTTTTAAAGAGTGGAATGCCTGAGATTTGTTAAATTATCATATTCTCACTTTGTGAAGCCAATCACATCTATTTCCCAGGGAAAATATGAAGGTGTGGGTAAACTGGTTTCAAACTTTATGGACTTACGCCTCTTCAAAATAAAAAAAAAACCACACCTTTTCCATTTTTTCATTCCTTTTAATCTTAGTGACTTTAGCAGAGTCTTACCAAGTCAACACTTCAAAAGTAAACATTAGATTAATTTAATTTTCTAAAGAAAGAGAAATCTAAATAGAAAACTAAAGACGAGATAGATACAGAACAGGAGTAAAATGAACCGCTCCAAGAAGTCAGACAAAGGAATTTTTTCTAAATCTATATGGGCACAATTTTCAGTCACGAATAAAGTTATAACTGCCAAAAAAAATTAAAAAAAAAAAATCTTTAGCTTACTTCCATGTGTTGCATGAGCCAACTGTTTCATTCTATAAAGTCACTTCCCAGCTTTCTGACATCCATACACTGTCCATCGATAGGGAGAGGAATCTTTCCATCTCAAGAGCTCTGCTTTTTTTCCTCTAGTCGCTAGAGAACTGTTAAATCTTTCTGCTGCTCCTGATTTCAAAAGCCTTCCTCACTCCACCTCTCCCCCACCCTCTCCCTGCAGAGCTGGGCTCAGCGCTAGTCCAGTGGCACGGTTAAAGCCGATTTCAGTGATGATCTGGCAGTCTGTACCAAGAGAGTCAATGCCTTTTCACCATCAACTGAAGTTTGTCAGCATCCTCACTCGGAAGCCAGAGCAGCACACTGCCTATGAAGGACACAGCTGGAGATACCAGGCCTTATTTCACATTTCTGTCTTGCTTAGCAACACGCCTGCGTGCCACCAGCTGTTGCAGTGACCAACTCCACTGGGAGCACTGTAAAAAAACGGGAGTGCTTTGTGGGTTTGCATTAATTCTCTTCTGTAAGATACCACGTACCTGTCTGCTTCAGGACTATTCAGTCTTCGATTAGTAAAAGATGTCAGTCACTGAAAATGCTAAGACTGATTATAACGACTGTTATAGATACACAGTTATATATATTAATTATTATATACTATAACAACTGTTATATTATGTTGTTGGTAGCTTCTGTGAGCTACCAACATTACAATGACATTTTAAATGGATCGGAATGACATCACAAGTGGTTTTCAGATTGGTTTCCAGAAAGAGCACCCACTGGGCTCTCCGAAAAGCGCCCTTTGTTGCTTCAAGATAGTTTCTGAACATGAGAGTGATCCACCACAGACCCTGATGAACCTCAAAAACTGGAGTTACTCAGTGCGACGCTAGTAAAAGAACTTCCCGCAATGCTTAAAAACCAAGCAGTTGAAGAGCACAGGCTCTGCAGTAAGCCACCTGCAAGACCACAGCTAGAGGTCCTGCTTTTATTTTAACTCTTCTTATTCAGCCAAACAATCCTGCCTAATAACTCCTCTTGCCTGATTACTAAAATGGACAAAACCATAGAGGACAACTGCTATTTCAGGCACAAAAAGATTGATTTACCAACAGTGGAATGTTATCATTTTCTCCTACAGGAAGAAAAATTTTATAAGGTAGCTACAAATAGAGCTGGTATGAATTAGGGACAATAAAATTTATTTAAAGTTTTTTCTTCCAGAGGACAACTGTCCTTTGCAATGAGTTCACATCAGTCCAGGCTGGTCATTAACATGCCCAGCACCCAAACGTTCACACCGTAGCTGACATCTTGACCACCACCGAATAGAAAACAGCCAGTAGGTTTGTTTGCTTTAAATGTAATGCTTGTTATCCTGATCGTCTCAAGCATTAAATATCAAAAGGAATGGCTTTTCCTTCGGCGAGGAGAAGGGGGAGATGAGGCAGCACTGGAACAAGCTGGCCACATCCACAGCTTCCGCTCGCAAGAGACTGACTGTTCAGCCGTCCCCGCAGCCTTCTGCCAGCCCTGAGTCAAGCTGGCTCAACGCCACAGGGGCTGAAGCCGCCAGCTCCTCTGCCGTAGCTGTGGTGATAACTACCCCTGGACCTGGGGCCAGAAAAAGCCTCCGCTTTCACATTCAAGCTTCTACAAGGATGCTACTATAAATGGGTAAAAAGAAATAAAACGTTAACTCTCTAAAAGGAATTTCTACCACGCTTTACAAGTCTCAGAGCAATTTCTTCACCGCTTTTTTTTAAAAATTCTTATACTATTATTTGGCACAAAGGCAAAAGCCTGGATTTTGTCTCTGTTCATCATTATTAATTTAACTGGAGTGGAAAAACTGCATGAGGTTAACCAGAACATAAGGGTTCCAGTGAGGAAGCTTGTGCAACATCACTTGACCATCCCTGCACTTCGTACAGGAGCCAAACCCAGTCATTCAGAACATCAAATATTTCATCTGATTTTATGTGCAGCTACAGAAGACGGCTTGTCCTCCATTTTTATGCGCTTAAATGAAAGATTTTTCATTGAAGAAAACTACTAGGATCATCTGAGTTGATCTTAAAGATAATAGGGTTCAAAGAACTTCACTGGGTAATTTCTGAGCCAAAAATGCAACCTCTGTCTGAACATCAGCTCTGGGCAAATATTAAATATTGACTCATTATGTCTGATTTAATCTCTTTCCATGGCTAATCATCCTCATTCTTAACATTTTGATCCAGTTTGTGGTCTGATTTGAGCTAATTTCAAATTCCAAACAAATGGGTACTCATACGCTATCTATAGGGGTAATAAAGAATCCTTATTACTACAACTATCACTATCTACAGGTATCTTGTAGATAACCAGGAATTAACCTTTCTTTCAGACAAAGAACATAAATTAACCTTTTCAATACCGAACTGCAAAGGATCTTTTCCAAACCCCTAATTCTGCAGTGTTCTACTCTGTTTTATCAGCATTCCTCTTTTTCAAAGCCCATTCGAATACTACCGAAAATTTTTGCCTTCAAGATATTTCCCACAAGAACTCAGAGTTCTGATTTCATTATGCTCATTTCTCACCCTGCACCTCATAAGGACGAGAGTTTTTCTCTCTGTTTCTAAAGCAGCACTTTCAAAGTGAATTTGAGAGTTTGACATAATCCAAATCTGCCACTTTTAATGACCTTAAGCAACGCTGAGTTCAAGACAAGCTCAGTATCACACAGAACTAAGCCTTAAGAGTGCATTCCCACTTTTTGTGTCAAAGCCGGATTTAATATGAAACAATACATTAGGAGGAGAAATTTCAAGTGGTTCAGTTCCAGATTTAGGATTTTCTACTGTTTATACAAGAGAAGACTTAATAAATAAATATGGATTTCACAGTAAAGTCGACATGAAAAACCATGGTTTGCATGAACATCAATAAAAATAAAAATAAAATAAAAATAAAAGATTACCTTGTAAATAAACTCTTTTTTATTTTAAATCGATGCCTGCTAATTCAGAGAACAGGAACATACAGGCACCCTAGAGCATCTCTCGGTGGCTGCCTGAGCAGTGCAGCGCCAGGAGTTCAGTACCACGCGGATTCTCATACGTCCAGCTGTGAAACTCGCATTGCAGCTACACAGATTTAACTTTGAAGAGTCGTTCCTACTAAAGCTATGACGAGACATGCCATGTCCTCTGGAACTGTACCGATAAATATAACTGCCTACATATAAAGCACACACATTTATAGCACACATTTGGCATATGTAACCACACACCAGTAAGACCGATTTGCTCACTGGAGTGGAGGTTACATTTCCTTGCTAACATTTTACTACCTTGGTAGTCAGTCCTGTTTTGATAACACAAAGTTTGAAAGTCATAGGAAAAAATCCTTAACTGTCTTTTGAAATACCTTAATATCTCTTCCTATTTAACTAGTTTATACTTCATAAAAAATTTAAAAGGAAATAGTATTTAAAGGCATAAAAACACGGTAATTTTGTATGTGCCAGAGCTCAGAGCTGGACTCAGGTAATACTCGCCCCTTACTGCTGGCTCCACACAGGTCTGATCCATGCAATGCCACTGCAACGAGACCCTGTCTCTTCGGGATCTGCAGGTCCCTGTACTTCCCTCAGTCTCTGTGCCACCCTCGGCACTGAAGCGTTTCAGCTGTGCCAGCAGGGTGACAGGTACAACGCGGACTGGTTTGAGTGTCCCTGCATCACATCGCAATACACACAGCTTTGTGCAACAACAGATCAGAACTGAGCACGGAAGGAGGGAAAACATGGAACATTTAAATAAGGCAGGCATGTAGGACACTTACAAAACATCAGAGACTTTCCTTAACAGGTAGAACTATCAGTCCTGAAGCACACTTCAGTTTTGCTTTGCCTCTTCCACCCCCTGCCCAGAGACCCTTAAACGAATCCCTGCTAACTGTTTAGTCAATGTCCAGTATTTAATACTTCTAACACTCATAAGAAACTAACTGTACATTTAAATTGTAGATATCACAGAACAGTCTAGGCTGGAAGAAACCTCTGGAGATCATTCCTTCCAACCTTCAGCTGAAAGCAGGGCCTTAGACAAGGTTATCCAGGGCTCCGTCAAGGCCAGTCCTGAACATCTCCAGCACGGCAGATCCCACAACTTGTCTGGACAAACTTCTCCAATGTTTAATTCTTCTCACAGGGAAGAATTTTATTCCTATCGCTAGACAGAATTTCCCCTTAAGAAACGTGCCCATTGCCTCTTGTCCTGTCACGATGCATCCTTGTGAGTACAGTGACAAACCTTTACAGAAGAAAAGACAGTGATTAAACACGTACTGCATTCGAAAGGGACTACCCACAATCTGAAAGAAATAAAAGGAGCATCAACCAGAGGAGCGCACGCTTCTTTTGCTGTTCTGCCCATACAGTAAATCCACACCTGAAAATCGAGACATGCAGAACTCAGATTATAGCTGAGTCAGCAGGATCTGGTTTCAGAACCCTCTGGTGAGACTTTTATCAATAAATTCACGAGAACACTGCTATTAAAAGTCATTTATTTAATCTGAGTGCATGAATCTGCATGCACGTATTCTTTTTTCTTCTTTTTTTCTAATATGATTTAAGAGAAACCTGACATTATTAGCACTGCCTTCTCAATAAATCTGAAAAACAAACATTTCCTTTGATCTCATGCAGCAATGCTCAAAGTCTGGTAGTGCTTTTTTCTACTGACATTTTACCTAACATTCAGTCCAGTGTCCTTTTTCCCACAGACTGCTACTGCCCTCTGTAGGATTATTTTAAATAAAATATTAGGAACAAAGTAGAAGAAAAAATTAAAAGAAAAGCACCTAAGTCTGTCCTATTACTGTATCACTCCACAAACATACTGAGGATGGCATTTTAAGTTGATGTTTCCTACAGCTTCATAAGTTCAGGGATTTTCTAGACTGTGGATCAAATCAGGAAGTGATAAGCAGAACGTTACCGCACAACGTTAGCAGACTTCTGAGAGTACAAAAGGAAAACTGAGTGCCTGCGGGTCAGTGGAGGCAGTGGATATATCAGGGTGTTCAGAGCTAGTCAAAAATACCCCCCGGTTTTGCAGAACTGCAGACTGCTTTCAAAGTATGTCTCAAAAGACTCTCCATTGCGTGCAGCTAAGCAAAACACTTGAAATAAATCCCTTTAAGTTCAAAGGGAGTTTCACATATAAACTGTGGGGCTAACTCCAAAAAGCAAGTTAAACCTATCATGCCCTAACCATAAAGAAGGTGTCCATGGGACTGAACTAGGTGTCCAAGTAATACCTACTAGAGAAGTCGCATCATAGAACACTTCCAGAGAAGGAGCATCCATAACTTCTCTCTTCTCCACATCTCGAAACTGGTTTCAGACACCATGTGAAGACTGAGAAAGCAAAACAAAATACTGAAGACACAACGCCAGCTGTGGGGAAGTGAGACTGGCATCTCTTTACGCATGCTCCTTCACTAGGAGTACATATGTATCTCACAAACATCTGCATGCTTCCAAGAATCTCTTCTTTTTATGCAACGGTGTAATTGTTTTCAATGTTACCTAAATCCTTTCCCCAAAATTTCTAGAAAACCAGTGGTCTCACCATTAACTGATTAATGGAATCTTTCAAAAAATCTAGGTTATTTATTTTCCAGTAGCTCGCTATTCCTCCATGCTCCATTTCCTATCCTTTTCATTTCTGATGTATTCTCTTTCAGTTAATGCACTTAATTGCCACAAGACACAGACCATTGACTAACAAGACAACTCACATGTGTAGGGAAAGGCCACAGATTAATACAAGCTAAAAATTACAACCTAATTTGTAAGGAGCGATTCAAATGTAACACACCAAAAGCCACCTTCTATCACAAAGTGACCACTCATGCCAAAACAGGCAGATTTCTCTTCCTCCCATTTCCTTCTCCAAAACCACGCAATGGAGCGGAGCTAGCACTCGGTAAAGAGATGAAAATTGACCAAGACTGGCACACAACATGGTCATGTAAGTCTCATTTCCTTAGCCAAAACACAGGATATGGGTCAGACAACTTGAATTGTCTTAGCACGTTAACAATGAACTTTGCCTGGCAACGTTACAATTAATTTAAAATAAGCCAAAAATTTGTCAGACCAACTGCGCTTGTTTCTCATGGATGCAGACCAATTTTGTGTCATGATTTTATTTTTCAGTTAAGTTCAACTTGCATAAGCCCCCCTCTCCCTTTTTTTTTTTTTTAAGACCACAATTTATGACTGGAAATTTTGACCAGAGCAAAATTCTGAGTGTTTAATGCAACTTCTGTAGGCTGTCAACCTAAAAACCCACTTTGTTTCTTTCAGTCATTTGTAATATTCATAACAAGCAGATGACCTTGTATGCTTCTTCAGCAACCAGTTTATCTTTCTGAAGAGACGGATTACAATGAGGAATGAGGGTTCACAGAACTGTCTGCCTAAAAGCAGCTGATATTTAAGTTACTCAGTTGACAAATTATTATTTCTTGTATGCGTGAGGACTTTTTTTTCCTTTCTTTTTTTTTGTTTTTAAGACTGAAGCCAGTACTTTACTTTCCTTATTTAGTAATCTTGGTAAATTGAGAAAAAGCCAGGATATTTCAAATTCTCTCTTCAATGCAGCCAAACAGCACACCACCCAGACGCAGGTAGGAAACATCTAGCCAACGACCACACATCAGGATGAGACACAGCCCAGACTGCGTCTCCCCAGCCCAGTAGCTCGGGGACATGAGCAGAAGAGGAGAGTACTGACAAGGAGGAGACAGAGGGAGGCTGGGGAGATATTACACAGGAAAACAAGGTTTCATCAGTTCTACTACTCATGCTGTAACTCGTCAGCTTTTTGTTTTAACTGAAAGCCAGCTCTAATTCAGATTGAGAGATGACTATTACGTGCTGATGTTACAGTTAAATCATTACTGTTTACACAGCGAACCTTCTAAAATAGTAAGCATGGATTTACCAAGGTAGTATGTTACCAATTTATTAGTATATTATGCTGTTACATTATAATATAATTATAATTATTATATTATTCAGCTGTGAATGTAATTTTCTTCTTGCACAAGGTCTGCCCAGGGTGACTGTGGATTCTCCTTCTCTGGAGATATTCAAGACCCACCTGGACAAGGTCCTGTGCAGCCTGCTGTAGGTGACCCTGCTTCTGCAGGAGGGTTGGACTGGATGACCCACAGAGGTCCCTTCCAAACCCCCCTACCACCATTCTGTGATTCTGATTCAGAATGTCACTGGAGGATGCTGAGGACCCTCCATTCCCACCAACCCAAGATGAGGTTTGGGGCTGTAATGGCTAGGTGGGGCAATACTCCAAAATCTAATGATATGCAGTCATAGGACAACAGTTTTTAGAGAAGGAAAAATACAAGTTCCTGAAAAGAACTTCTTCACTCTGAGGGTGATGGAGCACTGGAACAGGCTGCCCAGGGAGGCTGTGGAGTCTCCTTCTCTGGAGATATTCAAGACCCACCTGGACAAGGTCCTCTGCAGCCTGCTCTGGGTGACCCTGGTTTGGCAGGGGGGTTGGACTACTTGACCCACAGAGGTCCCTTCCAACCCCTACCATTGTGTGATTCTGTGAAACATGCATGAGAACCACAGGACACTGAACCAGACCAGTATTTTTCCCTCAAGCAAAATCCTCATTATCGTTAACAGAAGTTAGGCACATACAACAAGGAGATTTGAGTCTAAAGGGCGTGACTGCCAAGTCACTGCAAGAAGATCATACCCAAATCCAACGCTGACCTATCTTTGTAAGCGCAATGACTTCGTTAAGGATACAGAATTAGCTGCCAGTCTACGCCAATTTTACCGCATCAGACTAGAGTGACTTGCTCATTTCCCACCAGCCACATCCCCCAACGCTCTGCTGGTAAACGCTGTGTCACAGAGCTCAGAGCTACAGCCTCCAGCTAACGAATGCTGTCGGATTACTAGCTTAGTGAGTGGACACAAAGTCAGCAAACGTCATTCAAAAAAGCAGCTCTTCCTGACGGCTCAGGGTACTTCGTGCTTCTGACGCACTGCCACAGACATGGTTTCACTGCAAGGTTTATAAAACCATAACATGTTCCTGCCTTCAAACCCTACGCTATGTGATTTTCAAAGTTAGATTTAAATCTCACACTTTCGTAGCTTAAAGAGCCTTCCAGAACAGTGGAGAAAGGAAAGCAAATGGTACTGTTTGTCATATAAAAATATTGCAGAAATCTTAATGGTCGTTTCTCATTCCTGTCAAACTACTAATCAAAATATCTTATTTTTTGATTAATTCACTCCCCCTTATCTGTGTTTGAAGCAAAACGAAAAAAAAAACGTGTTTCACCAGTGCCAGTTTTTCTTGAAGCTATTTCTCGTATGTACCTTCAGGACAGCAAGTCTCAACTTCAGTTACAGTAAAGCAAGGCTATACATTTTTCAAGAAAAGCCAGCTGGTTTTGGGATTGCAAATGTCCCGTTTACAACATACAGCTTTAAGATAGTCTTACAACTTCTGGAGCTTAACGAAAAATTCAACTTCCCCCGAATGAAGCCACTATTATGACAAATCGGATGATGCCAAAATCTCCGGTGCTTACCTCTGTCATTGCTACTTGCTGGTGTTGGAGGGGGAAGTCCAGGCTTCGTTTTGTCGTAATTGTTAAAGCTCTGGCTGCGTCGATTGTTGGCACTGATAGAACCACGAGCCTTGGCCTCACTGCCTGCAGCGGACACCCTCGTGGTGGGGCCTGGAAGCCTGATGAAAAAAATTACAATAGGATTAAACATATTTAAAATCACTCTGGGAAAGAAACTATGGAATACCATGCTTAAGCTGAAATGAAAACAATCAGTACCACAAATATATACTCTTAAGGGTCCTTGTTCTTCTACCAGATCAAAAAGTCACCCTAGATGAAAATTATATGGCAAACAAGCTACAGTCTGAATTGTTTTACATCAGAATAAAAGAACCAAAACCCTGAACCAAAATTAATGGTCACTTGCCTTAAATCTGGTGAACCAGAAATAGAAGTAAATTCAGCGGAGCAATACCACCAGCACAAGGTTAAGACTAAGTGAGACACTACTGTTCTTAAACCACATTGCTGACAAGTCAGGGCTACCCTTCTTTCCGAAATAACAGTGAGACAGAACATGGCTGCCTGTCCCCTTGCAGAGAAGGGCATCACACCTCTGCTCTGAACGCTACAAAGCCTAGCAGCCAAACCCAGCAGAACTTTAACTTGGTTTAATTTGCACCTACAAAAATCACACAAAGTGCTTCTCTTAGGGCAACCACATCATCAGCGAGCTCACATAAGCCTCTGGTTTAAACTGGGTCAACCTCCACCAGCATTTCCTTATCGTAGCCCGTATTTACAAGATTTAGCTGTTTACCTAGGAAAAAAAACGTAGTTAGGATTCTGGAGTAAGCAGGCAGGGAGGGATACTACTTTCATGCTTTTCAGGCAAAAGCGCAGGGGGAAGACTTTTCCACAATGCCTCACAGAATCAGGAAAGCCACTGGCATCTCATCTCAGAACAATATGTGTGTCTGAGTCCTTCAAAGCCAAAGTTTACACATAAAGTTTCCACATTTGTACTGTATTTTATGCACTAACAAGTATAAATTTCTACACTCCAAACAGATGAAATAGTAAAAATTGTAAGATTTGGTAGTTGCTCAAAATGCATACCAAAGAGTTAGTGAAACAGCTCTTCTGAAAAGCAAGGACATCATACTATAGACTAAAAGAGAGAACCAGTTCATGTCACATCCACCACTCTTTGCCGCCTTTGTATTTACTGTGTGATAGAATCTCTTTGAAACTGCTCTACAGAAAAGACAAAAACCTAATTGTCTTAAATAACTTTTGCTTACAGTAGGCTAAAATGAAGAAGTCCCAGTTGTCACCCGGGATGCAACCAACCAAATCACCACCATGGCTATGGGAAGGAAGAGAAGCCAGGCAGGAGTCTGGCACTGCTTCCTAAATAAATTGACTTCTCCAAGACCAGTGAAAAAGCAGGAAATATGAAAAGAAACATGAAGGAAAAGAGCAAAAATGTCAGCAGCTGCATGCACATGCTTTCAAAGCTCAAAAGACGGTAAGACTTAAGGGCATCATTCCAATACAAAACCAAAAATCAATTGACAAACTCAAACCACCACAGATCTGGCACAGCACATCATGGTTCTGAGGTTGACTTTGCTGAAGCCTTTTAGACGAGCCCCTCAATTTATCCAGCCTTTTTCAACGCTTGGGGGTGCTAGAAAGTTGTACATACTCATCATTGCAGCAAGGTGTAAATAGGAACATCCCAGAAATGCTTCATCTACTGTACAGAAAACTACAGGGGAAGAAGCAGAGGCAAACCAGGGACAAACGCTGTTCTTAAGAACTTGGAAGTCACCGAGACAAGAACATTCATTAAGAGTCTGTTTTGCTTAATAGGAAATGAGCTAGCTTTCCTACAGGTAGGAAGGACACACAAGATATGTCAGCTGGAAGTTTTGACCCAGTGATAAAACGTTGTGAGCATGGGTCAGCCTCTGAAGGTAGGCTACCAGAGCCCCCAGTACTGGGAGAGGAGTCTTCTAGCAGGGCTTGGCAGGAGGGAAGGAATAATGTCCTTGTACCGATGGGTAAGAAAAGGCTGCCCACACACCCACACAGGTTTTGCAAATCTGTCACATTTTGAAGTAAATAAAGCTACTCAAACCATGTGACCACTCAAGAAGTGACAAGTTTTCAAGTCAGTGTTGTCACTGCCAATGAAAACATACCCAGAATAAAAATACATATATGCTAAAACCACTCATGAAGACATCATTTCTCTTAGACTTTCCCCCCCCTTTTAATTTAACTGACTGATTTTAAGCCTCTGCTTTTGGTATCAGGCCAAGCTATTTCACAGCAGTGCCTGTGAAATCTAGGGGAAAAAAAAATAGGTTTAGGGAGATGTTTCCAGCTTCTTACTATTAGAGACAAGGTGCTGAGCTGGGAGAATGCTCACCATCACTGCACTTCAGCACCTCTTCTGGACAAACATGAACTGTCAAGCCATAATAATTATCAAGAGAGAACATGAAAAGGAAACATGGGACATTTTAACAGGGGTTATACTGCAGACCTTCACTGTTGTCAGAAAAGAAATAAGATGGGGGAAATAAATGCAGGCTATACAGCAGAACTAACAATTTATAGAAACCTGCCAAGCTGAATAAAAATCGTAAGTAATAGTTCACAAGCTTAGCAAAAATGGTGCAGTATAGTTTACTAATGTATAACTATACAAAAACTCCCAGTAAAATATTTTAATATATAATAGCAGTGAAAGTAAATGTGACTAATAACCACACTAATAACACAGCAACCCTATTGACGACTGAGATGAGATAATCATACGAGCTGGCATGCAAGTCCTGCTGGGATTCAGAAAAAAAGTAGACTGAAATACCTATTCATCATTTTTAGGGAGATCAGATGTACTCAGTTTCAGAGCACTGGGGAGTGCAGGAGCTCTGATGAGACAGACCCACACAGTGCCGTTTGGGCTCGCGAGGTTGACGTGATGCCCCATTTGCTAGCCTTAAGGCAACAGCCTGATGCTAGTCGTTTCAATAGTGCAGACCTAAACACAGCTCATACAGGTGCGTACAGCGGGGAGAGAACTCCCAGAACCATGTTCTGTTCTCAAAAGCAAAAGCTCATAAGGACAAGAAACCCACATTATTTTCTTGCTGGCCAGAATGCATTCCACACCTTGCAAAAAAAGAAAAAAAAAAAAATCCCATCTAACACTTCCAGGTTTCATTTGTTTGCAAAATGCCTAGTTACAAACTATTTTCAACCGGAACCCTAAACATGCACCCAGAAATATTGCAAAAGGATTACTCATGCTTTGCAGAAGATGAAGAAATGCTAACCTAGAAGACTTTTTCTGACCAAGAGTGAATCGGATGATTTTGCTTTGAGATGAGTCCCTGGGAGATGCACTGCATGACAGGAAAGAGAAAGCGGAAGACAACATTGAACACCAACTTTTTTTTTTATTTTATGCCACTGAACTTAGTAACTAGTTTTAGGGAGGAAAGAGAGTTTTATGAATTTCACAGGGAAAAAAAGCTTCTCATCTAAATATAACTTCATGACAAAACTCCTTAATTCAGAAATGAATTCATTTTTCTTGAGTAATGAACATGCAATTCTGCATGCAAACTCAACTTTAGTACTCTTCTCTTTACTCAACTTTTACTATATGTATCATTCCGCAGAATCTGAGCAATTTCACTTTAGTATACACTAAAACAACATGACATTTAAGACTTTCAGATCAGATATTTTTAAATTATTTGAAACCCAGCACAAGCCGCACAATGGACTGGAAATATCAAAGCAATATTCAAATGGTCTCACGCGTATCTGCATATTTTTGACAGAAAAGCCACAGAAATACATTTAAATATATCTTTGCTTTACAGTAATTATTTCCTGTACAGGTTTATACATGCTGTAGCAACACTATGTTTTTCAATATACGAAAATATTGTTCACACCAAAAATGAGCATGGTTCATGAAGAAAGACATAGGCAAAAACCAAATAAGCTCTGAGAAGTCTCTCTTCAAAGGCCTCAGCTGAACTGTTTATATCCCTCATAAAGTAGCACTTAAGCTAGTGTTCACCTTAATATGTGTTACTTTAACACAAATATGCCTTAACTTCATTTGAGATATTAAAAAGCCTTGATACTTTAGTAATTGCGCAAATATGGCTTCAGCCTTGAACCCTGCCCACTTACCCCCACTAAACCCCTCACACTCCTCGTAGTGTTAAGGTCAGACAAGCAGAAAGCTGTACACGTATTCACGGTGGTACGGTCTTCATAAAGTGCTTTTATTCTAACCTGGGAAGAGCATCCATAGGGTTGAAGACACTCAAGGGACAAAGACACCCTCGTTTATCTGTACTCTCATCTAGGAGTGCCAACAAACACCAGTTGTGAAAATTATTTTTCATGTAAACCAGCACTTTATTATTTTTCACCAGTAAGCCTAGATTTGATTTTGACTGCCACCAGCCGTGCTGAGCTCTATTTCTTTACCACTGTAAGAGCCTTCCACTTCTTAGGACTGAAGTTCTTGCGAACTGAGAACTGAAGTTGGTTTTCACATGTCCAAAGTATATGGTCTATAATGGCAACAATACACATGCTCTGCAAGTAGAAAGAAGCAAAAGGAATACCAAGAAAAACATCCTTATAAAATACTATGGTTACTTGGTCTAGCAGGTATTTTACACCCATTAGACTGCACATTTTCAGCACTGAGAACATATTTAAGCACATCTGTTTTGATTTCCAAAGGTGTCAAGTCAGCTGCCACCCAGCATTCAATTTCCAACACACTCTCTATGCTGGAGCAGAACTAGAGAAAGAAGTTCCTTTGGCTTTTGAAGACCTTTAACAAGAAGAAAAAAAGAAATAAACAATGAAAAAACAACGTAAAGGAAATTTCCCCACCTTGATTGCATTTCTGGTTGTGCTTTGAACTGATGCTGCGCAGCTTGCGGGGGCTGTTGGCACGGAGTCTGGAGCGAAGCCGGCACCTGCTGCTGCGGTACCCCGACCTGGCACTGGGATGGAGGCCCTGCTTGCTGGGATGCTGGAATGGGTTGCTGGGACGGATGGTGTTGTGGTTGCTGTTTCTGTGGCTGCTGTTGCTGCTGCTTGTATCGAGACAAACTGAAGAAAAGGCCCAAGATGGCCTTTAGATTCCCATTCCTGATTTCTGTAAGGCAACATTCAGAAGTCACTCATCAGCCACCAGCCCTGGTTTCTCTCCTAACGCCGTCTGAACTCGGCTCCTCCAGGACACGACAGGCTTTCGGCACATCTCGCCGGCATTACAGCTCATTACCGGTGAGCACCAACTACAAACAAGTAACTCATTTCTCCCCTGCGGTGACTGCACCATGTCCTGCATTTCTGCTGCAATCCATATCTTAACACCAATGTACTTAGAAGGACAGTTCCTTTAATTAGTCCCTTTAAGCTGAAGTCACCAAAACAAAAACCCCACAACAAGAAGTGTATTAACAGCAGCACGCTGTAAAGGATTTCTCAGTCCTAAATTTGCATGAGGAAGAGAAACTACTCAGCTATCACACAGTATTATAGAACTTCTAGAATATCAGACTAATTGTTTCCACTAAGAAAATCTGATGCAAGTTTTGCACTAGAAAATAAGATTACTGGGTGAAATAGTTGTATTAAAACAGATAATTACCAGTTTGACACTACCACAAACAGATTAAGAACGGATACCCAAGATACCTAAAGACAGCTTGACAGCGAATGAAAAAACCATTTCAATTCCTAAAAGCTGCCCTGTTGTTCTATGCGATATGAAACGTGACAACGTAAAAACAAATAGAAATACAAAGATGAAGACATGTACCAAAACATGCAGTTAACAACTGTATCATGATTAATATACAAGAAGGCTGATTCAGTCTTGCAGGCAACCTTAATAATGTGCTGCAACTTAATTATTTAGCATATTATTTAATTTCCTAAATTAAAAAAAGTGAATTTACAAAGCTACATCAAACAGCTGAGCTTTTGCATGCACAACATAGACCACTTGAACTAATAAAACTTGCTGTTGCCCTATGCTTTTAAATCCCAGTGGCCTAGCACAAAAGTGAGAATCAGAATTCAAATTTCTGATCCCAGTTCTGGCTGAAAGGTTGCTCCAAGTTTGCAGTGCGCCCTGCTCTATCCTTTATTCCCTCTCCCAGCCACATTTTTGCTCACGTTGCTCACCTTTGCTGGTAACAAGCTTCTTGTTTTTAACCCCAAAACCTTTACTCAGCAAATCTCAGGCTCACAGCTTAAAAATTTTCTCCCCTTTCTACACCAGCTTCCAGCTTTGGTCTCCTTGTCTACCTGTGCCTCAACCTATCTGTTCTTCCTTGCCACTCCTTTAATTTACTTTCTTTCTTGATCTTGTTTTGGCACATGCCCATCTCCTCAGCGACTCCTAGACCTTATCTAAGCAGTCCTGGTCATCACCCAGACCCACAATAGTCCTTTTCTCTCCTATTTCTTGACAAATTTCCTCCCCCATTGTTTCCTCCCTGTAGTCTGGTCCCTCCACCAGTGCTCCGTCTCATCACTGCCCCTGTTCCCTTGATTAAATGATTATCAATCCCAAGGACCTTGAGCAGCCACATTCTGTCTTCCTTTGTTTTCTTAGCCAATTTTAGTCTCTCCCCAGACAGCTGGGTCCCACTGAATCCTGCCTCTTCCCCCTTTTCCCAGACCACTGCTGCTCCCATGCGGTGTCATGCCACAGACCCAGCCTCCTCCCACTGCCACCAGCATCTCCAGCAGGCAGGTTCCTTCTCCCAAATGCCTGTGTTTAGCTAGGGAGGACACGGATGGAAGGAGACAATAAAGTAAAGCGGACACAAAAGACAGCAAAAAGGATCTCCTGATCTTCAGTAAAGAACTCGAATTACTCATGGGAATCATAAGGAAAGTAGCACTTAATCACAGGCTGAAGCATAACTAAACAGAGCCAGAGGCACTGGGAAGCTTAACTGCACAAATACGGGCCAGATGATCAAAGAAATGACCAGAGGTCTGCATGCTGAAACTTAGCCAAGCTAGACGCAGTCGGAAACGAGGACTTGACTTCAATGTGAAGTCAGAGGCGACTAGAATAACCCCACCTAAAACCTGCTGATTTCTCTGGCTGGCTGTCTTCTGCTGGATTTATCAGAACAACCTGCTCTCGACATTTTTCTAAGGTGACCAAAAAACGATAATCAAAAGAGAAACACCTTCAATTAGTTTCAAAAGAAGCAGTCTCTCTCCCTCTAGATTTTACGCAAAATATTTCAAACCGGACTTTCAGAGATAGTTCTGTTTCTCTTATCTTAAAGATAGACCGAGGGAATTCACCTGGCAGTTTGCCCCTGCACTTTGTACAAAAAGAGTATTTCAGAGAGTACTTCAACCTCGCTGCGCTCTGCCCATCGGCGCAGTCTCAGCTGCTTCCTGCTTCGAGTGCCCTCCAGTCCACGCTTAAATACGCATATTAACTTCAATAAGGACAGGCACATCACCCACCCATTTTCAATTTGGAGCTCAAAGTGACTCGTCTTGTATATTTGAAGCAAACACTGTAGACATTTGAGAGGAAACTGGAATGTGGCTTTTACAGAATCCACACAAATCTATCCTTTGGAAATTTCCACCCTGGAGTATCTCTGTTGCTGCTTGTTTCACCTACAGCTGGAATTTTCACCACTGCAGCTTGCCAATCGTCTTTCTCTGTCTTCAAAAAGAAAAATACGCTAGGCTTTGCAGAAAACAAAAAAAAAGATCTGTTCAGGACAAAGAAAAGGTAAAGAAATGACTGCTGGACAGATTACTAAGGAAATGTCATTATGCGATTCCTCTAACACCTAAAATGAAGTTTCTGCACATCATAAACTACTCACTGTGTACAGAATACAGATCAAAGCCAACCAACGAAGAAGAAGAAAAATGGCTATCGCTGTTTAGTCCAGCCTGCTTGCATCTGCTTCTGTAAAGCTTCTTTTGTATCTGATTCTGTAAAGTGCGTGGGATTAGAAAAAACAGAACTAGCTTCCATGGCCTAGACTGGTCAGTCAGACTGGCTAGCAGGAGTACAAACTGAGAATCACTGCACACTTCTTAGCCTGCATCAATCCTGCCAGAAAATTGGGCTGTTGTGTTCCTGACTATTCACCCCTAAAGGCAGCGGGTGTCTGCCTCTGTCGCCTCGCATAGCCTCCTACGGGACGGGCACCGAGGGGTTCTGCAGGCAGTCCCCAGCAACCCTTCTTCGTTCGGTTTAAGAGGCGAGACAAGACGGTCTGCTCAACAGAACAAAATGGAGAAAAAAAAAAAAAAAGAGGCAAGAAAGTCTGTCCACAGCGAATGATGGGAGAGGAGAGAAAGGGCCAAGGTAACTACAAGCAGGTTTGAATTTAAGACAAAATGTTGAGCTTTAGATATGCTTCACGGTCAATCCAGGACACATCCCGAAGTACAGACAGACTCCACCTCAGCCAGCGCATGCGCTAGGCTGGCTGGCCTCCGAGCTGACTTTCGGGATCCAAAGCTACCCAAACAGCTCTGGGATGAACTCTGTAGGCTCTGCCGAAGAATGGGATCTGAGTAGGAACAATACCTTGGAATTTCCTAGAAATGATGCAGGGAAATGCAAGAAGGAATTGAGTCCCACCACACACACTAGATCTGCAGGCACTTTTTGATAATTAAAGAGTGATTTTGTCAAGCGTACATAACTGTACTCACTGTGGTACCATCAAAGTCTGGCAGCATAGTAAGTGCCCTACGCAGGTATGCTTAAAGTAGTGCTGCAGGGTATTTATGCTGCAGAAATTAAAAAATCCACCTTGACACTGGAGAGGACCTAAAATGGGTGAACTGCAGTACTGCCGTGTGCACACTGAGATTCATTTACCTACAGAAGCGGGAACGTCATTTCGGAGGCAAAAGTCTAAGCTAAACCATGGTTGTTCCAAAGTCTAGCAAGACCTTTTCTTTCGTCACTTTATGGTGTTATGATTTGCTCAGCTGATTGTTACCCAGCCCATCTGTCATCCAGAAGGGGTGCAGCTGCTACCTATGACATCAATTTGAGTTTCTACTGCACATTTATGTTCTCCATGATCTTCAAAATCTTGGCAGCGAGTACGTATTGCCTGAAGGAGAGCAAGCTTAACTGGGCAGCTGCAATTCCAGGAGTCTAAAATGCAGATCAGTGTGGAAACAAGCTTAAGAGCATGGGAGAGCATCCCCCATAATTTTCTTTAGTAACTATGAATGGAGATTTTCAGATTCACGAATCTTTGAGGAGGGAATGCCTTTTTGGCTCCACATTGCTGGGGAAGCCCTGCCTCTAGCATAGCGTGGTCATCATCAGTGACTGCAGATCCTTAGCATCTTCACTGCATAAATCCATAGAAAAAAGACTATGCCTAAGTGGCACGTGCATATCAAAGCAGGATTTTTTAATACTGGAAGTATACAACACACGGAGTCCCACATTACTTCAACATTTAGGAGTCACCCAAATTCCAGTTTTGAATCATTAACTTCCCTCCGCACTGAAATTGCACTATTGAAAAATATACGTTCCCAGGCAACCCAGGAGAGACTTCAATGTTTATCCCATTTGAAAGCAATCACAATCTACTTCCTCCTAGATGAGGACCTGCCAGTGAAGTCAACAAAGTTATTTGCAGTTGACCCAGCAGGTCTTGGCAACTCGCGCAGAAACACTGGCGTGTCTGTTTACGGCACTCTTCGTTTTAAGTGATTCTGTGTTCTCTCTTGTTCAGTTTCCCCCTCCTTCCTCAGCAGAGCTAAGGAGTGACTCAGAACAGAAATTGAATTTACTGTTGAATTCAAGTCTTGCAACTTCATTTTGTAAAAAATGTTCCTGCCCTCCCCTTCTCTAGCTCTCATGCTTCTCCTTCAATATTAGTGGTGGAGCCAGAAAATGTTCTGATTCATGTTGCCAACAAACATTACTGGTCTCTTCTTAGCCTCCGTATAATACGTTAATTCCTCGACAGTGTAAGAGAAAGGAAAAAATACAAAATCAGGCACAGGATAACCTATATCCTGCTGAGTCTGCCTTGTGATTTGGCAGGAGAGCAACGACCACTAATCACGTTGACCCTTCCCAAGGGTGAACAACACTACGCTGCCAGCTTTGCGCACCCAGCCAGTTTTCTCATCAACTGATCTGCTGTTTTCCTTAGACTCTGCATTGTATCAAGACAGGTAAAGAATGTGAAATTCATTATATTTTTACAATATTTACATATCACGTCAAGGTCAAAATTGGCTTTTACAACAGGGGACTCAGTTGCATTTTTTTTTAACCATTTCCTGGCAAACAAACTTTCTGCTGTTAGATGTTGTAGTTCACACTTTTCTTTTCTTGACATGAGCATCCTCCTGATTATAACCGAGCTATCGAGGCACGTAATGCAGGCAGTACTTCAGCTGACCATATTCAAGCTTCTCTTTGGAGGAAAATCTCTCTTACTGGTGTTCTAATCTAGCTAAAGGATACCCCACAGAAAAAGACAGCTCACCTTCAGCCCCTTCTCCTACCAGCTGTGGTAACAGCAGGTTAGAAAAACATGTACTCAACATCTGCTGCTTTGCTTCCCACACTTACAAACCACCTCAAACTTGGTGAAATGACATTTCAAATACACATTTTCAGCTGGCTTCCAAGATGCCACAGACTAGGATGAGGTAGAGGGCTTCCTTTTGAGGAGCGCAAGGAATTCTTTAAGCGATTTTCCAAACTGTCAAAATGTAAATTTAAATTGTAATTTTTAATAACAGGTTTTAAAAAACAATAGCTTCAATTTTATTGTAATTGTACGAAAGCTTTTATATTTTTGTAGGGTTTTTTAATGTAATATACATATAGAACACTTGCGTACATGATGGTTTCACCACAAAGTTCATCCACAGTGGTTATATGGAATACATTTCACAAACATCACTTACCATCCCCATAAGGGAAAGTGTGTTTCAGCTAAGACTTCAAATCGTGATGTAGTCTATGGTGCTGGGTTTGGGATTTGTGACTGAAACAGTACCCACAAGGTGCCAGTCTTTTGGCTACTGCTGAGCAATACTTGCATGGCATCAAGGCTCTCTCTTTTTCCCCACCCTGCCTTCTCCCAGTGTGCAGCTTGTGAGTGGGCAAGCAGCTGGGAGGGGACACGGCCGGGACAGCTGACCCCAACCAACCTACACAACATCCCGTGCCATATGACGTCGTGCTCAGTAATAAAACCCGAGGTGGGTGGCGGGAGGCTGTTGGGGAGGCAGCCATTGCTCAGAAACCGGCTGGGCATCTGCCTGCTTGTGGGAGGTGGCGAGTGATTGCCTTTGAATCTCTTGGTTTGGTTTTAATTTTCTCTGTCCTTCGCTCGTTAGACTATCTGTATCTTGACCTACGTGTTTTCTAACTTTCGCTCTTCCTATTCTCTCCAGTGCTTAGCTGCCGGCCGGGGGCAGCCCACCACACCTACACACCCGTTCTTGCCTTCCTTGTTTGAGCCATAGGATTATTCCAGCGGAAGGAAACACAGCTTTAAACACAGAGGGAATTAAGTTATTCACACAGAAGTAAATGTACAAAGCGTGATTCGATGATACAACCTCCTCCTCAAAACTACATTTGCAAAGAGGCTTCATCACCAAATCTAACTCAAAGTCTCACCTGATGCCACTTCTCCAATTTGTCCTGTGAAGCACTGAAGGAGATGCCATCTAACACAAAGTTTGCCATAGCAGCTACTGAACCCAATTGCTTTCCTGGCGTATTTAAACAAAACTAAAAGTGAAAGTTGGTGCTGAGGATGACAGAAATCTGTCTGATCACTTCGTAAGACAGCAGCTAAACAGCTTCTGAGCCAAAAGGTACCATACATCCCGACACATACCATGCACTGGCATAAAGCATGCTGAGTCACGTTTGGGTTTCAGAAAAATTCTGGTGCTCTTCAAAAGTAGAGTGATTAATTAGAGCTTAAAATGTCCTTTTTTTCCCCATTCAAAACATTTGGATTTTATTGTTCCGTGAATTTGGAAACAAACTTTAAAAAAAAATCTTTCTTTTTAAAAAGAAAAGAAAGCAGGATACTTCTTCAGGTAAGAGAATAATTGAAAAATGAGAAAATATATTTCTTTCTCAAAAGGCAAACAACAGCCAGCAGTTCACTTGAAATATCTGTAAAACCCACACTCTGATCAATGTGCCAGTTATAGAACTTAGATGAGCAATCCCTGGTTTTTAACAGGACACAAAGAAGTAATTGAATTCTAATTTGGTCTCATTGATTGTTTTTACAAGTCAGCTGTGTGGAGATTAGATATATATTTCACTTACCTTTCATACTGAGATGGGAAAAAAAAAGTAAATACAGTCAAAAGTTGAAATCATCCCTATTAATTGCCCATTACACTCCACGTGCTGGTTACAATCGCAAACAGTAATTCAGGTTCCTCATTGAAAATGACATTTTAAACAACCGACTGACTCACCTTCTGCTGACAGCCCCTGTATGTTAATTCCCTTAGCAGCCAAGAAGCTCAGGCATGCGTCTATGTTTTCAATCTGTTCAAGGGCAAACAAGAGAGACACACAAAAAGAAAATGCATTGTAATAATTGTTTACTTTCATCTTCCACCACTCTTTATCGCACTCAGTCTTTGTATTGCATACAAAGCCCCTTCGCTCATTATGTGGAAACCGTAAGACGAAACTTCCACAGTTACTAAGGTCCTAAACTGACCGAGTATTACGTGGGTCAGGACTTTGTGTTATTTGTTCTTGCATAAAGCAAGTTATTTAATACTCTAACCATGAAAGAGGACCACGACATAGCTTACTAAAGGGTCAAGGATGTTATGCCAGGATTTTTAACCTACAGTAAGTATAACAAACATGAAACCAAAAATAAACACGGAGGCCACATTTGCTTGAGAAGGCAGATTGCCACTTGCTCTTCGGTTGACAGCTGGCAAAAGTTTCCAGCCACAACAGCAGTCAAATATAAAAACTGTAACAGGAAACCTGAGTCGGAATCCAAAAAATGCTCACTCGCGACATCCTCCGTGTGTCAGAAATGACAGGCGACCGGTCGCTCACTGTGGGGCAAACCCTGCCCTTCAGAGAGATGGCACAACAGTGCTAAATCGCACGGGATAAACCTCATTTTGACAACGTAAGGTCTTCTGCACAGGTCTGACTGTTAGCGACTACAGCTGCTATATGCAGACTGGTCTCAAATACTACCTAACAAAGCGAACTCCAGAAGGGTTGGACGAGTTGGGCATTTTGTCCCCTGTATCTCAACACCACAACAGAGATCTTGCAGTAGCTTCACACCTGGTTTCCCATCAAAGCTCTGCAGCCATACTCAGAAGATGCAGAGAGATGCCAGCCCCCCCCCTAGACTACAGCACTCCTATGCAGAAGCCTAAGCTTGGACACCCCGAGAAGCTGGAAATTTATGAAAATAGCACCTTTCATGTGTGGTTACACAGAAGACTTTCGGATCATACCATTGAGCAATTTTTTATTCGATCATGGTAATCAGTAAGTGATAAAACAGGGTCCCACAACATTGCAACCAACCCCTGCTTCCATTTCATAGACAATCCAAGTAGACAGACACCAATCCCCACATTTGCCCTCAAGGAACTACCTTTCTTCTGTGAAGTTTGGAGACGTCAAAAAGGAACGTGAAAGATCCAGCTTCCCTGTCAGTTCCTGCCTGCCCTTGAAAAAACATCCAAGTGAGGGCTGTATGTCATTCCGGAGGCTGAGCTCCCAGCACCTGACCTGCGCTTCCCGTCCTTCTCAAAGTAATAAAAACGTACAAGGGAAGCTGCCAGAAAACCTCTAGCATAGATTTCTCTCCAGGTACTTTCATTTATTATGTATAAAAACAACAATAAAAACACTCTCTTCTATCGGGGGGGGGAGGGGAATTATTGGCATTGCCTCACTGTGATGTCAGCAATTCTAAACATTGACTTACTCATAACTTGTATCCACCTCCTTACCCTTTCAGACATACTATAGGGAGGTATACAGTATACTTTGAGTATACGATATCATTCCAATCCCAGATAGGTACCAAAGAATACATTTCCTGCAATGTGCTGACCTTCAAGCTTGTAGCAGAGAGCAGTTCAAAGGTTCATTTACCCACAGTTCAGTACGACACGAGAGTCAGCCTCTACCTCTCTGCTTCCTCCGTGCTCCACAACCCTTTCAAGTTTCCAGCACTGCTCTTTTATCGAGGTGATCTGGAACTTTGCCGGAAAGCCAAAGTTCACCTTTGCCAGAATAAACACCACACAACAGCATCAACCCATTTCTACCACCTGCACTGAACAAGTCTTTATCATTTCAAGAACATTTCCAGCCTTTACAGCTGTGGGTAGATTTCTCCTCTCTTAATAGGAGGGATTCCTTAGGTTAGTGAGTAAAGATAAGCAGTATCTCTTCTCCACTCCAGATTTGCAGTTGTAGAAATTCAAAACAGCTTTCAGTCCTGCTTTTCTTCTCTTTCCAGGTCCTTCATCTTTATCCAAACTGTCCTTCGGGACAGAGTGACCACAGGATTAAGATTTACTTCTGGGTAGCAAGTTCCTCATCCGTGCCCTTGTTCTTGGTGCTACAGAGTAGTCCTTGCTGCATTCCTGATCCCATGCTCACTGCAGCTCCAACTGCACAGTTATCAGCGAGCACTGCAGCTCCAACTGCACAGTTACCACTGAGCATTGTAGCCACTTCATTAAGATATACGGCTCCCGTCCCCGGACAGCTGATCCTCATCGAAGCACTAATACTTGAGGCCGAGTGACCTGGACCTCAGTGCCATATAACAGGACAGACAGGCTACTTTGCCACACAGGTTGTCACGCCTGGCTAAAGGCAGTGAGAGACAGGGGCTTTTTGGTGCAACATTGATATGGAAAAAGAATGAAGAAAAAAAATATAGAGTAATACAAAACACAGAAAAAAAGATTACAGGACATAGACTGTTCAAAATCTAAGGTGCATTATAGTCAAGGACTCATCAGAATCAAAACATCATAGAAATAGGAAAATATCCTGTTTCAGTACTTAAAACCAGGCACGATGAAATAAAATGGTAGTAAGAGGCTTGGAAAAGCAAACCTCTTATATTCAGAAAATAAAGTACTATGATAAGTTCCCATGGGGATGTACAGCGTTGCATGTACAAGGAATTAAATAAAAAATGCAACTTAAAGACAAAACCATCACTGATTCTGTTAACATTTACGCAGTATGAGCTGCGATACAACAACGCTGCACTGCAGAATGACAGGAATGGGAGCGATTTTGAAGAAAAGATCGAGCCCCAAAAATGAAACAGAAAAAAAGAAATTTGGGGAAATTCACGAAGAAAGTGAAATGCAGAATGCAGGTCTATAGCTGGAATGACTAAAATTCAGCCTTGGCAGGAATTCAGGGTGCTTCCCACACAGCGACTGGCTGGTGGCCCACACAAAAGCGATTTGTGAGTGTCAGCCAGCCCCAGCAGCAAAGGGCTCACACTCTGGGGACTCTGGGGGCTCCCAAGAGGCAAAAGCCCTGAGTGCTGGACCAGGGAGCCATCTTTGACCCTCCCCTGAGGGGCTGAGAATGAGAACAGGGATGTTGGGATGTGCGAGGGATGCAATCATTGATTTTTCCTATCTTAAAAACCGAAGACAAGAAAGCTACTGAAATCTTCCTATGTCAAACAGCTTCAGGTGTGAACACCATTTTGTGGCCAGTGGCCTGAGTGAGGAACCCTAAGCTTGTTTTTCCCCTTTATCTTATGAAATAGTCTAATGCATCAGCAATCACGTCACTTGTTTCAAGAGCAGTATTTCCAACAACGCAGCATTTAATGAATTTCACCTATAAAAGCTCTAAGGAAGGATTCTGCCTCTATCCCTGCTGCATTAACAGAAGAACTACTAATAACCTGCAAATACTGTTTTATGGAGAAAGATGCCCCAGCGCTTAAAGGGCTGAAGATAGCAGCATAGTAGTTGGACTATTTAGATGTGTGTACCTAGGCTAGAAGTGGAGTCCCTGAATTGATCTCCACTAAGGAAAGACCTAACGACCCCGTGTCGTGACGTCTGACACAAAGTACAGCTGCCTCCCTGAAATGACCGTGTTCAGCAGCAAATCGTCACCGAGACTCTGCGGGCCCTTTCTTGGCCGAGTCCACACACTGCTTCTACCCTTTAAGCAAAGGTGAAAAGACGGGATTTGCCAAAGGGGAGTGTGTATTTTTCATTTTCACTGTGAACTACAATTGTTTCTTGGGCGAACAATTCTGATCTCCCATTTGCTTTGCCAGCAACATTTAACACAGTAGAAGCAAAGCAGGAATGATGGCAGTTGGATGCTCTCATTTCCCACCTGCCCAAAATAGGGGAAAGCTCTGCAAAAGGAGAAGAAAAACCAAAGACAGACGTCCACAGTGATTATCTCACTCGAACACATTACTGGGAGCGTCCAACACCAAGCCTTGCCTTGTTACTCTTCCTGGCCAAGAGCATCAGATGAGTTTGCAGTTTTGAATCATTACATATGAACTGTTCAGGTATAGGCAGCTATCACAGCACGCTGTCAGTCCCCCACCCTACACAACAGGTATTTATTCTGAAATGGTCCCAAACGCCAGCCGAGGATGGCTGAGCCCTCACCCGAGGGGCTGCCTGCCTCTCCAGGGGCCCCTCCTCGTTTCTCCCAATTAGAAGATAATACAAAAAAATAAAACCCCATAGAATTAAACTTCTGCTCAGACATAACATATCAAGTGCCACAGCTCCCATTCTCATATTTGCAGAAGCAAAATGCGTCTTTCTTCACTCAGCTACCTGAAAACTTCCCCTCAACATGACCCTCCGGGTGGCACTTGCAACCTGGCAAAACAGGAGCAGAAGGCATCACGGCTAAGAAGCATCGCACGTGAATAACTTCCAAGCACCAGACCAGCAGCAGTTGCCTTGTTACACCAGTAAAGCCATCAGCATCTTGCTGGAAAAGCAGGATTAAAAGGGCACAGGGCATCACTGTACATCATCATCTCCTTCCCATCAGACCTGCACGCTCCTTGTTCCTTCCCAGCTCCTACACATACGAAGCTCAAGTACAAACAAATTGAACATCTTCACTGAATTCCTGTATGTCGACCAGAATACGTTTATTTAATTCTTATTCCATGATTACTTTCCCAGGTATATTACTCAGATTTCCCTCTGTTCTCAAACATACCTTACAGTAATTACGCATTTCCGACAACACTGGCCACCAGACCCACACGAGTTTTCATGCTTGTCATAATAGCAATTTCAATTTCTATTCTTGTCAGTGTGAGAAAGAAGAGGAGCTAGGAAACATGCACTGGCCTGTAGGGCATGTCAGGAAAAAAAAAACATCATCAAAACAAACATCCTCAGCCTCCCGCCTGTAAATGGAAACCCATCTGAGGGCACCAATGTATGTTGAACATTGACTATAATAGACCAAGATTTGAATAAGGAAGCTGTCCACAGCCAAAGCTGTCCATCCAGTTCTGTCAAGTCAAAAACACAGGGTAAATTATAACTAGCGCTGCCCTTGTGGCAAATACAGATGCTTTTCTCAAACGAAAGTCAAAATTAAACTTACTGTAGGTTCCTTCACTTAGAAACCATGGGAAGCTTCTCCTGTTATGAGGCCAGACCTCTGCTCCCAACTTTTACAGTGATAGATGTGGCGTTTCATGAGCTTATCCAGAAAAACCACTGCTTATATTGAAACCAGTGCTTTCCATTTAACTTGAGGTTTCATGTTATGTCCAGTATATTTGTTTTCAAAGGAGGAAAAAGAAGATGGATTTCATGTGAAAATTTTTGCAGTTTCAAGAACCCTTCTGCAATATTCCAGCAGACTTCACATACAGTGTAGAAACAAGGAAAAAGCCTAACACAAGCTGTTTGCAGCAAGCCGTTTAAGGCAAGGTGTATTCCTTGTTTGTATTTTCAGACCAAGCTTTTCGCTCATTATTTTTATACTGAGGTGTAGAAAAAGCCTTAAAATCTTCAGTCATTACACTGACGATCCTTAAAACCCTAGAGTCTGGGGGGAGGGAGGGTTCTCCCCTCAAATAATGTCTCATTTGTACTATTTCCTAAACATAATTACATACATAAGAAAGACCAAGGCAAAATTGCAAATTCCATTTTCCCCAGAAGGATATAAATACTAAGCATTACTGCTTTGTTTAAAATACATCTTCATTTGTAGTCATCCCAATCAACATCTATTCTTTTTTAAAGAAAATAATATGTTGTTCCAAGTGTTCATATGCTGCTCGTGATGGTTTGGATGAAAATGCCTCTCTAAGTAAAGTTTCAGGATTTTGACAGAATTTGGTGGATGTCTTAGAAACAAAATACCAGATGTGACATAAGGGCAGATGAAGCTAATCCACATTTTAAAGCCAGGTTGTAACAGAGCCAGCCAGAGAAATAAAAATCTGTTCTCGTGGGTCCACTGCTTTCACATGCATGTGAAGACTTGACTCTCTTTGCTATAATTGCACTATTTTGGGGTTTTAAAGCAAAGGACAGTTTGGGCACTAACCTCAGGCAACAGAACTAGCCTAAGCCTCATCTCTTGCATCCCCTTCTTGGTGACCCTGGGTAAAACCTTAGCTTTCCTGCGCCTTAGCTCTTCCTCTGGAAATAATGGGACAAATAGCATTCCTCTACTTCAAAAGATGCTGTTAATATTCAAAATTCACTCACAACATGCCTAATATAAATAGAAATGGGGGCAGTAAGCACCACAGAGAAAGATGCCGTTCACAATGGCCAAGATTCCTCATCACATCACAGAGCATCCAAAGGGCATTCTTGCATTTCGAATGGTTTCGGGGAATCCTGTGGGACCCACAAGGCTTGACAAAGCTAAACTGGTCTGGGAGAGGCAGATGGAAGGGCTGCAGAAATTTGCCTAGCTTATTTTGAAATTCAGCTTTTCAGGTTGGTTTTTTTTCAGGTTTGTTTATTCTAAATTGAAACTTTCCTGCGAGGGGAAAAAAAAAGTAAAGGGTAATTTCTTTGAAAAATATTCCTGGAAATGTTATTTTTGGATCAGCTTTTCATGATCAGGCCTTAAATACATTTGAAAAGTTCAAGTGGATAATTTGTGCATAATCTGAAATCTTGAGACGTCCTGAACAACAGTTTGTTCAGCAACAAGTTCAACTTTGCAAAACAAATATGCACAGAGTATCCTGCCTCTGGAGAATCCTTAATTTAGGACACAGATGAAACTCTTTGCTGGTCTCAACACATACTTGACTAGATTTTAGCACATACCAACTAACTGTACATCATTGGCACTAAATCTCTGCTCATGTATAACTAAAGACAGGAACAGACGGGGACAAGCCATGGCTGTGCTCAGTAAATACATAACGAGGGTGGCAGCAGGTCCCATGAACGCTTCGTTTCCACCCTCCCTAGCTGCCTGCAGGAAACCTCCTTCTACCTGGGGCTTCCAGACTGGAAGTTCTGTTTCTAGTGCTGTGCTTTCGGGATTAAATGTAAAATATGGTCAATATCTAGTGAACCTGGACTTCTTCCTAAAACATCGTTGAATTCTACATAAAACAATCTCGTTAAAAGAGCAGAAGTGCTTAAAAGGAAGGACTGGCACTAAAACCACTCCGTGCAGTAAGCGCTGGCTCTTGCACACGGTTGTATTTGCTCAAATACTGGCTCAAGTGTTGAAGGCTCTGTAGATCATTAACTTGAATCTGAAGCAGTAATCCAGAATTTAACAAAACTCATGTAGAAAGATCTACACGGAACGTTTTATCACAGAGCTTATACCTCAGGAAAAAAGTTTTGTATTAATACTGCGGTATGAAATGATTAATTACAAAAATAAAATAACCTACCCATCAAAAATTAATTTTCAGCAATGCAAGTAAATCACAGAGTCTGCATTACGGCGAGCAGGACGACAGTACGCCAGCAGACGACCTGGTTTCGTTTAGTCCAACACACGCAGCTAAAGCAGCGGTAACGCTCATCTCCCGGCTGCGTCCCGAGCAGCAGCTCTTGCGATGCAGTCGGCGACAGTTGTTCCTTTCTAAAAAAGGCCCACGGGCAGGGAGCCACCGCCGCAGCCCGCTCCCAGGCGCAGGCACTCTCTCCTTCTCGGCCCACGTACATACTTCGGTCTCGTGGCTCGAGGGTCACAGCTTCACCTGTTCCCAACTGGTTTATTCTGGTGGCTGGAGGGGCACCGGCACATATGTGCCCCCTCCTTCCTTGCACCTGGATCCTGGATAACATCTCCTACTGAAATTCTCCTGCGTAATTGCTTAGAACAAGCGCAGTAGTACTGTTTAGCTCAGACATTGAATACATAAAAATAATTCCACATAAGAAGTAAAAGAATGAACTTTTCTGGATATGTTTTACCTTCACAGACTAATCAATTAAAATAACCATTATCACACAGTGTATAAGCAATAGCTGGAAATCAAAGACTTATGACAAGACACATGGACAAAAACTTTATGTCTCTGGGATGTATAACACTTTGTAAAAGCTATGATCTGCTCCCAACATTCAAGAGCGAAGAGCTTGGTTCTACATATCCTCTAAGCAGCAGCAAAGCCCTAGGCACCAGAAGAAACTGCCATACCAACAGCTTCAATTCTTACAGCATAAACCTGACAGAGAAATCCATCACATTCTTGTTTCATCGACAGTTTCACTCTACTGCTTTTAAACAGTGCGGCAGACAACGGGGCTTCTGCTGAGAAACGACACACAACTTGGAAACCAGAATTGAACTAATGGAAACATAAGCAGATACCTTTTGTTATCCACCTAAGCTTTAAACTCGGGCTGCTATGATTTTGCTGCCGTTTTGGAAGACTACGAAGTTTGCTTCACAGCCAGGGTTCAGGAAAACAATTAATTAATTTCCCAGGAAGGAGAAAAATAACTGAATTTACTTCCACCTGTCCTCAACTCAACCTTTTTTTCCTTAGTTAGGAAAAGGCTCAGATGAAGTTAATCCTGAAGAAAAACCATAATTTATCCCTGGCAGACTCCACACCAAATTTAGTCTGCGCACAGTTTTTGCTCATGGTACCAGAGTCAGGGTGATGTTACTAAAATCCTCTGCGTCTAATGCCGTCTCACCAAGACCGCAGTTTCATACGTCGCACGTGTCCCAAGGCACAGGCGTGGGAAGTTAAAGACTGTCATCTATAATTCCCCATTTTTCCCCATTTATGCTAAACACAGCAAGAAGCTGTGTGTTTGCAGAGTACCACACAAAAAGCACACTTCTGTAATAAATTTACATCAGTAATAGGCATGGTCAAAAAGAATTGTTTCCCTAGACTTTGGTGCAGGTGTAAATACATAAGTGAAGGATAGAGAGATCTCCACACATGCACGTGGAATGACCCCAGCCCCTTAGTGCATTTGCTGTTTCATGCATTTAGTCCACACAGGGGGTAGAACCATACATATTCAAAAAGTGATAATTCCATTTAACAGTGAAATAAATGATCAAATAGAATCGAATTCTGTCTTTGTAATTAAGCTCACGCCTTCTATTTTTTCCACAAAAATGACTTTTTCTCTGTTGCTCTTTATTGAGCCTCACACTGTTTCAGAGACAGACGATATCCAAGCTCTTGCACCACTGTACAGGGCAAAGAATTAGAGCACACGATCGGGGACCACGAAGAGATCGATCCCTTATGGGAATGACAGACCGTCATCAGCAGTGTCTCCAGAGGTGCCACATACATCCACCCAACGCACAGAACCATGTGTACTTACTGTCTTATCTCCCACCTCCCACCTCTCCCTGAGCCTTTTCCTAACTAAGGAAGAAAGGTTAAGTTGAGCTGAGGACAGGTGGAAGTATATTCAGTTATTTTTCTCCTTTCTGGGAAATTAATTGTTTTTCTGAACCCTGTCACTGTACAGGGCAAAGAATTAGAGCACACCATCGGGGACCACGAAGAGGATCAATCCCGTATGGGAGTGACAGACCGTCATCAGCAATGTCTCCAGAGGTGCCACATACATCCACCCCACAGACAGACCCATGTGTACACGGCCTTATCTCTCACCTCCACACGCAGAAGAGCTTTGGAAGCCTTTCACTCCCAAAATTAAACAAATACCTGTTTAGCGACACTTTATCATGCCTTATGGCAGGGAGACATTGGCCTCTCCCAGTCCAGTCTAGCTCTGTTTATTACGTTGTTTTCTATGGAGGGTGATGCTGGGGGTGAGGGGGCGGCTTGTGGTTTCATTTAGACTGCAAGCTCTGCAACACAGAAACCTATGATCCAACCACGCATGTCTCACTGCCAGCAACACACAAGTGGTAAACACAATAGCATAACAACGGTCTGGATCTCTGGAAAAAAATAGAGGCAGTAAAATGAATCTCATCTAGGAGCAACAGTCGTTATACGGTGAGGAAGAAGGCCATCCATGTACAAGCAACCTAGTAGACCACCTCTGTAGTAAATCATTCTTGTCTACATGACAACACGGGCTCATACATGATCATCAAACACAAGATGCTTAGAGAAACCGCTTTAAACATTCCTAAACTCAGTATTTGGCCAAGTGCCTCCACAGGCAGGTGGAGGAGCGAAGCTGGTGTCTGCCACTGCCCAGAGCCTGGCACGGCTCCGGGTAACATCGTCCCCCCCAGCCAACCTTCAGCTGTGAGGAAACATCCCACGGGTCAAGGCCAAAAGATACCCATTTGTTACTGTACTAACATTAAAACAGATTCAATTTCTAAACGTATTCGGACAGTAAGAACTCCCCAAACAACGCAGGATGAAGGCTTACCAGAAGACAGAAAAGTCCCCTTTACTATACCGCTCAAAACAACCTCAGAGTAGGATTACTTGAAAATATATGCCTATATTTAACCACTGGGACATGCTTCCAAAAATCCTACGCTAGGAATTTGCAGAGGAAAAACATGCTTGTGATGCTTTTGATCTTCCCGGCGGAGCTGCTCTCCTGAATTAGCAGCACATGCCCAGGCAGCAGAGTCCTCTCGGCTTTGGGAAACAGCCGGGCGACCGACCAGCCTGCAGCCCCACCAACCCTGAGGGCTTTGGAGCCCCAGCCCTGCAGATACATTGCAGCTACCTATGGCAACGCTTAGGCAACGCCAGCTGTATAAAAATGCTCAAAATGTCGAAAGGAGCAGGATAAAGCAGATGCCTGCTCTTGAAGAGCAAAGGTAGAATTATTTCCCGTGAGAAAAACACAAGCGACTAGGAATTTCTTTTTTTTCCACCAGTCATTTTCAGTTATTTGCACAAAACACATCAGCTCATCCACTTTGTGGGTATTACACCCACACAGTTAGCTGCTCAGGTGATGCAGATGGTTTCAGGTCATGCTATTCCTGCCAACCAAGTCTTTGATGTGTACCCAGCTATACTCTTTCATTACAGGCCTTATCACACCAGCCTTCACATTTATTATCTCAATTCTTCGAGAAAAAGAACACAGAAATACGTACAGCATGTGCCACACGCACAAAGAACGATGAAGATTTTAACACCTCATGCTCTTTTCTCCAATAAAATCAGATTCATAGAGCAGGAGATGGAGCTGGCAAGGGTCACGCTGAGGAGGAAAGTGGACACCTGGCTCCAACAACTGAATTACAACTCCCAGTGCTGCTCGCTTCAAAACTAGGCTCCTTACCAGGCTGGAGAATTTCTGTACAAACTGTTCTTCGACTTTGGGTGTTGTACACATTACAGAACAGCTTGTTTTCAGAATACAAGAAATCAGTCGAATATTAAAATAATAGTCAAATTGCCATCCCTGGAGTAAGGTTTCCCTGCAAGTGAAGTCATCACTTTGAAAACACAGCCTTCAGCTCGACTTTCATAAAGCCCTTGGGAAGAACTGCAAGCTCTGACCCACGCTGCACTACAAGATTCTTTACATCTGCAAGACAAACAGTAGTAGGAGGACTGAACAGCATCATTTTACCAGTACAGCTTGATATTTGCATCAGAAGGGGACCATTCTTGAAAAACTTCTGGTCAACACATAAAAAAAGATACATCTCCGCTTTGTTATTTGATAACACTTGTACACACAAAGTGATCTTCCTTAAAAATAATCAACACCAACCACAGGCCCACATGAGAACCACAGTTATTTCCTGCTCTATTTATAGGAGGGAACTGTGGGGTTGGTTCAGCCTACATTCCTTTCTGTTGCTCCAAATTCTTGTCTTGGGTGTCCCACAACTTCCCCGGGCTTAGCACGGGCAGATGAGCGTCTGCTTTACCCACCTACAGCTTCCCCCCGCCTCCCCCCAGCACTGACAGCTTTGCTACCGCTCCGCTCCTTCAGGCTCCAGTAACAGGGGTAACACACTATCGCTTCTCAGAATTTCACACCTCACATTTTCGTTCTTTCTAGAGTATCAATCTGTGATTTATTTTTTTTATTTATTTTGAACCTTGGAACAAACCCCATTTTTTTCTCATTAGTCTCTTCTCATACCTTTTCCTTAGATACATACAGAGAGACATCTCTTTCCAACTGCAACATTCAGTATTTCTTACCTTTACCACCTCTTTAAGGTGGCAAAACCCTTCCACCTCTCCTATAAGACACTTTGCTGCATTTCTGTCCCTTCTTCCAGTCCCATCTTCAGTTGTGTTTCAACAGTCGTCTGTCTGCTAATGCATCCCTTCACCGGCAAGTATCTCCCTCTCTTCTTTGTCTTCAAGTTCATGCTTTCAAACTTAACTTTCTTTACTCGTCTCTCTCCCCTGTTCTAGCTGACATGAATCTTCTCTCTCCTTCACTTTGCTCTTCACATTAATGCTTTAATTTGTCAAACGTCTTGTCCTTTGCCTTTTCCTTATATCATCTGATCGCTACCACTGTCTCATCTGTTACGATTTATCGCTTGCGTGTAATAGGCAACACAACAATCTACCCCTCTCTCTCCTTGCCACGCTATGCAAGAAGGATATATTAATACACAAGACAATAAAAAGCTCGGCTGCTACACTGTGCTAAAATGTTGCTGTGAAACTTCCTTCAAAAACTGCAACCGTTCTACACAAGGTATTTCCTCACAGACAGAACAAGACTTCTGCGGGCTGCCACCACAGCCAGACTCGATAGCTGCACATCACAGCTCACTCATGTATTCTATTTTTTGTTTGTTTACTTTATCATTTTATAAATATAAGTGATAGGGACCCTTTTACAATAGGTAACATTCAGCACTCAAAGGCACTCGCATCAGCAAGAATAATCTACTCTGCTTAGAAGGGACGGGACCACAGCACCTCCTACACAGCCCAGGTTCTGAAGGATGCCAAATGCTGAGCTCTAATATCATCCTCAAAACAACAGGCAAATTGCAAGAAAACAAGACAGACAGAGATCTCTGTTTTTCTGTAATCAAACAATAATAGCAGAGAGCACCCTACTTGGGTTTACTGACCCCAGTTTTTTTTTTTCAGAAGTGTGCAGGTAAGGAAAATGGTCTTCTTTCACCCTGCTTTGCCCTGTTCTCCAGAACCATGCCAATATTTTCTTGTGCTTCATTCTAAAAACCCAAATGCAGTTGCGGTGACAGTCTCCAAATCTTCTTGGTCCCAGAGCCTATGCTCCACTCCACTACCTCCTCTACTAACCAGGGGATTTTCTGCATGCGAGCTGGAACTAACCATCACAATTACGGGCTTTTGATAGAGGTATATCTACAGAACAAAAACATAGAGGTTTGGGAAAAAGAACTGTTTCAGGGTGTTTTTATGTAGAGGGCAAGATATAAAATAGTCTATGATAGGTTATGTGAAAGCCAGCCAACTCTTCTCTGGAGCAAAGGAAGACAGGGATACTCCCCACAGCACAGAAACCCAGACAAGATGACGAGCAGGGATAGGTTCTCACCTAGGTCATTTTTCATGGAGCCAGTGGGGTTCCCCAAGATGTCATTTCTGGCACTGGGACTCGTTTGATAAGCACTCATGGTCCCAAATGGTTCTGCGGTACTAAATTTGATTTGACAAGGCTTATTAACACTGGCTTTGAGCCTGACAGACCCAAGCTGTGTCTCCTGTTCGATTCGGGCAAATTTGTGTGATGCTCTCCAACACCGTAGCAATGGGAACAACAATGCCAAGAGACCTGATCTGGCTCTGCGTTGAGCTCTCCAAGCTTTGGCGGGCTTTACTGCCTTAGGACTGTGCCACATGGAAGCAAGCACACTTGCTTTCACACCCACTTTAATAGGCTTGGCAGACAGACTTGCTCCAGCTTTCTGAGCTGATACATCTGGCTGGATGCGATCTGGCTCTTCACAGTTCAGCTCACACGTGTCTCTGCTCGTGGCATCGTGAGTCTACAAATGAGGTAACTACCCACAGGGGGAAAGATGATGGTAGAAGGCTTCCCTCTAAGCTCTGCTGTATTTCCATTTAATGAGCAAAGTTAAATCTTCATTTATGGGGCCTCTTGGTTTTTTTTTTTCCTCCTTTTTCAAATCTACTCATCTGTGATGCTCACCTTACAGGCACTACCATATTGATATGGGCACCTGTAACTGAAAGATTCATTTGGAAAAATGACTAGATGTCACCTGGCTGAGTGTTTGAACTGACTGGACAGCCTTGCCTCTGCCACCTCTCTGAACCAGAGGTACCCAACACAAACACCAGTTCCCACACTCTGGAGAACGGCTGTAAGCTATATTAAGAGGAAAGTGCATTAAAATGCAAAGGATGAAGACTGACGTATTTAAAAAAAAAAAAAATAGAAAGAAAAAACTTCCACAAACGAAAACACTGCAACATACGCATTTTTCCTAGAACACAGGAGATCTGGCGAAGGGTCATCTCCTTAAAACCTGCAAGCAACTGTGTGAACACCACCTCTATGAAGATACTTGTGTTCTCGCCTTAGTATCTCTACTGTAAGATGACAAAGCGCTCTGTAAGCATGCACGCTTAATAAAAGCGAGTTGTAAGCATAATCCTCCCCCTTCTCATGCGAGGAAAACCCCTGGGGACGCCCAGCTATGACTGACGCACAATGTCTCCTGAGCAGGGGACACAGTCCCGCTCACTCCACCCTCCTGAATGAGCAACTGGATTCACATCAGAGCTTCGGAGGGTGAAGCGCTGAGCAAACGCTTCTCCCCAGCACTCTTCACAGGTCCTGACGCAGCACGTGCCCTCTGCTTGCCTCCGTTATAACCAGATCTGGCTTCTAACAGCAGCCTACAGCGTGCATCCGACTATCCCCCAGCACAACGCTGTTCCTTCATGGAGAATAATGACTTAACGTGACTTCTAGCTACAAAGTCCTGGAATTTGTTTTAGACTCCAGTCCTGAATGAAATTCAGTTCTTAGGATACACTCGCGGAACATTAAATTATAGTAATTGTCATAATCTCCTCAATTATTTATACTCTTGACAGCTGCTGTGGTTACAGCAAGAACAGCAACCGACCTCTTCAAAGCAGTCAAAAGTAGCAATGATAAATCTTGTAGCTGGCTTGCTTTCCACGGAGCGCTTACTCCACGGGCTTAAGCAAGATTGCTGACTTCCAACCAACAACAAAAAGCCAAAACAGAAGAGCAGAACGCAGTGTGGTTTCCGACTCGAGATGGCAAACTCTCATCAAATCTTTAATCTTTCCTTTAAACACGTGAGGGGTGGTGCTCAAGTTGCAGTTGTGGAGGTAGGGGCAGCTGGGAACCAAGTCATAAAAATGAAAAACATGAAAATGGCTTCACAGACAGAACAGATATTCACGTATCCCAAAGTCAGCGTTTGCAATGCAAAGCAGAGATTTTAGAATTTACACTATAAAATGAGTTCTTTCTCAAAATACAGAAGGAAATAACCTTCCTAAAGATCATAAATTTCAAATACTCCTAGGATGCATTTTAAAAATCAGTTTCTTATTATCTGCGCTCTCAGTACGGTTCTGCCTATAATTTTAGTTTCACCAATACTCACAGCAGACATCCTCTTGAGGTACTATATGCTTTTAGTTTTACTGCACTAATTTCTGGTTCTTCAGTTTTAAATACTATGTACAAGCAAGATACAAAAAAACCCCACCTTCTTTTACAAATGAAAACTTGTCAGTCAAAAACAAGTTGCACGCATAAAACATCTTGAAGTTTGCAATTTGATATTTTTGCATTTAGTGCCTTATACTCATTTGTTTATTTTCAAAGGATATAGAACTTTTCATCCAACTTTAAAATAACTAATTCTGCTTTTACAATACTACTATCTACACAGAGGAACAAAATTTTATTTTTATACATTCCTGTAACAATTTCAGAAATGTAAAATACCAATGTAAGAATAATATTGATTGCAAGTATGTGATAAATGATACGGCCTAATTCAATTACTGTGGAGTATAACGGGGCAAGAACTGTAATATTAGTGTTCTTCAGGTTATACCTCCTCACTACTGTAAAAAACTATTTTTTAAATCCTTATTGAAAGTCTCAGACATTGAAGTGACACATGCTCACTCAATACCCAACCGCGGACACACCAACAAGTCACTTTACCACTTACCATTTGAGATCTATTTTTTGGGCAGCCATTGATGTCTTCAATCTTTTCATTTGCTGAAAAGCAAAAAAGAGGCGATAAAGCAAAAAAAAAATGATACCAAGGATGTTTATTCCAATTATTTCCAAAGCACTTGCTGCTGGCTAAATAAAGGGGTTGCAGATTGTAGTTGTCCAGTCAAAGTGAATGTGGGAAACGCTGAGACCCATCAGCAACAAGCAGCTGGAGTTCTCTAGCGGGTCATGCCTCCAGAGACAGCTGGGGCAGAAAACAACTGGTCTGACCACGTCTTGTACAGTGACGGGAACTCCTTTAAGCTACAACAAAGATTTCAACTCTGGAAATTGAATTGCTCCTGGGTGGAAAAGTGAATGCTCACACATGTAGATGGTTGCATGCCAATTGATTCGCTTGTAGAGTGAATATATGTTTTAAACCTAGATGAGGAATTTACGATCAATAACTCTAATATGATTTTATTCCTTTTTTTCTTAAAGCACAAAACAGAAGACTACTTTCCAAGCTTCTTGTCCATGGCTTACACGCAACACAACTTGCAGAAAAAGATACATAGCTTCAGTCTTTAAAGTCCCAAGTGACACACTTCAGTTGTTAAGGTGGTTAAACATTTGCTTTAGAGTCTTAGTTTACTCAGTTTCATGTTTCGGTCTTGGACCCTGAAATGACTTGTGTGCTAGACCAGCTATAATCGAAGTTTGGTTTCATAGAATCATAGAATGGTTTGGGTTGGAAGGGACCTTAAAGATCATCTGGTTCCAGCCCCCCTGCCATGAGCAGGGACACCTTCCACCAGACCAGGTTGCCCAGAGCTCCATCCAACCTGGCCTTGAACACTGCCAGGGAGGGGGCAGCCACAGCTTCTCTGGGCAACCTATGCCAGTGTGTCACCACCCTCATGGTGAAGAATTTCTTCCTCATATCTAATCTAAATCTGTCCTCTTAGTTTAAAGCCAGGCAGGCATTCACAACCCATCTGATGAGTCAAACAGATCTGCAGAGGATCGCTTCACCTGCGCAGAAACTGTCACCTGCAGCTTTTAACTGAAAGCCACTCACATGTAAGTAAAAAGAACCTTTGTGTAATGTCCCACCCAAAATACAATAAAAAGTTATCACTAGACAGTACTGCTAGGCTTGATCCCAAGATTCTGGTTTGAGATATAAACCTGTAACCTTGCCCTGCAAGGAATTTTCATGACAGCAGACAAAAACTATACTGAGATAAGTCACGGTACGAATTTGAACTGGAACAGTTATCTGGCATAATTGCAAATGCCTTCTAAAATTAGAGCAAAGATCTATTCCATTTAAGTCAATGCAATTAATCTCAGTCAGAACACACATTACCCAGAATATTTCGATATACCTGTAAGACAGGCTATCTTGGCATGTCCAAAGCGCCTAAACAATGTGCCCATCGCCTCCTACAACGGCGTACTGATTGCCCAGCACAACACCGATGTGCACATTCTACTTCTTATTGTAACTACTTTTAGTTAGCTAAATAAGTATTTAACACTAACGCAACATCTGCATCCCTATTTATATAGCCACAGCTTTTGTATCTAATCCGACTTTGGTTGTACTTGATCAATTGAAATAATCCACAAAATATCCTAGGCATCAGTAGGAAAAATCCTGTTGGCCTGGGATAAAGTTTAATTTCAGCATCAATTTTAAGTCTTAAAAACTGAAGGTTGTCATAGGGAACCAACTGACAATTTGATACACTACCAATTTCAGAGCGTGCACAGACGCAGTATATCTACATTCATGACTTCAAGCAGAGCTACTATGTTTAGATGGCATCACTAAGGCATATATTACTTACGTATTCTTTTACAGACTCATAAAATTTGAACCGAAATAAACCAGCATGCTATCGATGCATTTTAATTGACTTGCAAATAGAAAACAAAACTGTCATCACGTCACACTTCTGTATTATCATTAGCAGTGTCGAAGTCTGAAGATTATCTCCTCTGAAGTCAAATGCAGTGATGTTTGGTGTCATGTCTTATCAGATTTTGTTCTTGTTTGGCTGCTAGGGTAGAAGAACTACCTAGTTATTACCAATTTTAAAATTTTATTTCCTAAATATGCAGCTATTTAACTTAAGAAAGGATTGCAATCACTGTCTCTTCCATAACTCTTATGGGAGACTGTAAAAAAAAAAAAAAAATTTAAAAATCACATTCATTCTTCTTCCAGCTTTGGATATTAAGTTGTACTTCAAGATTCAACACCCGTGATGTAAATCTCAGACAGTGAATACAAAAAAAATTGTATTGCTAATAATTAAACCCAAATAAATTTTGATGACTTTGGATAATCTCCAGATACTCCAGGCACGTGACAAAGAAAAGGAAGGATCTTCGTGGCTGCTTTCACACATAGCACACGGTAACATAAAAAAGAAAAACCTCTCCTGCACTGCACATAGAAACCTCCTTGGTACGCAGTCTTGCTTGTTAGAAACCAAGCTTGCACTTGTCAGGCTGCAGTTGAAGCTGCTTCTCGGCGTGAAAGTTATCACCGTTGTTGTGACAATGAGATGCAGCGTGCCTAAGGCCACACACAGCAGATAAAAACGACTTGCTCTTCACTGCTAATTTCGAGGATTGAACTGAGAATGTTTAAACATGAACTTCCTTTCACACTGAAAACATTCTCTGAAAAGGAAATCCTTCACCTTGTACTTTAACTCTCGAAAGCTCGCAGACCTAATCTTAAATATTGGCCAAAAGGCAGCTCTAAGAACGGCTGCAAAAAATGCAACGGTGACTCAAAGCAAAATACAGTAAGCAGTATTATTTCTGTGGATTCTAGACAGAGTAATTTAAATTTCATAAGAGTTTTCACAAGTCAATACTCAAACAGCTACATTTAAATATTTGGTACAACCGGGTTCACATTTTGCTGGTGGTATTCTCACACACGTGTTCTCACACAGAAGTTTTCTACAAGAGAGTTAATGTAGGGTAGCTAGGTATGTGTGAAAGGAATCAACACCTAACTGTTCCTCGGTTTCCAAAAATTTTCCCTATTAAACAAAACAGGCATGGGATGAAGCGTTGCTCATAGTGAACACACAGAATCAGTTCTTGGCCTGTTTTTGTACCTCTGTAGCTGCACGGCAGGTCTGTAGAAAGCTGCTGAGATATAACGTTGCTCTACAACACAGACACAGAATCTTTTTTGATGTATTCCAGCGCAGCTCTAGCAGAGGCTTTGGAACGATGCCTCGCAATTTCATCTGACAACAGGGCTTGCAGCTTTGTACCTTAAATCAAGGAACTAGCTCATTTGCAGCATCTCAAACACATAAGTATGCATGCGCTGATGTCTTGTTACTTCACTGCTGTCTTCTTAATTTGCATCTCAAATCTGTCAGTTTGCTTCGAACAGCAGTTGTCCTAATTTCCATTAGCAGGCTTTCCGATTCCATCAAGCTCCATCAGCCCATGCCTGTGTTTTGTGTCATCCCAAGTACCAGATGGATGAGCCTCTGAAGGAACTAATGAAGGCTCCAGGCCCAAGGCAAGAGGGAGAATGTGTAGCTTTACATGGGGTCAACAAAAAATTGTTTAGAATCTTCATTATCCATGAATATTAGTGCAAACTAAGGGAGCTAAAGTCTTTGTAGAACTCAGCCTATATTTGAGATTTGTGCTAACGATAAATGATTTTCCTCATTTGAAAACTCACTATAAACTTATTTCTTCCGCCACACAAAAATCGTACCCCTTCTCCTTTCCCAGCTGCATACATGGATTTTCCACATCCAGCTGGAGGCAGGAGGTGCGACACAGCAGGCCACCATCACTGTGAGTTATGTTCAGGCCAGTCCCCAAAAGGTATGAGAAATCGAGACAGTGCAGGCAAACAGCAGCGTCAAATATTTTTCCACTATGCTTTAGGGCAAGGCTTTACGGAATTAATTAGCAGAGTCTCCTAAGGAAAATTATCTATATAATTCCACGCAGTTTGATGGATTTCCCCATCTGTATTTATGTAGAAGACAAAGACAGTGAATTTCTAAGCAAGTTGGTGGATACCTGGTACAAAAAGAGAAAGTCACTCACCTACAACTTGGATGATTTCAGCTAATAAGACTCCATCAGTCACATCTTGCTGTAGATCCTTTATCAATCTCTTGTGACCAGATTTTGCTAGATAGTGATTGGCCCAATCCGTATAAATCTGTTTGGAGAAAGATAAACAAAAATAAATTGTTACTCATAACATTAACCTTAAAAACGAGAGTCCTTTGTCCTTCTGAGTATCCAAGAGCAAAAAGATCACTGCTTTTTTGCTCTTTGAAACAAAGCCAACAACGCTGAAATTCAAGGCACTGTGCAGATCAAGTCATCAGCTCACTACAGTACGGCTTCTCCCATTCAGAAATTTGACATCAAAGCTTACAGCAGGCGATAGTAAGCTCCTGAACATGTTACAGCTTGAACGGATCATCAGGCAGCAAACTCCATGCTCTACGGCACTAACAGGCGTGTAGAAGAGATGTCCATTTCCACCCAAGTATTTTTTCCTTTTTTCCCTTTAACATTTCTTCTTTACATCTGTTATCGAGAAATTTTGCAGATTCTTTTCCAAGAACCACTTCTGGTAGGTATTCACTATATAGCGATTTCATTTTGAGGAAACTCCTTTGTTATATTACCCAATAACCCTTTAAATATCTTAAATATACCAATTCTAACAAATTCCATCTCACAGGTTAAATAGGCCCATTAAGTTGATTTTAATCTCTCATGCAAACTTCTAGCTGTGGGATTTACTTTAAAACATATTATCTGAAAACTAAGCAAAGCAGTCAAAATCCCTCCTCAATTTGCATTAAGTACTGCTCACCACATGCTAGTACAACTTCTGCAAGATATCAGAAAACTTGTAAAATCTTTTCATGCTAGGTTATGAAAAAGAAGGTAAAACACTTGATTAGGAATTTCTGCTTATGAATTAAATGACATTTCTTGTTCTTTGTATAGGACAACATTTAGAGGAAGACTTTTCTTATACGATCTATTTGTATTCCAAAGAAATAAAGTAAAACCAACAAAATATCAGGATTAGTGGAAGATGTCATATTTGCTCATGGCAGAGGGGCTGGAACCAGATGATCCTTTTCACTCTGAGGGTGACGGAGCCCTGGAACAGGCTGCCCAGGGAGGCTGTGGAGTCTCCTTCTCTGGAGATATTCAAGACCCACCTGGACAAGGTGCTGTGCAGCCTGCTGTAGGCGACCCTGCTTTGGCAGGTGGTTGGACTAGATGACCCACAGAGGTCCCTTCCAACCCTGAACATTCTGTGATGGTGTGATTCTGTGATCGTTAAGGTCCCTTCCAACCCTTACCATTCTATAATTCCATGATTTTATGAAATACCAGATAATAACCAGATAATACCTTGATAAATACTAAGATTCACCCCTGCTCTCAGGAGTGTGCAGCATATTTGAAATACAGTTATCCCAGTTCAGCAGGAGTATAGTCCATGCGCTTTCCAGAGCACGACCCATGCCAGCCCTCCGTAGTTCCTAAACCACCACGTACTGGGGAGGTTTTTTGTTGTTGCTTTTTAAATTCAAGCACTGCGGTGGTGACCAACGCCTCACGCGAGCGGCTGAGCCACAGACCTGCAGAGAAATGCTACGCACTCCGAGCTAATGCTCTCTGAGCTATGCAGCCCCCCGTATCATTGCATATCAGCGCAGATCCTTTACATTACTGACTACTATCACCAAGCATTGCCATGGCTACTAATTTCAGAAACATCTTCAGCATTGCATTGAAAACGCAAGGTTTATGTCCTCCATCACAGGAGTCAAAAGCCAACTCCCAAGTCTGAGTCAAGTATTTCCTACATGGGACAGCAATCTGGAAATAATACAAGGACTGTAATTTCACACTCCTCTTGCACTTGCTGATTCAATGTTAATGCCATAAAATGAAGAACAGATACTCTAAGTGGAGTTATTATGGTTATAAAGTCTTCACTTTTTTTTTTTTTTAACCTGTAAAACACTGCTGGTAGCAGCAACGAACAAATCGCTCAAAATCTGAAACATATGTCCATATTTCTACCATTTATCCTCTACTTCCACCTTCAGAGCAGTGGGATGTGCATTTGCTCTGCCAACAGGGTCGTGGACTTGACCAGAAAAACCCGCTGGAACACCTCCATGAAAAAACACAGAGCTGAAAAACATCTCTATGAAAAACATCCCAACAAAAATAAAAGCAGAGTACACGAGCAATTTCCTTAGCTGACCAAAAAAAGGAAAGGGAAAATAAAACCCCACACTTTGCACAAACCAGACATTGTGCAGCCTCGTTTTCCAAGGAAACATTTTCCATAACAGGAAGATATTTTTAAAGATCCAATGACTTGAAGAGGTGAAGTCAATCCTAGTTCCTTGTTCTGCCACACGGCTCCAGCTTGCTTATCTACAAGCAAAGACATATCGGGACACAGGCTGAAAGCTACTCGCTCCACAAGCACACATCCACATATCCCCCTCCACCCTTACTGCGACTGAGCTGACAAGCCACTTGCCAAACATGAGAGCTAAGTTTCTTTTAATGGGAGGGCTGTGATGAATGTCCTAGTTAATCACAGAAGGACTTTCAGTAAATATATGGTTATATTTTGACACATCAGTTCCAGTTCGGATCATTTCCACGATGTCGAATCAAAGAAACGCTCGGATCAGCCCTAGAGCTAAGACAGCACAGGAACAGACCCCTCTTGGCAGAGCCTGAAATTACAGCATTAGCAAGACCTTGAGAGCTAGTTAGGGTTGATTTTTAAGTCAAATAACAGCGTAGGAACGCATGGCTGGCATTGCAAAACTGCTATTTCGCAGCTGTTTCCTGCTGCCCTAATTCCTGCTGCATCCAGGAACCCCAGACCTTGTATTCATACCCTGGAAATCAACGCAACTGCACCAAAGAAATCCCTGACTCCCTTAAATATCCTCCTGGAAAAGGAGACAACTCGAAACACCCCCAAATACCTGCTGTCCGATTCCCTGCCTCCAAGAACACGTAAGGAAACTCCCTCTGTTGGCAAATTATTCTTGTAACTCCTGCTTCGTGTGCTGAAGTCAGTGTCTGGGTTTGGTATCTGAACTGCAAGCCGAGCTTTTCTGCTCACTACAAAATGTTCCATTAAATGCATCAATAATGCACACCAGTACAGAGAAAATGCTTGTTTCTGGGGTATTTCGGGGTGTGGAAAATCATTTCATTCAACTAGTTGATTAGGAGAGCCTTTTGCCAGAAAACACAGATATAATAAATCTGTGCTTCTCTTAAACACTTTCTTACACCACATTATTTTGCAATATGCATAACACGCAAAGAATTGTTTTTAAACTGACTGGGCTGTATGTTTACGAGCTCTGAAGCATTCTTATGGCTGGAGTATTATCCAGGCTTATTGTACTAGCTCTTCATGCTCACAGCTCATTTTTATGGCATATATTAAGCTCATTATGGAAACTTTCCAGGATGTTTTCAAAACCTGTTTGTTGCAAGTCTTTGTAATGTACTGCACAAACACGATTCCTAATGTTTCTTTTCCTTTTCCATACAAACAAGTGAAAAAAATATAAGTGTACAATGGCTGCTATTTCTAGACACATGAAAAAATGATTCAAAGCACATAGTGTTTTCAAATGTTCAAAACCAGGCAAATAATTGGGAAAACAATAATAAAAGAACGAGGAAAACCCTGCTGAGAAACTTTCCATTCATATATGCCCATCTCCACACGAGTTTTGAGTGTTCCTCAGGTATTTCCAGCAAACTGGTTACAAAGCCACATGTTTGAACACTCACATGAAAACTACCTGTACAGTCGTCTAATTCAAAAATACAAAATCTTGCGATATGAAATATTTGACCCACTACAACCAACCAGGTACTGCCTTATTATACAAACCCGCTTGGGCTTTTAAAACTTCTTAGTATTTCACACAGTATGAAAAGCATTGGAGACAGCTTCATTATCTTAGTTATCAAAACCCAGCAAACAACGTGATTTGGGTGTTATCACCATAAGCAGGTCTTTGTGCCGGAGACCACTCAGGGTAATGTTTAACCCGGGTCTAAGTGCTGGCTTTTTTTTAAAGGTGGACTCAGCTGTTTGGTAGTTTTTTTCCTCCTTAGGAATCCAATTATCTGGAAACAACTGAAAAACAAATGTGAAACATTTTTCTTCTCTCCCCCCTCCCTTCAATCCATCAGGTTTGAAAATTAAGAGTGCTATAGGTAAATATTGATTTTGGAAATACTCAGTACATTATGAGTCATAGCTAAAACACTATTGCACAAAGTAGCAAGGTTTTGACCAAAAACCCCAAATTCTAAAACATTTGAAAGCTATCTGTAAAGAAAAAGTCCCGAAGATCCATAAGTCTTCGATCAGTGAGAAGACTGCATTTTGCAATTTCGTGCGGTTTCTTCCCCCTCCGCGTTCCTTTACATTATACCTGCTTGCTTAAAGCATGTTTCAGATGAGAGAGAGGGGTCTGCAGGGCAGAGAAGTCTTGGTTTCCAGCCAGGAGACCTCTATGCCTTCTCGCCACTTCAAGTCTCGAGTAAGATTTCTGACCATAGTAGGAGACTACACCTATCGCGCCCAGAGCACACCTCAGACCCCCTGCACCACGCTTCAATACTGAATCTGCAGAAAAGATGCCATTTGCAGAACAGGTTGTTACTTTGGGACCACACCAACATGCACTTGGGGAGGGCTGGGAAACATACTGACCTGTAAAAAAAAAAAAAAAAAAAAAAAATCCCCAACGCTTCTGTCCACTTAACAGTCATTCTTACAGTCTTTTCAGCCGTGGAAAAATCAACCAAAAAGCCAAATAAACTCCAGCTTGCCTAGCTAGCCATAACAGTCTGAAGTTGGCATCTCAAACCACAGCATTCCCTTCTGCAGATACCATTTTGGAGGCAATAGGCCGATACCTGGGTGCTCAGACACGCTCACAGGCAGGTTCCTCTTGATCAGCTGGGATGCAGGGCCAAACCCAGCATCCATAGGATCATATTCCTCTGGTCCCATCGTCAGTCGAATCCAGGGAACACAGTGTGAATAAAGCCATGAGAGCAATGACTCCAGGAAGACCCTTTAGAGATCATAAGAGACCCACTATATCCATGGAGCTGCAATTAGATTAAGGTGCCAGGTAGTATCACGTACTCCAAGGTCTCCTTTAAATGGAATTCAGTCCCAAATGGGAACCCAAGAACTACCCAATGTTTTTTTTTGCCTCCCCATTGATATTCTGAAATACGCTCATTATGGCAGGAAAAGGGTTCACACAAAACTACTTGAAAAGAATTTCCCAATTTTATGCAAGTAAGCAGAAAATGTGCCTGAACCTCTCCCTTATTACTCACTTCCACAAAAAATCTAATTAGAATAAATGCCCAAGTACATTTTCAAACCTTTCTTTCCCCTCCCTCACCATCTCAGTTCCCAACTAATCAGACTCCGATTGTTTTCTTCCAAGAATTATCATGAATCAGGATCTCATGAATTTGGTAACAGCTGAAGAGTTATCTTTTTGACATCACGTAGCATAATTGGAGCGGAGCAAGGCTCTTCTCATGATTGAACAGAACAGCAGGGTTAGTCACGCAGATGAACTCCCTCAGAACACCCGTGACAACGCAATGCCTGTGTTGCTGCTGACCAAACCACACAGCCTGCTAAAGTTCACAGGGAAGAAAAAAAAACAACAAACAACCCCAAAACCTAAAAATAGACACAAGATATTGAGATGATCCCAATGGGACCGCCTGCAGTTGTTACAATGCTATACAGGGGGAGGGAAGCCCATCACCCCCTCCTTGCTGCCCAGCGTAACAGGGTTTAACACACGCAGAGTCATGAAATCACAGCGTTTGGTACCGGTACTTGCAGACTCGTGCTGATCCATGCTACATCCCAATACAATGATCTCATTCATAGATACCACACTGCAAAGCCCAGAGGTAAAGCGCTAAAGCCAAAGGCTTAGCTGAAAAACTCCGCCCTCGGAAGCATCTCTGGCCCCAAGGGAGCACCCGAGGTTAACAGCTATTTTGAAGGAGCATAGAGATTATGGCCCTGACAATAACATGACTGATATTTTGCTGAGTTACTGGCAAAAGGACAACTAAGCAGCACATGGTAAACAAAAAAACCACCCCAAAACCCAAAAGAAGTCTAACAGCATTTGTCACAGACTTTTTATCAAAGATTTCTTACAATTTGTGGCCTTCCTTGCCCCCACGAGCTTCTTAAATCCCATAGTCTGTGTCCGTACATCTGTACCACGACACAAACCCCACGAAAAAGACAGTACTGGCTCTTCTAGAATGAGTAACGCTTTGTGCTGCTATCCAAATTAATATTTGGGGGTTTTCCCCCCAATGTAAGCTCTTGCAAGAGGAAAAAAGCTGGAAAAGCAGGGTACAGAACACCATCTCATGCATGCTTGTATTTCTCCATATTAAATAAAAGGTATTAGTGGGCTTTGAGGAAAGAGCTCTGTCTGCTCCCTTTCTTTAAGAATACCGCTAAAGCTATACAGAGAGCAGAATAGGAAGCAAAAATAAAAATCCACTGCCCTTAGGGATGCCCATGAGACCCCAGCGATGCCCAGCTCAGAGGGAGACGTGGACATAAGCAAATGGTTAAGTTGGCATGGACACATCAGCCTTAGGCTCCATCTGTCTCCTCTCTGCTCGGAGACACTGGAACCCCCCTGAAAGTCAGGACGGAGACACTGGAACCCCCCTGAAAGTCAGGACAGGAGCCTGGGGACGTGTTTACTCTGTCCTACCAGCACCGTGGCACCACTGCTAGCAAAAACGGAGGAAACCACCAGAAACTCCAAGTCGGAGGTGATGATGGGCTGGATTGCAGGTGGACCTCTTCTGATAGGCAGGTGAGACGGTAAAATCACAGCATCACAGAATGTTCAGGGTTGGAAGGGACCTCTGTGGGTCATCTAGTCCAACCCCCCTGCCAAAGCAGGGTCACACAGAGCAGGCTGCACAGGACCGCATCCAGGCAGGTCTTGAATATCTCCAGAGAAGGAGACTCCACAACCTCCCTGGGCAGCCTGTTCCAGGGCTCCGTCACCCTCAGAGGGAAGAAGTTCTTCCTCATGTTCAGACGGAACTTCCTCTGCTTAAGTTTGTGCCCATTGCCCCTTGGCCTGTCGCTGGGCACCACTGAAAAGAGTCTGACCCCATCCTCCTGACACCCACACTTAAAATATAATAAGCATAAGGTCCCCTCTCAGCCTTCTCCAGGCTAAACAAGCCCAGCTCCCTCAGCCTTTCCTCATAGGAGAGATGCTCCAGTCTCCTCATCATCCTCGCAGCCCTCCGCTGGACTCTCTCCCGTAGCTCTTCATCTTTCTTAAAGTGGGGAGCCCAGAACTGGACACAGTACTCCAGATGGGGCCTCACGAGGGCTGAGTAGAGGGGGAGGAGAACCTCCCTCGACCTGCTGGCTACACTCCTCTTGATGTACCCCAAGATCCCACCGGCCTTCTTGGCAGCCAGGGCACACTGCTGGCTCATGGTTAACCTGTTATCCACTAGCACTCCCAGGTCCCTCTCCACAGATCTGCTCTCCAGCAGGTCAGCCCCAGCCTGTACTGATGCATGGGGTTGTTCCTCCTCAGGTGCAGGATCCTGCACTTGCCCGTGTTGCATTTCATCAGGTGATCAAATGACCTTCCTAAAAGGAATGCACACATTTGCAATTCCCTAAAAATAGTTGTCCCAATAATTAGGATCTACTATGATGCCAGTAAAATGCTATCAATTATCTAAAGTGCTGGAACTTGCCAGTTATTGTCAACTACTGGGAATGGGAATGTAGCTGTAACAAACAGAGGTCTTGGTTCCTGCTTCTCTGGGGAGACAGAGGTAACTCCGCTTCTTTTTTTCATTTATTAAGTGGAACGAAACTAAATGATTTATTCTACTCACACGTGCAAGTGTTTGTTGGAACAGCTTTAAGTTATTACTCAGTCGGTGGGAGGTATTCTGCTGAATATTACATTTTACTGGACACTTACATACATTAACTGCACTTTGGAAGCTAAATAAAGAAAAGGGTAATTCAAACAAACACCACCGGGACTATATTTCTCTCTCTTTAAAGCCTTATTCCCGACTGGGGAGAGCTATTCTCATGCATATGACTACCATTCAAAAGCAACGGGCTGACTCACAGCACGCAGAGCCAAGGCCAAGCACGCGTGTAAATTTTAGCACGCTCACAAGCCTTTCCAGTAAGAGAGCCTCCGACTGTCCACGCTTCAGAGCAGGCACTGCTGCCTCCGAGTCTGTGTAAAGCAAATCTTTGGTGGATGCTAAACAAGTCACACGCTTTAAATTGCCTAGCTGGCACCTTACTCTTACCCTACTGAATGTTTTACTACATTTAATACAAAAGAGGAGAAAAAAGTTGTTTTCTTCCCCCTCCCCCCCAATTGCACAGTTTCTGAACCCCATTACTGACAGGCATCACGTGTACAGAGGGATAAATATTTTATACCAAAGCAACATTTTTCTATGTGCCAGCTAGAAAGTGAAGCAAGGCCGACAACCGCTCTGGCATCCGGCAAGCTCTGCGCTCAATGCTCCCATCAGACACATTCCCCATATCCAAATCCCCTTCAAGCGGGAACCACGCACTGAGCCAAGCAGGTGGCCACCCTCTTCTTCCCCCTTGCAAAACGTTTTCAGTCCTGAATAGAAATGAGATTACTTGCACACCTGCATCAATTCCTTTGCATATCCCAAAGCAGAATAGCGTTTAGTGTGCTGAGCTGAGCAGCAAAGCCCATTCCAAGTCATATCTGGCCACAGTCAATCAACTGATTTGATTTCACGCCAGCAAAATATCGCTGACCTCAGGAAACAAGAGAAGCAAATGAACCATTTTTTTCAGCGCTTTCTAAAAAGTCACCTAAAAGCACACACCAAATTATTTCCAAATATCACAGTTCTCATCCACAAAATAAACCTATTTACATCTACTATCACACACAAATAGCAACAGAAAAGGGCTTATCTGAAAAGGTGACACATTTCTACTCTGACGAGGAGCCACCGAAAATCTTAAGAAGCTGCAAGCTGCGGAAAAGGGGGGGGGGGGGGTGGGGAACAGAAATCAAACCCAAATAATCACTACTGAAGCTGAGGTTAGTTACTGTTCAACAGCACCGCTGCCACCATCAAGGAGCCAAGAGCCGCTTACTGCTTTATACTGGTCACAGGAAAGTTTACTTCTCCCACGAGCAGGGACCTGGAAGGTCGTGCTGCTTATTGGCATATTTAACACGAACGTACGCTGCTCCAGCCCAGCTTGCTCTTCCTTCTCGAGGCACCCACAGCTAAATGACGATACGTATGCTGGCATGTGAAGCTTGGACGGTTAATTTTAGCTGAAGTCACGCATGCACAGCGCTCAGGTTTCTTACGCTGTCACATTTTACAACTCCCACTCCTCCTCTGCAGCTCTTCCCTCACGCCCCCACTGCTCCCTTCTCATACTCCTGTCTCTAACACAGAGTTTCAGTGTTTGACATCAATGTCAAACAGGATCGATATATTTTATACACACACTCTTCAATAATGAAGCTATTCACGGCAAGCATCAAGTCTGGCAGGTCTTTTGTGTCAGGCACTGTAGGCGTTAAAAGACAATTACTACAAAATTGTTGCCATTTTTTGTTTGTTGTTTTGTTGCTGTTGGTTTGTTTTTTGGTTTTGTGTGTATTTGGGTTTTTTTTCCCACAATCAGAAGACTTTCTACCCACTGTAAAGACAGCCCCCCTTCATCTAAATGCTCCCAATATCCACAGAGATTTATGGTCTGAAGAGAAATCCAAAACTGTGCATGCCACAAAAATCCAGAAATATCCTTTTTTTGAAATTTGGAGTATTGACAATATCAATCACGCATTTGCAGGTTGTATCCATCACAAATGCAAGTTAAAAAGCATCAGGCTGAATTCGTCCTCAAGCAGACACCTGCACAACCTGCCTGTCTTCCTGAGCAGAGCCTGGTACAGGCGGCAAGGGCTGCCTGCCTGCTGGTGGGACCCCACCACATGCAAGTCACCCCAAATCCCACGTTCTGCCCACACTGCTGAGATTCCTTCAAAACACAGAGAATTGACCCGTGCTTTGCTTGAATCTTTTTATATTTAAAAAAAACCCCAAAAACCTACATTGCAAACATTGACAAGGGGAGAAGTGATGACTGCTTCACCTCCCCTCTTGCCAAGCTGAAGGACAGATGTCTGACATTTTAACTGTTTATTTTTCAAAAGGCGCGCTTCTGCCAGAGTAGAACCTATACGGGTCTTTTCAGTGAAAAGTAAATAACTTGGTAGCCACACTGTCTCCACACCAGCTCTCGCCTCCAGCAAAGCCCACTCGCTGCCGGCCGAGGTGTGTGTTTGTTTTGGGGAGGCGGGGGACGAACAGGGCTTTGGCAGAGTTTGGAGAGAAGATAACGCACCGTGACTATCAAAGCCATGAAGCAGCTGCTTCACCTACACAGCCCTGGCTGCTGCACCTCTGGCGTGCCCAGGCATCACAGAATCATAGAATCATTAAGGCTGGAAAAGATGTCTAAGATCTTCCAGTTCAAACGTCAACCCAACACCACTATGCCTGCTAAACCATGTCCCGAAGCGCCACATCCACACGTCTTTTGAACCCCTCCAAGGCTGGGGACTCCACCACTCCCCTGGGCAGCCTGTTCCAATGCCCGACCGCTCTTTCAGTAAAGAAATTCTTCCTAATACCCAATCTAAACCTCCCCTGATGCAACTTGAGGCCACTGCCTCAAAAATATGGAAAGCTTCACGAATTTGCATGTCAACAGAAAAAAATGGAATGCTCGACTGTGCTAGGAGCAGCAACTCTGCTAAAGCAAAGGCAGGCACCAATGAGTGGGAGAAGGGGGGAGGTTTGCACTTGTTCCCCCCTAAAAACCCTGACCCTTAAGGAAGGGAGAGATCAATGTCAGGCAGCTACAGGCTTAAATATAGCTTTCTGCTACAAGCGTCCAGCACTCAACGCGGGCAGTTCCCAAAACCCAATGTAATTTTGGCACACTTGGCCTGTGACGACAAAGAAGTCTTCTGAACTTCTCCAATTGAGACAGACTCTTCTCTATTTGGGAAAGGTGTACCAGACTGTTCCAAACAGCTGCTGTAATTCCATCGGTATTTTTCACCTGGGGTCACAAATTTGTACGGCTTCAGTATCATCTCCTCTGGGCAGATGGCCACGAGCAGGATCAAAACAGCCGAACGATCACTGCGGTATTGGACTCTGAGAAAGAAAGGGTAAGGAAAACACTCCAAGAGACAACAACAATCTGAAGAGGTCTGGAAACAAAACCTGACTTGCCACGTAGCATCTTAATGCACAAACTCATTCCTCTATTCAATTTTTTCCTTGATTGCTTAGAAGATTAATTCACCGAAACAGCTTTCACAGTTTTGAGGCAGCTCCAAACAAAAGTAAAATTGGTCTCAAAGGCACATGACTCTCAAACATTTCAGCTTCTAGTGATGTGCGAAGATGGAAGTTATCTGATCCAAACAGCGAGGCCAGAAACATTACAAAGGCTTTTCTTAATTTTTAACAAAAGCAATTTGCCGTGGGGATTAAGGAATTACAGAAATTGGCCTTGGTCTCACCCGAGAGACCAAATACTAGCCCTCTTCCAGCCAACAAGAACAAGACAGCATTATTTTTCGGGTCTGCTTAGTGCTCGATTGAAAAAAATCAAGTCTTTAAAACCAAGGGCTGGGTAGGTTCAGCCCATACCAACACTCTGAAGTCACCAGCAAACTATCCTCCGCTCCCGTGAATGGGATGTCTAATGCCACTCAAAAAGCAATGAATCATCTGCACTGCCTTTCTCACTCTGTAAAATGTAATTTAGTTCAGTGTCCAACATTTTTCATGACAGGCAATGCTTCTGAAGTTGCCAAAAGCTGGCGAGAGGTAGTGTTAACACTTGGAAGGACATCAAGCAAGAAGTTACCAAGACACAGATGAAAAATCAGTGCGTTACCACGGCCAACAACCTATTCATCGTTTCATCTGCCAAGCAAGATGAATGCAAAATCTGGGGACAGGAGGAACAAGAGGAGGAAACGACTCTAGGAAGCACTTGACCACACGCTTGCTTCAAGCATGTACTCAAGTCTTGATTACTTAGCACACATTAACTCTTCTGAACAGAATGATGTACTGTAGTTGGTTGTTGGAGAATTGCATTGTAATTCCATCGTTTCTAAAGATTATTGGCGGCAAGAGTAAGAATGAGAAAGGGCCAATGATCTTTCTAAAAACTTTTTGTATATTCCAACCACACTTCTATTTCTATTGCCCCTCCTGCTCTTGGGCACTGTCAGAAGTGGGACAGTTGGCTAGACAAATCCTAGGTGTGACCTACTTTTTAAGATCTATTTTTATTTTAAGCTGCATTTCTAAGATAGTGAAAAATACTTTGCGACAGCTGAGCATTCATTTGTGTGGCAAAGACTCGATCCCAAAGCTGCAGAAAAAGACTAAGAATCTCAGCAGGGTTCAGCATCCCAGTCAGAGCCAGATTATCACCAGAGCTCAACTTCCACGTAGCCATCAAAATAAAGAGACACATTTTCAGACATTTCTCCAAAACCTCAAACAGCACATTTCCAGCACTTTAAAATCTGACCTTCACTTTTCGATGAGGAAGAGGGAAAAAGGAATATATACAGGTATATATTTGCATCGATGGACAGATGGGGGGGACGCATAGCCCACACAGGTGTCAAGGCCGAAATGTTTTGCTAATGAGATCTTGAGATAAAACTCTTGCCTTTGAAAATACTAACAACCGTTTATCTACAGGTGGCAGCATTTATGGTTTAGTTCTGTTATTTACTATTTTGCTGCACATCCTAGAAATCAGGCAAAAAGCTTTCTGCACACCCAGGGATCACCAGGGTTTTGCCACATTTTACACAAAAGAATAAGGTGTTCTTCATAAATTGTTCCTGCTAAGCAGTTACCAAATCATACAAGTTGCTTGGTTTTTTTCCAAAACAAAAAAAATAAAGTGCTGAATTAATTTCCACAAACATAACCAACCTAATCTAATCACCTTGCAGTTGGCCATCTGCTTCACAGATACGAATCTATCTGAAGCTTCTACTGACCGGTAACTTTCGAAATTAAATTGCCTGTGATGACCCTGCTTTCAGCTTAGCTCCTCCTGCTCCCATTGAAAGGGTTTGGAGTGTCTTCTGTGCAATGATCTATATGCCAATTATATAGTTAGAAGAGAACTGGTAAGGGTTAAAGCCGCGCTTTTGGCACCAGCTCAAACTCCAAAGCGCAGAGGAGGGCAGCGTCCCCATCTATAACACAGATTAAGAGAATACAGGAAAAAGAAGTTCTGAAACTCAGATTACAGCAAAAACAACTTAGTTCCCCCTTCTCCACTATGGTCTGTGTCATAAAAAGAGACCTTTTCAGACAGATGTATTCATATATTTATGAAGAATTTAAGAAACATCCCTCCTAACAGGAAACAGCTAGCCTCTGTAAGTAATTAGAGTTTATGGCTATATAACAGGATGAGTATTTCTATCCCTAAAGGCCATTTACAGACATGCTGGCCAGGACCCCAGTTACCAATTCACTGCGTTTGGGGTGAAGAACGATCCTCTGCATGATAAGAGGAAAATTCTGCTCCTTCATTCCCCGCTGACCTTAGGCACTGCTGGGGAAGGAGGGAGGGGGGAGGCTCGCTTCCATCCCAGCCAGCCAGCACGGGCGCTGCTGGAGGCAGGGTGCTGGACTCCTGCACTCAGTAGACCATCGGCCTCATCTGCACTGGCAGATCCTACGCTCCTAATTAGACAGGTTCACCGAAGTGGCACCAGCCTATGCTTTCATTGATCTGGCGATTAAAATCAGTGCTGCAGGGTTTTGCTAACATTTCTGATACCCAACCTCTAACATGGCCTTCTACAACAGAAAAAAAAAATCTCCAGTAAATTAAAATCTATTGCAGGCTAGTGATGAATAATTTAAAACAATATTTTACGGTTGATGAAGAAATGAAAGTACAGGCACAATTCCCACAAGCAGAGGAGGTTCAGGGATCTCTTGAGCGCTTCCTTGCATCGCTAGCGGCCACTTAAAGGCCTTCTGCACCTTCCTGAAAAAATCATTCAAGCAAAGGAAATAAATTTCTGCACCGCTCCGGAAGCTTTATTCAGAAATATATATAGAACAGTCCTCTAATGGTACTGTCACGAGGCAGATCAATGGCAGATTTCATCTATTTCCAGCACAAGGGGTTTTTACATAAAGATAAGTAATGGGAATTGCTAAGTCTTGAACAGCATCACCTTCTAGGCTCAGGCTTTATGATTTTAGTTCCTTACGACCTCTGCTGATACACACCTTTTCAAAACGTGGGTGGCTGAAATTCTTCTATTATTATTAACACTATTCTAACAATTCTATGGCAGCAAGCAGCTTGAGTAAAAAGTCCTGCAAGCTCTGGCAAATTCCGGAAGCACAGCAGGACGGCAGCGGACTCTGCTCACAGGGGCCTCCAGCACTCCAGGTCCTGGGGAGTTTCTGCACACCTACCTAATCCCCTTCTTGGGGTGAGATCCTGCGTTTAGTCTCCCACAGCAAGTCCTGCTTCTGCCCCAACACCTACACCTAGGAAAGTGTTACTCCAGCAAACTCATGTTCTTAAAATTAGCTGAGTAACAGGTTTAATGAGAAGAAAAATAATAAGGAATTTACAGGGAATAAACCCCTGTAATCCATTACAGTCATTTTACTGGGGTCCATAGTTAGTAAACATTTGACGTTAAAAAAAAACAAAACAACAAACTTTGCAAACTCTTCATTTTCCTTCAGACAAGAACATTCGCTTTGGTTCTTGCTATAGATGTGCTCAAATTTTCACCAGAGCCTGTAGGTGAAAGCACATCTACGTATGAAACCGAGTAAGGTTTAAAGTAACATCAGACCAGAATACTGGCTTAGCTGCAGATAAAATCAGAGCAATTTACCGGTCATCCTCTGGGAGGACAGAGCCTACGGGCATAGAAACAAGGCTTCTGGACAGCAGCAAAATCAGTTCTGCTTTTTTGCCTGAAGCAAGGGTTGGAGGAATGCAGAACAAAAAGCATGCTGCTAATTAAAAAAAAAAAAAAAAAGGCATATGCATACATATAACCTAAAATCTTAATTCAGAAGTTAACTAGAGAGATACCAAGATTAGGAGGGGGAAATAAAAAAAAGAGCTATCAGGACTGGTTGTCTATTTTCCTGTCCAAACATGACTGATAGTTATAGAATTACTTTCTCCAGTTCTTGGTCAACTACAGTTCGATCTGCATAACCTTCAAGCTTTAGAAATAAGCCAAAAAAAAAAAAAAAAAGAGAAACAAGGAGTTGCAATAGCTGTTGTAGCGCAACGTGGAGATTTTAGCTTAGAAGCCACTTTTTTTGAAAAAGGCAGGCTGAGAGCAGTGTCTAAAACTTGGAATTGTAGCAAATGAATTAAACCAGGCAGATAGCCGAGTCGTGAATGAAATGTACAATTACTATTCAAACAACCTAAAAGAAAAGGGCAGGTTATTGTCAGGGGTTTTTTGGTTTGGTTTTGTTGTGGTTTTTTTTGTTTGTTGGTTTTAAAACCCGTGACAATTCTAGGGCAGATCTCCCCAGTCCTATCATTTTTACAGCGTTGTGTTTAACACCTTTGGCAACGCTTTTGTTGCGAGTTTTGTTTGTGCAGTCTCTTAATCACCGGGATGCTACGGCTGAGCCATGTTCATCCCTGCAAACAACCTCGCAGGTATCTCCTCCAGGATTTCTCCTGAATCACCGCCGTTGGATTCTCCAAGAGCAAGACTGCTCGGCATCAGATTTTGACTGGTGATTGTGTTTACCACTGTACCACGTACGGCAGCCTCAGCAAAACGACAAACATCTCAGAGAAGGTAAGCTGGTGACACCCGGTGAGAGTCAGAAGGATCAATCCAGGCAGCTGACAATTGGTGCGTGGTTCTGGGCCAGCTCCATCGCAGCTCCGGCATGGACATCATTTTAAGGACCTCACAGAGGTGAGTGACACTTATGGAGATGCATTAAAGGAGCACACGCTTGTCCCCATCAGAGCCATTCTGACACAAAGACCAATAAAGAAAAAAATTCCTACTGAACTGTATAAGAGCTGACAAAGGCAGCAGCTGCTCTGCTCCACAGGGCAAATTTCTATTTAGAGCAGAAGTTGGGAAAAATGGATCCTTGCAGAAATTAGTTTCAGTTCATCCACTCTGGCCCCAAAGTTATGTAGGAGACCCAAAGATTCCAGAAGAAACTAAGGAAATCAGAGCACAATCTCATTTTCAAAACACGAGAAGCATCTAAATTCAACAGCATTCTCACCAATTTCTATTATATGCCCTGAAAAATACATTGGCCAATTTTTTTTTTTAAAGTTACGTTGTAAGGACTCTTCACACCACGAGGTCATCATGAAGTGACCATGGCCATGGGGAAAAAAATTTTTAAAAAATCAGATTTCAGTATGAAAGCCACTCAAAACTCATGAGCATCTTATCAGCTTTAGTGATAATTCCATTTAAGATATGAAGCAGCAAATCAATACATGTTTCATGTGAAGTGCTCTCAAAATTTCATGAAACCGCCAACCTTTCAGTTTAATGTCCTAACACCAGGAGCAGCTGAAGCGCAACTTCAAGCTCACGAGATGTTCTAGAACCCTGGTGAAACTGTTGTCTTCTACAGGCTGACCAGGAAAATCAGCCCCTGCCATTCCCATTTAAAAGGTACACTCAACAGCTCATTTGCCGTGGTGATGACCGTGCCAAATGCTACCCCTGAAGGACTATTTTATTGCACTTCAGTATGTTCACGTTTCAGTCTATAGACATGTGCAGAAGAGTCATGCCGAGATAGTTCGGAAGAGCAAGCAGAAAGAGCAGAAGCTAACATTTCCCGATGCACACAGTAAGGAATACTGGTCAGCTGGTACAGCAGTGCCTACAGAAGAAACAGATCTCTCTACTGTGGTTGTAAAGGCACTGGTCAGAAGTTCCCAGAAGTTTGGAAGGATGGATGAATGTTTGGGCATACGGCATAAGTCCTCAAACCTCATTTTAGTACTGCATAAGGCAAAAAATTGACTACTGCTACAACACAGTTGACCTAAGAAATAATTATTGAACGTGAACTATCTTAGGCAGTAACTGGTAAGAAATGGGACTACTTTAAAATCAAGCAATATTGAGATTGTAGCCAGAAAATAAAAACATCCAGGAGTGCACGTGGTATAAAACACAGCATGGAACAAAGCTGATGCTTGGTGTCCTAAATGGTAATTAACTGCTCCCCAGCAACTCATTAGCTAGCGGAGCCAAGCCACAGTCTGAAGCAGAAGTTGTTAGCGCTCGCCTGCCGTACAGGGGGCAAAGTCTGTGCAGTTCTCAATGCTGACAAGCCCAGTGTTCTGCAAACCAATAAAGCAGAAAATTAGCAATACAATTGTGAATTAAACTTTTACGTATGATATAATTGCATTTAGCACATCTGTTTCTGTATTGCTATGTTATCAATTTTTCCTTTCTTAGTGTAACTACTAGTAGATAGCACATTAAAGCATTCTGACAATCTCTGAGTTAGCCTTTGCAGCGTTTTTAGCACTCATGTCTACTTCGTATGGTTCTTTACACTTTATAAACTACGACGTGATGACGCTAAGTACAGCATAAGTATAAGGGAGGGCTTTGCAAATGTTTCAGGGACACCTGCTTCACGCTGCTAACATTTTATTTTCCCAACCCTCTGCAGATGCTTGTCTCAAAAAGCAAATAACCCAAAGATCAGATTAGCAGACTGACATTTCCACGGGCACAGCTAAGACTGGCAGGCCTGATAACAGTCCTTACTAGCCCTGGGACCAGCCTCCACCCCCACAGAAGGATTAAACACAATTAGCATCAGTTGTGTCTAACCAGTAAAGCAGATGTCTAACAAAGTAATAAACCTATAATTTTTACGTGGGGTTAAAAATTTCCCTCTTCTTTCTAGTATTTAGCAAAGGATCCATGGGCCCTGAAAAGCACTTCATATTGCTTTATGCTGCCTGGAGACTCCCTTCTTCTCTAATCAGTCAATTCATCAGCAATCACTTGTCAGCAAAAAAACCACACAACAACAAAGCCTGTTGAGCAAATGTCAGAGAACATTAAATTAACCAGTCGAAGATCAGCAATGAACAGCTGACACCAAACTGAACCCAGCACATGGCCCCATTCACATTATTGTTAAACAGACATAGCCAATCCTCCAACTGCTCCATCTTCAAAATGACATTAAAGGATCTTTATTTTATAAAACTAAAAATTTGTTTACGAATTAATAGTAAGCCTAATATTAAGTACCAACAAAAAAAATAAGCTATGGCTCTTATGCGTTTGGATTCAAGATGCTGTTTTACCTCTGAGTACAAACTAAAAATATTAAGCATTTTCTCTTTAGCTCAAAGTGACCTTGAATACATTTCTACATGCTTCTATTTGTGCACAAGATGTATAGTCTTACAGGAAGGCCTCCCAAGCACCCACTCCAATCTGTGTTAAATCTCCTGCTTGCTTTGTAGAGTCAGGTTGGTTCCCTCAATGAGAAAATACCTTCTGTTTACAGGGGTACAGTGTTATCCGCTCATTAATTCCAGTCTTCAAAATAGATTATTTGTATACGTGTCTAATGAACAAAGATTGAAGGCAATATCTTCAACAGATCTCCTAACCTTGAAGTGGCCATTGTTCCTCACCTGAAGAGCTAGAGTTCAAAAGCAGCAAATGGCTGAGAGCCACAGCACACACCTTGCCCGTACACCTTGGAGAGCCCAAGGGAAGATGAGATCTCCGGTGCAAGATAACAACAACTCTCCCGAGATCCCACCACTCTCGTGTGAACGTTAGCTGGGCTTACAGTACAGGTGGGTCCCAAAATGACTAAATGACGCCAGGCTTAAAAGCATCTCTAAGCTTGCTTCTTCCAAATCAAAAGTTTCAGATTGTCCCATCAATACCCATGTCAACATACACCTCCCTCAAGGGCACAAGCATTTTTCAGCCTTGCCGTGGACCTCAGTGGAAACAGGACTGGGCCCAGCAACTGATGACTCCAGAGCAGAAAAATCAAGTACCATGCAATACCAATGCATTAAAGAAACCAAGAAGCCTCATGGCTTTCTCTCCTGGCAGCAAAGGCCATTCAGTGCTGTAGCTGTTAATCGGTTAACGAGAGGTTATCTGGGGACAGAGAGATACAGTTGCATGTTGATGTGGGGGCAGGGTACCTCATTACATACGTTCATTCTCTCTCAACAGAGCAAAAATCCAACCAAGCAATATTTTCAATATTTTAAACATAAGTTGTTGAAGTGACAGGAGAAGAACCTGAGACTAAGGTGCCCAGAATGGAGGGTCTATTTCCTCTTCTTATTCCTTGAAAATAAAGTTTTCAGCCCTGAGTAAATCTCCTCACTTCTCTATACGCCTGTCACCCCTCCCACTGCTTGTCTGTCTTATTTCGATAGTACTTCTTAGACATATTTATACCACACGCCTCCGGGACAACAGCTGCCACTTGGTGTTTCAGTAGCACCTCATACAAGACAGTTGCAATCTCAGTAAATAAATCTAGGCAATCTCAAGATTTAAATAATGTTTTTCAAAAGGTCAAAAATTTACCTCCTAAACCCACACTTAGTCATGAAAATAAAGTGTTTTTACAGAAGGGCGGAACAGACTAGTTCTTCCCCAGACATCTCACTCTTAGAAGGCCTGGTCTCCTATATCGCGGATCCTCTCCTAATGCAAGTTTTCCACTAGAACATCTTAAACCAAAATCAAACAACAAAGATTTCTACCTTCTAAATTCTAACACGTGTATCGCAGAGCTCAGGAGAACAGGGTAAGACCCTGCGTGGTTTCGGAAGCCTCTGCCAGAACCCACCCAGACTTTGCGTAATTCTTTGAAAGCGCTCATCTTTTCTTATACCCCGTGTTGAATTCAGTCGTAGTCTAATTCGGAGCACAGATTATTTATGTGCACTTTGGGTGTTAAAAAGAGACTTCTAAAGATTTTTTTTTTATTATTTTTTTAATGAACAGAAACAGCCCTTAAAAAGAGTTTGGCAGATCTCTGAACAGCTGCCATGCGAAGCACAGAGCAGAAATCCAACTTGCTTTATAATGCCCAATATTTCACAGCTCACTGGCAAACACACGACAACGTCGGCATGATGGTATAAGATGCTACAACAACCATACTCACCCAACTAGCTGAAATCAGATACTCTGGAGTGCTCTTGAAGTTCTCCAGTACTTCCTTTAAAATGATACTGATATTAAAAAGATACACAAGTACTTCTCAGTTCAGAAGCCTCTTTGAAGTACAATGCCCTTCCGCACCAAAATTATCTCCCCTCCTTCACCTTCACAGTAATCACCCTGAAGAAGTATTTAACAGAAGCTATATAGGGTCATTTTCCTTGGACAGGAAGATTAGGATCATTATAATGACATCCAGTAACTGCCCAGATAATCTACAAGGAATTCATGATTGTAAAATAAAACTGTGCACATTTCAAAATGAAAAAGCGGATCCATTATGACAATAAACAAGCATATCGAAAGTGAATGGTGAATATCTGAAGTAAATACTTCTCAGACAGAAAGTATCTGAGCAGTCACAGCCTCACCATAATGATCCTCATTTGTGACCCAACTACCTGCTAATAAAAAATGCAAGTACTGGTTGGCTGAGAGACTCAACGCTTACTCACATGTAACATTTTTATGAAATTAAGGCATATTAAAGACCTTGTATAATGCCTTCGTAAGACTTCACCTGAAAAATCTCGTGCAGTTCTCATCACCCGTGTTCAAGGAGCACAAATTCAAATTAGAAAAGATACAGAAAAGGACTTGGGAAATTAAGAAGCTGTCTTGTGAAAGAAAACTCTAAGCATTTGGTTTATTGCAGCTTCACAGCGTAAGATCATCTTTGCCCGGGAACTTGAGGGAAGAGGAGCAGAACAGCCAACACAGGCTGGCAAAAACCTCCTAAATGTGTATGTCCAAGCAGAGGAGGCTGGAGGAGAAATTTGGAGCAGCCTTCCACAGAGAGTTAGCACAAAACCACGTCATTGAGAAGAAAATAAAAAAAAAAAAATAAGGGTTTTAGAACGGTGTATATAATTTTGAATCTTCCCTCAGTGTCCTGTGAGGAACAGAAGTAAATAAACTAAAGTTACACTCCCAAAAGGCAGCCTGTACCAGACCAGCAATGTTTTTTGAAGGACAGTCGATCTCAAATCCCTTTCCAGTCTGTTTATTGCCATAATCATAGAACCGAAGTAAATGAGGTCCAAATCTCTGCACCTGAATTCTGAATTAAGGCAGACAAACAGATTAATCTGGAACATTTCAGAAAGCCTAAACCAAGCAACATATAGCACCTACATACATTTTTAGATTTGCACTTCTGAAGCTCCCTAAATATTTTTTCACTGACTTCTGCACTGAAATGTGACACATACAGCTAGTAACAAAACAATTATAATACAATATGTACTTACATTGAGATATAAATTGAGTACACACATTAAAGTATTTACATGTTATTAAAAATGTTTTCTAGCTTCTTTCATTTCTGTAATGACGTCAAGTTCTTACTTAAAGAACTCTGCTTAATACAATTGTAGATATTTAATATTTTTATAATATTTAAATATCTATGCATTGCATAGAACAAATACACACTGAGGTGGGCTGACCCTGGCCAGCAGCTAAGCACATGGGTTGCTATGAAGAATGTTACCTCTATCCCAGCCAGTCCCAGTACACACACACACTCCAGTTACCGCATCCAGAGCTCCTGGAGTTAAAGAGGAACCCAGGCTGGAAAGTACCTGTCTCCAGCAGTTTACCTAACTATAGGATACACCTGCCCTCACAGATCGATCAAAGTCTCTCCTAAGAGCTACGCTGAAGTCTACCTCTCTGGAAGGGAGCCTGTTCCAGTACCTGCCCGCGGTGATTAGAAACGCTCTGCTGCGCTTGGTGTCTGTACAGAGACTACTCATACACCCCCATTACCCTTGTTTTCCTGGTTATGAGTGTCAGGGAAACAGATTTTTCTTTCTCTTGGTCAGCCCAACAGCGCTCGTTTCCTTTGAGCTGATCCTTCATGAACGATACCACAACTGTGTACAATATTCTGTACGAGGTTTCTCCTACTTTCTGATAGCTTCACTGCATTCATGCTTCCCTATCTCTACCAAAAGTACTTTTCCTGATGCCTTTTAGGAACAAATCTGCCTTTTTCCCAGTCTTATGATGCTGCAGTTCACAGTTGTTTTGTCGTTCCTTGACTGATCCTCCTCAGAAAAAAGATGCACGTGTCCTTTTACCACACTGTACGCTCACAGGCTTCTACATCAAAAGAACATTTCCTTAACGGTGATTAAATAGAAGGGTGAGAAATGTATGATTAGATGCAATAGCACCTTTCAGAAAAATCCTGACCTATGAAGCACAGAACCGTACTTTGCTCTTTAATCTTCGCAGAGTGCCAGCGACTAAGCCTTCGATCTAGAGATCTCTCAGCTGGCTGAGTTTCCAAACTTTTCAGCTTGGAAAAGCTCTGTAATAGGCTGTGATCCGATTCCAACATCAAGTCAATTATCAGCTGCAAGATAATGCTATGGCGATTCAAATAAACTGCTTATAAGTCTAATATAGACACTAATATAGACAGCAAAAGCTTAGGGAACTGCAGTGATTCTCTCCCTCACTTAATGAAAAGTACAGCTAAGTCAGCTAGCAAAAATAGGTCTATCAAACCACAACTTTCCAAACCTCTTATCTGTTGCAGTTTTTAAGTTAAGCACTTGAAAATCTCCTCCAGAATGAAGTGTTTCTTCCAAATAAGTATGTTTTCTTTGCTGTATGCAACACGTCAGTCCAGAAGGCACATTGAGATAAGAGCATTAAAAGGAAATATTTAATAGAAGGGGAAGCCATGGGTAAACCAGGACAGAAATTTTATACATAGTGATAAATCTTTTAACACTCTCTTCACAGGGAAAATTTTGAATTAACTCACAATTTTACAGAAACTTTTTTTTTTAAAACTTTTTTTTAAATTTTTTTTTTGTAATCTAGTGGTTTACCTAACTTAAGGCCAATTAACTTCGGCAAAACTCAAGTACTGGTCTAGCTGGCACCATTCACCTCCTGGCACACATCCAGAATGGTGCTGAGCTACATCGTATGAGCAGGACACATCATTCCTTCTCACCTAGCCCATATGGAGCAGCATTTTCCACCAGCCATGGGATAATGGGACGAAGAGACGGCCCAAGTCCTTCCTGCACCTCCCGACCCTCAGCAGTGATCTCAGCAGGAGCAACTCTTCCCACTCCATGGGAAAACCACCCTTGCCTGACACCTCCCTCTCCCTCAGCCTTTGTGCTTGGACAAATGCAAGAGCAAATAGTCCTCGCATCGTTACCGGCGTAATAAGGATGAGATTCTGGCTGGGTGTACGCTAAGGTTTGTCCACACCAAGAGTCTGTTCGCTGCTGTGAAAATGAGAACCTGGTCCTCTTCATAAGTTACAGATGTCTATATATAAAGCGTTTATGTGAAGACACGCACGTTTCTTTCCTCTTGTTATTCACTATGTTAAAATCTAAACAGAAAGAATTATGAGTAGAGAAAAATCAAAACAGAAGCCGGCTTAATAGTGAGTTCCATTCAAGTTTTATAAAGTGAAAACAGAAAGAACAGAGGTGAACAGGGGAAGCTGAGCAGCCTTCTGCTCAGTTTTCTCCTGCTGTTTTCTCTCCATCAGCCTAATCCCAACCAAGAAAAAACAAATCTACTCCCTTCTCCTATATGAAATAAAATCCTCACGAGCTCAAATGTTTGTGCACCTGAAACCGGTTTTTGAAACGCTGTTGTTCATGGTACATTCATTTCACAATAAAATGCAAGTTCCTGCTGACACTCATGTGGCTCTTCGCTCAAGTTTATTCTATTCCATCTAAAGACACAGAACTTTTTGCAAGGGCTTATCCTGGGGTCATTTATTATTCCACATCAAGCCCAGAATAGTTCTTGTCACTAGACAAGGCGTACACACCCTTTTCATTCATTAGTTGTTTGTAGGTTCAAACAACCCCCAACAAACCCTGAAAAGGTTACCTACTGCTAGTTATACCCCGATAGGTTAGTTACCATGTTGCTACTGATCTAATAGCAGGGGAAATCTTGTAAAAGGCTGGAACTTCCTCAGATTTCACAGTTGTATACACATGCTACAAGGCTGAGGGCTGCTTAAAACCAGGACAACTGAAATCTTGCATAAAGAAAGAGGATCACATGCTTTTCACAACAACCTTCAATCATCACAAAAACAATATATTGCCCCTTGCAAATTCTCAAAGCCATAAAACAGTGAGTGGGAAAACTCCTTGTTTTGACTGCGCTAGAAAAGGTGTTTGCGTAAGGTGTGTAGCTGACTCATAACAGTTAAACAAAAACTGAGGAGAATTTTACACTACATGTTGAAATTTTGTTCTTCTGCTCTCAGATGGAAAACAGAAAGAAAAACAGAATTAAACATTTGTTTTTAAAAGCCCAGGAATAAGGAACTCTGGTGTTGAACTAGGTAGGTTAACAGCCTTGCACAAGTCACTCGCCACGAAAAGGAGCAAGCTACCCCAAACCAGTCTCTGCCTCCTGAGGGTACCTTAGAAAGCAGACACAGTCTATTCAGAAAAAAGAAAAGGTATCTTGGTTACTGTCTGGCCACTCCTCTGCATGCCCAGGAATAACCTCACTACGCCTGCCACGGTTGCCGAGGAAACACATCCAGCAATAAATGCAACCCTGGGATTATGCAGGTAATGCCAGATGACAAACAGGTCGGTACAAACATTTTGTCAGGGTTCTTCCCACCCTCCCAAACAGACCCTTAACAAAAAACCCCAAGATTTTTTGAAGTCTTCCACAATCAAGCCTGGAACCTTTCAGAAACTAGATGCCAGTTCCGGTGAGCGTAGGGCTACGAGAATGATGAGGGGACTGGAGCATCTCTCCTATGAGGAAAGGCTGAGGGAGCTGGGCTTGTTCAGCCTGAAGAAGAGAAGGCTGAGAGGAGACCTTATAAATGCCTACAAATATCTGAAGGGTGGGTGTCAGGAGGATGGGGCCAGACTCTTTTCAGTGGTGCCCAGTGACAGGACAAGGGGCAATGGGCACAAACTGAGGCACAGGAAGCTCTGTCTGAACATGAGGAAGAACTTCTTCCCTCTGAGGGTGACAGAGCCCTGGAACAGGCTGCCCAGGGAGGTTGTGGAGTCTCCTTCTCTGGAGATATTCAAGACCCTCCTGGACAAGGTCCTGAGCAGCCTGCTGTAGGTGATCCTGCTTTGGCAGGGGGGTTGGACTAGATGACCCACAGAGGGCCCTTCCAACCCCGAACATTCTGTGATTCTGTAATGCAGGCAAGCGAGGGAAACCTCCAGAAGGAGAGGGAGCCGGGGCTGATCCGCCTCCGAAACACAGGAGGCCAAGGTGAGGACCTCTGCTCAGAGAAGACAGTTGCACAGCAAGGGACAAGCAAGCATCACAGGTTGTACCAAGGGAAATCCTGGGTAGATTTAAGGCAAAAAAAACACTCCCAATGGAAGTGGTGAAACACTGGGACAGAAGCTGTGCGTTTTTGGAGCTTGGCAAAATCAACTGGCCCACAGCAACATGATGTTTCTTTGAAGTGAGGTCTACTCTGAGCAAGGGGTTGGCCTAGGTCACATCCAGAGATCCTTTCCAACCTAAATTACTCTGTGGTGCTATTTGTAAAAATAGTTGGGATAGTTACTCTTAAGGACTATGTGAGGATCAGACAGTAATCTCCAGATCTTGGTTACACTTCTTTTCCTTCACAAAAACACTATTTGCCATCTATGTCTGACTTTTCAGAAGATGACATCAACTTGGTTTCCAAGCTAAATTAACACATACACTGTCTAAAATGAAATGCTGGCTGTGAAAGTGACACTACTCACATACAGCTTATGTCTGGTTGGTACTCTCAACTCAGTAGTGTACAGCAGTATATCCAAAATAGCGGTGATTTTCAGATATTCCTGAAACAAATTGTTTCCAAATATTTAAAATTATTTTCTCAAATGTTAAAAAGTGGCATGCTAAATATCCAACAGAAAAGCAGTGAAGTGGTGGAAAGTCTAACACAGCCATAAACAACCAAACTGCCAACTCTCAAGACAAGTATACGAAACAAATGGCATTGCTCTGGAACAAAACTGAAAAGCACGCCTACACAAGCTGCAGTACAGTGTTGTATTATGCAAACCAAGCCCCCAGAAATAAAAAGGGTCAAAGACTTGTGTCAGTAGCTCGACAAAGGACTCTTCAAGAAGTCGTCCATACCCTCTTCACTCTATTTTTTAGCCACTGTATTTATAATCTATTTCTACATCCACAGAAGTAGCAAGCCCCATTTTTTAACCACCTAATCAGAGTTCGACCTGCAGTGGACTTGCTAGTCCTCTAAAACTGTATTTCCAAGTAGCTTAAGTCCTCTTGACTTCACGTAATAAAGATGTGCCTTAAATGTCAGAATCCCCCTAACATATTTTTCATAAAGGAAAGCAAACCCCCAAGTGAAATGGATGCTAAATGGGTCACACGGTGGTACATAACAGAAATTAGGCTACCAGCCCTCAAAATTCCTCAAAGGCAATATTTTGGAGGAGATACCAACACTGAATTGCACGCAACGTTAGACATTTACTTTGCATTGCACTCTTACGGCAACATCCCAATTTTTACAAACTTATCGGAGTAAGTCTTGCAGGATCTGATATTTGGGGAGTCTGTGATGACAGCAGGCAAAGGGATTTATCCCTGGCCACCTAAAAAGCCCTATATTACAAACTAGAAAAAACGTAAGCCTCCACACTCAATCTTACGCTTCCAACCACAAAGTGATTCTTGCTAACACCACCCAAATCTCTCAGCATTACGTACGTGGTTGTTTTTGATACACTAGCCACAATCAGCTCACCCTAAGCAAACGCTGACCAGCATCTTCTCTTTCTTTCTTCCACAGAAACTTCACTGGACCAAAGGGAGGAGGAGGGAGAGAAAGCACTGGGGAGAAGAGCGAGGGAATCTGTAGGGCACGGTGCTCTGCGAGCATCCTTCGGGCCCTTTAAGTCCTCACCAGCTCCTCCGGTAACACCAGCACCCTCCATCTCTGACTCCAACCCAGCACATTGTTGATTTAGTTCCTGCCCTCAGCTATTGCAAAAGCCCTGCTGCCCGCTCCTCAGTGTTGCCAGAGGCCGTGCCTGCCTTTCTGTAGTAAGGTAAGGAGTCAAGGGATCCAGTGAAAATTATTTTTTAAAAAGTCTGAACTGCTGGTGAAGTGCTTTGAAATCCTTGGAAGAGTGACGCCAAAGAAACAGGGACAACTGTAAGAAATTTCGTATTCAACAAATTTATGTCACGTAAACTTTCACGGCTAGAGAAGGAGCAGAAACGAACAGCTTCACTGCTTGTTATAAAAGGTGAATTTTCATTTGCAGCTAAGTACCACGACAAACAGCTGAGGACATCTCATTCCATCTTATTTCCTGCAAGATCATAGGATCATTAAGGTTGGAAGACCTCCAAGATCATCAAGTCCAACTGTCAACCCATCACCACCATGCCCACTAAAGATATGCAGTTATTTATTTTATGTTTTATTTATTTTAAAGTTTTTATTCTGGTCTTCCATTCCTCTTTTTAGTTGTTGCAAATGAAAACCCTTTTTTTTGTATTTTCACATGCCTAAGACATTTTCACTGGGCATCGTCTAGTCTATTTACTCTCATACTCACTTGGCTGAGGATTCTTTTTGTTAATTATTATTATCATACAGCCAATGTTCTTCGCTCCAGTCTGTCACTACAGCCCAGGAAAGGCCTATCGAAGAGCTCGGCACAAAGCTGCGCTCCTCCGAGCGCCTTCGGCTGAGCCTTGCCAGGCCTCCCGGGACTGCGGAGCACCCACAGCTCTCCCTGCCCCAGCACCCCGCAAACCACCGCCACGCCGGAGTCAGCCCCACAGCGGCAATCTCTGCCATTCCCTACTTACAGGGGCAATTAATTTCTGCCGGTTTATGGGCAGAGAGAGTTGGGAGTAAGGCACGGGGTGAAAGTTTCTGCACTCTTCCCCCTCCTGCCAAAGGCGTTGGTAAACCCAGCCTTTTTCTAGCAGTTTGGGCATTACTTGGTTAGATTTCGGTGCGCCTTGAATACTGGGGGGTATTTCTCAGCTCCCATCTGCTTTTCTCTGCTTGATTTAATGTGCTCAGTCCTTACAGGTGCTTATCCTGTTTGTAAAGTCCATTCCCAGCTAGTTTAAAAGCCAATGTATATGCAAAGACTTGTTAACACACCTGTGTACACAGCTCTTTCTGCTTCCCAAAGAGATCTCTGCATATGAAAAGGGAGAGAGAGGGCTCGCTTTAACCCCCCTTTCCACAATCCTCGGCTTCAGCTGGAACCAAGCTCGGGCAGCCCCCACGCCAAGCGGCACCTTCTCACTGCCAGCTCCCAAATTCATCATTCCAGGGGCTATTCACGCGTGAAATACCCCAAAGGATCCGATCCCACCTGCAGAGCTGCTTTTCTGTCCCGAACAGAACACTCCTTCAACAGCACGCGTTCATCCCCTCATTCCTCGCGAGGAAAGCGCGTAAAACCAGGGACTGTTCAGTTACCGGACACCTTCTCAATTCCTGTGATCACAGAGCCCGATACGCAGAGGTGCTGGGTGCCTGACTCCCACACGGATTTCAACAGAGTTTTCACATATAAAGGCTAAAGGATTAGACCTGTAGCAATCCTTGGGTTTGATTATAAATTTCTCAGGAAAATAAATCTTTCATACAAAAACTGCATAGAAATGTAGTTTTCTTTGTTCAAATAATCTGCCAGAGAGACAGAGAAAACAAATTTAAAGCTATCTCTGCCAGCCACTGCCTTCCTATTCTTTACATCAAACAGCTTTAAAATAAAAAAGCTGCTCAGGCGAAGTCTCTCCGAGTTTTGCCCAGAGTCCGTGCCTCGGCAGGGACAGTAATGCAGGCAGACAGGCAGACACAGGGCTCTCCCGAGCTCCCTTCTGCTGCAGGAACGAAGCAGCCACACACTTTCTACTTACGAGGAACAGTGGGGTTTGTTTTTTTTTTTTACTTTCATGGGAAGGCAAATCGAAAGGGGATTTAAAACCAACTGCAGAGCAAACCAAACCCCCAAAAGCTCCCAGCTGACACAATTATTCCAGCAAGGCTGAGAGAAAACCGCTCCCAAGCAGAAACAGCGAGGCAATCAGTAAAGGCGGGTAAGGGGAGAGCGACTCCCATACCCTTCGTTCCTACTCCTACTTTGTAAACGAGCTTCACTACGGAGCTGAAACCGCACGGAAACCAACCCAAAGGATGAGCTGAGGAGCAACAACCCGGCTGCAGCTCGATCGCCAGCCGGCATTCCAGCTGGGAGCGCGCCCCGTTTCAGCATCCCCCCACTTCGCTATTTACTAGGGATGTATTTACCTCACCCAGAGACGAGGGGGACCCCCCCCGGCCCCCCATGCGGGCGGGCTCTGCAAGGCGCCGGTGCCGCGGTCCTTACCAGCCGGCCGGCGGCGGGGGGTGCTGCTCCCAGCGCCGCAGCACCGCGCCCGCCGTCCCCGCCGCTCACCCCATCCCCGGGCGGAGCGGCCGGGCGGGGGGCGGCCCGGCGGCCCCGGGAGCCGGGAGGCAGCGGCCGGGCGGTCCGTCCCCGCCCCCGGGAGCTCCACCGCCCTTAACCCCTTCGGGGAGCCCAGCCAGCAGGCACCCAGGAGCGCAGGGGCAGGGGATGCTTTGCGAGGAAGCACTGGGGAACAGCCCCCACCAGAGCGCCCAGCGGCTCGGGGAGACACCGGGGGTCCCGGGCGCGGTTCGCAGCCAAGCGGTGCATTTCTCCCCCGCCTGACAACCCGGCGCTGCTCGGAGCTCGGCTTCTGAGGGTGAAACAGGCCAGCTGCAAGGGCCGCCGAGGCTCCTTCCACTCGGACTGCAAGGTGCTGGACGGGAAAGGATGAAACTCTCCCTGAGTCCAAGGGGAAAACAGAGCAGACTCTACTGCCTCAGAACCGATTCCACACGTGGGACAGCACAGAGCAGCTTCAGGAACACAGACTTGGTATTTTTACAGATTAGTAAGAGTATTTAGAATATCCAGAATAACTGTATTTAATGGCAATAAATATCACAGCTTACCACATTATCTCTGGAGATATTAAAGACCCGCCTGGACAAGGTCCTCTACAACCTACTGTAGGTGACCCTGCTTCGGCAGAAGGGTTGGACTAGATGACCCACAGAGGTCCCTTCCAACCCCGAACATTCTGTGATTCTGTGATATGTATTGAAGATACAGCTATTAAAATCGACGTAAACGCCAGACTGTTCCACAGCCGCTCTCCTGCAGCCTTGTGCAATCTCTCGCCCGTTCCCCTGCAGCACCCTGCCCTGCGCAGCAGTCCAGACCAGACACTCCACTTCATGTCTGGTCTTGCCCAAGGTCCTATGAACTCACCAGTGGGAAAGGAGCCTCACACCACGCACTCGGCTGTTGCTCCTCACCCTTCTGCTCTGGAGAAGGTGCTGTATCCGGTAAAGAGGGGCCCATGGTGGGACAGGAGACCACAGCAGCTCCCACCACAGCTCCATGCACCCAGCAGCTCCCACCACGGCTGCGTCCCTGTCCAGCGCTCTCCAAGCCAGGGTTGGGAGGTGTTTTTTTTTGGTGGTTGTGGTTTTATCAGGCCACAAATAGAATGAGAGGGAAATATGGGGGGAAAAAAAAAGCCTTTGAAACAACTCCCCAGGCTGCCTCTTTTCCCACCCTCTCCACAAATATAAGTTGTGAGTCACACGAGATAACTGCTGGCCGCAGGAGCGGAGGCAAGAAATGACCACCGCCATAACCCGTGGCTAACGGACTGGGAGCCCACGAGCGGCTTCCGCCAGCCTGCTGTCATCTGCTAAGCGTTAACAGCTTCAATAGTCCTGCAAAAAGACACAGTCCTTACACAAAGCACCCAGCACTCTTCCTGCCACTGAAGCATCGGAGGTTTCAGCCTTAAGTGGCTGCTTCTTCGCTAAAGCGCTGAGTGTCTTTTTCAGGATGTGGCTTACGCCTGCAAAACTTGAATCCATGCTCCGGTACTCGTAACGGCCCTTCTTCGGGCCCACAGCCAGCTTCAGGAGCCAACAGGACTCAATATAACAAACTGGTTCTCACTGTACAGCTAAGACATGAAAAGAAAAAGGACCAAATTGTACCCAAACTGGTTACTTTCTCAGCTAAAAATTCCCCTGCTGTATGATTGTACTGGCTAGGCTGTTTCATGCACGCATTAGTATATTGCTGAAGAAATAATACAATAAATAAGCACTTGAAATTCTGCATATACACATATCCGTAAGAAAAAAATGCTTGCATCTCCATAAATCTTTTCCCTAACAGTTACGCTTCTATGACCTAGATTTCAGTCCTTAAGTCTGTAATTGTTATCCTGTTCTAATTTATTATTATTAAGTGATAAGGAAAAAGGTATAATTATTGAAACAAATAATAATAATTTTCCTTCACTGTAAAAAGAATTCCCCTACCAATTCTGGTAGCTTAAGTAGCTATGCACAGAGGAAGAGCTGCACGTTGAAAGCATTTAAGACTTTATACAGCTTACATTGGAACCATAGAAGTAAAATTTGAATCCCTTCCTGAGAATAAAGAACTCTCGTTCTTTCACTTCACGCCAACGTGGACCAAAGCCCTAGCACAGCCAAATCTTCCCAGCCCGCCCTCCACGTAAGCAAGCACCCTGCTGAAAGGTCATTCCGACAACGTTCAAGAGAGAAGGTCATTGCCCATTTGAGGGCTTGAACTTCAGATGTACGGTCTTCAGGAGGGTCACAGCCAGACACAATAACCTGCTGACAGGCCCACGCACGAATGAATGAATGCCCTTGGAGGGAGAAGCCTGCGTGTGACACCAAAAGGAGTTTGTGAGAGCATCTCACCAGCACCTCGGAGGAGCTGCCGGTGCCTGCAGCACATGCTCCTCACCGAGCTTCAATTTGTCCCTTCCCCGCTGCTGACACAGTGGAAACATCCCAAGGCCTTCCCATCGCCGTGCTGGCACCTGGCTAAATACCACGAGTCAAGGATTGCACTCCGCTTCCAAAAAACACACCAACTTCAGACAAAAACAAACAAGGGGGCTGAGACACAAGGAACTTCACACTTGCAGGATTACGGCCCATACAAAAGGCCAAGACAACCCACAGCACAAGTCAGGGTAGCCTCAGACATCTCCTCAGCCTCTTACAAGGTTGCTGACAATCTGCTCTGCCAGCTTGAGCAGCCAAATGCTTTCATTCAACCCCGAACCTGGCGCCGAAAACAGGGACTGCAAGAAGCAAAGGAGAGGTCTCAGAAAATGGCACGTTCTTGTCTACCATCGCTGGGGAAAACTCCTTCTTTGGGAACTTTTCACGCTGCCCAGGGAACAGGGCAGAGCCAAATCTGCCCCTCAAAGACGGGCCCAGCTACAAACAGGCAGATTAAAAGGCCAGATATGGATGGAAGGACATAGGCTTTAATTACTCTTCAGCCGACCAGTTTTGTTTCTTTGAATCCAGTTTGCCGTCTGTTTTTACGTTAGCTGAAGCGTGGCTCGGGTTTGGAGTATTTTCTCCTCTTGTCCCTCACGGGCCAACTGAGCGTGCTGAACACGGACAGCGATGCTCGCACGTAATCAGTCTGAAATATTAATGAAGCAAAGCTCCTGAGGTTAAAGTGTAAGATCTGTGCCTCCCAATCACTTTTCAAATTAATTACTATCCTTAATTAAAATCTGTGTTGCTTTTAGAAGCTTTTATTTAATAGATTTTCCTAAGCCAGCCTTGATTTGGGATGAAGATCCCCAGAGTTCTGATAGGGTTGCCAGGTGTAACCGGAATTTATTTCTTCCATGAAAAAGCAAGACTTTGGAGCTGCCTTTCATCCTCCTATCTCTCTTTTAGGCTCCCCTGACAGACTGAAAGAGATAAGATTGGGATTGAAGTTGGTAAAATCCGTGCATGACCTCTTGCCCCCTGGCAGTGCCGCAGCGGGAGTTCTTCCCCGATTGCTGCACCCCGGGCTTTGCTGACAGACCTGGGAGATGCCTTTCACGTACAATGCCCAGTTTCTAGAGAACAACGAGGGGATATTTCCTTCCACTTGAATTCTCTAAGCAAAAAGCATTAGGGGTCTCCAGAAAGCTTTATTGTGAACTTTGACAACCTGTACGTGGAGACGCTATTAAGTTGAACCTTCAGAAAAAAACATTATTTACAGCTCTAATGGGTATCTAAACATCCCTATTTAAGTGCTAAACAATACGCTTGCTATTCACTAACGAGTCTTCAATGACAGAGAAACACGCGTGTCCCCAGCATACCCCTCACTAATGAGACATCATTCCAGTTCCCAACACCTTCCAAATAAAACCGTTGGAAAAACAGGAGGAAACAGGTGTTGGAGACATTATGAATGATCTCCGTGCACACAGTCATTGCCTGTGCAGCATTTACTATAAAGAAAGCTCGGGGAAATCCGTTCACTAATAATCCATTGTTTGCCTATGAAAAATATGTGTGCTAACAGCAGTCATTAAGGTCACACTCATGTGCTTACCTTTACTTTTGCTTTTTAATCACATAACACTTGGTCATGGGCGTTACTTAGAAAAGAGAGCATACTATCAGAATTTCTTCTTACTGCTCTTCAACACATTTTGGTCAAAAATATGAAAATTTTCTATCCACCGAAAGCTGGATTTTTATTTCTTTTTATGAAATGGCAAGAACTACTTAGGTTTTCTTTTCATGCTTTACAAAATGGAAATAGCTACAGAATTAAAATACTGGTTAAAAATCTTGAAGTTGTCAATAACAATCATAGAGTCATAGAATGGTTTGGGTTGGAAGGGACCTTAAAGATCATCTGGTTCCAATCCCCCTGCCATGAGCAGGGACACCTTCCACCAGACCAGGTTGCTCAGAGCTCCATCCAGCCTGGCCTTGAACACTGCCAGGGAGGGGGCAGCCACAGCTTCTCTGGGCAACCTGTGCCAGCGTGTCACCACCCTCATGGTGAAGAATTTCTTCCTAATATCTAATCTAAATCTGCCCTCTTCTAGTGTACAGCCATTCCCCCTTGTCCTGTCACTACACACCCTTGTGAAATATTTTGCTGTGCATGATGTGGGAGAGAAGGGGAGACTAGATCACAGAATCATACAGATAATACACAATAATTTTTATTCGAAAAAAGTTCTGTTGAACAGCAGCCTCCGAATTCAACATTTTCAAGCCAGCAGATAAGATACCTCGTATTGAGTGGTGTTAGGGGACCCAACAAAGGAGCTACCCAAATAGTTAATCTTGATTTTCAGCAGTTGGTGGGAGGTTCTGGAGGACGGAGAGACAGCTCGTGCTGCGCACCAGCGTTCAAAGAGCGAGAATGAGATGGCCTTGATAGTCACAGGCCTATCAGCCTCCCACAGGTCCCAGACAGAAGTATAAAACCAAGGCTAGAAACTCAATTAATCAACAGCTAAAGCAGATAGTATTCTTACTGGCAAAGGATCATCCCTCTCTCTGGGAAACGTGTCTTGTTAAACCGGTATTTTCTGCTGAGTTCACAGAAGCTTACAAAAGCGATAATGCAGATGTGACTCTGCAAGGAGGCTCTCGCCTTTGTGTCTCCTGACACATCAAAAACCAGAAAAATAACAACTCAACCTGGCATGCGTCAGCTGGACTAAAAACGAGCTAACAAGAAATTATCATTAAGAAAATAAGAAGCTTCACTGGAATCACTTTCAGCCATACTTTTCTGAGCAAGCCCTAGAAGGGGGCATGAAACAGTTGTGAAGCTTGCAGGTGGCACATAAGTAATGTGAGTAGTAAATGATACAAAAAAGAGTAAGATCAAAGTTAAAGCAGCTCATATATGCTGACCAGAGGCACCACATGGTGTTTCAATACAGCAAACATAATCTTGTAACAAGGAGAACCTAAGAACGTCACAGAGCAAAGGACGCCACGGATTTGGCGAATCTGAAAGACTTGGGGATCTCGACAGAGCATCACGGACTTGATGCGCCATCGCGATGCTGGGGTTTGTACCGTGGTTATAGGGGTAATGCAACTCTTGTGCATCAGAACGGGTGGTTATCACATAAGAACAGGCTTTATCACCTGTTGGTTTTAATGCTGGCTTGTGTGCAATAGTTCAACAGATTTATTAACCTTTGGAGAGTCTTCAGAGAAGACCCGCAAGAATGACTCCAGGACTGGAAAATGCACATCACAGGACAAGATTCCAAAAGCTCTATTTCATTTATCAGAAAAGAGGAAAGGCAAATATGAGATCATAACATGAATTAATTAAAAAACGAAAATAATTCAGGAGAAGTCATGTGGACTGTTTTATGGAGGAAGTCAAGAGTGAATTATCACTTCTTGTCATCTCACTTTATCATCAAAGGCTATTCCTAAATTCCCCGTGAATCAGCTAGCGACAGATCAGTTCCTGCCAACCTTTACACATATTTGTAACTCACCAGTTTCAGAAAGACCCAAGGAGGTCTAAGCAAAAATGGCAATACAGCAATAAGTCTTACTGGCAAAATCAACCACTGACCCCACAATTCATTCAGACTGAGATCTCTCCCAAGAGGGAGCACACAATGCAGTCACCTACCTTGGAGCCCAATCTCCATTATAAGAATATGTTTCAACGTAATTTTTAAGCCTCTTAAGGAATAGGAGGTTCATAAAGCAAGCACTGCTACAGCTGGAACTCTTGGGAAGAAAGAAGGGAAGCTGGACAAAAGGACGCACTCCTCTGTACTCTTTGAACAAACTTGGGAATAAATCAGAACCACCCTCCATACAAAGAAAAGTATTTTTAAAATTAGGCACCACCAATTTAGTCATCTTTTGACATCTGCTTGATAATTCTACACTATTAGGGCCAGATCACTGTATGTTTTTAATGCACTTTGGCCTGTCTTCCTCCCATGCACGTGCCAACACCAGTTAAAGCAGCATAAACAAACACTGCTAGAATCTCTACTATTGCCTGGTTCCTGCCAGCAACCCAGTGTGACATCCAGCAGCCTTCACGGATTACAAAGAACGCAAAAGTAGTGGAAAGCTTCTCGTGCTCCATCCCAAGCTCCAGCCAGATTGTACTCAACAGCTCATCAGTGCACCAAGAAACATGTGGGGTTTGTGTGGGTTGGGGTTTTTTTTAATATTAATTTCTTGATCCAGTAGACGGTGCGATGGAGAAAGCTGCTAAATAAAGTAACAAAAACAACAGTACACTGAATAGCCACTGGTGAAGCAATGCTGACGACATTAACTCGGCTGCCCAGTGATGGAGAGCAGTCAATTCCCAGTGCGGTCTGAGGGAGCTGCGTGCTGCAGCCACCACAAAGGGGTCAAGGACCAAAAGAAGCCTCTTCCAGCCCTGCCTCTCCACATTCCCTTCTCTTCCGCCCACTACCCAAAGGCACAAGTGAACAAATGGTTTACAACAGTATTTGACTACTTGTAGGAGTTTCCAGGCAGGATATTCTGCTCACAGGATACACTCACTGTCTGCAATATCACTCGTGCAGTTCTGTCCTGGTGAGCATCCCGCGGGGCCCAGCCATTGAACTGGTGAGATAAATAAGCAATTCGGTTTTGCTCACTGTGGTCAGGTACATGAGAGCAAAGGAGAAAGCCTCTTACTTGCGCACTAGTATCACCAAACACGTTATGGGGTTCTACAAAAGTTAAGACCACTCACTATCCATCCTATACAGGTTATTCCCTTTAATCGAGGCAGGTATTTGTTTCCTCACTACAGTCAAAGTTAAAAAAAGTGAGAAATGAAAAAGGGTAGCTTTCTTGCTAGCTTTTGCCATAACACAACACTGCTCGAGAAGCATAGCAACCGAAAAATAAAATCATTAGAAATCGCTATGATAAGGGTTTGAAGAGGACAATAATCCAGGGGTCAGCTTTGCCAAAGAAACTTTCTACAGATCCTACTCCAAAAAAATCCTTCGGGCAGTGTTATCTTTGGATCATGACTTTTGGCATGTAATCCCAGCTCACGCTCCCAGCTCTGTGACCCAGTATGCCCTGTACCCAGTTTCCCAACATGTAAAAGCACAGAACAATTAGCAAGTTGTACAGATTTAGTGAGGTTTCAACAATCGAAGAATAGGATGCTGAGGAATGGTAGCAACAGGCAGCTCCTCCCAAAGACATTATTCTACTGGCGATATAATGCACCAAAGATGCTTAGATCTCCTAATTTCTCACGACTTTTCCTGAGCCGTATGCACCACACAGCCGTGCATACAGCCCTATTCCACTGGCCAAAAGAAAGAGGCCAAGGAGCTCTCCTCTTCCTCCTCCTCTGGCAACTCTCTGTAGTTGCCTCCCAAGAAACGTGGCTGTAAAAGGATGGGTTAGTTACACAGGATTAAAAAAATACAAGTATTTTGTGTGGCCACCTGAACTAACTGAGACACAGAACTAAAAATCATCAGCGAACCTATTTATGAAAGAAGACGGAAAGACATAACTATCATCTACTCTAAAAAATACGAGTGGGAAATCAGAGTACTAGTGAAGCATAGTGCTTATTAAACTTTTTGTCATTTCACAAGTGCAATGAAACCTCTGCTTCTCACATCAGTCAAGACAGAGGACAAGAAGATATTCTTAAAGATACTGACAGCATTTGTGAAGAGAAGCTTGCCCAGCTGCATAAAACAGAGCTACCATCTGCTTATGCAGTCACATCCATAAGAGCTCATTCTATATACAATCAAAAGCTACACATACCATAAAGCGCTACAGTGCACAGAGTCATTTAGTGACTAAGCACTTCCTTCAATCCAGCTTTTTTTCCCCAGGAGTTAACACTCAGTAAAACTTGCACTAAGGCATCCTCTTTTAAAGTCTAAAAAACTATTGGTAGTAAAAAAAAAAACCTTAATAATGATATCAAACAAAAATAGATCGACTTACTATATTTGAGACTAATTCTTGAGTCAAGCTATTTTAATAAAAGGATTAAAATACAGCCAAAAAAAGGTTATTTGCTCTGTTTCTGCTGAGTTTTTGCCAAGTGTCCTTAACGCAAACAATAATTCAAATTAACTAAGCAATCCTGCTCGAGCGGATGCAGAACAGTACGAACAAGTGTTTAAATTACAGTCTGTAGATAAAACTGCTCAGAATTAACAAAGGATACCTCACCAAAACTTCTGAAACCTGCCCCATGAGAGAACACACACCAAGATTTAATTTAAAAATAGGTGTTACTCCAAACCTTGATTAGCTACCTGGAACACTTGATAATAACTGACATCTACCAGTTCCTCTTGCCAAAATCTTTCCCTTCATACTCTTCACTAACTTAAATGAAGCAGTTGCTAACTCAAGAGAAGAAAAATCTGTGAACTAAATGACTTATATGGTAGATTTGAGCAGAAATGTATATTCTGAATTATGCATGCATACGTATTTAAATAGATACATAGGGACTCAGAACCTTGTACTAACTAAAGGGCTGCATTTAGACTTGAATCCACAGAGTTGTCTGCCTGTAAATATTGCAGCCAGTTTACTATTGATGGAAGTGCCATAATCACAGTCTTTCCAAATAATTTGATCCCAAAGAAGTATTCCTGATGTCCACAGAAGTTGCTGGGTGGGGCTGTACGCCTCACGCTTAAGCTTCCATCTCTGCCTTCTGAACCTGCATCTTCAACACTAAACAAGAACGCACAACGCCCAGGCTTGCTGACGATGGCACAGAACATCGTTAATGGATCAACAGGGCCATCTCATTAATTTTTGGCTGTTTATTTGAGCATCATCTTTGAAAGCATTCAGCGACGCGCTGCTTTCCTCACTGTGTGACTCGATGTCAGTGGCTGCCATGAGCATAGGCAGCCTTGGACAGATCCCCTTGCCTCCCCCACTCACCGAGAGATGGGGCAGAGCCGCTGTCAGCCCCACAAAATTGCCCTCTGTTTGTCCCCTTCCCCAGTCTCTAAGGCACAGATGACTTCTTCAGGGATGCATCATCTCCATTTCAGTCATTAGCCATAGACAGTCCCCTGAAGATGACCATTTCGAGATACTTTTCATGAAAAATACTTCTTACTCTGGAAGAGTGCTGGTCAAGGACCAACACTGCCAAGGACAGCAGAGTTGGGTAGATCTCATCCCTTTACCTGAAATATTGAGTTGTATCACGAGGGAAAGCTCTCATTGCAGGTCTGTAACTGGAAAAAGTCACATTCCCAGCTGCTGCACAGCAACATCTGGTTTTGAAAGCCCACACATCATAAATAACTGGACACACGGAAATCCAGGAAGAACCCTGGTCCTGTGCTATGGTGCTTAAATTGGAAACAAGGATGCTAAGGTCCTCCTCCCTCTCCTCAATAAATTTACACTTCTACACTTCCCAACCAAAAAGGATTCTAAGAAGTTCACACAAGCTTTCTGTACCCTCAGTGAACCTTTTACATGAACCAAGAAATTAGACCGTAGTCAGAAACTCAGAAACCGTCGGTTTTTTGAATACAAGGACTACTGTTGCGAAACACACAATTACTTGATATAATCATACATAGCAGGAATGATTTCTTCTTCCTCTGCGTATCCAGAGCATTCAGAGTTGAGTGCACTAATTCTTTCTCTTTACACAGAGAAATACTAGCTGTGCACGCCATGGTGGTATGGCAGGCTGCAGTCAGAAGAGGACTAATTTGACATTACAAAACAAAGATACAAAGAATAATTAGAGCCTTAACGACACAGCACAATGCATGTCATCTTTGATAATCTCTTGAACTCTGAAGATAAAAGTGGTGTTGAAACCTGCATACAAGATGTGCAGCAACTGAAAGCTTCAAAGCGTAGTGAAACACATTACAGTTCCATAGCATGTCAGCATCTTAAAAGATTAGGCTGTTCAAGCAAAAACGTCTCTCTAGTTGTCCGGGCTACTTCTGCTCTTTCACATCTCCCTTCCAGGTGCTCTCCTCTCGCCACCTCTGCCAGCCTCCCCGTGGCTCACTGCACTTCTGGGTAGCTGGAACCTTCCTTGCTGTAGTACTGCTCACGCGGAGGGGCAGCTTGACAACAGCAGAAGTAACAAGGGATTAGTACTTACCAGACGTTTTCCACCTACTCCTCAAGTTCATTTTTTGAGATTATTTTTTTATATGTCATAGATTAAGTCCAATGACAGGAATACAAGTTTTTCTTAACAAGTGCCACACTTCTCTCTTTTTTTGAGAATATTTGAAATTCATCCTTGCCACTTGCTTTCAACTTCTGTCTCAATCTTCATCCCGCCATATCATCAATCTTGTCAAATAAGAAAACATCAAGATAGCTGCCAGCTCAAGAGGGTTTGCAGCTGACTACAAATCAACTCAAGCCATTGGTTAGCTGCTCTGTCTCCATAGGCTGAAAGGCATCCATTGGAGGAACGGCATTGAGGACAGAAGCAGAAATGCTAATGACAAAGAAAGAAATGAAGATGATTCTTATTATCACAAAAGAGTGCTCTAGGCTATATCAAATAGAAATGCAAATTGTAATTCACGACGCTGGATACATACATCCACATCTCAACACATTCCTACTGCTTTAACAGAGGGAGATTTCTCTAATGGGTACACAAATGACGAGCTGCCTAGGCGGGGGTCCTGAAAACAACTGATATCTAAGCAAGGCTTTTCTACCCACTGAAGCTGATGCTGAATTAATGCTTCCAGTCTTCTAAAGCTATCATCGCTTGCTTGAAAATAAACACAAAAATTCTACTGCAAAAGTTAATCAACTTGGTTTATGTTTTTGGTGGATTATTAAAATAGCACAGAGCTATGAATATAGGTTTAAATTTAATCTAATTTTCCCATATACTATCATTATTAAGGATTACTCCCACATCTTCCTGGCATTGTTATTTTTCTGTATCTCAAAATATGATACAGTGAATAAATAGAAAGAAGCTACAGCACGCCCTACTGTAAGCAACCAGAAGCACTTTGCTGAGTTCACTTTGCATTGCACCAGTGAACAGAGCACATCCTGACCCCAGCAACGTCAAAAGGAGTTTTATTACTGTTTTCAGCCTACCTCAAATCACTCTAAAAGGAGTCAGACTATATTTACATGACAGTGGCAAAGAAAGCACTAATTGCTTTGATTCCCTCCCCAAATTGGCCAAATCTTGAATACGACTGGCAGCCTAGTCTGATTTGAACAAAGTAATTAGCATTTACTAAGATAACTTATTTATCAACACCAATCTGAGATGCCTCTCCAGGAACATCAGCTTTTTGTCTGGGTTTCATTTAACCAGTTAAATAGGTTTGTATTTACAAAGTTATATTAAAATATATAGCAAATTTCCCCCCTAATTGCACCATTTTAAATTGCTTGGGTGTCTACTTAGTTATAATACCTTAGTAATAAATTACTGGTCTGTTCAGAATGTACCTTAATATGATGATAAAAAAAGAAAAAAAGACAAGATATATTGGATCTGACTCTTCTTTGTCTTGAAGTTTGACCACGTAACTTAGCATTTCATCTTCATATTCAGCTTGTGTAACTAGAAATAATATAAGTTGCAAGGCAGAAAAGATTCAGACCTGTTTTTTTACATAAAATCAACCATTTCATATTTTTATTAAACTTTCTTTCACTGATGTCAGGCCATGCCCTAAGGAGGAGATTCTAATGCTACTTTTCAGCTATTTAACAGATTTTAAGCCAGATTCAGACTATGCTTTGAATACCCTAAAACAGGCTGACCACAATGTTATTTTTTCAAAGTTATTTTAGAAGTTAGATACATAATAAACCTTAGGCTCATTCCCTGGTAGGCCTTGTATGCTACAGCGGTATTTATTGTGAGAGGAAGCAAGAAACAGATCTCAAGGTAGACACTGAGCAAATGCATCTGTCCAAAACACACTGTGTTACGCCAGCGAAAGACTTGGCAAAACAAGCGCAGTGCCTGCAGACTCCAACGCCAAGTTGGAGCCAATTGCCGTAGTGACCTCTGCCTCAGTTAGAAGGTGTTTCTCTGACTCCGTGGGGTTCTTTTTCCAAAATTTTTCAGCCAGCCAAGCTGTTTTCCATACGACTTGAATCTTTCACCTTCCCAAGGGACTAAGCAGAGATATGTATAAACGCTCTGTAGAAATCACGAGATGAGCTCAGGTTCTCCACGCCTCAAGCCTGCTTTTACTGCTGGGCCCTCTTGAACAGATCATCACAAGGATGGAATGGTACGCAAGGAACCCAGTAAGCACACTACAAATTATGGCATGAAATTTGTTCCTGCCAAGACAAAAACCCAATGCCTCATCGGCAGTGTTTTGTATTTCCAACAGGAGGTGGCTTCCTGTGACTGAGCCAATAGGCTAGCTCCCTGTTACAATATTAAAAATAAAAAAAACTCTAGCTCCCAAACTGAAGGAAACATAGCTTTTTGAAGAGATCTCAACATTATCTTTGGGCTCCAAGTTTTCTTTTTTTCTGTTGACATCAAACATGATAACTTTGAGGGGTTTCAACACAACTGTCTAAATGCAAATAACCCCGATGAAATCTGACGGCTTAACAGGAATATTCCCACTGAAATCAGTTGCCCGAGTCTGACTATAAGACAGGGTTTACACTGTACATTACATTACAGTGCTGCTCATCATTTACTGAATGTTGCTGATAAAAATCTACCTTCATAAAGCGCTCAGACACGTTCCTCTTCTCTGCTGCACCTCTTGTCAATAAACCCATTCGAAGTGATGGTACAGAATCAGGCTGCTCATGAGGTACAAACCAGGCTCACGATTTGTCCGTTTTGTTTGCTTTTTAACAAAAGCCCACCACAACGCCCAAGCCAGCACTCACATTCCGTACCTCTCTCTTTGAAAATATCATCTACAGAAATAAAACAAAGCAAATATTTTACCCAGTCCTGTAGGATATGTCCTGAATTGCACATTCCTCATTCCAGTAAAAATATGACTCCAGGAGTTGGCACTACAAGCTGTCTTTATTACCAGAAGGGCTGGAAACATATTTTCCTTTCAGGTTGACTTCAGAGGGGAGTATTAACCTGGCCAGAAAGAGCCTCCCAAAGCACTGTGCGCTTGTGACCTTGAGCCTGTGATTCACAGGGACCAGACTGTCCTAAGTGACCGTGTAACAAGGCAGCAATAAACTGAAGCTCTGGAGTTTTCCACTGCTGTACAACAGCACCTAAAATATTAGACAATACTAAGCTAGTCATGAGTCTGATTTTAGGAGTGAGGTTTGAAATACTTTTTTTGTACCTGCTTTATCCCTCATCCTTTATCCCACTCATGCTCGAGAAAAGGCTTTTCCTCTGTCTTTCTTCCCATCAAAGCTACAGGAACACCTTCTGTGCTTGGGACGAAGGCTAGAGGTTGGAGAGACAGCAGACTTTTCACCCTGAAAATTCTGGTGGGAAGATGCCAAGTGGCCCACTCCCAAGACCCAGCAAGTTCGTTCGCAAACTGGGCAGAAGTATTTCCCATTTGTGTGTTAACATCTCTAAGACAAACCACATGCACACGTACCTCTCATCGTGCTGGAAGTTAGCATGCCTCCTTTACACACGCTAGTAGCAGGCAACCAGCCTCTGAAAACAAGATTAGTTTCCAACCCTTAGTCTAGCTACACAGAGTTCAAATTACGGACCAAGAAAAAACAGGAAGATTTGCTACTGCTACTGTTACAGCACTTCACTAGGGTGACTAGTAAAAACAAACAAACCTGAGAACAAGCTATTATTAGTTTTCCTCTGCAGATAAATATTATTAGTGTTGCTTGGTTTACTCTCCAAGTACTTAGCCCAAAAGAAGCAGCATTCCACTGTCCCTTACTCCGCATCACAAACCACCAGCGTAGAGACCTTCTCCGGCAGGATACAGCACAGCTCTCCCAAACCCACAGCTACGCGGGAACTGTTCTTGCAAACTGCACCGCAGCACTGCCAAGGATTTAGAAACCTCCAGTTCTGGTTCATCAAAGTCCAAGAAATGGCAGGAGAGGAGTAAAGAGAGCTAGCAAAAAAGGGCCATCTGCCTCAGGATGCCTTCCAAAAATTAAGCGTTCTACTCATACGGTTTGAAAATGCGTTGTTCTTCTCTCATAGACACAGAGCATTCCTGGACAATAAATAGTGAGGGTCCTCTCTGGCTAAACTGAAACATGCAGGTAAGATTACACAGAATCACACAATGTTGGGGGTTGGAAGGGACCTCTGTGGGTCAGCTACTTCAACCCCTCTACCAAAACACAGGTTAGGGAATCAAGGCTTTGTCATCATGCTACCTCCAGTCTACGTCTGAATCACTTTGGCCAGACAGTGCTCTCTTAAGAAGGTTTCGTTGAGTAGTTTTAAATCTAAAGGGCAAGCACAACAAAAGGATCCTTTAAATAAGTTCATTTCAATCTGCTGCTACCTGTTACTAACAGATGGCTCAGCTAAACACTTCATCTTGGGCTCTCAGCATCCTCCAAGCATGGCCTCAGAGCACCAGGACAACTCTTACTTGCCCTGGGGGTGCCTGTACTCCACCCGCTGCCCAACTTTCAGCTGAGGAGCCAGGAACAGCCACCCACAAACCCACGCTGCACCCAGCTCCAGCGGCCACCTTCGTGCCACCACCTTTCACCTGCTGCATCCAGCGGGAGCAGAACGTGGGATGAAGGAGAGTGAGAAGGTGTTCACGGGAAGGACGATGCCCCTCAAAGGGCCTCTGGTGAGCTCTCCGAACCATATGAAGCACTAGAAGTGTTACACCTAAAAAACTACAGTTGTTCAGTCACCAGCACAAACCTTTGTTCAAGAAAAGATGCCTCATATTCAATTTATTCGCTTTTGTCCATTATTACTGTACGTTTCTAGTTTCGCTGTCAGCAGCGTGCGTTGTACTGCTGTGATCCAATTCATTTTCCAAATATTGCAGGGATTAGGTACATATGAACCAGAAATAAAAAACACACACCACACAAACGAATCATCACACACGAGTAATAACGTCTGACTTCCATTTCAGGGAATATTAATAAATGAAATTGTGAACAACTGACGGACAAAAAGACCGCTCTGCTTCCTGCTGGTTTAACTGCTTCTGGGCGAAACATGATCACTGCTAATAAGCCTAGAAATCAAATAAGCCTTAGTAACAATACAGAACAGCAAGTTACAAAATAACCACGCTTTCTAGTCAGAATGGTCTCCTGCAGCCGAAAATCCAGCGGGAAGGGCGCTTGAAAGGGCCGAGTGAAATCCGCATCGGCTGTTTGTGAGGGAAGTGGCTCTGCACACGAGGCGAACCATTTAGACATGTTCCAGCTCTGTAAACTCAGCTCCCTCCGCCTTATTAACTGTACTGGTAAAAACAAACGGGGAAAGCACTTGGCTAACGGGAGAAGAAAAGTCAAAATTACTACAAGTGGCCCATGCAACTGTCTTAGGAGTCTCTACATCAAGTCCAAGTCCTTATATCTGCTCTGCTGCCAGAGGAGAGTCGCTCCATCGCTGCTGGGGTGCCATGGGCTGTGCGGCTGGAGCTCTCAATTCTGACAGCGTCAGGGGACCCGATGCCTCTAAAACATGGAGAGTCCTGGGATGCTTCTTTGGAAGCCCAAAGACGATACTAGGACAGTACAGCTGCTTCAAATGCGTTTTTTCCGCCCATTAAAATGATTTTCTTTCGTTCTGAGAGATCTAACAATGCATTGACTTTCTCAGCCAAAATCCTGAGGAAGTGCTTGCGACTTTAATGGATTTACATTTTTCCCTGAAATAAAGATTTTTGGAGCATAGTACATGGCAGCTACAACAGAGGGAAAGAGATTTAGGTCAGACCCCTACCACAGGTCAGAACAAATTTCCATACATGACAAAGATGACCTTAACTCCTAAGTGCTGCCCGAAAGCTTCACAGCAACTAACTTATGCCAGCACTTTACTGGAAAATGCTATGCAGCTCTGAAATGCTCCAGCAGACGCAGATGTTTTGTAGAAACACAGAATCTACAGATTAAGCTACAGAGCATGGCTTTGTCACCGAACAGGAGGGACTGAACAGGGATCTCCTTTTTTCTTGGGAACTACAACTTAATCTGTATTCCCCTACTAAAAGGATCACAGTAAAACTCTATATAATGAAAGGACAATTAAGTAATTTCCATTAAGTGCAAAAAGTCATAATTTGATAATGATCCACTAATTTCAGCAAGGTAAGACACTATTCACTTAGGGAAATCACATTTGCACTGGTAATGCAGAGACTGGACCATGCTGCAGCAATTCAGAGGTACTCATTAACTCCGCTTCCATATTCCACCAAAGCCCAGCGTGATTCCGACGAGACGCGCTGAGGCCGGGAGAACATCACGTTACCTCCTGTTCCATTTCTGTGCCAGGGAAGGCGGATTCTGCATTCACAAATCATACTTACTTTATGGGTTTCCAGCCAGGCAAGTACTTGTGTCTGGCAACCCAACGGAAATGGGGTGCTTGCTGAAGCTAATCACCGGTACTGAACCCGATACAATTCAGTTTGAGGATCAGTTAAGAGAAATTAAAATGCTCACCACCAGGCTACCGCTGCCTCAGCTCCACACAGCTCCACACACCATACGTTACCCAACCCACACGGAAAACCTACGGACTTGCAGCTACTGCCCACCCTGCTCGGAGCAGAGCATCTCCACCCAAACCAGACAGAGCTTCCCCCATCAAACCGCCGCTTGGGCAGCTCAGGTCCTACCAGGAGCAGACACTCTCCCCCCTCGGATCCTGGCTGCTATTTTTTCTCCTTCTCCACAGGGCTGTGGAGGGCTGCCTGCACCAACTGCCTCTCACACACTGCAGCCAGCTCCCTCAAAGCTTGCTGCTAATTCAGAATCTGATGATGCTCAAAGAAAGGCTCAATTTTTTTTTTTTACAGAATTGTCTATGCCAAAAATAAATGTCGGCTATAAAATACAATGGGATTTTTTTTTTTATTCACTGACAGAATTATCTGTGTGTAGCTATAATCCAATAGCTACCTAATCCCATGCCACTCACCTGAGGACGCTGAAGAAAACCACGGTCTTGCTGGGCTTTGCTGGCCACCACCAGGTGGCAATAGCAGCCCACCCAACCCGCCCAACGCCAGCCAGCTGGAAGAACTGCTCATTACCCTTGTTCCTTTCACTCGGCCCTATCCCGAGTTTTTTTTAATTTGCTGGCAGTTAAATTGAGTGTCAGACTAAACAGATATAATAAAAAGAACCCTCACAGCTATTACTGTTTAATGAGAGAGTCCAAAGATCTGCTCAAACCTAGGTAGCTCCCAAGAATCCACCACTGATCGCTTCCAACCTTGCAAACCCCGCTCTTTCTGCACCTGAGGCACAGCTGCCTCATGCAGGCTATCCTTTACATTCCCTTACTTCTGCAAACCGAGCCCCCTTCAGTGTATTTGGATTCCGAGGGGGAGCAATGCGGCCCTGAATCTCCCATTACCTTTAAGCCACTTCATTTTCTTCTACAATAGGACACCACTACTTCGATTTTGCAACTTTGTGGAACTTCCTTATGAAACGACGTTATACACCCTCACCACCCACACAGCACACTGCTAACTTGCTATCCAAACACCACGTATATGCCCCAAACCACATGACATCTGGAAAAGCGAAAAAGAAGATGCTTTCGGATGACCTGAGAGCGACAGAAACACACCAGGCCTGTACCTGGACAGAAAGCTAGATCAAAAATGGTGCTTATATTCCCCAGCTTTTAATTAGTTTTCTCTATAACTGAGTTAGGACTTGAAGGTCTTATTTCACCAATTATTTTGTTCAAGTCTGATCAAGAGGCAGAAGTGGTTTGGCGTGTGGAAAATAATTCCCACCACAAACACAAGTTTAGTTGCAGGCATCACACTGGATTGTGACGCTGTAAATCAAAAAGCAATCTCTCCTCAGCCTGTATCCCAGTACTGCAGTTTCGAAACTTCTTGGGCAGTTTAGTAAACAAATCTGTCAGGTTTTTTAAACTAAGATGTAGGAAGAAGCTATTCCTAGGTAAATTCACATATAAAGCTACATCTCTGATCCGACCTCACCAGTACCCCATTTGGAATTACAGTAAGGCAGGTAAAAATCACAGTCGCTGATCTACGTTCTACATCTGCTTTTCAGACTTACCTACAGGCTGTTCCCGAGTGCCGAGTGACTGCAGGCTGCCAGCAACTCCCAACTGCAGCCCCCAAAAACCAGCAGCGCACTCTCTCCCTAGCAGCCCCGCTTCTGGCCTGCATGGACCAACTCACCCACCAAGTCAGAAAACTTTTTATACAACCCTAAAGCAGACCCTGAATAACTTACGTTGTAACCACAGTTCTCCACTACGATTTTTCATAGAATCATTAAGGTTGGAAAAGACCTCCAAGACCATCAAGTCCAGCCGTCAGCCCAACACCACCACGCCTGTTAAATGAGCTGGATTAACACACACATCTCTTTCCACACCAGCTATTGGTCCCCATTAGAGGTCAGCAGTCATCCCCGAGCTGAATTAGAGAAAGGGTTTTAACAAAACATGAACAACTAATTATTTTAAACCATCTACCTGACACAGACAATCTCTCTCCTGAGTGCTGTTTCACTTACAAGATAATAACCAATTTAGACGCACATGGTCAACCACAAAACCCTACCAGTTCTATACAATGCAATGAGGTAGAAGAGAAACCAGACCTCGGTCCTGCTCTGGAAGGAATGCCTGCCCGAAGCCTCCCACTTCTTCCAGCACAAGCCCATACTCTACACTGACCTTCCCTGCTAGGGAGATGCACTGGGAAGCAGAAGGAAGGCACCCAGTTCCCATGTGCAGCTTCTTAAGGCTGATAAGCAACAGCAGCCAGTCCCACCCAGTGTAATCAGGAAGAGCTGAGTTAGCTGACTGGGAGGGAAGGAGAAGCAACCAGCTGCAAACTGTTACGGCATGTTCACTAACTGGGGGAGGGCTCGAAGCATTAACACTTTATCAAAAGTCTTATCCCAAGACTAGGAAGGGAAATGTGACTGAAGACAACGGAAGGTGGTGGAAGACAAGGAGGAAAGAGAATTACATTTTCTTGGCTTCCACCCACCACTGTAGACTTCTCAAGCTGAGCGCATTCATCCTTAGGATGCAAAGGATTTATCCTCTGGTAAGCAAAACCCATTGCCACCTTCTTGTCAGAGGAACAGCTGTTCAAATGCAAGTTACACACCAGGACTTTTTGTCATAAGTTGCTTTGGTCTTCAAAACCAGTTCAGTTTTATTCATAGAGCTAAATTATGACTTGAACTGCAAAATACATTCTAGCTCCTTCAGCATTTAAAATAAGAAAGCAGAATATGAAATTACCCACTGACTCCAGCTGCGATACGCTTGTTATTTCACACTGTCACCCACACTCATTGGGAATTCAGTTCCAGTACGACAACTTGAAAATTGGTTTTAATCGCAACTAATACACGGAAGGTTTTTTCCCCCCCTCTCTTTTTGTTCCTTACATCCCATAAGCACCGAAAACAATGATGTGTAGAGCGGCAGAAGGAGCGTCCAATACCTCCGGAAGGCGCACGCCAAAGCACCACACACCTGAGCGACAGGTGTCCAGCTCTGCAAAACCAAACCAGATACCAAGAAATCCAAAACACACTTTAATCTGAACTATTCTGCTGGGCATTCAGCCTCAGGCCGAACACTGCAGCTACTCACAGCATCCTCCAATACTTCTAGCCAGAGGACTAACATTTGCCTTTCAGTCTCTTGACTGGACGCGATGCAATGCGGTACGACTGGCCGGACGTCCACATACAAAGATCCCATAAGTAGGGTTTTGCTCTGTGTTCAAACTGGTAAAATCTGTAGAGCTAAACACAAAGTCAGCCTGCCGCACGCAGCAGTACGGTAGCTCTGGTTCTCTAGAAACGAAGCTATTTTTAAACTGCAGTAGCAATGTGAACTGCATAAATTAGCATAATTTCAGCCTTCACAGATAGTTCTCCGTCGACTGTGTTACACGCTACGAATTAACACTCTGCAGATTCCTCGCTTCTACTGACGCGGTCAATCATGCAATTCACGGGGCTTAAAATCCCCTTTGCCAGTCCTCCAAAATCTCGGCGGCCTTTTTTCCGCTCCTCTTTTCCCTTTCAGAGCAGTACTATCAAAGGCTTGGGTTTCATTACAAATCTCACAAGGTCTTCGTGTGTAACTGGTGGTTATGTGGCTTCGTAATTGCAGGACATCCGACTATTTTCTCCGCTGGTGATTTTCTCCTTGTGGGCAGATGGCATCGAAGTGGAGTGCAGATGGTAACCCACAGCCCACAAACTCCTCATTAGAATTTGAAATAGCACATGCAGCTCTTCAGTTCTTCTCTTCTCTTTAAAACATTTTCAGCCTTAAAGGACAAACTGCTGTTTTCAGAAGGCACAGCCAAAAGTAATGGTATCTGTTTACAGTTGTGAACCTTCTCTTAACAAACAGGTAACGATGTGCCTTCTATCTTCAAATGTTTTATTAAAATCCATAAATCATTAGCGGAAAGGATTTTAAATCAAGTATCTCTTGCTTTGATTCACGTATTACCTTAAGAAAAAAAAAAAACAACAGGGAAAAAACAGATCACACTGAAGCATGAAGGCTTAAGAGCCACACAGTTAGCTACTGAAGGCAGTTTCATGGCTCCAGGTATCACTTCACCTGAGCTGCTTGGAGTTATAATGGATTTATCTCTGCAGAACACCTGTGAGATAAGGGAGTTGCTGCTGGCAAACCGCAGCAGGCAGCAAGGAGGGGACTCCTCTGAAGCTACACTTATGGCCTGGGGGTCTGCAGGGCTCACCCGCTCACCACTGCATCCTCCCTGCCCCGCAGAAAGGAACACCTTGAAATGAAAGTGCCATAGAAACCAGTCTTATCAAGCTTTTTCACAGCATGTCCAGTCTGGTGGAACTGGCTTTCCTAACCTTTTGACCGGTTGGAAAAGTCCTAAGAACAGTGAGTTAAAAATATCTGTGGTGAAACATAGTAAGGAATGAAACAGTCAGCATTAGCAGTCAAGCCTGGATCCCTGAAAAGTCTGTATTAATCGATGGAAAAGCAATAAAAGAAACAAGCTTATCCCTTAGTTATAAAAAGAAAACAAGCAATACTTTAAAACACCCAGACAACATGGCTGAGGAGGATTTACGAACTCGCAGTCAGCTCTCTCACACAGTGTAAATGAAAACTTGGCTAATTTTCTCCCGTTCCAGAAGCCCAGAGTCAGACTTGACAAACACAAACAGCACTATTTGTTTGAAGTTTTGGCCTGGTGTCTGACAGCCAATTACTATTCCACACTATTCTACCTCAGCTACAACAGCACCTTCTAAACTGTCTCTCAAAATGGTTTTGTTCTATTTAAAGGACGGATACATGTTGCTTAACTAAATTCACTGCCTTTAAGAGTAAGCATTAACAAGCCTTTTCCTCAAATGGCTGACATTATATGCATATTATCATATATAAAACAAAAACATTCATATATTCAACCGAGATATGGTATAAATACACTACAACATAAATAATTTGACTATGTAATACAGGGCTATAATCTTCCACATCATGCAGGCATGCTAATGACCTTACGCATGGACAACATGAGATGAAATAATGAAATATTTCATCATGAGGGCAATTTATCTTGTCTGCACTCACGGAAGAAGATTATAGGACATCATCTTCTTAGTGGTTTCCCTTTCACAACAAAAAAGGCAATAATCAGTGTTCATTAGGGAAGACTTGTCCTTTTCTGTTGTACCAACGCGACTTTCACGTCCCATGCACCAAACACAGCACTGGTGTCAACTGAGTAACTACGTGGTATCTTTTAACACAAAGGTTTATAAAGGGCAATAGAAATGCTTAAACTTCAGATGCGACACTGAAGATTTTACGCATGTCAAAAGAACCTAACAGGTATGTTTTCTCTCTAGCATAAAGACTTGTCCTTCAAACTAAGCAGGGTCTTCAGAACTGACCATTTGAAACTGCTGTTCCATGAGGAGCCTCGGCTCAAGTCGTGACTCCAGAGAATAAAAAATTTCCAGAGGAAGAGAAAGCTCCATCATAACTGCCTTAAGAAAGCCCTGACTTTGTACAGCCCATCTTCAGCGCACAACACCTCGCTGTCTGGCCAAAGGCACATTGAACGCTCTTTAGCACGAGAGGCCCATCGCCTGTGGCAAGGCGAGAGAGTTTGGGCAGAGGATGAAACCCCGTGCCAGCATTTCTGATGCAGTAAGAGTGACTCTATCACACATCTGTTCCTCTGCGAGAAGCTGAATCTGCCTGTGACAAGGTCAATTTTGAGAAGGGTTGGCATTAAAAGATTATGCTCCCTCCATCCTCTCTCTGAGGCTGTGCTAATTATTTCAGGGGAGCAGAGGAATTCATTGATCCTCCAACTCTTCCTTCCCTCACAAGGTGACTCCGGCTGCCAGCACAGCACCCAGAGGAGCAGCATGGCATGTCCTAATTCCATAATTGTGGAATTAGCCATTTTCAACCTTGAAATTCAACCCTAAGAAATTGAGTATGCAGTAATCCACGTAATCCAGGCCTCTACACCTGTCCCTCTTACAACTAATCTCGCCACCCTTCATCATGTCACATCTTAATTTAGAGTCCTATCTGCTAAGGTCAGTGTGAGTGGATGCTGAGGGAGTCGAAACAAGTGTATGTCACACAGCAGGACCAATTTCTTCCTTTGTGAACTCTGCGAGATACAGAAATATCGAGAGAGAGCAAAGCCCTTCCCCAGCGATGTCTAAATGATCTCTACGAATGTTCTGGGAAGCAGCGAAGAGATGGACTAAATAAATAAATAAATGCAGTGCAGCCCTGGATAATGCGATCTGCTGGTATTAAGTTTTCTCCTGAAGGAGTTAAGTATATACCAGCTGCTCTACATTAAACCGAGCTGGCATTTTAAATCATGCAAATTATCCAAACTACCATCCATTTCAGCCCAGCGTTTAACAGCATTGCTATAAATGATGCAAAGTACCGGCCAAACCGAGCCCTGCCATTTCAGCTGCTGTCAGAGAAGAAAGGAGGAGGGAGGGTAATGGCACTGAGTGATGCTGCAGCTATTCACAAGATGGTTTACAAGAGACTCCTTCTGCCACAGGTATTGTTCACACGACCAAAATGTGCACACGTGCACGGAAAGCCCGAGGCTTTTATTTGTTGAAAATCCATCTATGTCAGCTGCTAAGAACTTCTCAAAAATTATCTAAAATGAAATGATTTGCCAGTAGAACACTGAACTTTCGAGTCTCCCTTTGCTTAATGCTGCATAATAAACACTGAGTGGATCTGACGGGCCATCGGCTCAGAAATGCTGACACAGCAGCCCCCGGGGAGCCGAGGTGGCATCGGTCCCCACCATAACGTCTCACGCCGACGGACATTTCTCAGGCTATGAAAAAGTAACAGATAAAAATTTGTGTTTGTTCAATGCAAACTCCTTTTCTGCTGAATCTCAGAGAGCTCAGGAGGCAATAAAGAGGACTAAATCTTATCTAGTTCACATTGTTGTGGCCAAGAGATTACGTCCCAGCACAAATCTGAAACTGTGTATAGGAGAGTGAAGGATCTGCTGTTGAGCAGTCTATGAGCTTCGTAGACTGGCTTTCTGATTCCAGGTTCTTTTTTTGCCCCCTCTCCCCCTTCATTTTTAATCCTTTTTCAAGTGCCTACTGCAGCAAGCAACCTGCTGAACAAGGGGAAGATGGAATTGATTCTTGTGTTAAAAATAAAGTATCGCTGCCTTTTCTCCAACCTGATACAGCAAACCACCGGCGGGTATGACCCACAGGCGTTATATCCCATCGCTCAATAGTGCGTATGCACCACAGATCACTCCATGTGGTCCAAACCCTACCAGGTAAAAGGCTGAAGGACTAACTCTTGGAGGCAGCCAAAAGGAAAATCTCCGTTGCTGCAGCGAGGGAAGTTTGTATCTGACTGCTTGGAAACGGGATCCTAGGCAACCGCTGCTCTTTCCTCTTGAAAAGCAGAAAGTGGTTTTGTTTTGTAAATTACAGCAAATTCATTAGAATTCCCCTGGCGAGGTTGTGTTGGGATAAACGGGACGCTGCTGCCTCCCCTTTCCAGCTCCACGCTGGAGGACAGGCACCTTTTTGCCAGCTTTCCTTGGCAGCGCTCGCTTGGCACATTACCCCGGGGGATCAGGCCCCTGTGTGCTCCAGAGCCCATCTCCGAGGAGTAAGACGTAGCAATGCTGAAAATACTCCTTCCCAAAATAATCCGTCCCAGTTAAGCCACAGCAAGTCTGGAATACGTATGGCTGTCCTGAGAAGCAGACTGACCCCTGGTTATCCAGCAAGAAAAGAGAAACCCGTTTCTAAGGTATTGCTTCAAATGGTCATTGGCCGTTTGATCTTGAAACTGTTCTGAAGACTTAAATATCCGTAAGACTCTTTGAAATGAAGAACAATTTGTCACTGAATCAAATTTGCCTTACCAGACTAATCCATTAATTACCGTTTCCACCAGCTATATTCAAAGATTGCACACTGATCTTTGAGGGTGCAAATGTGTCCTCTACATCTGTTCCAGGCCTTTAACCTCCTACACACACACACAGATACTGCTCTCGCATTACATTTCTGTAATAAAATATAACTTTGCATCATGCTACATTGGCTAAGGAGGACTTCTGACTCCAGAAGACATGACATGAATCTTTGTATCTGCTTGATCTTACAACGCTGTGCCCGATAGCTGTCTGCCTGCCAGAGAAAGCAAATTTGCTAGACCCCTTGTACAAGTTGATTAGAAATGACTTCCTTGCAATTAATGTCATAATCCGCGAAAGAGCCAAAATAGATATGACATGGAAAGGCAGCTGTTAAAGTCTTCTAAAAATACTTGTACAAAACCAGTATTTAGCTTCTCAGTATGAAAATTACCTGTAGTTTCCAACAGTGGACATGGTTCAAGTGGTCATGGCTAAAGAAAAAGTAATCTGCTCCTAAATATTTGTTTCAAGACATACGCATGTAACAAAGTCTCAGTACCCATGTTCACCATTAAATGTTGGCACATAAGCTAGATCAACAACATGAAATCCCACCAGGGTGTTCATTTTGTTCTACCAACGTTTTACCAAGTACACAGAATTAGTAGATGGCAGAAAAATACAATATAAAAGTAATTTCTGGCCAGCACTATTAGTAGAAGATTGGTGATCCTATCAGGGAAGATTGACCTCATATGTGAAACAAAAAGGTATTACTACTAAAATCTTTACAACTGAGAATGTCTCTCAGTTGTCCAAATGGCAGATCCACCAAATGGATTACAAAGAGGCTGAGACACTAGGAAAGATTACAGATCCTTGTATGTTGGGTCAATAAGACCACCACACTCAACATCCCTTTAGTTTGAAGAACAGCCTCTAAAGAGCTCTATGACAGACAAAAAATATGTAAAGTTATTCCAGTCTGTCATATGTGCCTTCCACTTCTCCCCAAAACCAAATACAGGTGTCTTCAGACAGCCATCCTAGAACATTTTCTTCCTATACAACTCTGAAAAATGTGGTTGCCTGTTAGCAAAAAGGCCTTGTCAGCTTCTACAGTGTTGTTAGGGAGAGGAGGAGGAACACGGAAATGTGGAGGAAGTTAGTTGAGTCCTTCTGGTTGGAGAAAACAGAACCAAACCAACCAGATCCCAGCACTGAGAACAGCTACTTCTGCAGCCGTGTAAGTCAGCCAGCCTCTGCAGGGCTGTTTTGGGTGTTTTGTTTATTTATGTAACATGAGAAAGCCTGGTTGTGTATAACTAGATCACTCTGTCATCAGGCAGGTGAGACAAACATCTCTGGGTTTCTCCTAGAAGGTTTTACAGCCGAGGCCCCCACGCCACTGGGACCACGTCTAAGAACCCGCCCTCCCTCCACCCAGGACATGGAGGGAGCAGAAAGTACCTTGGCCGCCACTCCTGGGAGCTCCCAGGGCTTGAAGGAAGGACTAACAGTATTTAATAATTTTACGAATAGACCAGTTTCTACTTTCAAAGAAAATGCCGATGAATCCATCAACTTATTGTCCAAGAATTCATGTTTCAGAGACCTGACCATGTTTTCTTGTCAAGCATAGCACTGTTGTTACCAAACCAACACCTGCCAACCCCTAGTTCCTTACTCTCTACAGTCCATAACTTTTCCTTCTTGCTTGTATACAATAAAACCTCAGCAACAACTACTGGAAAGTAGCCCACGGACTCTCTTTACAACTGCTAGTTCCTCCAGTACAGCCTTGCTACTGTCTGCTACCTACAGGCAATTCTGAAGTCTGCACCATAAACAGGAACTCACCACCACGCACCTTTGGATTACACCATGGTGGTCATTACAGACATGAACAAGACAGAAGGACAAGACAGAAGAAATGGACCAATATTAGTGACAGGACAGGTAAAATAAGGCAATTAAGGGACCCCTTCCAACTATGAGAGAGAGGATATGGCAACTTGGAGCCATAGCTGTAGAGAAAAAACCCACACAAGCTGAGAATAGGAAGAGAACTTATGGCAACATTCAAGAGAAGGGATGGACACAGGGTAAAATTTAAGAAGAGGCCATGGGAGTAAACAAGACATGATCAAAATACAATGATATTACAGTCCAAAACTGAACAGGCACAGGGGCAAAAGTCCTGGTAAAAGCGTATTTTGAACTCCAGAAGTTAGATATTTTTTCCTTACATGTATTGTTTTCCCACACATTGCTTCCAATTCTAAAATAACCCAAAAAATAAAATGAAAAATAATCCAAGGATAACACACCTAAAAATACTTTCAAGAGGGGAAAAAAAAAGGTGGAATCGAAGTAAAGCTTCAGATCTCAGCCTGTTTCAAAACAAGGAGTGACCTGTTTTCTCAATTATTTATTTTAATAAATGGTTTATTTGTTTTACGTTTTAGCAGTTATTTCCATGCCTATGCTTTGCAAAACTGAAGAAATTGAGACTGTTTCCACAAACTATTTCAGAAAGAACAATTTACAGATAAAATTAGAGGCATACAAGCAATTGCCAAGTGTCTGACTGAATTCCAGTTCTTGGTGAATGGAAAACCAGCAGCTTCCTGTTACAAAATGTACCAACAGTTCATGTCTAATAATACACATAAAATCTGACCATTTATTTACTTCAAATATAGATGTTTCTAAAAATAATATTCAAGCCGGGTATTTTTAGCCAGGTGAACTTCTCAGGAGAAGGAGATCCTACAGTTTGCTGCAAGGAAAAAATAAATGAATGGGTTAAATTTTAAGGGCATCTCTTGATTTATACCAGAATAAAAGTAGAAAGTTTAGCCCTAAAGCTTAAATAAGCAGAAAGCAAATGGGAAAAAAAAAAAAAGGGAAAAACAGAAAACACATCCTTCTATTAAAGGCCCAGCTATGATTGATTCAAAACTCTGTCTCCTTACACAGCAGTTATAATATTTATTCTATGTTGCAAGTTTGGGAAGCTCAAACAAAATAATTACTGACTTAAATCCCTCCTTAACTTCTTCCACATTGGTAGGAAAAATGGACTTGTAGGCTAAAAGCACTAAAATACAAATTAAACAGATATTTAAATCTAGTAGTGAGATAATCTGGAAGCTGAAATTACAGACTAGACAATGTTTCTCAAAGGACTCTTCAAAGGAAATAAAAGATAGCCAAAACCAGCCCTGAATTTCCAAAACCAAGAACTGAATCCACCCTTCCTATCTCAACAAAATAAAGGCTTCATTTTTTGATAGCCTCTGGATAAGAAAAAAGAGCACTGGTGGTGGTGGTGTCATACTTTACTTTCTTTTTGGTACTCCTCACATACTTGAAACTTGGGACAGGTTCATGTTTTGCTTACCAGACCCCTTCTTTACAATTTGATTTTTTTCCTTCTTTTTTCTTTCTGAGAAGCAAAGCTCTGGTTTAGTGCCAGGAGTTTTAAAAATCAGTATCTGTTGTTCTCCTCTACTAATGTCCTTGTACCTCTCTGCATCTCCAGGAGATTCCTTTAGGGTAGGTTTGGTATTTCATACCGCCTGATTATTGACGAGAGTATTTTGCAGCAGACTAGAGAATGTTGCTTTATGATGAACTCCATACAGCGCGCCAGCATGGTTTTCAACCACCAAGAACGCTTGCACAGTTCAAGTGGTGCCTGGGTGCTTCCGTCTTTCCGTTTCCTCACGTTACATTTGCTTCTCAAATTAAAATTACTTTATCCATATTTGAACATTCACAAATTAGACTTATCAGCTAGCAGTTGGATAGGTAGAAGGACTTAATGTTGAAGCCAATTTCAGGTCAAACAAGCCTCCAGCAGAGGCTGAGTGGCTAACAGAACCGAAACACAACACATACATCAAGGAAGAGAAGTTCGTGGAACACGCGGTGGACAAACAATCTAGGAAAAGTAAGAAGCAAAACTCCAAAAGTTCTCCGAGAAATTCACCAGTGCAGCCGGGGCGCAAAGGCAGGCAGGGAGAAAGAAAGCAAGAAAAAAAATAATTAAAAATTAATTAACCCATTTCTTGTTAGAGGACAGCTGGACCAAAGTCTCCTGCTTGGTTGCTGCCATACATCAAGTGTCAGAGCTGAAGGTGAAAAAAATGACTTGCTAAAACAGGGACAAAGAAAGAGAGAGCGTTCACTGAAGAAATATATTTTTAGGGAGTACGCTAACAGTTTCAAGGACAGCGGGAGACCACATGGACACCATATGCGTAAGCATTTTGAACTGATTAACAAGTAGCAGCAAGGGAGAAAGATAATGTAATAGTCAGGGGACTAGCCAGTAATTTTCTGAAGCACTGCAGACTTCATGACCTTGGGTAAGTTTCATTGTGCCTTAGCCATTCATTTAAAAAATAAGAACAATACCCCTACCTCTAAGGAGTGCTCTTAGGTCAAGTATATTAAAATTCAGAAGCCCCTTAGATACAGCCTATCAGCAGAGCTCAGAGAAATAGCATTAAAAAAATAAATAAATCGGAAGCAGGGAAAAAAGGTCATATGAAATGAGTGTTTCAAAAACACTACAATGGACCATAAAAACGTGAGTGAATTCAACAGCAGCATTCTTAGCTCAGCAATAAAGATCTCTGGAAATCCCATCGCAGGCAATTTGACAGGGAAGGTACTGAATTTGGAAAGGAACACTACATGATGGCCAAACGCTCTTTTACTCAAGAACCATCACAATTAAACTGAAACCAGAGCAAAAAACCATTTTCACTCATTGTCCACTACAATTAAAAACTGAATGGACGTTTGAATGCCAAGTGAACCTTCGCATATTCTAAATGAAAACCCAAGGACGAAAGAGCCTCCTGAATTTATGGTGTAATCTTACATCTTTCCTTCAAACGCAGGGCATTAAAACAGGGCAGCTCTTTATATCAGAAGAAAGATCACTGAAAACTCCATGTTAATAATCACAATAAAACAATTAATGAATTGGTTTTTATCAGGTGACATTTCATTTGGAACAACAATTTAATATTTGGCCGTATGTATCTATAAACTTATTATCAAAACCATTGTAATCATAAATAGAACAAGAATTTGGCTATTTAATAGCCTCAGATTGCTTACAGTGTGCTGAAAAAAATCCATCACAAAGCAAGATATAGCAAGGTTTTTTTTCCATAGGATTTTACTTAAGTACATAACTATAATTATATAAGCAAGCTCACTGATACTAATTTTAAATTATTTTTGTGATTATATATTTTGATAGCCTGAATCTATAGTCTTCCTGAGTTCCTAACTCTTCAGTAAAATTTCTTCGTACGCATCCTAAACGTGACCTTCTTTGGTTTCTTCAGACATTGCAAAAAGCTGTTTTTCATGGTTATCAGTATTACTGACCACTTTTCTTCTAATTTCTTTCATAATTAGCTCAGCAGTGGTAGCAAGACCAAATCTGACACCACTGGGCAGCTCACCTAATGGCACAGAAACCAGTCGGCGTACATGTGACTTTAAACTGGGTCCAGATAAACGTTTGCTTGATTCCTATCCCCTCTGCAAGATGGCTCTGTAGTGAAACTGCGAAGCCCAGTATCACGCATAAAAATGGCTAATGCAGGCGAGAAAGGAAGGCATAATTTCTCTGCAATATGCTTCATTTAATCTTTCTCCCTATGAAGCTTCACATTAGCAAGACAGTGATACGGAGGTATAAACAGCTTCTGATAAAGTTAATTAAAATATAGAAAAGTAATTACTAATATCTGAACTATATGGATTCATTTGGATTGCTAATGACATGGGAATGGGGATAGTGAGGCAGAGCAGGCTAACCACAGCCAACAGATTCCAAGTCACACGTGGCTCATGAAACAGTTGATGCGAGCCTAAATTAGAAGTGTGGAAAAATACTGGAGCGACCTATTAAATAATAAATTTATGAGCAGCTAGAGTACTCCAAGGCAGAGCACAACAAACTGAAAAACTCCCTAAGGTTTTTTCAGTAGTGTGCTATCAACCTGGGAACGGCTATCCACTAGATTTTTGCAGGGACCTGTAATGAAGCTTCTCTACCAATTCCATTCCGTACCACTGTCATTGATTTGGGCTACAGAAGGGCTAATGAGAAAAATACAGGGATGTTTCTAATCTCGATGGGTATTGCAAATGTTTTTGGAGAACACCTCAGATCTAGAATGTCCCAGATCTAGATGACCTTCACAAACTGGGGAAGAAGAACTATATCACTAAAAGAAAAATCTAGTGTAAGACTAGGAACGGAGAGATCTAGGACACCCCACATCTAAGACATCCACCACCACCACCACCATGATCTTCACAAGTTGGGAAAGCAACGTGAAAACAAATCTAGCTGAGCAAGGTAGTTTTATTGCATGCAATATCTGTCCAGTTTTGACCTGAATTCTTAAAAAAAGGTCTAAGAAAACCGAAAAGAATTCAGCAGCTAGCACGAAGAGCTGTAAGAGTTCTAGAACTCCTGAGGGAAAAGGTTAAAAGAATTAGGTTTGCCTAGTGTGGAGGACAAGTGAGGGAGAACTCGGTAACACCTAGCGAGCATCTGCCTTCTGCATCCACCGAGAGAGGACAACTGCCTAACTTCCAGGACATGAATTTTGCAAAGAAATCACAAACCCCACCCCAGCCCTCCCTGCCCAAGGTGAAGGGCAGGTGTAGGTAACTGCTGAACACACAGACTTCAATACCAGGTTAAACAGATGCCTGTCAGCCTGAAGCGTTTTAGTGGAAGGGTGGGACCAGTGACTTAGTAAGGTCCCAGTGCTTTTAGGACTGCTGCAGTTACTTTAGATACAAACAGCAAGTCTTTTTTTTTAGGTTCTCCAGAGAATGAAAATCAAGAAGCTAGAGCACACAACATAGCAGCAACCAACACAGTAATTAAATCCACGATCTCCTCTGGTGGCTTTCACAACATCATGGCAACAGACTGTATTCCTGGAACAGCATCTTCCCTCTTGCACCCTCCATGAACAATTTTACCGTGCCCCTGGACTTCTACTTGGCAGTGACTTCTGTCTTCAATAACTAATGCAAAATTAGTAGCCAAATACACATGACTTTTTCAGAATAACTAATAAATACCATTTTGTATACAAGAGATCACTATCTTGCTATCTACTTGACGGAAGTTTCTCTGGTAACAAAGTTAAATATTTCCAAAACAATGCTCTCTCAATATGGGTACAGTTTACTGGCGGTGTGTTCAAATTAGACAAAATAAGCAGCAGTGCAAGAGCAGGATACTGTTGTGCACAACACGGGGAATTTAATACGGAAAACTGAATGGAGTGTGTATATCAGTAACAATAAAACAGGAATGATACTGCCATGATTCATCGACTGAAGATTTTCGACTCGCATTTACAATGGGCCTGATGCTAAAACCTTCAGACCTTTCTGCAGAAAGTGCCTCTGAAATACTCTGAAGAATGCTTTTTATAAATTGCACAGCATTTTAAATAACACATTGCCCTTATATGGCCTTAAAGCACAAAACTTCCAGTCACTATAAAATCCAGCTTACACATGTGAAACCATATCAAGAAGAACAACAACAACAAAAAAAATCAAAATACTGAGAAGTTTTCACTGATACCATGTTTCTCAAGTGGGACACCTTCATTTTCAGCATTTTTTTTTTAATAAGTACTTTAATGAATACCACCTGCAGTGCCCTTGTTCTCTGAAGAACCAGGCTCAAGATAAATACCACCCAGCACCAAAAAAAGCTCACGAACCTACCACTGGTGTGCAAGTGGCTTGAAACATGCTAAACCAGCATTAAAGCATGGTCTAGTCGCTTCACATCGTGACTTCTGGTCTCTGCACTAGACACAGCCTCTACTCCAGAATAATCAGTAAACTAAGTGCAGGGGAAAAGGCAGATACAAATTCAAAGTGGAAGTATATATACACCATGATGGAAGAGAAAAATTCACATATACAAATAACTAAAGGTAGCCCATCTATCTGTTTCACCCCGCCCATCACCTCTTTCCCTGTAAGCAGATGTCCTAAACATGAAGGCCAGCAGATCGAGGGAGGTTCTCCTCCCCCTCTGCTCTGCCCTGGTGAGGCCCCATCTAGAGTACTGTGTCCAGTTCTGGGCTCCCCACTTCAAGAAAGATGAGGAGCTACTGGAGAGAGTCCAGCGGAGGGCTACGAGGGTGGTGAGAGGGTTGGAGCATCTCGCCTATGAGGAGAGGCTGAGGGAGCTGGGCTTGTTCAGCCTGAAGAAGAGAAGGCTGAGAGGGAACCTTAGAAATGCTTATAAATATCTGAAGGGTGGGTGTCAGGAGGATGAGGCCAGACTCTTTTCAGTGGTGCCCAGCGACAGGACAAGGGGCAATGGGCACAAACTGAAGCAGAGGAAGTTCCAGCTGAACATGAGGAAGAACTTCTTCCCTCTGAGGGTGACGGAGCCCTGGAACAGGCTGCCCAGGGAGGTTGTGGAGTCTCCTTCTCTGGAGATATTCAAGACCCGCCTGGACAAGGTCCTGTGCAGCCTGCTGTAGGTGACCCTGCTTCGGCAGGGGGGTTGGACTAGATGACCCCAGAGGCCCCTTCCAACCCCAAACATTCTGTGATTCTGTGAAGTCAAGTTGCTCTCTGTCCTTATCCTGTACATGCAACTGAATTTTGTATTGCATAGTGCAAAGAGGACCAACTTCATACAGGATTAACAGAAACTCCCTAAAATACTCTCAGAACATCCTGTGGCTTGTTGATTACAAAAACCTCCAGAGATGCAATAGGAGTTTGAATTCCCTTGTGTTGAAACAGAAACTGAACTCGGGCATCCCACTCTCTGAGCAAAGGCTCCAACCGTTCAGCAGCTGCACAAAAGCAATGCTTCCCTGCCACCGGTGTTGGAAGTGGCCTAAAATCACCTTCGGTTTTGATGGAAATAGCTTATGTCCCTAAGTCCAAGAGAGAGTTTGGGGCTGCAAATTCCAAGTTCAGCCTCAGCAAGGAATACAGCACAAGTGAAATAGATTTTGGTCAGTTTTGTTTCTTCTCTGTTTTTTTTTTTTGATCCAAGTGTCACGATCTCTTTTTAGTTCTCTCTGTACCCACACAGGAGGATATTCTGTCCTTCCTCGTGGGCTGCAAACTCCATGCGGGCACTGTAATCTATAAAAGATAGGTGTCAGAACATTTGGTATCAGTCCAACTTGTGGATCTACACTCAAAATGCCATGATAAGAATCTCTCCCTCACAGGGGATGCCAGGTACCTGCACAGTAAAATGGTGAGGGCCACACTGGTGCTTAAGATAAAATTTGCAGAGAAGCAAGTGATCACCCTCACAGGACATGTCTATGACTCGAGATATTTAGTCCTACGGCGGTGTTTAAGACCAAACCTTACTGGGCTTACTATCAGAAAGCACTTCTACACCTGAATGTAGCTGAGGGTTTCCCAATATAAAAATGCTTCAGCTGCTGACACCCCATCTGGCAGCTGTCCATCCATCCATCCCTCCCTCCCTTCCTCCCTCCCTCCGTCCATCCTCTTGGGAGGGAGGGACGGGAGAAAAGAAAAGAACACTGCCCTTGACGCAACCCATCTGGAAAAATCTCCCTTTAGGTACAGCCCAACGTTCCAAATTACTACCCTGAATGGCAAAAACCCGCATGCTACTGTGGGCAGAGGGATCAGAGTTGGATCAATAAGAATAACAAAAAAGAAAGAGCTGTGTTTATTCAAGATAATGGGCAGTAAAACCGACCTCACTGGTTCACACCTTAAAAGGTGCTGGTCATCTGCTACGACTGGTACCCAAACGAGGTTACTGAGAATGACAAAGCTACTCAAAACTCAGAAATCTCTGAAATTCCATTGGCCAAAATCCCTCCCTGTTTAAACATAACAAATTAGCATGAAGACCCTTTCACCATCAGGATATTAAAAAAAAATGGAGTTTGTTTCACATCTGTCTAAGGGTTAAAGCCACCATAGCATTCCCCTTTCTGCTTCAAACGGCTACCACTGGCAGGACCTCTCTGACTATAATCTATTATAAGATGAGAAAGTATTTATGAATAACGATCACTTTTGCAGGAATGTAAATTTCTATGCAGAAACCAAGGCATGTCTGAGAGAAAGAGCGGCACATAATGAGATTTTGCTGACGTTTCATAATCACAAGGACAGAGTCTAGCACAAGGAGGGGAGGGGAAGAGTACTTGTTTCTCTCTGAAGAAGCAGAAGTGATGCACAGGTCGGTCTGCCTGCTGCCACCACCCTGCCACCAGCACTTGTCTGCCTCCTTTTCCTGCTCGCAGTCCCTCAGGAACTGCTACAGTCACATTCGTCTGGCCTGAGCAGCCCGATACGTCACCCTGTCTACCAGCAACGAGAGTGCAGCATATCCTAAAATGCAGGGCACGGGGCCAAACACGCCCCGTCAGTAGTCGCGCTTGTCTTCAGAGAATAGGGTTTCGAGGCCACAGATTTCAAAATGCAGATGGTAGGGGTGACCCATTATTCCCAGAGGAAGGAAAAGGAAAAAAAAAACCCCAAAGATAAGTATCTGTCATCATTTCGCTATCGCAGTATAATGGCATCACCTTCTACTGGGCTCAGATATCAGTAGAAGCAGCTTGTAACGTCTATGGCTGTTGCTGAAATACATCACGCTGCTGTGCAGCAATCTCTGTACAACGTTAATCAATTCTGCTCGCTGCAGCAGACCATCTGCTTCGCTCACACCGTAGTACGCTAACACCTACTATCTGCTTCCACTGCTGCTGAGCACACTGGGGCATCACAGTACAAGGCAAGCTGAGCCGTGCTGAAAACACTACTCTGCTGACAAGAATTCAGGTAGCTGAAGAACGTACCCTTCTCCTCCCTACACAGGAAGCAGTATGTAAAAAAAATACGTTGGAAAACTGATACACAGTAAAGGGAAATCTAAAAAAATGCATATTCATAATGTGCTGCATCTATGATATCATGCACATATAGCGCTAAAACAGACAATTCCACCTGAGTATTCATTTCCCACATCTTCTGTTTAACGTAGCAGCACCGAGACTGACATGCACATCGCAATTTCACACCAAGCACTGCCTCCCATTCACTCCCCACACACCTACAAACACGGCACGTTCACACCACTGCTGCTCCAACACAGGGCACCAAACACCCTCCTGACACCCAGCAGTCATTCCCCAGCCCAGGCACGCAACTCAGCCGTTGCAACCCGCACCTACAGAGAGCACACAAAGAACACACCCCGCAAACACCATCTCCACCATCTCCCTTCCACAAATCCCACAAGTTGAAGCAAAAGCAACAGAGAAGGCAACGCAGGCAAAGAGCATGCACGGCTCCATCCCTCACCACCCCACCCCAGCAGCTCCCCCACGCCGACAAAATTACAAAGCCAGCCGTGGGTAAGGCATGCCACTATGCGGAATATAAAACATCCCACCACTGCAGGCAGATGTTACTACACACACACACACACATCCCTTCTCTCAGGGCTGTTTGCACCACTGCTCTCCACCTCAGAAAACCTGCTGCACACATTCAGTACAGAAATACGTTCTCAGATACACCTCCCCAGCATTTGGTGCTTTCTAACCTGTGTGTCAAATCCATTTTCTACCGAGCTACTCTTCCTTGGTGGCAGTCCGTCTCCTGCGTTTTCTTGTCCATTAGGAGATTTGAGAGGAATCTGGCTGGAATACAATGGCTTTGTCACCTCCACCTTGCTCCCAAACTTCAGGTAACAGGGCTGTGGGATGGTCCTGGCCGTCGGGACATGCAGGATTGGAGCAGCGCTGTGTACGGGTTTAGGTAGTCCTGATTTCATTTTGGAGGCTACCAGGATGGCTGGCATTTTCTCTTTCTGCTTTCCTAACACGTTTCTGTCAGCAGCAGCAGCAAGAGCAGAGACAGCAGGCAGGGAGAGAGAAAAGGACACGCTGGGGAAGCTGCTCTACACTAAAGCAGACCGGTTTACTGCAGGGATCTCCAAAACCAGCTTAGAATTTAAAACCAACAATAAAACTAATGAACCAACAAAAAAAAAGGGAGGAAAAAAAAGGAAAAAAAAAAACCTAAACCACTTTGAGCCTAAAATATCTCCCAGCTTTCTGCCAGCCTTCCACCTGTTTCCTCTGATTTTATATTCAGTTCTTCACCAGTGTCCTCCTTCCTGTTTCTGCTGTTATTTAACAAGCTTCTTCCTTTCTCTGGCTCACTCCTGTAATTTTCTTCCCTGGAAACGAGAGACTTTCACTCCCTTCTCTTGTCACTGCATCTCCGAAGCGCGGCAGCCTTTCGGAATAAAATAAAAAAGGAACCTGCTGCTGCGTACGCTTCCCCTCCCGTACGCAGCAGAGAGCGAGCAGGATTTCCAGCTTAAGAGGTCTTTCTCCAGTCTTAGCCAAGAAGCAGATGCAGCTCAGTGTGTTAATGACTGATGCCCTTGGATACCAGCCTTAGAGAATCAAGCTTCTTAAGCCTTAATAGCTGTGAGCAGGACTACGATGCTGGAGCAGGAGGAGAAACGTCCACTGCCGGCAAGCTGAAATGATCAAAACCCGCCAGTGGCCACGAAATTTCCCGGCTGCCCCAGTGCCGAGCATCAAAATCTGGAGGGGGGGTGGGGAATAAATAAGCGATCACTCCGCTGTCAGACGGCAGGGAAAGCAGCCGCCACCTCACTCTCCCCTCCCGCAGCCCACCGGGTTCGCGCCCGGCGCTGCCGCTGCTGCTCCGCGCATCCCGCGCGCCCCGCGCATCCCCCGCGCAGCCTGCGCGGGGGGGTGGGACCGGCTCGGCCCGGGCGGGGCGGGGCGGCCCCGGGATTGGCCCTGCCCGCTCGGGGCACGAACGGGAAAAAAAAATTAAAAATTTTTAAAAAATGAATTCAGAAAAGCCCTCCCTCCGCGGGGGGGGGGGGGGCGGCTCCAGCTCCCGCGGGGGCCGGGGACCCCGCTGCTCGGCCCCGGGCGGCGGCGAGATGCTGCGAGGAGGTAGGTGCTTTGTGAAATTCAAAAAAAAACCCGAACGAAACCAAACAACAAAAAAAAAAGCGCTTTCAGCTCAAACCACCTGGAGATGACTCACTGGTCGTTGCCGCTCGGGAAAACGGCCGCTGCCCGCGCCGCCAGGAACCTGAGTCAGCGCCGGGAGCGATCCCGCCCCGTCCCGCCGCGCTCGGCTGCCGGGAGCCCTCCTGCCAGGGGCGCGGGTGTCTCGGGCCCTGACAGCCCCCAGACCCCTCATTCCCTGCTGCCGCACAGCACCGTCCTGGCCGCCCTTCCCACGGCGTGGAAATTCCAGGCACCGAGGGACACCTTCGGACTCGGAAGGGGGTCTTGGCACCAGAACATACGGTGCCACGGCACCTACTTTTCACATGGCCAAAGGCTTTGAGTTACCACATAGGCTCCTTACAGTATATACAGGGAGGGGAGGGTGCCTCAGAATAATATTCACAAAGCCAACACGAGACACGGTGCGTTTTAAAATCACAGCCCCAGGTATCACATTATTTCCCACACAGGGGCACTTCTTTCAGCTCCTTGTTCTCACCTTGCCCAGCGCCCAAAGACCGAATCCCTCCATCACCGCCCGGGTGGCAGGGACAGGAGCGCTCCCAGCAAGCAGGGAGAAGCAATGAACGTACCCTTGAAACATCTGAAATCCAGGCTGGGTGAGCGTCCAGCCCACGGAGCTCCTCGGCAGGACAGAGGACACGCAGCCCCACCGCCCTGCCCCATCTAGGCTGTGAGGAGTGCTCTGAGGAGGAAGGCTGAAGCATGGCTCCGCGACCCACTCCAAGCAGAGCTGGGTCCTGCCTCTTTGACACCCCGACTCTCTGGAAAGTTTTGAACGTGCAAAACCCAGGATTTTACAAATGAGGCTCTTCCCGATAGGAAAATGAGGCCTTTCTGGATTGTAGGTGCCTCCAGGGTTAGGCAGCAGGCTTAGGATAGCATCTTAAATGACTTATCCAAGGTTACGTAGTGAGTAAATGGCAGAACTGGAAATTAAAGTCAGAATGTGTTTGCCGTTCATCATCAACCCTTTGTCAGCATTGCAACGTGGAAAGGTCTCTGTCCATGAACAGAACACAGTGCCACAAGATATTAGCTGTACTGTGTGTGTGGGGGTGTTGTTGCTAGTTTTTATTTTGTTTTGTTTGTTGAGATATCTCACATTAACTGGATCATTTAAACCCAAAAGCAAAGCCTGGACACTCTGTCACTGCAGTCTGCCACCTCTTGCGCTTAGCACTGACCCCTGATGGCGTAATTCGAGTTCCCACAGCACACGTGAAGCTCACGTTGCTAACGGGAGCTCTGGTTGTTGCTGGGATTTTTCAGCACAGCTGCTTTCACACACACCAGCTGTGCAGGCCTCTCTGTATTAACTGGAAGCGGGAAATTTTTTTGTTGTCGTCGTTTTTACGAGTAACCGCTTTCACCCTAGTCTCTTTATCCACTAATCTCAGACTGGAAACTGCACATCTCACTAAGACACCCCCCTGTCAGAACACCACGCACAGCGTCAGCTTAAACACAACTATCGAGAACATTTTAAAGCCCAACCACCTGATGAAGGAAGTCAGATTTGCCATATAAAAGGACCGGCAGTTACGGGAGCAGAAACGTGTCCAACGCTCCCATCCCATTTCCACTGTTCAGTGCTGCTCTCAGCCTCGCTCGCTAAAAGAAGGTTGGGCTGCAGTATGAAAAACTTGAAAAAGATCCAAGTCTGAAAACAGGGCTAATTTTAGGTCTGTAATAAAATATAGTGATGTTTAAAAGCTATTAGAAGATCTAATTGACAGCTTTATGTCCTGTTCTTCACTTACACGTTTTATGAGGTCCAGGCCGCCAATCCCAGACGCTCAGAACTTGCCAGTTTTTGTTGTTCTGTTTTCATCTTGGAAAACTGGCTAGGTTACAGGACACCAAAACAGACACAAAGTTAATTTGAGCAAAAGAAAAGGATTCCTTTCATTGCTCCTTTAACAAGTAGTGAATCTGATCCTTTGACGATGGTGGATTGAGTACTCCACAGCGAGAGAAAACAACTTCATTTCTCGGTGTGCAGCCCTGCCTGCTGAAGTGAAGATGGTCCCTCCTCGACACACTCAGTCTATGCTCCCGACTGTCATTTTGCCATATCAACAACATGGACCCCCTTCTTTACTAAAGCTTAATGTGAATTCCTGATAACACGTGAAGAGTGGCCTAGAACTACCGCAGTAAAAACCAGCTATTTAAGAGAAAAGTTGGCATTAACAATCATCCATTGTCGTCTAATACCTGGAGTTTTTTAATGTCATGCATAATTTTGCTTTATAGACCCAAACACTACAGCGTAATGCCACTAAAATGCAACACACCATACCCAGTGGCAGTGCAGCCATACCACAAGGTCATAACTTGTTACCACGCCACATTACAGGCTGTATCTGTGAAGATGGGCAACACTAATTTTGGCCTGTCTTTGGAAGTGACTAGTGTTGGTGTTGGGTTTTTTTTGTTTTGTTTTGTTTTTTTTTAAATAGCTGATTTCACCTGTTTTTAAGGCTAGGATTTTTAAAAGAAACTACTTCTCTTGGACAGGCAATGGGATCTGGGAACCTGTCTTCCCTATCTTCCTTGAAAAGCCCAATCGGTTTTCCCTTTCCCTGTTTTGAATCCACCCAGTTTCTGGACCTAAGCTATGAGTAAGTATTACCAAAAAGCAGGCAAATTATCCAAACAAAAAGCAAGAGCTTCATCCCTTCCTGCCACAAATGTCAGATAAGCTACTAACCCGCAGAACACCCCCTTGCAGCTTTACATTTGATGAGTATCTTTGCCTGAATAACCCCAACATCCCCCCCTCATCTGCCTGGAGCTCAGCGATCATCCGCCCACTGGGGGAATACGGAGGGAAAAGCACTGTAAACACACACTTTACTTCCCTGTTAGGAAAAAAACAAACACGCAAAAAACCCCGGTGACTTGGCTTATAGGACTGATGTTTAAGCTCAAGAAACGCCACTGCTCAGGATTCAAGCTGTGGCTACGTAGCACCACGTAGCATCATCTCAACTGCCAAGACTCCGGTATCGAGAACTGGCTTCATATTCTCAAAATTTTAGCGAGCAGACTGATGTGAACCAGAGGCCTTAACATATCAGTGGAAACTATTTGAATACTCTGCAGCTGAAGAGCTTGTAGGCAAGTCAGCACATTGCCCAAAACAAAGCCAGTAAACAGAACAAAAACCAGGGTTGACTGCTCTTGAACAGATGAGCTTTATGCACGAGATGAGTGTTTCTGGAACAGTACAACTATTGAAGTCGCCTTTGTTGCTCATACACTATTAATTAACAACTAAACGGGGCCTCTAGACCCAAGTGGAAAGAAAATGCCTATATGGATTGCATGGGGGGACTGCAAGTAAAATTAAAAGCTTTATGAAACGTAGCAAAGGATCAGAGAATCAGATCTTCCTTTCAACTTATGGTTAATACTCATCCTCAGTGAAGCCAAATGTTACATTAGTGTAAGTGGAAAAACTATGCAGAATTACTATATCAATTAGGACACCTCATTAACTGATCTGGTGAATCAGAACTGCTGATGGAACTAAACTCAAGGCTTGAAAATCCCTTGATCAATTCTATCCTCGTCTTTTAGGCACTACAGATGCATCTGAAATCTCCCAGAAAATCGTTTCAAGCCGAGGTGAATATTCCTAAAATGTCACTGTGTACTGCCAATATCAGCAGGCTTCATGGTTCTTACTAAAGTCTTCTCGTCAAACCTGACTGCTGCCAGGCCGGCTGTCCTATAGAACGTGGGCAGATTCAGCCTTGGCACATCTCCATCAACTTAGGAGAAGTTATGACAGGAATAAATATGGACCTATTTTTGATACTGCAGACATTTTGCTCATTCACATCCATCTTCCGTCCCTCATCAGAGTATTGAATATTGAAAAGCCTGATCCCGTCTACAGATTTACATTACCATTTCGTGAAAGAACCCAGAGGTGTCAATGGGATCAAGCTCCTGATTCCTTTGCTGTGTTCCCACAAGAGGAATGGTAGAGGTTAGCAGAGAGGAATGCCAGTAGAAGCATTATATAATTTGGCATCCTCTCGCCACAGCAATCATAATCTGTACATGTGAGTTCTTTATATAGAGTGGAGAGAAAAGGAGGAAACCTTGGTTCAGTTCCCAGTTCTTTTCACAGAAACCTTGTCTGCATTACACTAATTCTGATCTAAAATCCCTTTTGTAATCCCCTGACACATTTCTAATTCACACTGAGTTTAATTCCACCTCAATTTATAACAGTGCCATGTTTTAACAAATGCACAAGCTAAGTTCCACCTGGACCAGAACACCCGTTGCACTCCTTTTCAGCAGACACACAGAAACATTCGCTAGCCACACGAGTGATGCACGCAGGCACTTTCGCACGGTGACACAAAATGGCACCATTTTAAATGTGCATCTTCTGAGCAACGCTCGTATTTAATCCCGTTTCTGTCCCAGGACACTTCATGGTTTTGTAATGTAAGCACGAGCAATAGGAGCTGGCATCACGACTGCACTGAAAGACTTCTCCCACCTCGTTCCAGGCTGGTGTTCTTTTATTTCCTAATGCATTTGTCATTGGACTACATGGACATTTTACACAAATCTAACTCTGGTAGTGCTTCACTCAAAAGCTACACAAGCTTCTACTGTCCTAGCAAATGCATTTTGATCAACATCCACATCTTTGATTTCCTTGTGTTTCCATTGCTTTTGGATCTGTAGCCCTATCAGTTTCTCAGAATCTAATAAAAACTGGGCTCAGCTGGCTGGAGACCGATGCACTGAGAGGGGCTCTGTGATTGGCTTTGAAAAGATCCACCTCTGACTTTACATGCAAAGTTCTTTCCTCAGACTTCAACTCATCAGGAAAAGGAGTGAAAGGGCTGGGGAATGCAAGAGCTTATTTCAGTTAATGCTTTCTGCAGTGCCGTAGGATTTAGATGCATACCGTAGGTCTGTACCGTAGCCACAGCAGTGACCCATGTGTAAAACATACACGCATGAATAATCTTTACGATCCTAACTGAAGAGCTTTGTCATGCCAACCTATAGCTCACCTTGACTTACACATCTCTTAACATCTGTGACCGTAAGCAGAGACATCATCTTTCCATGCCACTAACAGCACTTGGAATAAATATTTCAACATCATTTTAGAAAGGTCCTTGCAAATCACTTCTTCCCAAGAGAGATGTGCATCTGGGTATTCTTAATCTATTCATGTGTCCTTTGTTTCCACAAGGTTAACAGTAATAGCTCCTACATTATTTTATGCCTGATCTGACATTGCCTATGGCTTCACGTATCTGGAAAAGCAAAGAAAACATCTGTGACTAATGAGAATATCACAGAAGGAAGGTGATGATGATCCAAATACCATAAACTACTCTTGACTTTCAGAACCACCCAGTTAAGATGAAATATGAAGCGGAGGACCTAAAAAAATGCTCTCTTCCCTGCGCTACTATTCTCCCTGCCTTCTCAAGAAGTGGCAGGGGAAAAAAAATCGACCACTTACAAACTAACAATCTCATATCATCAGGTAGCCACCTCCTGTAACCTTGCTGTCCTCACTGGCACGTTTCAAACACACCTGCTCCATCACCTGAAAGAGCTGTCAGAGCGTAAAGGGAGAAACCATCTGAGAAGTGGATGAGGAGAAAAGGCTGTATTTCCAAGTCTCTATTTCAACTGGATCTGCTTAAGCATTCCAGCCCAGCCTCAGCTGCCATCAGCCTCTCCCACATCAGCAGTTTTGAACAAACACAAATTGGCCAAATTATCATTAAGCAACTTCAGCTATTTTGTAAAGTGCAAAGTATCACTATTCAAACTAAATGTCAGAGTGAGATTGTCACCTGCCCTAAATCATCGCTCCTCTACAGCCAACATTAGAAATTGACTTCCAAATTAGAAATATTTATAAAAAAATCTTCTTTAGATAACTATTCCAATCCTGTCCCATATTCACATTATCTCCCTTCCCAGCAGTACATATTACCAATCAATTTGTATTAAAAAAATGCTCTCATATACTGAGCCCAGGCATCCAACTCAGGTGACGATGCAGAGCGCAGTGCTGGAGCCGTGGAAGCCGTGCTTACGGTGCTCACCCGCTGCCAGCCAGATATCAGAGAACAACCAATATCGTCCCACACTTGCAGGCTTTGCCAGGCACACTTCACAACCAAGGTCTGCAGGCTGCCACTTCGTCTCGAGATGCCAAAAAAAGAAAGCATTCCCACAGGGCCACCATTCAGGAGCAGTTCACTGCTGGAGGTCACCTGCAGCGCACCATATAATGTCACAATGATTAATTGCAATGTTAGAAACACCAGCTATTTCTGAACGTGTTACCAGGAAAAAAAAATACACATATATAAACCTAGATTGTTCACAATGATACAAAAGGAAACACAGAAAGTGCCTAACACAATGCCCCTGTATGAATGTTGCCAACCTCCACGGCTCCTTTAAAGAAAGATTAGTCCTGATTTGATGTTTACGGAACACAAAAGCACATGCTTAGCAGCTAAAATTTGGGGTACACTAATGGTCCTACTGAAATTCTTAAGTCAAAAATTTCAGCAAAACGTCTTCAGATTTACACAGATGTAACTTGAGTCACCCTTCCGCTCAACAGCCATGACCATTCTTGTGAGTCAACGTCCAAAAAAACCGATCTGCCACCTCCACCTCCAGTGTGATGCTCCATCACTGGGCAACCTGAGGATCATTGCTCCAGGAACTGTGGAAAAACAACAGAAAGCACCGGTTCATTTTATATTTAAAAATCACATTTGAGGGAGAGGTTTACTTGCACCTGCCAAACATCACACTCGGTTTTAAACCAGAAAGCTTCAAAGATCCCTTTGCGAGGAGACGTACAGGAAACAGTTATTCTTTAATCTCTCTATTAATTTCATACAGAAGACTGAAAACTAAAGAGCTGCAGGGCCACCACGCAGCCTCAGGCATGGCAGTATCAAGCTTCCCTTTCCAAATTCCACATATTTCCTTTGTTCTCTCATTCTCGCAGTAGCAAACTGATAAATAACCCTCTTCTTGTTTTAATACTCATTTTTTTCAAGCTTTTGTAATATCAGCCACCCAAAAATGACATAAAAAAATAACAGAATGTTGTCCTAATATTTTGTTTCATACCAAAACAAAGGAGGTTCCCAGTGTAATGACTAATGGTGTTTGTTGCCTTAAACAGCTTTGCTATTTCAACATTTAACCGATTTTACTTTTGTAAGGTGACAGGATATTATTCTGTCCAAAGATTTCCTGCCATCCTGAATTTTACCCGTGATGCTGTATTGAGCTCCCACTGTTTAAAGCTACAGAATAACGACCTGACAGCACTGCATCTACCTCACACATGCCATCATCTGACTTTTAATAACGCTACTGTCAGTGTTTGGAATATTTTGGGAAGGGGTCAGTGTCAAAACACCACAAAGCCCTAATACGCTGCATCACCCTCAAGCAGATATGGCTGATGTTTCTCACCAGAAAACAAACAACAAACAGAAGGCATAGCACTAAGACATAATTTTACTGTACTTCATATTTCCTCTCGCCATTTTAGTAGTAAGATCATTGTAATATACAACCTTTTTTTTAGATAGATGGAAATCAACTGCTGGAATGCTTTTCTGTGTTCTGAAGACACAGTCACCTCCTGTGTGAGAATTAAGATGAGCTCTGTTTATTCCAGCAGTAAAACAACCTGTATTCAAGCTAGTCCAAGATAAAAAAAGAAAGACAAGCGCCTGGAAACTCAAATGAGTCCGCTGTAAAAGCAGTCAATCATTCCTGTCACAACATTAGCATATTATTGGCTGTTGGCAAATGGGTCAGCTTGTCGTTGGCAAAGTACTTATCAGATGCTCTGTTCCCTTCTATCCCGGTTGGCGCATGTAACGACGACGTTACAGATGCTGAAAGAGATGCTGCTGAATTTCAAAACGCATCCATCTGTTTAACTACCTAAAATGACTTCAAATAGTTGACTACAACAAACACATCTGCTACCTCACCACATTAAAAGAGATCATCTGGAAAATAACGGTCAAATTCTAAACCTTTTCAGATAGTAATTCCCAATGAAGTTTCAATGCACGCGTAACATCTGTTCCACCTTCAATTCTACTTTGAGGCTTTGCACCTCTGGCTTCCTGAAGAATCGACCTTAGTCATAACCAGCTCTATATCTCTGACCTCACCGTTAAGAGTTTTCTTGAGGAAAACATCACTGGGCATCCATCTCTTCACCCTTGTCACCCCCCACAAGAGCATATACTACACCTACTCTCAAACGATATCCAGTATGGAACCATACATCAAGTCCATTTGCTAACAGAAAGACTTCGGACAGACATCCCCACTGGCAGTGTGGTGGCAAGGAGTTGTTAACGAGCCAGTCAAGCATAGGAGATGACAACTGCATCTCTAAGAAGTGAAACAACGTTAATTCTAACTGAGAAGCAATTATTGTATTCCACTCTCTCTCTACAAACTGGAGTGAGCTCAGCAGGACGGTCGGGCCTGGAGCACTCCCCCTGGGAGGAGAGGCTGAGGAACAGGGGTTGTCCAGCCTGGAGAAGAGATGACTTCAGGGGCACGTAACAGCAGCCCCTGCTATCCGTGGGGAGGTTATCAAGAACACAGAACTGGGCTTTACAAAGCAGAGCCCAATGGGAGGACAAGGGACAACAGGCATAAACTGCAGCAGGAGGTTCAGGCTGGGTACGAGGAGAACCTTGCACTGCAAGGAGAGTCTGGCAGTGGCACAGGTTGCCCACAGAGGTTGTGCGGTCTCTGCCCTCGGACGTTTTGAAGGCCCAACTGGATAAAGCCTTGAGTAATATGGTCTGATCTCATACCTCACCCTGCCTGGAGCAGAAGGTTAGTCTGGAGACCTCCTGGGGGCCCTTCCAATCTGAACTACCCCAACGATCCCTGAATAAAAGAAAAGGTAAAATAAAAGCTAAAATAATAATAATAAAAATATCCATTAGGATCCATTGGAAGAACCTAAAGTGAAAATCAGCTATGAACAATAATCTGGCCCGTCACAAGAAAAGGCTTAGGCAGGAGGTCCAGCAGAGGATACCAGCAGATCAGATTTTAGGAAGCAAACTGTAGCACATGCTTAAGTGGGGTGTTTCTTTCAGTTCCTCTCCCACATCTCTCACAAATACCAATGTGTTATCACTTCAAACTATGAGAACAGATGCTTACATTTGCAATTTACATGAACCTAGCCTGCATTAACAGTGATTTTGACACAAAATGCAAACCACCATGCATTTTTTTCACCCCAGGGTATAATGTACGTGTAAACTGCAGCACTAGGACATCTCCGTAAGTCCTTGGCTACCCACTGCATCCTCAGTAACATCCTTACGGCATCCAGATTTCATCGGCAGAGCGCAAGTAGAGAGCTGGCGTAACATAAGGCAGGAACCAGAGCAGCACCTTCCACCGATCGGAGGCCACCAGAAAGGCTGGCAAGAATGCAGGGAGATACTAGAGATGGCACTCCAGGAGTCTGCCATACCCACCTGAGAGGCAAGGAGAACACACGAGAGAGGTGCTCTGGCTAGATGCAAACGAAGTATAGGTTGACACAGACTTGCAGTAAGATAAATTACTATTTGATACACAATATGAAAGGAAGACCTTTAACGCGCATCACTTCGCTGCAGCACTAACACTGTTCTGTATGTATATAAATGAGAAACAAAATTTTCCTTGCTTTAAATAGCTTCTGCAATTAATAGCAGTTAGCTGGTTCCTGTATTTTTCCAATTACAGACACTCGGGATAAAGTGGCTTATTAAGTTACCTCATGCAATTCTGGACCGCCTAATGTTAGAAAAGCAATCTGAGGACGAGCTGCTACTTCTAATTACCAGAATTAAAAACCGAAATAGCAATGTTCACTTTTAAAAATGAGATTATTTCCCACCGCAGGCATAACTGTGCATTGCTCCCCCCTGCCAACAGTTACCACTCTCGTCTGAGGATTCCTGGACTGAAACTTTGAACATAGAAATGTCATCATACAGAAAACCTCTCAAAACATTTTGGGTCACCATTTTAGGTCTTTCAAAATAAACTCATTTATTTATCCTTGGCCAATTACCTTTTAGCCCCCCTGCACAGACGCAAGCTATTTGTGTTTCTATTTTGTCTTTTCATTTTCAGACAACTGCATCCATTTCCAGAATCCTCATCAGGTTTCCACCATGATGTTAGGAAAACAAATTCTTCGGGACAATATCGCTGCTAGTACAACAATAAAAAATCACAACTGTGTATGAATATGCATATGCATGCGTGCACAGGCACACGTATTGCGAGCTGAATAAAAACGCGGTGATGCCCAATCTGGCCTGAGCAAACCAGAACAGCATTTCGACATAAACAGGAAAAGGTTCGACACTGTTTGCAACCCAGCATCACAAAGCCAATTCCCATTTCTCTTCCACTGTGCTGGACAAGCATTTCCAATTCAAAGGAGTAATTAGCATACCGTATAAAAATTGGAGCACAAGCAAATACCAAAGCTTTAACCTTGCATTAGCACAGATCAATCAGAATCCATCACTATAAGCCCACCAGGAGCACTTGCTGCTCAAACATCCTGGAGTGCTGGGCTGGGCAGCACTGTGCCTGCACCACTCGTGTTGCTCACAGGAAGCTTCAAACCCCACTAGGGAATAATTAAATCTCAGGTATAATTTTTATAAACACCATCATCATTTTATTAAAGCTGACTGAGATTTCCCACTCTAATACCTCCTTCTCAGCTGCTGATCATTCTGTCAAACTTCAGTACTCTGGTATGAAGCACACAATGCCAGAGCTCACCTCTGGCTGAAAATTTTGGGATGTTTTAGCCAAAATGCCAGAGCTGAGGTAGAAGGCTATGTCGTTACTCAACCACGTACAAAAGGGCCAGTGACCTTTGCTTTGACAAGCTCTGGCACTCCAGAGCTTCGAACAAGGAGCTCACAATTAAGCAATATAGTGACATCTATGTCAGAAAGAAGTTTAACATGGTTTCTCTGAAAACACACTCACAACCCAGCCAATTTAAAAGTCACTTCATTTTATACACGCTCCGTAAGAACATTTAAATTCAGCAGCTGAGATCTGCCGAGCCCAACCTCCTGCATGCTTCCCCTCTCCGCTCCCACAAGCGAGGGTGCTGCTCGGTACCAGAGCCCTGGCTGAACCGAGTGCTCCCCAGCTCTGCAACCGATATTTTGAACAGTTGTATATAAAAAAACCCTTCTCCTTCCACCAGTGCCAACGATGTTCCTGTTGGTTCACAAGTGCTATGAATGACAACACTACCTGTGCCTAATTCCAAAGCTGAGTTGTACCACGGTGGAATAAGCAAGATGAAGAACCAAACGAGAGAGGAACATAACAAGGCTCAAGGAGGGAACCTGTAAGTGGGGTTGAGAGCATGGACTATGGAGGAACATGGAGATGGAAACTGCTTCCAAAGAACAACGTCTGAAGAGCGGAGCCAACAACCGTAACAGGACTGGGATGAACACCCAGGTATAAAAAAGAGATAGCATTAGGATATGGAAGCTCTGAACTGATAAAATACTACACAGTGTTTGCCCAATAATCAGGTTCATATTTTATGCACAGAGCTGGTAAAATACTTTTCACTTTCCCAGTGTTTCAGTCCCTTATTGTTATAATTGAGATTATACCATCCCCATAATCCACCAAATCTCATCCAGACATGAGGTGAAGGTACATTACTGCCAATACAGTATTTCGGGATTGTACTGATCGGCTCTGCTCACTGTGAAGGACCCAAGCGGCAAAATCCATGGGGGCAGGAGGAAGAGGAAATAAGAAATTTGTGTTTAGAGAGGAATTAAGTGCAATAACTAAAGCTTAGAGTCTCACATACCGTTCTTTTTTAATAGAACACACTCTTAAATAACCACTGCTAATTCACTGCTGTACAAGGCCAACATAGGAAAACCAGTATATGATCATGCCCTTAAAAACTGTATCATCACGACAAAAACATGTCACAAAATGCAAAAAGCAGACACCTAGGACATGTTGCTTCTGGCATTTCCTAAACCCTGGATCCTTAACCTTAGCATTTCAGCAGTTGTAATATTCTTTTAACATTTTGTGTTTGTTTAAGGAATTTGATATTGGTTCCCAGTGTATATTAGACAGTATATCAAAGGACTTCAGGAACCTGCACAGAAGATTGACAGTGACTATTCGTGACCTGGGAAGCCCGCAGAACTGCCCGCAGCCCACACGCCCATCCCTGTGCCCCACACAAACACCCCGGTAGCCTGCCCCAAGCCTGTCAGCATGGAGGGGATGCACACCCCTCTGATCACCAACCCGCCACAGGCACAGCAGCAGCCTCAGGTCGTCGTCTTACAGCGATGCTGGGATAAGTCCCACACACCTCGCTCTCTCCAGGGAAGGAGCAGGCACAAGACCAGCTCTCGCAGCCATATATCTGAAGAGAGCGAGAACATATTATCAGCTCAGCTAGGATCACCACCCAGCAGTGCAAAGACACCAGCTGTAAAAGGCGTGCTCCAGCGACCGTCACACCCTTCGCTGCAACTTCCCTCCGTCAACCGACAGCCAAGCCCTTTCCGCACGTACGTACAATGTCACCTGCAAATGGGTCACCAAACCTCTGACCCAGACCCAGCTCCACATGACAGCCTGGCATCTAGTCAGCCAGGCTTGGCAGTCACGTCCGGCACCGGCTTTCTGAATAGCGAGCAGGCAGGGGGAACAAATAGCAGATGGCTTTCCCTATCTCCACAGCAATTTAATCGCAGTGGTCTTGACGACACTGACGTGCTCCATGCCATCTACCGCACCTCGCCGGCCGCGCTGCAAGGTGAGCAAGCTGCTCCCTTCCAAGGGCAGCCCTCGCGACCGGCCAGGCTGCAGCGCTTCAGCAGCGTTGGAAGGGTCCGCAGCCAGGACACACGCTACGCTTACTCAGCTTGAACTTCAGAACGAGAACAGAGCAAGACAGATCTGACCGGTTCAGGAAAAAGGAAGAGCGCTTTATATCACAGGAGAGCTGCGACGTTGGAAGTCAAGAGCGTGGGATGAGCACCCGGCGCTGCCGCCGAGCTACCCTGCGAACGTGGGCAAGCCGGCCTGACAGCTTGGCTAACGCCTCGAAACGGGCTTCCCAAAATAGAAACAAGTCAAATGAGTTGCTGCTTTGGAAATGTATTTCTTTGTTTTCTTTTTATGAACTGTAAAACCAGATAAAAATGCCTTCACGCTGTCCAGGGAACTGTGACAGCTACGTTAACAGGAGGCCCTCAGATACCGAGATGTTACCAGACAGAGATTTCATTTAAACACGGGAGTAATCTCCACTGCAGTAGTCAATGCTGGTCTATATTTGTGTCAGATACCTAAAGCCAGGCTCCTCTGCAGTGAAGGGGATGTGAAGATGCCTTTACGTGGGCAAACCCAAAAGGACGGCAAAGGCAGCAACTCTCCTCCTAGCAAAGAACAGAGACTACTAACAGCATCACCTTTTACCAGCCTCAACTGGAACTAGGAAACAAACAAGAAAAGTTTAAATTGGTCATGGGTTTGGGCTCCTTAGCAAGACGAAACTAAAAAACCCAGAGCACCACAGTTGATTTTACATTTCCTGAAAGGTACAGCTAACACCAGTTCTCCAGGCTAGTCTACAAACGGGGCTTCTTTGACATATCTGGGGACTGCTACAAATGGGTGCAGCAGCAGTGAAACTAAACAGCTATAATTAATTCCAAACCTGTATAAATCACAACAGGGGAGCAGCTGGAAGTGGGGACAGGGAACCAAAGTTTGACAAATGGAACAGATAAAACTATTGGAAAAAAACTTTGGGATGTGTAAGCAAGCTAATGAAGAGTAGAAATAGATAAATAAAGTTTAATAAACAGATTACATATAAATATATACAAAAAGCTGTGTCTTTTGATGTGAATATCTGTTTTGTTTTCTTGTTTCTAGCACTGCTGAGTCCCAGACAAACCAGATGAAGAGTGGACAGGGTTATGCAGATAACGTTGTTGGCGAAAGGAAGAAATAAAGGAAGGTTCTGTTTATCTTTCCTCTTGCTCTCAGTATTTTGATTCCCTGCCCCATAAGCAGGAGGGTGAGGGGACTCTAATGCTATTCGCAACTCTGAAACTTGGTTCTGTTCTCCTGATACAAAATCCCCGCAAAATGTTCATCCTCCTTTCCGTGTTACGCTTTCCCACCTAGAGCCAGAGAACAAAGGGCAGCGGTTTCCATTTGTGTGTCTGAATACAGGCACACACACACGAGCCCTTGTGTGGCAGAGCTGTGCTAGGAACAGATAATTACGGCAAATAAAAGGCAGCTCTGCATATAACAATGTGGAAGCAAATTCAATTGCTAAGGACATTGGCTGAAAACAGACCTCGGAAACAAAGAACCAGCTACATTAGAGCAATCTTTCATACTCGTATAAAATAAGTAATTGAGTCATGGACAGGGTAAAGCCTGGGAGCACAAAGAAAGATCACAAGTTGAAGCTGGAAACTGTCCCAACGGTCCCATATTTCAGCTTCCTCTTTGCGTGCTATTCTTCCCACTCAGGGCTTAAGCATGGCACCAAAGCTCGTTATTAGTCTGTAATCAAGGCCATTAGAGCTCTTGAATTCAACCTGAAGACGTACTCAGCAGAACCTGGCAAGGCAGCAATAATGATCCCCTTGGAGTAATCAGCGTATTGCTTCATCAGAGGCTGATAGAAAACGGTCTCTTTGTGCCAAGGGGCCTGCAAGAGGGCTCACTCGAGAGAAAATGTTATCTTACACACTATAAATACACGAAAATAAGATTAGAGGCAACTGTTGTGACAGCAATTAGCTTACCACATCAGTACAGCCCCTCACGCTCTGCCCAGATTTTCAGCTCGCTAGTGACTCGGAAGCGAGAGTGACATTGCCGAAGCTCCTACTTCTGTGCATTTCCCGTCCGCTTCTGTTCTCCGAGGACTGCCCTCATCCTCACCTGACTTCACTCTGGCTATCAGATACACAGCCGAGCATCCCTCCAGTATTTGTGAACCAGGGCAGAACAGGACAGCTTGTTTACTGCCCCAGGTTAACTCTATGGCACCGCAGCAAACGTTAATCAGTAGCAACATTAGCAGAAAGCTAGATGTTTGAAGTATTTCCACTGAAAATCAAATGTAGGCACTTGGCAGTGTTCACTCCTGCCCTATTAGATATTATTAATAATGCTAAGCATTCGGTAAGATAATTGTCTGCATTCGTTACTTCCAGTAGGAAAGAAGCCACTGAGTAGGAGAGAAATAACCATTTTTCACGTTTCTCTGGGTGTGGATATTTGATACAGTTATTTCCCAGATAACCCAGTGGGTTATTTTTATTTCTACTGTGTGCAGTTGCCTTAGCCATGAATGAAGATCCAAAAACTGGTGCCAACTACAAAGCAGCTGCTACAATATGCAAGAGATGCGTACGGCCACGCTGCAAACCGCGACTACTAGCCATAAAGCTATTGATGGGCAAAGTATGGTCTATTTCTTCAAGAAAAACAGAAAACGTCAGCACGCTAGCTCGCCTCACAGGCAAAACTAGGCTGGGCACTCTCAAGAGCTGGGGATAACGTATTTCCCCTGAGATAAAGTATTTTAAAATATAGGTAACAGGAGACAAAATCCCTGGGCAGTAACTCCCAGATTTGAATGAGGACGTACAGAAAACCTAAATGAAGATTTTTGTGCTGCCATTAGTTCTTTCAGCTGAGTCTCTGGAAGCACTTCCCAAGGATGACTCCGTGAGATATAGCAAGTACCGAGTGATGGGGTGACAGAAGTCTATATTCTTTGTACCTGTTACGAAAGGCCGACCTCTGCTGAGATTCCTACATTACGGTGACTAGAGAGGGCTGGCTGCTGCCACCCTGGAGCAGCACCGTGTGGCCCAAGGTCACGGTGGAAGGGAAGGAGGCGGCCACACCGTGGCCAGGTTGCGTGCCCACGTCCCGGCCACCTGTGCAGAGCAGGGGTGGAAGGCTGCACCCTTCCAGGGGACGGCCCCGGCACCCCGCAGGACACTCCCACGCACACTCCCACTCCCAGATGGCCTCCAAACGTCCCTTCCAACATAAATCATTTCAGGATATTAACAATTAAGCCACAGAGCCCAAATCTTTGCCTGCCAGTCAGGAGCACAAGTCCCTGTCTTCTTGTAAAAGGCAGAGAAAAAAAAAAAAAAAAAGGAAAAGCACCCCTCATAATCTGAATAAAATCTTCCTGTTCCTACAGCAAAAGTCACCTCAGCATTCACAATCCCGCCCATGGGTTTGCTCTGCTGACAGCTCTGTGTTTACACCTGCTGCTTTTCCTCACCCGGAGTCTGGCAGGCAATAAAGGCAGGAATGGAAATCATCTGCGAGCGGCCAAGCAGCCAAAATTAACTGGAACCAGAGAAGCAACAGTGCAACGAAAGGCACGGGCAATGTCACGGGCAAACGAAGAGCTAACGTTTCCAGCTCATCGGGCTGTTGGGATTTGTATTTTGTTCTTTGCTTATGATTTGGAAGATGGCACTGGGACTCCACTAATTCAGAGGAGGGGAAAAAGCCACCACAGAGCTTCAATCCAGTTCAGTGACAAGTTCCATTAAACTTGAGAACCTCTCGTTCATGACATTTTCCTTCCAAGATACTAGTTTGAGGGTACACCATCCCACCTACCCTTCAAATCTACGCATTGAGGAGCTAATTGGTTTTGCTTTAAACCCACCGAAGTGAGGGAAGAAACACAGTGACTTGCAGCAGAGAATTCTCTCAATTTCTGCCCTTCCTGGAAAGAAAAGATTGGGCAAAAAGGTTAATCAGATTAATTGAACCGTGTTAGAGACAGGGACCAGAGTGTAGTAAGCCCTCAGGTGACCATCCGCATTTACATGTCTGCAGTGACTCAGTAAGCTCCCAGCAACATGGCTATTAAACAGCCACTTCTGAAGCCTAGCACAGAGAGACGAGGGCTTTTTTGCTTGCCTGCTTGCTTTTAATAACAGAGATACAATCCTTATATTCTGTAACTTACAATTTTCGTATCAAGGTCTTTTACAAGAAAATTTAATACCAATTTGCGTGTCCGTCCCATCTCCCAACGCTGACTCGCAGGCAGGACTGACATGCTGGAAAGACTGACAAAGTCACTAGGAGCTGCTGCGTGCCCCGTCCCTAGAGCACACCTGACCCCAGCTTCCCATAACGCAGGCCTTGAGGTGCTGCAGTTCACAGCAAGCCACGTACAGGCAAAGCAAAAACCAGTGGCACTCTACCAAAAACCAGCGCAACAGCCCGCTGGGAACTGCAGTGGTCCAGGCTCTGCCCCTCCACCTCAGCTGCCCCACCGCAGTCAGTCCCGCAGCCGCGACCCTCTGCTGCTCCCAGCATAAGTCACCCCACGAGTCACGGCCCTCCCTCAGCCAGTACATCCCCAAACCCGCCGAAACGTGACCTGCTCTTTTGTGAGGCTGCCAGGTCACCGTGACGAGTTGCTGGAAGAGCTGAATCACCCGTTTTCCAGCACACTCGCTGCTGTCATTGTCCCAGGTCTGAAACTGTCCTTGCCTCGTCTTCTCACCACGTCAGCCTGCGCAGAGCCGGTGTCGAGGCTTCTGGCACCCCTCGAGGCTGCATTACCGGGTGGAGGCATTCGGAGAAAGGGTGGGGAGCAGAGCTCTGTGGGCAGGGGGCATCACCTGAGAAAAAAGAAGTCCACCGAACTCCAAAGAAGAGAAGTCAACGGACAGCCAAACTGTACTATGAGCACAGACAGTCCTCCGAGTCTGTTAAAGGCAAATCCTTACTAACGGCTCAATTAAAGTTAATAATCAACCCCCTAGGCCGGGCTTTTGGGAGAAGACAAGTCCCAGCTACCACGCTAGCTCAGCAGTCTCACCCTACAGAGAGATGAGCAAAAATAAATCTGATTCTGACTGACAAGCCCCTGATTCACATCTGAGGCTGACATCTAGCTATAACATCAGGTAAGTGCAGGATCAACGTAGGAAGTATCAAAGGGGATAAGATATTGTACAGGACCGATTCTTCTCTCCCTCAAAGGCAAAAGATCTTTTAAAAAAGCATCAAGAACCAAAGGATGTAAAATCCAAAATGTAAATTTTTTTTTATTTAATTACTCTTTTAAACCAAGTGTTATGCTGAGGAGTAGTCTCACAGCACTGAAATGACTGCAAATGGCACAACTGATAAATATACGCAGCTCTCCCTTCCATGTGTGCGGCTCAAGGCCACAGTTCTGAGCCAGACCACACAGGTTTGTCTTCTCCTTCCTCTAGTCCCTTTGCTCTCACTCCTTAATCCCCAGACAAATCTCTGGTCCTCATGCCACACTGTCCTTAACGAATGCCGTGAGGCTGGGTTAACGTTTCCCTTCTGGCCTGCAATAATACAAATTACACCTGTACAGACCCCATCACCGCCTGTCTGGTTATTTCTCAATGTGTTTTACCCAGGCCTGCCCAAAGGAAACAGGCTTCCCTGTTTCCCTTCCCAGCAGGCAGGAACAGTGAAGTGATCCAAACATCAGGCTGGGAATAGTCTAAGAAAATGCTTCAATACCAGTAATTTTTTCACCCAAGCTGAAAGAAACAGCATGAATCACAGAATCACACAATGGTAGAGATTGGAAGGGACCTCTGGGGTCATCTAGTCCAACCCCCCTGACGAAGCAGGGTCACCTACAGCAGGCTGCACAGGACCTTGTCCAGGCGGGGCTTGAATATCTCCAGAGAAGGAGACTCCACCACCCCCCTGGGCAGCCTGTTCCAGGGCTCCGTCACCCTCAGAGGGAAGAAGTTCTTCCTCATGTTCAGACGGAACTTCCTCTGCTTCAGTTTGTGCCCATTGCCCCTTGTCCTGTCACTGGGCACCACTGAAAAGAGTCTGGCCCCATCCTCCTGACATCCACCCTTCAGATATTTATAGGCATTTATAAGGTCTCCTCTCAGCCTTCTCTTCTTCAGGCTGAACAAGCCCAGCTCCCTCAGCCTTTCCTCGTAGCAGAGATGCTCCAGTCCCCTCACCATCCTCGTAGCCCTCCGCTGGACTCTCTCCAGTAGCTCCTCATCTTTCTTGAGCTGGGGAGCCCAGAACTGAACACAGTACTCCAGATGGGGCCTCACTAGGGCAGAGTAGAGGGGGAAACACCTACTGCTAGAGTTTTGCAAAAAGCATGTCTTCTCTCCACCACCCTCACTGCAAACCACGTACTTTGGGCCTAGCCAGCTATTTACACTGCTGTCAGCAGGCACCTTCCACACTGTAACCCAACCTCCGCTGCGACACTAGCTGACCCTGCGTCCCGCGCTAAAGCAGTCGCTCTGTCAGTCGATCGCTCTCATTGACATGACAGAACCACCGCCGCCACTTTTCGCAAGACTTCTCCTTCCTTCCCGACAGCCACACGAGCAAAGCTTCTTCCCGTCGCGCTCCCCAGAGCCAGGCTTGGAGCACACTTCTCCCAGGGGAAGAGGAACCTTTCTACAACTTAGGAAAGGATGATTTCTAAATGTTTCAAAAACAAAACAAAAAAAAGTCCATGCCATTATAAATAGCCATTTGGAGGCATAAACTGGAGTTGGGCACATCTTCTCTTCATAAGCAACATGCACATTCTGGAGAAAATCCGTAAGAGACACACAAGTCCAGCCAAAAGCAGGGAGGGCCTTTGCTAAGAAGACAGGATGAGGCGCTTAAGCGTATGTATTTGAAGATGAGAAGGCTACAGGGGGGATCTTCTTGTGCTGTGTAAGTACCTTAAGGGGGATCACAAGGATCTGGGGGATGGATAAATTTGAACTAAGCAGCAACACAAAAACATGTGGACAATCCTAGGCTTTAAAATAGAAGTAACTTATATTAAACAAAACTGTGGTGATTTATCCAACGTGGGCCACTATCTAGCCATGTGGAATTTTTTGTCTAGGAGACCTCTGCAGCATATGAATCATGCAAGAGCCAAGAAAATAAAGAGAGATTGCTTGGATACCAGTGATATCTATGGATATGTATGGGATTAGATGTTTAAACATGGTAATTTTGCTTATGCACAGGGCTTATGTTTAGCATTAGTAAGGTTTATTTTTTTCTCTTCTCAGGTTACTACAGGGAGTTGAGGAGATGGAGACTTCACAGAGATGATAAGAAAAAAACGGATATAGTCTTGACAAACGGATGACAAGGAATATTTTTTCTAGAGCTCAACTGTACACAATAATTTCTAACACACGTACTGGTGGTGTTGAGTTGACGGTTGGGCTTGATGATTTTAGAGGTCTTTTCTAACCTTAATGATTCTTTGATTCTATCAAGGACATAGTTATCACACCATTCTTAAATGACAGAACGGGAGCACAAGAAGTTAAAGTATCTCCTGCCTGCCTGCCGAAGTCTAACCTAAGCTCAGCTCAACACGATGGGATTTTGTAGGTCTAGCTCTGTGGGTGAATGGTACAAAAGTGACATTACACTGAGAGCTTATTTCATTTACAAAGGCTTTAAAGAAATTTCTTCACCAAAAGCCGATTCCACCAAGGAGGTCGGATGGGGAAAACGCACATATCGTAACACAACGCTATGTAAAGTTAACCAGTGCCAGTGCTCAGCGACGCCAGGTCCCGTTGATGCCCTCTGACAGTGCTGGGCACCCCAGTCAGCGCATCCTGCTGAGAACTGGGGTACGGCACCAGCGCAGGCATCGGGTTTAGGGACCCCTCCTGGTTCCTGAACCCTGCAGCCACCCCTGTGCATTGGGCCCTGCCCCAAAATCCTGAGATTCTGTTCCCAACATACTCTAAAAGTTAGAGCAGTACAGGTTAAGTGCTTGAAATTCAGGGTTTCCCCTTGGTCGGAAAAGGGAGCAAAGGAGAGCACTAACAAGCACCTCACTGGGGTTAGGAGTCCATCACCTGGAAGGTCTTGTATTTCTCTTTTACTGGCAAGTTCGTACATGACCGCAATAATACATTTTAAAGGAAACAACTGGATCTCAGATGGTGAGATTTCATGCAAAATGTCTCACATGAAAAGAGCCAAAACCAAATCTTGTCTAAAAAAAAAAATAAAACCCTACAAACCCCACAGAAAGTAAGGCCAGCATGGATTGGTGCCAAATTCAGCCAGCTCCCCAGCTGACTCTCCTCAGTACAACCATCGGCAACACACAACCGTCACTGAAGTACACGTAAGCCACGGTCACAGCACAGCAGAAAACGTCCGTCCCCATCTCCACCACCTCAGCTGCCGACTGCCCCAGAGACAGAGCTGAGCTGATGTGGAGGAGGGCTGAGAGTCAGGCCCACGAGTCAGAAAATGATAAACCATCCTTCCTCAAACCATCTCAGTACATGAAACAAGCAGGGTAAAGGAGAGAGAGAAAGGCACAACCCCCCAGAACGCGGCTGCGGCACAGTTTTGTACGCAGCCGTCCCGGGCGAGGTGCTGGCAGCAGGGTCTCTGTGAGGAAAGGCCAGGGCCACCCTGTGCCAGCTACGGCCAGTGTCCCCTCCATGTTTAATGGCAATTTAAAAACTAACTCTCTTTCAGAATAATGCAAAATTCTTCAGAAATCACAGTTACCTGCATCACAGCACATCCCCGCGCGATGGAGACCATTGCTCTGGAGCCGTTCGTTTCTTGAAGAAATGATCTGAATTTTTCCCTCCCGTTTCCCAGCCTGGAGCCCCACGCCCCGTCAGCCTCGGCCCCGCTCGCCCTTCACCCCCTCGGAGACGGCTGCAGGCATGGGGGTGGCTTCTGGCCACAGCGGCCGTGCCGGGGCTCGGGGCGCAGGGCCCAGCACCATGCAAAGCCGCCCCAGAGCGATGGATGAGCTGAACTTTGCTTAACTGCACCTTGCAGATGTTCTTAACACACTTTTACTGAACGCTAAACGTCCAGCCTGCGTTGTTAAGTAAAAGCAGATGAAATCTGTTCAAGAAACTTCAAGAAAGATGAGGAGCTACTGGAGAGAGTCCAGCGGAGGGCTACGAGGATGATGAGGGCACTGGACCACCTGTCCTATGAGGAAAGGCTGAGGGAGCTGGGCTTGTTCAGCCTGGAGAAGAGAAGGCTGAGAGGGAACCTTAGAAATGCTTATAAATATCTGCAGGGTGGGTGTCAGGAGGATGGGGCCAGACTCTTTTCAGTGGTGCCCAGCGACAGGACAAGGGGCAACGGGCACAAACTGAAGCAGAGGAAGTTCCAGCTGAACATGAGGAAGAAATTCTTCCCTCTGAGGGTGACAGAGCCCTGGAACAGGCTGCCCAGAGGGGCTGTGGAGTCTCCTGCTCCGGAGCTATTCAAGACCCGCCTGGACAAGGTCCTGTGCAGCCTGCTGTAGGTGACCCTGCTTCGGCAGGGGGGTTGGACTAGATGACCCACAGAGGTCCCTTCCAACCCCGAACATTCTGTGATTCTGTGAAATCTTTAAGCCTATCCTTTTTTCCTCTTAAAAACCCAAATAGGCTGAAAATCTTACATGCTATGTAAAGAGCAGCTCGCTGGATACCTTTCTTAAGGGAAATTCTTGCCAGTGCCCAAAACCTGGTGTTTCATTTTTGTTAGGCTGGGAGTTTTACATTGGCTCCTTACACCCATCGATATGAAATTAGGATCTGCTGCTGCGGTTTAACCTCGGGCGCCTCGACGCTCCCGCACCAAACAGGAAGGCCATGTCAATACAACACTATCTCAGCACCGGCCTGGCGAGCCCGTGCTAGGTCTAGATAATTCAGCCTAATGACGGGTTATTTCCTGTGTTCGTGGCTGACAATACCCAAAGACATGCTGGGATTGTGTGGTGATAAAAACTGAGCTATATTAAGCCGACAGCATGGAGATATTAATTTTAAATAGAGAGTAGAAGAGAGGATGGATACTGTCCCACACCCTCCAACAGTCACTGTGGTTTGTGTCTGCGCCAGGAAAAAAAAAAAACAAAAAACAAACAAAAAACCAGGTTGTCTGATTTTAGGACTGCCATCTTCACTGCATCCAGTGAGCTCCATAACCCTACCTATATGTTAAAACACAGAGCGGTGCCTGAAGCAATGGACTAGCGTGTAAGCGTGATTACAGGCTAACAGGAGTTCTCCTTTTGTCCCCTGTGGATGCGGCTGGACTACAACTAATCCTATTCATAATACACAACAGCAAAGGTCAGTCCAAACAAACATAAGGATCAAATCTCGGGCAAAACCGACAGCCGCTCCTTGGCAGTTCCAGCCCCGGGGAGCTGCTGGTCTCTGGAGGCAGCAGGTACGTCAGAGGAGCGACCCGCGCTCTCCTGCAGGCACCTGGTGGGTGCGAGGTAAGGTACAGGGCTTCCTCGCCCCATCGAAGGGAGCCCAGCCCAGACCTGAGCCAACGGATTATCAGTATGACCGTCTGATTCCTTTTCCAGTTTCAGAACACAGGCCACAGGCTTACTCCTTCAGTTACCCAGCGTCTTCTGTGGATATCAGGGATGAGTGACTTGCTCACCAGAAACTAGATCCAGGCTTAGGCCAGTATGCTGAGGACTGTAGCATATTTCTAGCCTTTGGGATATAACAATGAACTATCCCTCTATGGAGAAGAAACACTAACGTCCACCATGTCTGAAGAAGAAACACGCTCCCATATAAACAAGCCTGTACGTTCCAGGCAAAGGAAACGAAGAGTGGCAACGCAGCACATCCAACAGTTCTCAGCCAGCTGCCAGTCTAGCCAGAAAAAACACAGATCAAAAGCAAACTATTTTTTTTTTCCTTGTGCATCCATGCACAGAAGACGTATTCTTCTCATCATTCTTTCCTTTCTATAATACCATGATTTAGATACGCACGTTATTAAAGCCAAACCAAGTACTTCAGTTATTCTCACATATCCTCTAAGTGCAGACTTCTCTCCCCTGGGCAGAGTTAGAAGCCTGCCGATCATTTCTAGCTGTACCGCTATTCGCTTCTACAAAGCAACAAATGGAGAGCTGCACGAGACATGGATTAAAAAAAATAGCCTAAGCTTCACAATGCAATCTAAACAGCATTATTGGGCCACCTCTTTGCACCAGTTACAGTGCTTTTCAGACTTGTATGAGTATGAGCAGATCTCCAGGTCTACTCAGCAGGGAATCAGAGAGAGTTTGATGGCCTAGGCTACAGGCGAGCAGCTGGGCAGCCTATTTAGAAAGACACAGTTTACTTGAGGAGAACCTAACAGGTTAATTAAGACAGGAAAACTGCAACAGCCCAGGCACACACATGATTTCATCTCACCTACCATCAGCTGTTACTAGGCAAAACTGGCACTAAAAATAAATAAGCACCACACAAGCGCAATTTCTTCCCATATTTTTGATTGATATGACTACTGCTTTCAACCACACAAGACATTTGTTCTTACATTCTTTCTGCAGTTTCTACACATCATTCTCTTTTTGCTATTTCCAAGGCAACCCCACACTAGAATTTCAGTCATTTGAAGGGACTTGCAGGGTTCAGTCATACAAGGCAGACTGAGCTGGTCTATAATCCTCCTGTTGCTGAAGGCGGATACAAATGTGAAAAGCAGAAAACTATTACAAAGTATAAAAGAGGAAAAATTATACTAGTGTTAACGTACTTCCAAGTAAAAGAAGAGATGCCCAGATGTTTGAAGGCCGTATCAGTCAAGAAGTTAGCTTGACAAAAGATCACCTTGCATTTAACAAAATCCATACAGGACACTGTGCACAGAAAATAGGATTATGATTTTGACATGCTGAAAGCCAGGACCAGCTAGAACTCCCTTTGCCATCAAAAGGGAGAAGCAACACTGCTACAATTACTGGAGCTCATCCCACTAAAATAGTTCTGGTGAATCACACCCTAAAAATGCCTATTTCTGTTCTTTAACTATAAAAGGAGCCTAAGGCCATCAGTTCAAATGATATGTCTACACTGTAAAGGTCTAAAGAAAAATGAATTAATTTCTCATTGAAAGAGATTCTACGCAGAATCACAGAAAGCTCCTTAAAATTATGCAGTGGTGAGATATCTGAGGAAATTGCTACTCTGAAACTGGAAATGGGGTCTACTTTTTTTGATAATACAAATAGCTATCCAACCGCTCCTCTTCATGCTTAAAAAAATTAAGTTATCACAGTGTTACTGTACAAAAAGGGCAACTGCCAATATGCAAGGAACCAGATGACTGGATTCCACTAAGGGGGAATTTTCACAGTGAAGTTAGCATTTCCACTCTCCCAAAATCAATAACAAACAGGAGCCTTAAAGGAGAAAATAAAACAATGTTCTAGAAAGCTATTGACTATTTCTTCACAATAAATTCAGTTCTTAATGCACAACTGTCCACCTCACAATAAATACCGCCTGACTGAAAGGCAAGAAGTGAACGGCACCCAACTTCAAGCACTTTGCTCTACAGTGAGGTCAATGAACATGAAGAGAACATTGCTGCTGCTTGTGCTGCATGCTTCAGTCCAGTTTCCAGAGTTTCCCAGCCTGGTAATTGTCACAAGCTTTAAATTTTCTAAGTACTAGCACAATTAAAAACCGCTACTAGGAAGAAAAAAATGCACTGAATTGACTGCACATGCTTGGTTAATTCCCAGCAACTGCCTCTATTACTTTTTGGATGCTAAAGCATGTTCCTGTAATTCAAAAGTAAACAATCATTCGGGAAGGCTGTTCAGACAGCAACCGAACTGGAAACACCCGAGGAGCGGGCGCTGGGTTGGTCCGTCCACCAGCAAACCCTCTGACTCATCGGAGGGGTCGCCGCGCCGGCAGGCAGCGCACGCTTTCGCTCTCCGAAAAGGCAAAGGACTTGTCACGTCGCGGGAGGGAAACGCGCCCGGCCTCTGCAGACCAGCAGCCGTAACCCTGCAACGCCGAACGGCCGCCGGCAGCCCTCCGACACGCCGGCCAGCCTGCGGACACCAAGCCAGGCTTACTGACCGAGCCCAGCCTCGGCATCTCCTCACAGCTCTACCGTCAGCAAGGACTGCTCCTTTCTAAGGACCCGTCTCACATGAAGCAGTTTGCTTCGTGCTTTTCCTAACTCGGGGGAGGAAGGAAAGGGTGGAAAAGGTTTTCATTCCCTGAAAACAATAGACTATGAAATGTCCAGAATATTTTCTATTTTACCAGAGTTATTAAAAATCACGTCACACGAGGACAATCAGAAAGTCGAGCTCTCTCGTTTCAGGGTCTGGCAGAGCAGAGAGAGGGACATTTTGCTGTACTGCGCAGTCAGGATATGGGGACCCTCTGCCAAGTTCAGTCACATCATGCAAAGTCCTTATTCCCAGGATTTCCCAGGTAGCGGCTGGCAGGACAGCATGCCATGAGGCAAGGGAACAGAGGTGAGACTTCCCCGACGTCGTTCACAGGGGCTACAAAGCAATAAGCTCCTATTTCTATTTTGAGCTCTTCCAAACCCAGCTTGTGGTGGGCTGCTTGTAGAAATCGCTGCCAACCACCCAAAACTGCGTGAACATCTGCCATGGCAGACCATGACTTCGGGAAAAGCCGTGGCTACGGCTGTTCTGCAAAGGGCCGCGGTGGAAGCCCTGACTGCAACGCAGGAATTGAGGCTCAGTACCCAGCACTGGTGACCAGCACTCAGCAACGCTGTGTTTTTACATACCGATGAACTTCCACCTTGAGCAGAAACTGCCCATTCACTTAGAGCTGCTTTCTGTTTCCCTGGGGACAAGGGAAAACCAGACCCTGCCAGCTTTATCTCTACTCGTGAATCACAGCCCGATCTTTCTGGTCTCCTTGACTACCGCTAAATAAAACAGGGTCAGGAATCATCTGCTGGCCGTTAAGTGCCTGAAATAAAGCGATGACTGCATTGCAGCCAGGAAGTTATACGAGAGGGAATTTCGGGATGTGTGCTTCATGCCCTGGGCTGTGGCACAAAGGGCACCGAGGGATGCCTGAGGTCTCAACGTGTTCAGCCACTGCTAGAGGACAGTGCAGGATGGAGAGAGCTAAGGAAGAACGGTCTCTGGCGTATGTTGCCCCAGCACACTGCAGGGACAAACTGCCACCGAACCTGATAACTGGGGGGATGGACAATCGGCAGTACCATGGCCGAGTTCGCTCCCTGACTCTTAGCAGTAAAAATGTTGCCTGTTTGAGCGCAAAACCTACAGACCATCTCCCCCGAGTACTAAATCCAAAGATAAAAGCTGATGGACATGAGGATGCAAAGTCCCACAAGAGAGACGGTGATGGCCAGCGATGAAAATCCAGATTCTGAAGCAACACCTCCCGCTCCAACCCCCAAAGTTACTTTTTGCTTACTGGGTTAAGTATCTTCCATGGCAGAGACAGCCTCACACACACAGAATCACAGAATGGTAGGGGTTGGAAGGGACCTCTGGGGATCATCTAGTCCAACCCCCTGCCGAAGCAGGGTCACCTACAGCAGGCTGCACAGGACCACGTCCAGGTGGGTTCTGAATGTCTCCAGAGAAGGAGAATCCACAACCTCCCTGGGCAGCCTCTTCCAGTGCTCCGTCATTCAGTTTAATTTCAGTTACAGGGTCTCATCAAGAACTTAAACTACTTAAAAACACATCAAGAACTGTCTCAAAACCAACCACCCCTCCCACAAGAAACAATCCTCTGAATCAGCGTTCATATCAGAGAACGGAAAAAAACACTGACTGTATTTCTTCCTGTTCTGAAGCTGAGTAGCTTATTCCAATTTCAAATAAATCCAGAAGGACAACATGGTTTTGCTGAACTCCTAGGTTTCAATGAATACAAACTGAAAGAGACAGAAAAAAATTGACCAATGCATTCTTCCTAACCATCCACCTCAGCAAGTCTTTAAAAACAGACTAAATGGAGTATGTCAAGCCTTAGAGCAGAAAAAAAGTATTATGGAATTTTGGAGGAAAATGATTTCCTGAGAGCAAGTCGCACACAACTTTCCTACACTGCCTTTGTCTGATTAATTCTGCACCCGTAGAAAACCAGTACTGCATGAATGAAGCAACCTCCAGAGAAACAACTACACGAGAACTAATAAAACAGGACATGTTAAAATTATTGCCAGGAAATCTCTAAATCTTCGCCATATATTTTTACAGTGTGCTTGCCTACATTTGACCTCAGTGCAATATTTAGAAAATACAACTGTCAAAGAACTACAGCACTCCCTTTCAACAATCCCAAGCTGGTATGCAAACCATTTTTTTTCAGCTCAGCATTCAATCTTGGGACTTCAAACGGAGAATGGAGTTGACCTGCAACCAGAACAGTAGAGATACATTAAAAAAAGCCTCCAGCAATAACGGCTTCCTCCCCGGGAACGCTTGCAAGTTTTCAAACCCAGACCTAAGACTGTCAGTGCTGTACTTTTATCAGCTGTCACTCTGCCGCACAGAGGCTGACACAATAATTATGAATACTAAATAATTCCTCTCTTTTTTAACATGACTTTAAATCCACCCACTCTCAAAGCAACAGATCACGTGGTAACACACTGAATTATTCGCTCTCAGCCAAGCACCTAACTATAAAGGGAAACAATTCTGCTTAAATGTTGCGGGGATCTATTTGTGACTGGAGCTTACTGCATATCCACAGATGCATGGAAGTTCGCTTGGCCCTGAAAACCACCCCAGAACGCGTGGAGGCCAGCAGCCGCTTTTGGCACCTGAGATACTCAGAAGAAACGCACTGCCTACATAAACCAGGCCTTGTTTCTGGATCAGGGTGCTTTACAAGGGGAAGCAGTACACATTCAGCAGAAGGAGCTCACTGTTCTATCTGCTGTGAACTAAATTAACAAAATTTTCTCACATAAACATGGGCTCCATCAAATAAAGTACTCCCAAACCTCTGCAGTACCAGTATTATCTGCAATGAAAGAAACGAGAAAGCCTTTTCTTGCAATACTAAAAGATAAAATGTTCTGGGGTGTCATCCAGAGTGTTCGGACTGATCAGGTATTCAGATTACATGGATTTAAGTAAGGTCACTTTGTTTCAAAAAAACTCAAGGATGATCCCAAAGAAATACAAACTTCATCCGGCTTGAGCTTCCATGTTCCTGCAAGAAATGCTGAAAAATAGATATTGCCTCAGCCACCTGTAATTCTTACACTTCTTGGAGTACAGCATCAACTTTTATAGATTCAGAGATTTTTATAGAGGAGGAGCGAGCACAATTTTGCCAACTGTAAAAGACCAGCCACAAAGCCCAGCTCGGATCTCGGCACTGGACTAAGAGGTCTGTAATCGGGCATCTTGCATCTTGCTGTTCAACTGCTGAAGCACTGTCACCGTTAGAGTGCCTCACACAAAACTGTCTCCAGTAAGCCTTTTCCTGGTGATTCATACCTGACCAGGTAGGTAACTATTAACTTGATGGTAAGCCATCCAGTGCCAACACTTCACCTGGAAAGTATCTTTTTAACACTCTCGTTCCAAAGACCAAACTCTTCTTCAGTTGATGTTTTCCAAAACCCACTTCATGTTACCAACTCATTTTCCAAAATCCACTTCATGTTACCATCTCATTTTCCACACCATACCATGTGTTTCTGCTGTTTGTTGGGGCATCACAAACACAACACCTATAGCTATAATAATAGCTGTATAATAGCCATACAGACCTGGTTAAGAAAATGCAGTGTGAGGGACTCCGTTCTATCCAAAGCACACTTGGAAGGTGCACATTACTGACTTTTTTTGGCAATAACTATTTGGGTTATCAGCCTCCCTTTCTTTTTTTGTGGATTTGATTGCCATTTTTCCCACAGAATATGTGAAAATCCTCATCCATCCTGTAAGTGAGCAAAACACCAGGCAAATGCCCTCAATCCCTCTCTCTGGGGGTTCATCGTGCCACCCCTTCCTCTCCTCCTCCACGTGTGCAGGCTGAGGCATCCTCCTAGCAGGCTCCACCTTTATTTCACCCAGGGCCTACAACGGCTGAATTCAAGAGCTTCACAAAGTCCTTAAGCTTGTCTGAATGGCAGTAATTGTACTAAGCTCAGCGCATTTTGATCGGTACCAAGTGTGAAATTCTGTCACCCAATTAATACCTCGCTTTGCCACAGGCGTGAGCAGCAGAGCAATTGAAAGCGTTTCCCAGAGACCGGGGATGTCGTCTCGGCTCCAAGCTTTACCCTCTCGACCCGCGGAGTCAGAAACTGGAAGCGTTTTCTCAGGGAGCAACAGGGACTTCTCGACCCACGGTAAGCCGGGTCACCTGAGGGCAAGTCTGTTTCAATTACTTTTTCTTTTAAAACCCCAAAGCCCTGTGCTGTGCAGCGCTGTACTTTCTGACTTTGTCAAAGGATAGCCACCACAATTTCTAGGTCACTAGGTCTCCAGCGCTGCCCTTGGGGTGTGTTTTCACAAGACTCATTACAGTTAACGCGACAGACATCCCTCGAGCAAACTCTCCTGCTGTCTGCTGCTTTAGAGAACCATTGGTTTCCCATAAAAATACGCCTACTTTTATTAAAAGATATGGATATATTTTTTTTTTTAATTAAAACCTTGCATTGATTTGCACATTCTAAATGAGCCTGTAAATGACAGTCCATAATGTGAACTGCATCTCCGTCGATCTGACAACGAGAAACTAAGGAATTAGTGGCCCGTGCTGCAGCGTCTGCCTGAGCCTGCCCTCACGCAAGCAACCCAGGCCGACAGACCACGAAAGCAACGGTGCTGGCGCAGAACAAGGTGGAAATTCCAGTTCCTCAGCGCTGCCTTCAACAGCCACCGTAGCAACCCTTCGGGCTGACTCAACAACACGAGGCATGAAAACCATCCTGTATTTATGATATGATATTGCCATATGTTTTGTTTTCCCTTCTCTTCCTTTTGAAGTAAATGAAACTAATGGGGAAGGGTCCTCATTATAGGTGGCACGCCTAATAACGCGATTCCCACAGTCGCACTGGACTCTTCCTCCCTAAAGAGGAAAAGAAGCACACATTGTGCAGCATTTAGAGATGATTCCTGTGTTCACTCTCAGTACGTTTTTTAACTTGGACTTCCCTTTTAGCTACTTCATTAATTTATCAGAATCAGCGCATGGGACCAGGCCCCAGTCAGTTTAGATTATCGCTCAAGATCTTCACAAAGCACAAATTCCCAAATCCCAAAGAAGAAAATTAACATTTCATGTCTCTCACTGAGCCACCTGGAAATATTAGGAGATTATTTCCCAAAAGCTAGGACATTTCTCAACCGTTTCCCTTCATTTCTTTCTGTCCATTATTACCCCTCACCTCTACAAGCCCAAAGATTTGAAAATGCTGAAAAATAACCTCTTCCTTTAGTGGAATTTAACATGAAAATATGTTTGGATGTTAGGATCATTATGATGATCTGGATCACCAGAGACAACCTTGTCAGAGCTAAATATCACAGCTTCAAGGGAAGCTGATCTCTTGATAGGGAGAGTCCAGACAGTAATTTTGTGCCAGGGTTGATTTTAGTCAGGCTTCTGTTTGGAAACCTCAGAATTATTAACCACCTCACATAGCAAGAGTGACAAAAATACTCACTAACACATGAGCACTGCCAAAGATCTTTCAGAGGGGACTATGTCAGTCACATTCTACCAGGGTGTACATAAAGACTTGTTTTTAATATATGTATTTTAATTTCTGATTAAAAAGTCTAGGCAAAGACATTTTGTTCATATCTTAGTTCTATAGAACTGGCACACGAGATTTCACTGAAGAAATGCTAACAATTGTTTGGTTTTCCTTCTCTCTCCTTAGCTTTCCATTCACCCCCAGAAACTCCCTAAGGGATTTCCAGAATGAAGTTCAACAGCTGTGTACCAGCCCACACCTTTCTTGAGGGTTCCATGGCTTGGAACACAAAGTAAAGAGAAATACCATACCTGGTCAAAACTGACTGTGTAGGAAGGCAAAACGTCACTATCTATCTATATTCCAAGCTGTGATACTGATTCTCTTTATATCCCAAGGGGAACAGACCGTGGTTAACCACTCACTCCACGTCCAGCAGCCCATGAGAGCTTTGGGCTTTCATCCCGTTCCGCTTGCTAAAGGCAACGCATTCAAAAGCCAGGGTGATGTGTCTGTAGGTATGCAGTTGAGTTATTAAACAGCTAAATTTCAGTAGCTCAGTTTAAGTCAGCTCTTTCATGGAATCTCATTTTTACTTTGAAACTGAGGAGTTCTATGTATTGTCCAATTTACTAAATCACCTCTGGTTCACACGTACTGTGCTTTCTGGTTCACAAAGCCACAGTTTTAGACCGTAATACCTTGCTGACACGATAAACTGCTGATCTGTAACGTGCAGTTCGGTGGCAAGCTACGCCACAGGTGGAAATCCCCAGCTGCCAGTCTTTCACACACACTGAAAGCATGAATTCCTGATACAGACTGATCAAATATGCATGTGTTTTGCTAGAAGAGAAAGAGAGCTGATATACTAGAGATGAAAAATATGCAATAAGGAACCACAACCAAATCTCAGTCACTACCCCTGCGCTGCGCAGTACGCCAGCAGCAGACTCCGCTTCATGTTACTGATCTTCAGAAGATGTCTCCACCCGTGTTTCAGGGAAGTGTCAGTAGATGGGTAAAATAAAAAACTTGAAGAAATAATTTTCTGATCTGTTACAGAAGCTACATCCAAGTGTCAGATCATTTCAGCACGCACGTGCGTGCATATACACCACATTCTCCCTTGGATCACATTATGTAGATAATGTACATATTTACATGTTTAGAGATAGATTTATTATATACGTGTTAAAAGGGGAAAATGTGCCTCATGCGGTATCAGTTGACTTCAGCTAAAGCTGTTGAAGACTGTGCTTTGTTAATGGCTGCAAGAGATTTGGGTAGTCAAGTCTTTAGATGAGGAAGCAATGGTATTTAAGTGACTAACAAATATTTGGGCTCACCTGGCTTTAAAATGGCTACAACAGGACAAAACAGAGGAGTCAAATACGCAGCCGACAGCAACAACAAACAAGCTTTCACAATTCAAGCTCCAATTACACAGAATGCACCGGCTAGAGAGGACAACCCACAATTTCACTAAATATTCTAGCACACCGCTCTTCCTAGATGATGTCAAAATGGTTATTTCTGCTCCTCAGCATACTGCAGTGTCAGTTATTTTCTGATTACTTCAAGACAGAAATTTACTGAATCTGGTTGATATGGAGCTTTTCAGCTTTTTTTTTCCTCCAAGATGTTTTGGATTTCCTTTGCTTATTCATTAGTAGTTTGCTTACACACTGACTAGATTATAAACTGGAGACTAGTAAAGCAAATAAACAGAGATTAAGCAAAGCCGCAGCAGAGTTATATCTTTAAGAGCTAAATCCAAGCCCTAAACTGCAGAGGCAACTCTTCCAAAGTCATGTTAAGTAGAGTATGCACATTTGCAGCCCAACTTCCATTAAAGTGGATGACAAGTTTAGCAAGGATAATACCCTTCAAATACCAGCTGACTGGAGAGGCAAGGACACTTGCTCCATTTACCGACAGTATTATCCTCCTGGCTTGCTGGGAGTTGATCTCCTGCTGTGAGCTAACAATAAGAGTTTTCCTTCTGAAGTCCCTGATGTGGGAGCATTTTTCTTAAAGATCATGGGAAAGTTTGAGGTTTTTATTTTAAACTACTGCAGCAACAAGTAGAGATGATTAATTGGGTTTGCTGCACAATTCATCCCACTGGCTTTGGCTCAGTCACAGTCAGCGCATCCGAGAATACAGTATTAAAATCTCAGATGTTTCTTTAATTAAAAAATATTACAGTATATAATAAAAGTAAAGTATCTTAGGGTGCTGAGAGAGACATAGTATTTTAACACATATATGCAAAAAATAATTTTTGCAAGACTAGTATTAATCTACCTGCAAATCTGTCTCCAAAGATAAAATCTCTTGCTCTTTTTCCTTCTGCTTCCTAACTACTTAACGATCAAGCCGCACAGCATTGTGTTGATCTGATCTAGTGCCGTCTGAAGTACAAACTTCCACCTGCAGCAGAAGGTTTCAAGCAGATGGTGCTTGGATATAGCCAATTGATACAGCAGTAAACTGGGACACCCTGCCAGCTACGGCCAGCCGGCTGCATCGCAACCGGCCGAGAGCCGACCAGGCAGAGCTCGGTCTCACAGCACGGCTAACGCTCGCCAGGGAACTTGCTACGACTGACGTGCCCACGGTATTAAAAGCCCACTTGCACTGTGACTGGCAAAATACAAAAGATTTTTTGAATATGACCTGTCAAAATCTTTCCTGCAATTAATAATTAGGCATTTCATTACTGGGAAAGTGAGAGATATCAGATCAGGTCAGATATTTAATTTTCCTGACTGGTCACAAAACAGGTTAGTAATTAAAATTGCTTATGCTACACAGGAATATATTATTTTATTATTTCCATTTACTACATTTTTTTAATACGTATTTACTATTTTATTGCTCTACATCTCATAGTAACAACATCATTTTCTTCTTTTTATAGGTGAAATAATGACACGCTGTTTTTCAGCCAAACGTGATTCTTTACCGTAAAAGCAAGTGGTAGGAGAAAACCGGGGGCAGCCTCCGGGCACGGTGCTGCTGCCATGAGCCAACGTCCCAGCCATTCCCCGGGAAAGCTGCGCTAACCCACCCCACCGGGCCAGGCTGCCTCCTCCTCCCACCCCTCACCGCTGCAACCTCCCAGCCTCTCCCCAGCACACCCAGGGACGGGAGGTCACCAGGGGCCACCACCTCGCTGGGCTGGGGACGAGGATCATTGTGCTGAGCTGCTTTTTCTGCCGTGAAAAGGGAAAGAGCATTAGTCTAACGAGGACGGGAGCAGGGGTTGCTCTTGACACACGGGAGCGGAGAAACGGCCCGCAGCCAAAGCCCAGCTTGAATTCCTCCTCCCAAGGTGCCAGGGCAGGGCTAGGCTGGCACAGAGGCCCTCCCGACGTCCTCGGAGGGCAGGAAAACTGAAAAATTGTGAACACATTTATTGCATTAGTCCAAACAATCCACACTCTGCAGTGCACTTGCTAAATATTTTATCACTTCTGATTAATTGATGGATTTTCAAGTATGCTCACATATAATTCTTAATTCTTGGCAAGAAACAACGGACTGTACTAGTTTAGCAGCCTGCTCTACTAGTACTGTGCCTACCTCTACGTACAGTCAGGATCATCACCTTCAAACCACAGGAACAATTTCAACGAATTCAAATTTTCATTGAAATGTTGTAAGATACCCGGCATTTCTGAGGCATGAATAGCCCAAGTTTTCCATGCACGTTTCAAACACTAAAGAATGTCGGCAACATCTACTACAGACTGGAGCTTGGGGCTCTTTCAGTCCCCAAGGTGGGGAAGGTAGGATAAAAAAATGCTGTTTGTGTATCCTTAGACTGCACAACCAACAAGCTGGGACTCAAGCCCCCCTTAATTCCCGGTCTCGTATCTGATTGAAGTATGTTGTGGGTAACTTTTAATTTGTTGGTACACACAATTAGGATGTATCTTTTTTGAAACAACAAAAAAGGACAAAACCAACCAAACAAAAGATGACAAAGTAGCACAGGGGGTTCAGTTTCCTCCTCTTCACCACCTCACTACATCCCAGAAAGACTGAAAGAATTAATTTATTCTGTGGTTTGGGGGAGCTGGATTTGGCTGTTTGTCCATAACCATTATTTGTGCTGACAGCTATTGTTAACTCTCCACAAGGTCTTCTGAAAAAGAATCAAAATTGATAAACAACCATATTTACATTTTTGGGCATCATGTTTTTGCATGGGTTTGTTTGCCTGTTTTTACTGAGACAGTCCAGTTTCTTTATAGAAAAGACTTTCAAAGGAGGAATCACATAATCACAGCCTCAACTGTAAACATCGAAATGGTTTTGGTCTGCCCTTTTAGCAGCAGTCAGGAGCATCTCCAGGCCCCAGCCAAAGCTGGAGACCCAGGCAGGTGTTGTCCGTACTCGTAAGCGATTGTGTCTGCCACAAACAGCATGCAATATAGACAGATACAAGAGACGAGGGATGGAAAGGCGATGTACACATCTGCGCTATACAGACAAGAAACTGAGACACTGAGAAATATGGTGACTCGAGGTGCGCAGAAAAGCCACCCAAAAACCATCCACCCTGAAAAGTTCACGCCAACGGAAGAACCAACCACTCACGCTAGTCCCTGCCAGAAAGTAAGCGCGACCCAAAGCATCATCGAAAAGAACTCGCACTTTATATGTACAGTACTGTAACTTGCAGATCTTTACACCCAAGTTCATCCTCTGAATACTTCTCCTGTGCTGTTCCTGAGAGGAGACTCTGGGCTGGCACCACCCCACGCGGCGTGCTGAGCAGGAGCATTCCTCCGCAGCGCGCTCTCGCACCGTCATGAACACCCAGACTGCTTCAAAGTGGCCCCCTGGGTTGCAGCCCCTCTGATCTACACTGCACGAACAGGGAAATATCCTGTGACTGATAAACGAAAGCTGACAGCCGGTCAGACTCCTCCTGTACTCAGCTGCACAAGCTTTCACATCCAATACTACTCCAAACGCAGAAATTTAACTACAGGGCTCTTCCCTTTCACTTGGAAAATCAAGCTGCAGCTCTGTGTCTGTGTCCTTGGCTTTGAGGCTGGGTTTGTCGGGGGGGGTTTTGTTGGTGTTTTGTTTCACAGTAGCACTCTGGGCCTCAGCAGCATACTCTTGATTAACTGTTACAGATAGAACATTGGAGGTGGAGCAGGTGATTTACTTACTGCAGAACACGCTGATACGGTGGAGATCAGCGATTCCATCACTTGGAGTTTATAGTGGAATCATTTTGGAGGCAATTCACCACGTCCCTGAGCGTGGATGAAAATGATTCATTTCGTGCAAGTACCGCTACCCCGCTACTACTACCGTGTTCCTGTTTCATTACTAATTGATGCTTGGAGCAATGCTAATGAGCTCTGGAACAAGCTGTGTTCACCTATCCCTTGGCCAGGACAGCTGGAAAAAGGTCACTAAATGGAAAGACATACGAGGGGCACAAGAACTGCTAACAGAGTAAGGCATCCAAGCAAGGAGCAGCTTGGAGGGCTCCTTGCCTGCTGTAGAGACGCTCTGATATTCAGAGAGTGCTCAGACCAAAGGAAACCACAAGCAGCTAAGAAGTTTCCATCAAGTAATGGAAGGACTCCTTGGGCAGGCCACCCTGCTGAGACACCAGCGATGCGCATCCAGCTGCTAGGAAACGAGTCGGGGTTGCTGCATGCTTCAACCAAAGGAGATAGGAAGCAGAAACATATGCTTCATCAAAAACAGACTCACAGCAGGGCTCAGAAGGAACCATATGGTAACTACTTTTAAATATAAAGTGAAGGGTGTTCTATTAATGCTAGCGTAAGGCTGTAATCTCTAGTTTATACCCTTATTGATCTTAGCTGCTTGCAATACTAATTCAAGTAACGCTGAATATATTTCCAATTTTCTTGCTTATTCAGTTCTGGTTTATGGTTCTTTGCAGGCAGGCTACAATTTCTATGCATGTATTATTTATCAGATGCATGCTTTTCCCATTTGTTCATCAATTATGTGCATTAACTACTTAATGACCTGCAGCTTGAAATCTGCAAGTCCTGTTTGCCCTAGTTTTCATTTTGACTGACACAGTCAATGAAAGAGGCTTCAAAATAAAAGCACCAATAAAGATTTACCAAATCTGCAAGACTAAATTGTTGAAGTCATCACCAAACGATAGGGTTTTTTACAGGTCTATGAAACATATGTAAAGTCTTAGCACATGCTAGAAATACGTACTGCAGAACAGTTATTCTGTAAGTGTAAATTGACTGAGCACAGCCATCTTGACTTTCATACAGTTGAGCTCAATTTTACTTAATTTTTTGCATGCAGAAGATTCACTGGCAGCTCATCTTTACAGCGAAATGCTTCCATCAATATTTAGCAGCTAAAGCAGCCACTGCCACGAGAACATGTAAGAATGGATTTGTACAACCCACGAGGATGACGCAGTACCTGAAATAATTCCATAGAAAAAAAAAATTCTTTAGAAACCTTACATTCTAAAAACATCTATGTCCAAAAGTTTTTTCTTTGTAGCAGTAAACTGTTTGGAGTGAGAAATCGTTTCCTGATTTGCCAACACAATGCTTTTGTACGAATGAAGCCGCAGGCTGACCTAGAGTGAAAAAGTCAGCACGAGTTCGCTAACCATCTTTTGAAAAGCAGACCTACTTGCACAGCAGAACTGCTGGTTTGAATTCACAAATGGCAGCCAGACACATGCTAACACAGCAGTTTTATGAGACAGGAATATATTAACATTTATCAAACAGAAGCACAATTAATTGGGTGCCACCAGACAGAAGTTCTTCTGCCCACACTGGAACAAGAAAGCATCTCCTGTGGATTTGTGCCCTACATCCCATACGCACACCTCCATCCATCATTAGCAGCCCTTGCTCTGGCCCTTCTCCGTGACACACTTCCAGCAATCACTCGCACCACCACATTCCCCGTGTTTCCCAAGTCCCTGCACACTTACCGCTTCACTACTACCTTACGACTCCCGTTGCCATCCCTCCCCCTGGCAGTATCTTTGTTTCCCTGTAACTACCCAGAGTTTCTTCCATATTTTCTTGAACAACCTCCAGTGCCCTCACCACAGCTTGAGGGTGTCTCTCCGTCCGTGAGAAGCTCAGTTTGAATGCCTTCCCTGTAGACAGTCAGCGATTTCCATTTGCCTTACTGAGCCACCCATAGAGATCCAATGCATCTACGGTTCCTTCAGATGGATTTGAAATTGGTAAATGGGTTCAAAAAGCTACTGGAAGGAAGTGGAGGAGAAGCGACGAACTAGCAGACAAAAGGAGCAACAGAATGATCAGACACACTCCTCTTCCTCAGGAAAGAAGCTTAAATACACAAAGGGAGGTGAAGGGAGAGTGAACCAACAGCACATCGCTTCCCAGTAAAACAAAAACACAACAGGAGAGGGGAGACTCCCTGAGCACAAGGCCAGGAAGAACTGACCCGATCTCAGAAACAGTATTTTCGGAGATTTCAAATCCACTGCCCTAAACAGTGTGGCCTTGTTCCACCAGGTTTAGCGACGTGTTGCTGTACTTCCATGCATGCAAACACCAGAAACACTCCGAGTAGCTGCAACAACTAACTTTGCAGCGTTTTTCTACTTTTACTTAGAAATATTCAGCTTGTTCTGCCAGTTTTTCGTCACTCAAGCTTCTCTGTTCTGCAACAGCAGACTGTGCCTATCTTACATCTTTTTTTAATCTCTGCAATTACGCCCATCAATCAAGGGGAGGATTTTTATCCAAGGAGATGATCTGTGACATCCCACAACTCGGCGATCCCATGCCTCTTTGTCAAGGTGCACTACCAGTAGGAAGTCCCGCTCTCGAACCTGTTTCGTGTCACAAAATGCAATTGCCAATAAGAGCAGGGCAAGAGGACCATTTCCATTCTTTCCTTACCAGCAAGTAAAACGCAGAGGCCGACGGGCGGCTCACCGGCCCGGACGGCTCTGAGCAGTAGCAGCTGCCTCTGCCGCGCGATCCACGGGCAGCACTGGAGGCACCTCGGGAAACAGCTCAGCCTTCGCTGGCATTGAAAATTGAAACCCACGAAAATGATGGGAACTTTTTTGGGTGTTCACAGCAGAACGGGAAAGGGAAATGAAATCCAAAAGTTAAGCAGAGTTTCTACTGGAGCACTCGCTGCTTTCCCCATCACTTTGACTTCAGAGCGCAGACGTTCACGCTTTGAACTCCCAGGCGGCAAACCACAGCAGAAATTCTTCCCTGTTCGTGGCAGGAAGCCGTTACTGATGTTTGATAACTGCTGTCTGGGATTAAAGCTGGGGTTCTGCGCATCTTTCTTAAAACTAACTACCTGTATTTTAGATCTACAATCTATCATAGTCTTCAGCAGCAAACCTTTCCATGAAGTTTAAAACTCACACATGAAAATGTAATAAACTTACTACTTTAAATGTATTCCCAAATTGCATCAGCTGACTGTTTACTTCTCCCTGACTTTGATCCTCAGCTCAGTCTCTTAAATTAAGGATTTACATAGGTAAAAGTGATCCCACCATATTGACATGTATAATACAAGAGCTTATGTGACATGCTCTACCTCTCGGGCACACCAAACCAGGCTGTTAGCCTGACATCCAAATACATCGCTTCTGTAGCACCCCAAGTTCCCCAACAGCAGCTTGTTTTGCCAGGCAGATTACATCAAGCTATTTTTTCCTCTGATCATTGAACAGTCGTCATCTGGAAGAGGCGGGAGCCTTCTGCGAAGCATCACAGGCTGTGAGACTGCTGGCTTCATCCCGGAGGCACCTCCAGTTTAACACGCTAACCTTAAGGAAGGAACAGAGTCGTTCTGTAGGGTGGGTTCCTAAGATGCTGGCTTCTGAAAAGCAAGAAGGCCACTGATGCGCTTGGGGTTGGGGGCGAGAGAGGGGTGTCAAAGGCAAGAGTCCAAGCTGTGTCTTCATTCCGTTGGGACGCACTCTTCCGTTGCTCTCCTGGGAGGTGGCTTTCTCTGTTGCACCAGCAGCTGCTGAACACAGACCTGGAAAGAGCTGCGTTCTGGCAACGGATGAAAACACTATGCCTTCAAAACACATTTTTGTCAGCCTTCGGCTCGGCCTCTGCAGAAGTACTCTTGCCATCAATTCTTGCTTCTTGCTACTACTACAGTAGCACGGTTAAATTGATTATTAGCGTTATTATCTCAATATATGCACAGCTTTATATGATGAGAGGGGGAAAAAAATAAAGCAAGAAAAGCAAGATAGGAACGATGGAGAAAAAATGTCTTTTCATTGATTGGATTGTTAGCTTACTGTGAAGATAAAATATGCACATTCTGTATTAGGCCTTTGTTGGCCACTTATGGAGCACAAAGAACTAAATTAGCACTAATTACCAGGAGCTGAGATTAGTCTCTCCTAGCCTGTGGAAAATACAAAGGTGAGTTTTAATAGCAGAGCAAGGAGATTAAGCAACACGAATTCTGACAAGAGCTGTAAGAAAAGGGCAAGTAAATTATCCTTTGTGATCTAAAAATATAAAATGAAGTTGTACCAGAACTCATTATGGCATTCCTTGAAAAAGCCACAGCTCCTTTCTTCATAAAAATTCACCGTAGGACAAAGAGGCACTATCACATATATTCTGCATGTGTAAAGAAACGACACACAGATCTCCAAAATTCTTGAGTCCTATTTACTTGTGATCAGGAATGGCATTTGTTAAGTATTAGCACTGCTGCCTAAGTCTGGAGCTTATAACGTTTATTTTCTTTAAATACCTCAGTTGCACTGACACTGGCTGCTGTATAATCGAACAAAAATGCCATACAAGAGGAAGGCACGTGGCCCACTTCAGAACATTTTCTTTCTAAACACTTCTTGTTTAAATTGAAAGAACTCAATCATACAAACTAAATATAGCTGAGAACAGCCATAAATATGCAAGGGTCTCGGGGGGGGGGGGGAGGCATGTTATGTGTCTATCCAACAGTTCTGGTATAAGGAATATGTATATATAAACAGATATATATATATAAATATATATATATAAAAATACTTTAGACTTGAAAGAATGTCTTGTTTGTACAAATTACCATGTATGACAAAGTTCAGCAGTTTCGGAGAGTCTGAATTCTGCTAAGGTCCCCTCAAAGCAGATGGAAGCAGGCTCAGCAGGGTAGGAGAGAGCAGAAGCGATGAAGCAGGTTGCAGAAGGGGAATATTCTAATTTTCCAGTAGCAGAAACATGTTTTAGTATCTTCGCAGATGTTGGCCAATTTACACAGCTCATGAGAAATACAAGTTAGAAAATCATCGGGAGCACTTGGAACCATTCAACTCTTGTGTATAGCGCTCATTTCCCTTTGAGCCTGTTAAGCAAAGCTAATGAAGCACTAATGAAGCTCGTTTCCTATGGCTTTTTGTCTAGCGGTTGGAATTGCTGGAGTTTAGTAAAACACCAGCTTCCTTTGACTTTTTTTTTGGTTTTTTTATGTGGCAGATGCATTGACAGCGTTTCTCCCTTTGCAGGTTTCAGAGAGAATGAGCTTCCGCTGCAATTTTTTTTTGTTGGCAAAAGAACTGATCAGATTTATCTCTTCCATCTGGGTGGCAATACTCACAAAACTTGCAATAATCTTACAGCCCACCACCAAGTTCATGGTTAAATAGGTCAGAAGATTCAAAAGCTGTGAGGAGGACTGGGACAAGGAGGCTGACAAGGGCAGGCAAGCAGGGGAAAAGACCACCAGACAGAGCAAAATAATTCACACAAGTTCCACTTTTCTAAATTAAAATGCATGACTTTGGAAGCGAAAAAAGGTTACCATGGGGAAGGCTAAATGAGACACATTAAAACCACATGTAACTGATGACTATAATCCATTATGAGTACAGAAAAAATGTTTTCTAACTCATGATTATTAATAGGCTAAACTAATTTCTCTCTCCAAATTTGTCATTTGAAATACTGCTTTTTGGAACTGGGACATCACTCAACAGGGCACCCTATTAAATATTATTTTCCAGGCTTTGAGTTGTGAAGATTTGTGTCAGGTGGCTACGAGAACTGGAAAGAATTCAATACTCTTACGGTCTCTCCATGGCTTTGCTACTGACTTCTAGTACAGGGCAACAAACATTAAAGCCTTTCTCTCTGAAGTTCCCAAAGCAGTTTTCTTGTCTCAGTCTACTCAATGTCCTTTAAAACACTTGCTGGCTTTGCTTCATTTTCGTTCCCAGTAACACGAGGTTCCTCCGAGACAGCACACAAAAGCTGAATGCAACCTGATTCAGTTGAAGTTGTCCCTGCTCATTGCAGGGGGGCTGGACTAGATGGCCTTTAAAGGTCCTTTCCAACCCAAACTATTCCATGATTCTATGATAACTACTCGAGCAAGAATATTAAGAAGTAACAGAAGGCCTCAGCCTGAACCTGACCTAAATGTTTATGCCCTTGCTAACAGTTAAAGCATAACTCAAAAGGCAATGAAGACACTACTTAAGAAATAAGTATGATTTCCCACAAAACACCTCCTTCCTACAGCACACTCGTACTTCCACTTCTCTCCCCCACCTGAAACCGCTGTAAAAACTCACCACCTGTGGTCCATGAATGATTTTGAACCTCATACACTTGAGAGAGAACTATCTCTGCACGGTTGTCCACTGTGCCTACCAGAGCCGATGCCAATCGAGTACCTCCCAGGCACATCTGTTTCTTCAGTAACTTTAACTATGGCCTGAAATTAACTGTCTGGCAGGTATTTCCAATCAGAATAAAATTATTGGGTTCAAAGCTCCATATAAGTTACTTTCTCAGTTCACTGAGATGTTTTTGACATTTGCAGATAAAAGTGCAGTTGGTTCCACTTCTGCACCTCTTTCCAGTCGTAGTTCTCCCAAGCACACGTATACTGAAGTGCATTCATTTCCAAACACCAGCCAGTGTCCTCTACGCAGTATTCTGCAGCCATGAAACTGATTAATTAAAACTCACCATCAGCATATTAGCATAAAAAGATGCAATTGCGGTGCTAATAGAGCAAAAGAATTCTTCATCTTCATCATATCTTTCAAAAAAACCTATAGGATTCATAATATGAAGAATGTGTCTTTCCAGTAATGGCACATTCTTCACACACATGCACACTTATTCCAGACTATAGTTAATTATTTCCCCAGTAAAATAATTTCTATAGACATTTAAATAGTGTTCATAGTGTAGTTAAATGAAACACATGCACAGAAAATAACTGTAGTCCCAAACATCCAGACCAGATGGTTATCGTCTTCATTTGCTACGAGAAAAATTGAATCACAGAATAGTAGGGGTTGAAAGGGACAGAGGTCATCTAGTCCAACTCTGAAAGCTTATTGCAGAATGATAGTTAGAGAGAACGACACCACCTGCGTAACCTGCATCACAGGGCTGCTGCCCAACTCCGCCTCTGGGCTACCACCGCATGGCCCTGCCAAAGGGCTTCTCCCCTGGCACCAGCCCCAACACCACCAAAAGCCAGGGGCAGACCTCGAGGCCCACAGGAGTCACAGCGCAGCACGTCTCGTGGGGGAAAACACCCTCACTGGAGTCATCTTGAGTTTCCCTAAGGTATCTAGCACTTGAGAGAAAAGCTGGATGTTGGCATGAGAATGTAGCTGTTTATACAAATAAAACCAGCATTTGGCATGCATGTGTATCTCTGTGCCTGACTAGACATAGAAAGTTTTGAACTACACAACTGGGGAAAAAAAAGAAAATCAAACCATTTTCTTATGGGGTATGTGAAGGCGATGCCCACATTACAGTTCCTCATAACAAACACAAAACAAAGGTCTCCTCACTCCTCACGTAAACCCGAAGGAAATGACATAGTAGAAGAGCAGCCCGTTGAGAGAAACCTCAAATTATGTCAAACACCTTTTCCCTGTGCATCTCCTTCATACAGGCGGTCACAGGTTCACCGAGGTAAGCACAGCCTGTCAGAAAACACTGATGATGATTGTTTAAAAACATGTTCTTATAATAACTGCAATATTGGAATTCAAAGACAGAATTCTTCAAGTGATTTATGATTCATTTTTGCATCTCAATCTACAGCACTGAAAAGCTTCAGTCCTCATCGTTCTCGAGAAATGCGCAATTCGGTGCATAAATGAATATTCAAACGACCAAAGTCCTTTAAGTGAACAAAAGCATCTTAGAGAAGTGCCAGGCTGCAAATCCTGCTCCAGTCTGGGAACCGGGGAGTGGAAGATAATGGCTGTCTTCTTCAGTTCGTCATTGCTGGGGCATGGAGAAGGCTGGAGACGACTCAACACCCACACCAGCAGCTAACCCAGGGCAAAAATAATGCCCTACAGTTCAAAATGCCATTATGTTAAATACCACCACATCAGTCACACACGGCAATGCCAGCCACATACAAAGCTGTGTGTTTAACTCAGGACTTCCGATGAAAAATGTTAATTTTTAGCTAACATCATAGTGACTTGGCAAAAGTAGCAACCATCCTGATGTTACCCCTACGAGGCAGGGAACATTAATGCTAGTTCACATGCGCTGACGGCAAAATAATAATTTTAAGCAGGAACAAGTGTTTTCAAATATCTCCAAAATTTTCTGTACAAGTATTTCCAAATACATCTTCATAGATACATATGTTCTCGACTGCACAAAAATGTTTTTTAAACAAAAGTCTGACCAAAGACACTGAAATTCTTCATGACGTACAGCTGCACACAACACTTACAGCTACAAAGTGAGTGCACAGCAGACACACAGTGCAGGTAAGGAAAAAGTAGATCATGCTGCACTGGATTAAATGGCTTGGAAGTGTTCATGTCACAAGGTTAAAACACAAAAGCTTGGCCAGGACAGTCTGGCTTCGATTCTTTGAAGGTGTCAGTTAAAAATTGGCAACAATTTCGTCCCACCAGCTCTTCTCTGTATTGTATCCTTTGTGTCGAGGAGTCCCCCAGAGCAACACCCACCGATGAACGAAGCATGGATTACTCAGCTTCCTGTTGAAAACCAACAACTTCTCAAATTCTAAGACCCTCTCACGTACCTTAAGAGACAACATAACAAATAGTTCGTTGCTTCTGGTTCTAATTTTTGAACCTGAAATACCTTGAACACGTAGTTCCAGGCCATATGTAGAACGCGCTCCTGATCATTCGGACTTTCTAAAGCATCCCAGATTAGATGCTCAGAAATGAAAACATCCCACATTATTAGACATGGCAAAGATGTTTTATAGACATGTATGCATTTCCAATGTACTGCATGTTGAAACGTCTTCTGTCGGCCAAAATTAAGAGTTCTGGATTGAAAAAATATGACTAAATTTCATTAGGCTGGTCCAATACATCAGGACTAGTATCTCAGCCTGTATAAGCGTTATGTGGATTTTTTAACAGTTTCAGAGTGATTAGGTAATTCTTTTTTAATAACTTTCTCTAGATGGCCTAAAAGTCTATTTTTCAGAAGCACAAAGGCAGTTTATTTATTTATTTGAACTCATTACTGCTAGATCTACCTTATTCATTCATCCCCAGATGAATGAACCTTTGACTGCTAAGTGATGATATAGGTATTAAAAAAAAAAAAAAAGAAAAAAGAAATAAATCAAGCTTTGGTCTCAGTCCTCGGAGTTATTTAGCTGCCTAACTCTCCATTAATTTCTTAAATGGCGTAATTGCCATTGACCTTCCCTGTCTTTTGGGCTCTTAAACACGCAGGGAAGGTGAGAGCCAGTAAATTGCCAGCACCCTTCACTGCAGCACACTGATCAAGTTTAGCACTTGCTTAGCTTAGCAGATAAAATGTGGCAGTCAGCATTTCTAAATAAGTTCCATGATTTCTAGATTTTGATAAACATGATGACTCAGCATCTGGGACAAAGCAAAACGAGAGAAAATCTCAGGAGTTTTGAGAGAGGCCAAGGCACCATTCAGCTTGTCTTGGTAGTATGTTAAAAATCCCCTAAAGAATTTGGTAAAGACCCCTTGACACAGCACTACTAACAAGATCCTTTCTGGGTACCTTTTTTTGGATCCCAGCTCTATGTTCTACACAACGTAGAACAGCTCTGCCAGCAGCCCAGGGCTGACCACAAATGCTCTGTTTTCATTCCTTAATTAGTTTTCAGGCAGTTATTAGCTAAAAAGACACATCCCCTCCATTTCTTCCATTGCGTCCAGATCTGGAGCCCTCAGCACAGGACAGAGCTGGACCTGTTGAAGCGGGGCCAGAGGAGGCCACAAAAATGGTCAGAGGGATGGAGCACCTCTCCTGTGAGGAAAGGCTGAGCCTGGAGAAGAGAAGGCTTCTGGGACACCTTAGCAGCCTTCCAGCACCTGAAGGGGTCTGCAGAAAAGCTGGAGAGGGACTTTTTAGAAGGGCATGTAGTGATAGGACAAGGGGTAATGGCTTTTGACTGAAAGCGGGGAGATTTAGGTTAGATATAAGAAAGAAATTCTTTACTGTGAGGGTGGTGAGGCCCTGGCACAGGTTGCCCAGAGAAGCTGTGGCTGCCTGCCCCCCGGCACGGTTCAAGGCCAGGTTGGACGGGGCTTGGAGAACCCTGGTCTGGGGGAAGGTGTCCCTGCCCATGGCAGGGGGGTTGGAATGAGCCAATCTATAAGGCCCCTTCCAGCCCAAACCATTCCATGATTCTCTATTTCCCTATAAAGTGAGAATTTCAGCTCAGACCCAGAAGAGCTGATGTACCAGGTGAGATCACAGGTAGGTTTAGTCCCATCTCCTGTCCCAAATGGCGCCAACAGCACTTGCCCAGAGAAAGCTGCTAGAACAGGACTAGCACACCGTCACACCTCCCCAGCTTACCAGGACCTGTAGCTCATGGACCCTCCTGAGCTAGGGGTATTTAGTAACCCTGAAGAGATTTCTGCTGCATCGTCTGTGTCCTGCATCTTGTTTATTGCTGCCCTGCTTCAAATCATGACAATGTGGCAAGGAATTCCTGAGTTTAGCCACATATCGTGGCCAAAAATCATCTCCTCATTATCTGGTCCATCTCCTCACCCCATTAACCCTGTGTAACATCCACAGACTGTCCCAGGGATGCTGTACCTGGAGGAGGGTTCAAACCATTTGCCAACGATGAAGACTAACAGCAGTTTATCTGCAAAGCCTGCAAGACACCAAGAGCCACATCTTTGACTAGAGCACCTGGAAAAATGAGATTATCATTTGGTACCACCAGAGCCAAACGACCAGAAGAATATTTCATAAGTAAAAAGCATTGTCATTAGTAACACATTTTGCACAGACCAAAGACACAAGTTGTGTAAAAGCACAGAAGACCGAAGTTTGCAACACTGCTGTACACCAGTATTTGATCTGATGCTATATTTAGAAGCTATTTATTAAAAGCCGAAGGTCTGATAAAGACATTTTAAGACATTTAAGACTTGCTTTATTTACAAGTGGTAACACATTCTTATTCTGAATGCATGAGCTTTAGGATCACGTGCATTATCAGAAAGGATTCTGGTTTCTGGTTTTGTTGGGCATATTTTTGTTTCCATTTCCAGTAGGTGTATCTCCCTTTATCAGCCACTGTGTGATAGCATACCCTGCTATTTGTTATGATAGCCTGGCCCCAAGTGATCTCTGTTGAAAATTCAACATTTAAAAAAAAATAAAATTGAACAAAACCAAAACTTGCCTTAGCTTTTGAAAACAGCTGTGAGAGCACTGGCAGCCGTTACTGGCCGGTACTGACCTCCCCTAATACACACAGCAGTTCACCAGCTCCCGAATTTCTGCTTGAATTCCAGAAAAAAAAGGTAACTCTTGTCATTCACTTTGTGCATTTGTTTCTTCCCTAACAACTCTGAATGCCATCAGCTAGGTTTAGCTGCTTTATTGGCAAAGCCTCAAACATATCAAGTACCGACGAGAATACAGAGCGAAGCAGAGGACGAGAGTCAGGCTCCCACCGAGGAGCCACCAACACCAGGCACCACCATTCTATCACAAAGGCCTCAGAAACAGCAAAGCTGAAACCGATGCCTTATTTGGCACCAGAACACCCAAACCCGAGGTGAATCCAGGGAGAATCAGGCTTCCATTGCTCTGCTGCTCACAGAAAGGCTTGTTTTTAATGGATGTCCGAGCTGCTCAGCTCCTGTACCCCTTTTGCCTTTCCTACCTCACCAGCCACAAATCAGCGGACGTCGGGAACACCGTGTCCTCGCATCCCTTCAGCGAAAGAAGGGATGGCAACGAGAGGCAGTGAATACACTAACAAGACTTTATTGATTTGCCCATCACAAGCAGCAATTTTACAGTCAGGCACTGCAGCCATTTAAGAGGAACAGAAGCCAGCTAAGAAAAAAGGTTTTATTGATAATTGAATCTGGTAAAAGCCAAAATATTTTACTCCTTCATATAAAACTACCTAAGTTATAGATGAGAAATGTTATTTAAGAACATGGTACATTCCTGCTCTTTGCCATGACTGTATGCTATGCACATACAGATTAATTCAATAGAAAGTGTTTCTTGGTTGCTCCTAAAAATCCTAGTGTCTACTTATTTCTGTGGCAACTACGGCCATTCACTCTCCAAAATCCAGTACTTTTCTTGCTTTACTTGCTCATACGAAACAAACTGCAGCTTTTATTATTTGGGTAAAGGGACAGAAATCCAGATAGAGACATTTAATTATTAACAATGTTTCATACTGAATCAGGCAGACTCCACTTGTTCCTTCTAACCTAATGACGTATTACTCTTATCCACTTGCAAACAATTTATTAAAATTGCCAAAGCTCACTACAAAGTATTACGCGTAATTCAAACAGCAATTATTGAGGAAAACTGAAGCTGAGATAGCTGGGTTACTTGGGCTACCAGACCAATGAGTTTCTATATAACTTCTCTTTGACTTAAAAAACCGCCTCGTATTTACCGTGATTTGATCTGTTCCTACGCATTTGTAGTTTCTGTATCACATCCTTCTAATAGCATCCTCCACTAGTTGTACTCCCAACAAGAGTTACCACATGCCCAATAACAGCACGTCACTTTAGGAAAAGAGTAAGGAAAAATAGATGTTGCTTACAGCTGGATAAATCACACAAACATTTTGCAACACAGCCGCGTCTCCAGAAGACCGTGTCCAACGGGATGTCTGGCCAAACGTATGGGCTCCAGGCTCCACCTCATCCCACCGTTCTCCAAAAGAGTTTCTTGGAGAAACACTCTCAAGGTTCACCTGTCTGCCAGGCAGGAAAGCCATGGATTTTTTTTAGCATTTAGGCATAGCATTTCTGTGATGGTTAGAAAGGTCAACAGGCGAGAGAGAGCTCTCTCCTCTTGCTGAGGCAGAGGTGAGGCCACGATGCAGGAATGTATTTGAGCATGTGCTTACTTTTAAGTATATACTCAAACACCAATTCAGTCAAGAGCAGGCAAAGGGCGCAGACACGTGCTTCGTCAAGCATGGGTAATATCTCCTTCCCAGGCTCAGCTGACCCGACGAAGGTCAGGTTTGACCTTTTCATCCTTTTTTACTACGCTGATACCAGATGTTTTTCCAGGCAATTGCGTTTAATAATTTCATCAGGTGAAAAGCTAGAATACAAACTTAGCATATCTGCAAGCTTCTGTAACGTGTCATTGCTATTGTAATTGCAGATATCATAGTATTTCAGATATAGCAATCTGAAAAATAACATCAGTATTATTAAGTCGCGTACAACGTACGCTGGCAGCACAGCGGGCTGTAAGCAGAGCCCTGCCATGACGCTGTATCACTCCAGAACATGGGAGGATAACCCTGCCCTCGGGGAGTTTAAAACCCAATGGTTCGCAGTTTTCACAAGCATTTAAAGTCAATGTCAGTGTGGCTTGTCATAAAAAGACAAATCCTGCGATCCCAGCCCCTCTTTAGGGCTCTTACCAGCAGCTGTGCTTCTCACGCGATGAGCGGGATTAGCAGCGGAGCAAGGGGAGGTTGTTCTTCAGTTTGCCCCCTTCCCCGACCCGGTTTACCACGCGCTCACGCTGTCACCAGAGACAGCACAAACATCTCGCCGGGGACCAGACCACCTTTCGCAAAGGCAGCCCACATACTAGGACTGGCGTAGCCCAGCTCTGAAGCCACAGACCCAGTGACTGACGCTGGATGGCCAAGTTTTTCCCCTTTAGCAGCAGAGATCACCACAGAGCCTCCTGCTATCGAAGCCCCCCCAAACATTTCGCAGCATCTTTGAACTGCATCACCAAGTTGAAAACTATCTTTGGCACACAAAACAGAAATTGAGAAACCGTTATTGCAAACATGCCAAGCACTGTTAACGTACCTTCTAACTCTTTCAAAGTTTATCTAATTTTGAATTTACTGTAACGTTAAAGCACAGACTTACTGGCACAGAACAAGTAACGACCTTCAGCAAATTGCAAGTCAAGATAGGTTAGGGGTTTCTGACAAGAATCTTTTATTTAGATGCTGCAAGATACATATCCTTACCACTGATGGATTCAAATGAAGTGACTGGTAATTTAAAAATAAAATTAAAAAAAAAAAATCATACAACCAAGACACTTGCCTCCAAGCTTGTACTTCTGTCTTCACTGTCATTTGATGGGATCTCAACAAGCAGCAGTTACAGTCCTCATAAAGGGGTAAGTTCCCTGGCATATGAATAAAGTCAAAGGGATTTATAGGAGATACTCTAGGTTCAGGATTTCTCCCATACGAAGTCCTAGGAATGGGAATAAGCCTAAGAATAAACATCAGGACTAGAAATTTGCAAAACTATGACCTTCCGGTTACAGTATTTGAGGGAAAGGCTAGCTTTTATAATAATTTAATTAAAATCTAGATGCAAGTCACCAACACTGAATTTACTCAAAGTTCGGGTTTTCCTCAGACACAGGTTTTGATCGCTGTCTTTGATCAGCCATGGAATTTACATACTGGAAGATGACATTTTTCAAGACAATCTGACCGCCTATTAACCATCAGAAGTGGATTGTGCCTAGAAGTCCTCACCTTACGTGTAATTTAGAAAAAAAAAAGCTCAAGCAATAAAACCAGAATTTTAAACTATTAAGATTTCTCTGACTTTATAGAGAGAACACCAGTATCACCTCTCCCTTGTGGAGGACAGAGCGTTATCACAGCGACTGCCGCTGCCTCTCTGTCTCCTGTTCTGAAGAGAGCTACAGCTTTTCATCCAGCAAGCGACAGACTTGAGGAGAACCTCAACCCTTCAAGAAAAGTTGTGATTTACCAAAACAACAGCAAGTGGTCGTATTCAGAGATAAAACTGGCTCAGTACCCAAGTCAGCACCTCAAACCTGCAGCAACCTGTCCCTTCAAACAGGTTACGAAGCATCAACAACTAGTCAGCAGCGCAGACCTGGTCGAGCTGCCAGTCCTCTCCTTGTCAACATCCAGTACGTGGATGCTCGAGGTTTCCAGATAAGCCACGGGGAACATCAAGATAAGAAAATGGCTGTTTACCCCCCTAGGAGACCTGCTGTCATTGTGACCACAAAAAGAAAAGATTCTCCATGGACACGCGAATATAAACTTTTAACAAGTGAGCAAATTGAAAACTTAACAAACAGATCTGAATATTTACATTTGGATATATACACCCAGCGTATATGTATCTTGGAACAGATTTGTAAATGTTTCCACTGTGTACTGCTTGTAAAACCTCAGAGTTTGGAAAAGTGCCCTGAACGCTACGTCATTGCATTCACTGCCAGAATAAGAAAGGGGTGAATAAAGCGGGAGAACACAACGTGAGAAGCAAATTTTTAGAAGGGAGGCCTTCTCCAGGTTTATGCTTTTCAGTATCAGCCTCAAAAGGAAACGAGTGGATAAGGGAAGAGAAAAGCAAAGGCAGGTGGCTCGCCAAATGATGTGTTCAGACCCATGACAACTCTTCACAACAAAGACATCACAACTAGAAATGTGGATGTTGAAAGCCCAGCTTGTATTTTATTGAACATCTGCTGCGAAAGAAGATGCTTCCAGCACAATTAAGATAAAATTTTTAAAGTTAAATTTTAATTAAATGCACATAAAACACGAAATAGCTAAAATCTCCATTTTCCATAAGTTACAGAATAAGGCTCATTCTGTGTTGTGATTTTGTTGCATTTATCTTCATAACTGTACTCAAAATTTATTGTAGATGTAGGGAGTTCTGCAGGTGCAGGAGCAGGCACTGGAAGTTACTTCCACTCCAGAGAGGACAATGCCTGGGAAGAGGCCATCAGCATCTCTTTAGCCCCCCATAACCCATCCGGGGACTCTCTTTTCCCAATTCCATTACAAATCATAGTTCCCAAGCTGTAACACTCACACATAGCGTGTGGAGCACCGCAAAGTGCTCTGCTCCTGCTGGGTGGAAGCTGTGTCAGCCCCTGACTCACCTGGGCAGCGAGGTTAAAACAGGCATTAAGAGTTCAACAACAGCAGCTTATTCCTGCAAGTAAGAGGAATTCCCACCTCCCTTGCTGTTTTCCCAAGTGTCTGCCAAAACTAGGCAATGGCTGGACTGATGCTTCCAACACTGGTCAGCGAAATGAAATCAAGTCCCTTGGAGATAAGGAGATCAAAGCTGGTAACGCAGTAAACGGTGGAGAAGCCAGCGGGTGAGGCTGGGATCCCAGTTCTTCAGGAAAGGACGATTTTTCTTTTCTTTTCTTTTTTCCTGTTAAGAAACTCTTCCACACCTCACAGCACATCCGTCCAAGGCTCTTCCATGGCCTCCCTTCCTCTTCTTCCTGCTGCAAAGCAGCTCTGACAGAGCAAGGAGGTCACAAGAGCAGGGGTGAGGAGGGACCGGGCACCCTGAGGGACCCCGATTCTGCGTCAGAGCTGTCACAAGAGGGGCTGCACGGGACCCAGGGACCCCGCAAAGTTTTGCCTCGAGATGGAAAAGGAAGCTGCACTGGCCACTTCGGGGAAGCCACGCCCAGGAGGTGGGAAGAGAAAAAAGAAGGAAAAAGGATGGAGAGAGGCATCCTCCCGCACACGTGGGATGCCTGGGAGCAAGGCAGAACCTGCTGTCATCATCAGCAGTGGTAACCCAAGAAGCCACATTCAGGAGCACTTCTTCTAACTAATATTTTATCAATTGCATTTTTTTTAATGAAAAAGCAGAGGGTGGGTTCATAAGGACAGTAAAGCCGCATTTTCCATTCGTCCCAAATGTGTTAAAAGGCATTTTCGTCCTCAGTTCAGCTACATAAGCAACTTATGACACAGTGTATTGCAGACCACACTGTTGTTTATGAAAAGGATACTTCATGCAAATGGATGACAGATAGAAAAGAAATGTTAAAGCTTCCAAGTTGTTTATGATAAATAAATATATGCCTGTACAAGTTCACTTCATGATAAAAAAAATATTGGATGAGAGTCAGTAGAGTTGCACAAGGAAGCAAACATCATCCAACACATGCACAGAGACTGATCAGAGAATTTTCCTCAGCTTCTTTACACCCACTCTTACGCAATTCACTTTGTTTTCTTTTTAAGCAAGTAGAAAACAGCTTCAGAGATGGCATTAATCTTTGCTCAACTAATTCAAGATCTTTAGACGACCTCTGTACATACTTGCAGTTAAAATAAATGCATCAACTCCACTGCAGAAACCTTTCATAAAAATACTTTTACATTGAATTATACACCAAAAAAAACAAAAAAGAAAACAAATCACCAACCAGAGGAAGCCTACTAGGGAAAAAGAATCCCCAGTACTATAAACCAGAGAAGTTTCACTGCATTTGCAGTATAATAGGGTACTACGTACATCATCCACCCAGAAATGGGACATTAAAGATTCTTTCACACTATGTTCATTTGCAAGACCTACGTGAAGCCTTAGAAAGTCATTGAGAGATGGCAACTCAAATACAGGAAAATAACAACGCTTCACGCCCTTGCACCACGGCAACTCGCACATCAGTCGCTACTACCCCTCACTGTCTCAGAATCACAGAACGTTTGGGGTTGGAAGGGGCCTCTGGGGTCACCCAGTCCAACACCCCTGCCGAAGTAGGGTCACCCAGAGCAGGCTGCACAGGACCTTGCCCAGGCGGGGCTTGAAGATCTCCAGAGAAGGAGAATCCATAGCCTCCCTGGGCAGCCTGTTCCAGGGCTCCGTCACCCTCAGAGGGAAGAAGTTCTTCCTCATGTTCAGACGGAACTTCCTGTGCTCCAGTTTGTGCCCATTGCCCCTTGTCCTGTCGCTGGGCACCACTGAAAAGAGTCCGGCCCCATCCTCCTGACACCCACCCTTAAGATCTTTTTAAGCATTTAAAAGGTCCCCTCTCAGCCTTCTCTTCTTCGGGCTAAACAAGCCCAGCTCCCTCAGCCTTTCCCCATAGGAGAGATGCTCCAGTCCCCTCATCACCTTTGTAGCCCTTCACTGGACTCTCTCCAGTAGCTTCTCAAAACTCCTTTAGCTCTCGCAAAGCATGAGACTTAGAAGGTGACAAATCCCAGCAACTTCACCTTTTAAGTCTTTGTTGTCCCCTCGCTTAGGCCAGCACAACCCTCCCATGGTGCCACACCGTCACCCAAAGCGCAGAGCTTGCTCTTCTCGGTCCCTTGCTCCTGCCCTGCGCTGTTCCTCCCATTGCACCGGCAGAGGCAGCGCCAGGCCGCGAGCTGCAGCAGCTAACTGATCTGAGATAAAACCAAAACACAAAAATCCAGCAATTTCTCCGGGATTAACGTTACCTTGCGCCGGCTCCGCAGCCCATGGCAATGCGCAGCTGCACACAGCGTCGCGCGGGCACAGTGGAGGAGGCAACGGTGAAGGAATGCGAACAAGCTGCCAGGGGAAGGTGGGACTGTTTCTCTTGGCAACAATGCCAACTTATGCCAGTTAAAAGCAACTATTATTTACGGGCACAATAATAGCAAGTTCAAGTACTTTTTGTTATGTGTTTGTTTGGGTTTCTACTTTTATTTTAGCTAAAAGAATACAAAAGTCAAAGTTTAATAAAAAACAAAAAAATCCATTGGAGTCCTCCCTTGAGTTACTCTATAAATCAGACATTCTCTTTCCACCATCATCATCAACTTTATGTCCCGTACAACTTCCTTGGTAGGATGCCTTGAGGATGAACAGCAAATCTTCCCAGCTGCTTTTTCAATTACCTCCAACACTGAAAGGGACCCTCCGCACCGTATCAGGCACGACCGCAGCATCTCCGAGCTGTTAACCGTACCTGTTCAAAAGGATTAATCCGGCATCGCAGTATCAGCAGAAACTGATCCCAGACTTATCCTGGATGGGACTTCAAAACGGATGAACAAGGTTCTTTATATTCTTTCTGTCTCATCCCCACTTTATTCTGGGTGTTGCCATACTCTGTCATTGCAATCACTTGTAGCTACCTATCCCTAGCTGGAGTAGTTGCATTTTGGAAGCAGAGAAATTCAGGCCTTTCACAGGCCAAGAACGCTTACAATTACATTACAGAGTCATTTTTAAAGCTATATATCAGTCTGAATAAGGATGTACTCACCTTCCTGACACTAATATTTCCTATGCAGACATGTATCCAAGAGCCATTCCCCTGCAGCAACACAGACACCGTGACCCAAACTTGCCACGACCTAGCCCGATGCCCACAGAAACAGGCACATTTGCTGAACCGCCACAGCAATGGACATAAACCCCAGGCTGCAACTGCAAAGTCACATATTTTAGATCCTCAGATTGGCGTTTTTTGAGCTAGCAGTAACAGAGAGGTGAAGTCATCATCTAGTTTCATTTGCAGTCAAGGATGACATTAGTGACGTCAAAATATCCCAAACAGCAGTGGACATGAACAAGAAACAGGATCCACCACACTTTTTCCACTTCTAATTCCTTTTCTTACTAAATTTTCCAAGACTTGGAACTTGTTCCAAGACTTTCCAACTTCAAGTCCTCAGAGGTCACAAGTTCTTTGTACAAAATAGCAAGAGTTTATGTATTATGTATTATATTACATATTATATTAATAAATATTATACTATACATTATACTATATTAATATCATATAATAATATATATTAGTATGCATTATATATAATTATATATATTATAATATAGTATGAGTATTTCTCATTAATAAAGAGACGACTACTCCTCTCTTTCAGCAACAATGCCGCATACCAGCAAGCCACAGTCATGAAAACCAAGACAGGACTACAAGTTTGACAGCCAATGTGTCAAAGAAGAGGATGGGCAGCCGTGGGAGACCTCTACCGACACCAGTCCTAAAGATCTCAGAGCGGTCTTTACCTTCCCTCTCTTATGACCCAAGAAGATCTTTCACGATCTATTTTTTACCAAGACTCACACTCTACCGTCAGCAAACCCTTGTGAAGAACACGGGCTTGCCACCAGCGTACCAAGTCCTGTCAGCAGCCATAGTGTCCCAGTCCAAGGCCAAGCATTCCGTGGGCATTTAGCCACAATAAAACCCTTCTGTACGACAACACATCCATCCCTCACGTGAAATACATGCCCTGATCCCCAGCAGAAAGGCAACACGGAGGCCAAGAACCTGAAAAATACAGAAGTGATAAAGAAATTCAGGAAGAAGCGACTAAATTCTTCAAGAAATTCTCTGCCTCCACAAATTCTGCTACCTGTGAAGCAAACAAGTTTTCTGTGCGAGTGCTCTCCGCTGTTTTTGTGAGCCCAGCACCTCACCCAAACCAGTTTGCAGCTAACAGGAATCTGGAAAATCATGCCCTACCTACCCACAATACACAGATACACCGCAGCAGGTGGAGAGGTAAGATAACTGCAGCAGCTCTAGTGTTTACACTTTGTTTTGCTTTTAAAAACCTTTTTAGTCTTCATTAGATAATTACAGGTTTCATATTCTCACTTTCAAGGTTTATTTTCAAAACACTTCTGTCACTAAAGCAATTTCTTTCTAAGTTATCGGCTTGCCAAAAGCAATTTACGGACTTCCACATGACAGAAGCGAAGCATACAAAGTATTCTCTTCCTGCATATAAAATAGTGGGTTTGAACTACTTTTTCTCTCAATATTCTAAAAATAAACATGTAAGTCAACCTGCCATTTCAGAAATAGTGCGAACATGCCTTAGTACTATCATGTCATCCAGCTAAAGTGAGCTCAGGGTAAATAAAGAGATTTTGCACATTCAGTACAAGGGAAGTACAGGCTTCCCTATACAGGAAAACATGCATGATGCTGAAAAAAGCAGATAACAAGCTGTAGAGCTATTAAAAACAATATTTAGATTTTAAAAATGAGTGAGAGGCATAGAACAAATGCAGCAATTTTCTTCTTCCCCCCACGATGTTTATGAAGCAATACTGAGATATTTGGTTAGGATTTTCCCCCTCTCGTCCTTTACCATAGAAATATCAGAAATTAGAAGTCTAGCCTGCCTACTTTTTCCCTAGAAACCTTCTTAACAGAAACCTCTCCTGAAAAGACTTGAAAGAGGTTACCAAATACAAACTGAATGGCCTCCACACTCATCCAAACTTTAGCAAAGTGTCCTTGAGATGCTAACACTGACTAGGAGAAAAGCCCTCAATTAAAACAGCCAGCAAAATAAAGACTGTATTAACTCTCAGATAATTTGATTTCCATCATTTTTAGAACAAATTTGGAACCGACTTAAACATATATATCTGAAATATATCCCATTCGGTTTAGGTCATGGTGCACACAATCAATATGATCAGGTAACCAATATTAAAATAGTATTATCAAAAGTAAAATCACCGGTGTCATACTTGATATGACGCTTGCCTGCAGAACTCCAATAAAGTTGTGTGAAACAACACAGCAAAATGTCAGCTTTTGATGACAGTGAGCGTGCCCCATTAATCTCCTTCTTAATAGACAACCAACGCTACCTTAGGATTCAGATATTAGCAAACACAAGACTTGTTAAAACCCATCTTCACATAATGATAAGGCTTAACATTTCTCGTTAAGAGGACAGAGGATAACTGAAGGTGCTCTATGTCAACAACTGGTTTTAAAAACAAAAACCAGGGTGCTTCTAGACAGCACACCTAACACACCAAGGCACGTCTAGGTTGGTCAGTTGTACCTCATCCATGGCTTACCAAGTACAGACTCACAGGGGTTCTGTGGGTGCACAGTATGTGTGTGTATATGGGTTCAGCTTTATCATGCTGACATCTGCTCCATTAGGGAAACGCAAAAATTGCCAGCTCGTGGCTTTGGCGGTGGGCTCAGAACATGGGGTTACGTATGAACGCCCAAGAGCCCACCTCAAGAAGATCAGGTTAGACAAGTTAGAGTAGACAGCAACCACCAGCTACAATCTCTACTCTGGCTGAACAGCATAGCTCTACCTGGGAACCATTATATTTGAAGAATTGCACTGTTTTATTTTTTTCCTCTTTTGCATCTCTAATCCGGAAAGCAATTCTCTTAGCAAGTTCAATATACATGCTGGCCGGTGCATTGGGTGGGATGAAGACCAAGCAGTTAGGATGAGTATCTGACAGACAACTGTGAAGCCATCTCCTGCTCCATGGGCACGTCTGAAGGGAAGGTCATTCCTGGGAGGATGAGGCAGCGCGAGCCGAGGCACCGGCAGCAGGAGAGGCATGGCCAAGAGAGAAGCAGAAAGCCTGAGCGGGCTCTCCCTGAGCTCAGGCAGATCCCACGCCAGACCAGCTCTGGGCACACAAGGCACAGGGCAGCTGAGCATCCCCCAAAATGAAGGGAAGACCCGCAAGCTGCTGTAGCTTCTATCAGCTGATAGCTGATAGCTGATGCCCTAGCAGCCCTCCTCTAACAGAAACGGAAACCGTGCAAACCCTGCAGAACCCTGAGCACAAGAGGGATGTGGTGAGCAGGCACAGACCTCAGAGGAGGGCAGAGAACCTCCTCCCCCCAAGCACTAATACAGCCTCTTTGCTAAATAAGGTGGTGAGGACCGAAGACCACAGCCTGGATGCCCCCTCTCTTCAAGTGTTCAAGGCCAGGTTGGATGGAGCTCAGAGCAACCTGGTCTAGTGGAAGATGTCCCTGCTCATGGCAGAGGGATTGGAACCAGATGACCTTTAAGGTCCTTTCCAACCCTTACTATTCTGTGATTCTATAAATCAAAGGTAACGACTGAGGCAGCGGCAGGAGACCCGGTCTCGAGCAAACATCTCCAGCTGAGCGGAAATGATGAATCACATTTTCCATATTTTTAGGTGATATTTGTTTCTTTTTATGAAATGATTTATTTAAAGCCATTCTACAGCCTAAACTTTTCTATATACCACACACAAAAAATATAATAATCACCTTTCTTTTTATAATATACATCAGATTTCTTTTTGCTATTTTTGTTTTCAAAAAGCCATGGAACTATTAGTTTTTTAAGTGATGCAAAACTAAACCTGCTGCTCTGAAAAGCCCATCATTGATAAGGCTGTAATAGTTTTTCTCTACCTGGCTCCTTTTCAAAGCACACGTCATCCTTTTGTTCCTCCTGCAGTATATTCTCGTGGCAGCAGCAACCATGCTGATCTTAGGCATTAATTACTGTTTAGGAGAATGGAAAGGAGGAGGGCAAACAGAATGGAGAGAGCAAAGAAAACAACACTGTACAGTTGCACAAAACCCCTCGCTGCGATATTTGAGAAAGCAGCTTACAACTACCCATCCGCACAATGCTTATTAAAGGCTTTCTCTGCTCCTTTTAAGGAGCTGACCTTGTAACAAAGATCTTTAGTTCCTCAGTCTGAGGAAGATATTGACATCAAAATCTATTTTTAGTTAAGCAAAAAAAGGCAAAAAAATTACCGCTAAAATTATATATATATATGGGAACTATTTGCCTGAGTAATTTTGAAAGTGCCTCAGAGAGATATAGTATTAACCTAAACTAACATTTATTTCTACACAATAGAGAGCAATTAAAATTAGCCTGGGTATCAACAAGGTTCTAACACAGTTTCATCAAGGTGCTCGAGGCAGCTTCTAGACATCCAATGACCAGGTGTCGAACATGCAGAACAGGGAGACCCACAGACTCCTACCACGAACTTCTGACTGTAAGGTACGTGCTGGAGGTTTTCACACGAAAAAGTTGGTATCTGCAGAGTTGTCTTCTGTTAAAGGTTTTAATAACTCAGCAATTATTAGTCCAGAACAGTAATTATTCAATCGTTTCATAATCCCATTTCGAAAGACGTGCACAGCGACCAATGTTTCCTATTCTACCTCACACTCCGAATTGCCATTTAACTTGCATTGAGTAATACTCTTTTAGAGGTGAAGGTCGGAATCAGGCCCGGTTAAAAAAGATTATTTGAAGGACATAAAAACCATATGTGTTTGGCACCTAAAAGAGTACAGAACGATCCGAGGTCCCACAGGGTGAGATTTATGCTATCACTTTTTGTGGTCCATATTCAGCTTATGTTTAGAGCTGTATCTGCCTGAGCCAGCTGAAGATCAAAGCTACGAGCCTTGGCTTACTAGCTCAGGTACAATAACGTGCTAATGCAGCTGTATATAAATTTTGGGTTGCATTCACCTCATGATTAATCAGCTCAGAGCTGGGGCAAAACAAGCCAAAAGTTATCTCTGAAAAATCATGAAATACATGATTAAGATATTTATTTACACAGATGTTTGACAATGAAGATTTGATGAGCTCTTTCATTGGAAGAGAATTGAAACCATATTAAAAGACCAAGGCCGAGCACAGTCTTTAGTTTTCTGAACTATATGAATACATCCACGCAGATATTATTTTTTTATAAAGGGAGAGAGATACATATATCTTCTGCAATTCTATAACTTGACTAGCAGTAATGAGACTGTTGGCATGAGAAGAAACTGAGGAATCCAGAGCATCCAGGAAAAAAATCTGAAGGAAATACCATCCAAAAATCTCTCCCTGTCTCCAGCTGCTTTCCAAGGAACACTGTATTCCAGAATCTGGTTTGAAAAAGAAACATAGACACTGCATAGTGTCTATGTATGTATACCTCTGCATTTGTTCTTGTATATAGTATCACAGACAGCATCCAAACCCTCAGACACTCCACCCGCATACGCGCACAAACACATACGTACAAGATCACGTACAGCCTTCAGGTCGAGATCTAAACAGAAGCTTTGTACCCTTCTACAGCCCGGCATGTTCATGGTCTGGAGTTTCAAACATCCTGGCGTTAAGCATCAGCATGCGTAAGCTCTCGATGCCTCTTGAACTCTGATATCTCTTGGACTTGCCAGGCTCCTTCATTTTAAATTTAATCATGTCTATGGATAACACTACAGTAACAAAGCTTGCAAGGCAGATGTCAGCGGTTTGTATATTTACATCACAAGTCCACATAAGGATTTTTTGCCCTTCCTAATGTTTTTATATATATATATCTCTCTATCTCTCAGTGCCTTCCCTCTGAAATTGATTCTAACCCAACATCACTGCAGCATAGTGACGCCTGATTTAAAAAAAAAAAAAAGACGTATTTCCTAGGATCAAGAGAACAGTTAATAAAAGCATAAATTATAAAAACATTTAACCAAGCATGCTAATCTATCATGCTAATCTTGAAGCATTAAGTGTAAAATACAACACTTAACAGGCCAAGAATGCCAAACATGCAAACTGATAATCCTTTAAACTGGTCTAGCTATGCCAGATCTAGCTCTGCCAGTTCTCCATCAACCATAAAACACTGATAGAAACTTTAATAACTGTGGCATGAAGAAAATCTCATGTAATTTGTGTACCAACAGATTATATATTAGCACAGGAATAGGCTTACAGGATAAAAATTTCTGATGGAAAGATCTTCAAATTCAAAACAATTCGTATCTGCTCCAGACTTCTAAATCACTTCCATCTGGTAAACACTATCACCAGCAGTAAAAAGACACCCCAAGGCTTGGTTCCGAGACACTGAAACCTGCTATTGTGCCAGAACGCATGCTAAAATTCATCCAAGAATATGGACTTCCGAAAACAAAGAGAAAGTCAACATTTACCTTCACGAGATGCAAAATCCTAGAAAAGATGTGGTGTAGCCTGACACCACGTAGCAAATTGATTTTTTTAAATGGGATTTACTTGCGAGTTTTCCTCTCTAAAGGATGCAACATATCATCTCACTCGTATTTCTCTGCCTCCTTTATGCAGGTGGAAAATTCTCTTCTTGCTGCAGGACACTCTAGGCTAGGCTAGTCCTCCTCCGCCACCCACAGCTTCCAGCAGCCTTCTGCCCATTTATTGCATCCAGCCTCTCATTAAAGCTGGGTATGAATCAGCATTTTAAGGCAGGCACAGAACAAAAACCACTTAAATGATCATTTGCTGAAAATTCAGAACTTCTCGTAGATACAAAGACACATAGAAAAAAAAAAACCACCACACAAAACCAATATTCTTGGAATATCTCTGAAGTCATTGCTGTTGAGAAAAGATGTTATTCCCACTAAAAGCGGCATCACTTAGTCACCAATCTCAGGACAGACCGAAGGGGCCGGACACCACAGACAACTGTATTCAGATTCAAGGCCAACCTGAACCCATTTGCCTGTCAGGGTTTGATCCTAGGAGTCAAAATTTCATCTTCATTTCTTGCAATGCGAGTTATTAATATTGGAACAGATTATCATAAACCTGATCATCACTGTTCTTCTCTAAAAGAAGACTCCAAGGGCTCAGTGTGAGGGATTTTCAGGCTATAAAAGAAGCAATAATGAAAGAAGGCTGCCATACTGGGGGAACGAAAGGCAAGAAAGCTCTGTGGGTTTGGGGTCTTTTTTTTTTTTTGGGGGGGGGGGAAGGTAACAGAGGGAAAGGGAAGTTAGTAAGACTGCAAGAACTGACTTTAGGTACTCATAGACTTAAAAATACGACTGGAGACTTGTGAAACTCCATTAAGATATCCAACTCTTATGGGGATTCTGTCCCTCTACATCTCTTTTTTCTCATCCCGGTTTCTCTCATTTGTGGTACACTGGAATTTAACATGCCGTCCCCTAACATTTTAGCCATATACTCTACTGAAAAAAACCCCGTTAAGCAGCAACAACATCCTCTTGATTCTCGGTCGTGTGACCGCTGTCTTGGTGCAGTAAGCTGAACTCCACGAGACCGCCAACAGGCTGAAGAACCTTTCCAGCAGGCCTAGGGCTCCACTCAGCCACAAGTAAGCAGAGAAGAGACTGAAGGTGTCCTTCACAACTCGACACTGCTCCTCTAGATGAGTTGTACAGGTACATCACAGATAAAAATAGATCGTACACCACTTTGTTGCTCACCAGAGCACTCCACGTAAAGAGGGAAGCACAACTTGCAGGGATTATTTTTAAGGACTCTGTGAGCTGAAGTTGCTCACCGAGCTCATCAGGACAAGACCACAGTGACAGACATGAAACCTTCGCCAACAGAGCTGCCCTTTGATTTGGGGAAAGGAATCAAAGGAATGTGTGCGCACGAGAAGCGGCTGCTGAATCAGAGCATCAGGAGGGTAACTGCTGCCTTAGGAAAACTCACATGGTGATTTAATAAAATGAGATCTACTATCAATCAATACCTTGGAAACGATTCAAATTGTTGGGGTAGTGGAAATAAAGCGGCCTCTTGGTCTTCTGATTAAAACATTTCCCTGCTTTGGATATACATAAGCTTAATGGAAAAAGGTATGGAAAAGAAAATGGAAGCTTTGCTTTATAACTCAGGCCATTATAATAGCAAATCGAACACCACACTCTTTCAGTTTGCTGCATCAGAAATTGATTTTTCAGAGGAAGCACCTGAGTATTGCTTATGGACAGAAACACTCCTATCTCAACTGAGTGTTTATTCTAAATGTGCTATGGATGTGCCTCACGTAGCTGACAGACCGTGTTCTTCAACTATTCTATGTCATCTCTAAAAGTCATCAGAAATTAAAAAAAAAATTAATATTATCCTCAAATTATTTTCAGAGAGCAAAATTAAATTTAATGTCAGAATCTTTAGAAGACTCTGCATTTAGTGCATCATGTGAAAAGAAAGCTAAAGGAAGCTGAACCAGCTTTGCAAATGGTTTGCAGATGATTTAAATTGAAAGGATCCCACCTCAACTGTTCTTTTATAAAATTAGGTATTAGAAATAGTCTTGATTTGCTTTTTTTTTAATTATTTTGATTCGGGTTTGGGGTTGTGTTTTGTTGGTTTGTTCCCCCCCCTCCCGTATATGCAACACTACAACGCTATACACACCTGCCAAGTTAAACAGGAATACAGGAGTTACACACATCTGCCTTGGCCATCAGCTGTGATTACAGCTCAGGAGACAGCCAGCAGCAGCACAGAGCTCAGCGTCGGCCACGCGACAGCCTTCTGCTGACGGTGCTCCTCTTCCATCAGCGGGAAAGCCGCAGAGCAGCACGGCAGGCTGGGGTACCGCTACATGAGTCCACACATCTGCAAGGAATGTGAAGTCTGCTTACATATTTACATTTAAATTCATAAAGAAGTAGTGAATGATAGTCACTGCTATGCTAATTCAAGTGCTTGATTCCATCTTTCTGTCATTTCTTGTATTTAAATCAGAGGTAGCAGAAGATTCTCTATAAAATTCCTACAAGTTATCATAAAACACATGACATATTGCTAGGCCTCGGGAAGCTAAGAAATTCATACATTTTCATGCCTAATGAATAAACAAGAGGAAAATGCAGTAATGAATCAAAACATGTAAATGACAATTATCTCAAAGGTCACTGTATTTATGGTGCTCATTATATATTAATGAAATATGCTTAACGAACATCCTCCCAATTATGACTGCGTGACGTCCCATAGCAATTGCAGCAATCACAAATGTGTGGATAGGATTAAGCTCCTCCAGAACTTCCCAAATTAAGCATGTGTGTGAATATTGCAGTAGATCCAGGCCAGGGTGTTTAACACTACATAAGCACACTCAAGTCAACGTTACAAAATACTAAATGAGTCAATAGTATCTATGGGTCATAACTCGGAGCTACGGACGTCTCCTTCAGTCATTAGTAAAGTGTGTACTGGTGAATGAGAAGCTGGACTTGACCCGCCAATGTGCGCTGGCAGCCCAGCAAGCCAACCGTGTCCTGGGCTGCATCCCCAGCAGCATGGGCAGCAGGGTGAGGGAGGGGATTCTGCCCCACTGCCCCGCTCTGGTGAGACCCCCCCGGGAGTCCTGCATCCAGCTCTGGAGCCCTCAGCACAGCACAGAGCTGGACCTGCTGGAGCGAGGCCAGAGGAGGCCACAAAAATGGTCAGAGGGCTGGAACCCCTCTGCTGCGAGGAAAGGCTGGGAGAGTTGGGGCTGTTCAGTATGGAGAAGAGCAGGCTGTGGGGAGACCTGCGAGCAGCTTTCCAGTACTTGTGGGGGCTTATAAGAAAGATGAGGACAGACTTTTTAGCAGAGCCTGTTGCGATAGGACAAGGGGTGATGGTTTTAAACTAAAAGAGGGTAGAGTTGGACTAGACATAAGGAAGAAATTTTTTACAATGAGGGTGGTGAAACCCTGGCATGGGTTTCCTAGAGAGATGGTCAATGTCCCATCCCTGGAAACATTCAAGGCCAGGTTGGATGGGGCTCTGAGCAACCTGACCGAGCTGAAGTTGTCCCTGCTCACCGCAGGGGGGTTGGGCTAGATGACTTTCTAAAGGTCCCTTCCAACCCAAAGCATTCTATGATTCCATATGGTATACTCACACTTTTTATAGTAAAATAACGTATGCAGCAGTTATTTGGCTCTACCCATCACCCCCTTCCCCCAGCATGAAGGCAGCAAACCAAAGCAGAGGGCCACGTACAATGAATGGTGAACACCTCACAAGGCAGCTACGGCAGTGCCCACGCCTGTCAGCTGTGGGCCGAGCAGCACAAGAGGCACGCAGCCATCCCTGCCACTCCTCTTGAGCTCTCCAGCTAGTGGAGACAGCCTCGACAGCTACGAGACAGAGAAATTTCACAGCAATGACAGGGAAGGTTCCCTCAGCCTTCAACATCACTTGTAGCAGACGTTTATTGGTCCCTGTGTGTCATGGCCTTTTATCAATGACAGGTTCATGTAAAAAGTCAGGTAGTGTTACCAGCTAATTCCAGAGAGATGCAAAGGCACTAGACCTGAAAAGCAGAAATTGCTATTTAAACTCCAAGTACTGCAGAACATCTCCAGGTAGAATGTGCTGAAAACATGCATCTGGTATGTTGTATCGATCAATGGAAAAAAATGGGATGTTTCTTAAATGAATTCTTTTTTCTTTCTCCCATCCCTATATATTGTAAGCAGTACCCTGTTCCCACTTCCATTATGTCGAAAAGTCCATAACTGGAAATCAAGCTGCACACTTTACGACTGCCTAATCCAGCTGTATCTCAAGAGGCAACAACACAAATCCAACACGAGACCTGCCTGGGATATTATCAAACAGCAAACACCCCACAGCGCCCGCTCCTGCTCTTCGTGCTGCCTTTACACGCACGGTTCTGCCCTCCTCGCACACCCAGCGCTCCCATTAATGGTAAAAGCATTTGTTATTTGGTGTTGATTGATTCACTCTAATGGAAATACTTGTATGTACCGTGGGAAGAACACATACCAAAGCTTTTTTTAAAAAAAAAAATAAAACCCAAAACACACTAGAGCAAGGTCTTCTCAGGACATTGTGATGGGAAACAGACTAAGAGACCTAGTTTAAAAACAAATAACTGACAGCAACCAGGAACTTTAACAACTTGTTTGCCCAGTCTCTCTGTCTGCCATCTTTCTTGTTAAATTGTACCCAGGATTAAACACTGCTAAATATATTGCCAAATTAAGACAGAGATGTCAATTAAAAGTGTTGAAAACACATACTGCAGGATCACCATTTACATTTTTAATATTACAGTACATTTGTATAAGTCTTCTACTACTCCATTTGGTCTGGTAAGGAACCTTCAGAATCTCTACCCTGTAACTGGAACTCTTCCTTTACACGGTATTTCGCCTGGAATTCACACGGGACGTTGGAATCACTCATGGTGCCTTGGCTCAAGTTACTATTTTTACCTACTTCAAAATTGATTTCTCATCCAGAAGCAGAATTGCTGTTAGTTCGATCTTCCATGATTTACCGTTAATAAGCCAAGGCAAAAACCCCAACTCAGTGCTAATGTAGTAGCTTAATAATATTATCACTCACTTTACTACAAAGGCAGCCTATAGAACACAGTTAATTTTTGCCTACAAACCAGAAGTTTGGTCTTGAAGTGCAAAACTTCGGCTCTTACTAATGTTAAATAGTAAATACACCACTTCAGGTACTAGCAGACATTTTTCTACTAAACACTGACATTTTCTGTAGTGGTCAGTCATTAAGAACACCTTGGTGCACCAATATGCTCCATTTGCAATAGAATTTTCTATTTACACATGTTTTCTTGACCATTTTTTAATAGAAAGACTTGAGTTGCAAACCTCATAGTGCTGCTTGTTCACCCCACAGCACACAATACAGCTGTGATACACGCAGATTTTCTGATAACCGGGAAAACATTAGCCAATCTCAGTGCCAGACAGACAAACTGGATCATTCAGTCATTTCACAGACCTTCTCACTACCACAAACATGTTACCTAATGATGACTGGAAAATTCCGATTATCAAAGTTGCATGAAGTTTTCAGTAAATATATTACCCATTAAAACCTAATTAGGGTTAAACCACCCCTGGTAATTGGTTTGAATTGAATACGATAAACAGCACAAATTAAAAACCATGTTTTTTCACGGGCAAATCTACAAAATGAAAAACGAGGCAGTGACTGTTTTGGACTCTACCGCAGCATCCTGGTTCAAACTCTCTGCTGGCCTCTTCCCAAGCTGTTATTGGAACCAAACCCTTGCACAAGCCTGCTCAATGTTGCAAGCGTGAGCTCTTATGGCATGCCAAGGTGGCTCCTCTTCTGTTGACAGTATTTCATTTTGTACAAGACTCCTACCCAGGCTTTGGGCAGAAGGTAGCGGGTGACTCAAGTGTCTGCTGGCTATGGCCTTCACCTGGAGGCGAGGCAGTAAGTTCTCATGCCAAGGAGCACCTAGAATTTTGGATTGTTTTACAAAGCTGTAGAAAAGAAGAGGGTGAGGTAACCCTATGCTGAATACCGCGTCCAAACGCTCTTGGACCACTCCAGTAAGAGATGCGTGTTCATACCTCATCACTTGAGGATGGGGATCCAAACCAGGTTCCCTCCCATGTTCGGTAAGCATCTTAATGACTAGATTAGTAATGAGTAGCAATCTCCTGTTCCACCTCACTGGTTTTCATGAAAAACAGTAGTCATACCACCATTTATTTAGATTTCAGAGATGGAATTAAGGCAATGTATCTAACAATGCAATGGCTGAATCCTGCTCTCTCTTCTCTCTTCCTCCGGCTCTCCCCATATCCAACCAAGCAAACTGAAAAGCATTTGCTTTAATTGATACCCCATGGTACAAATAATATCAACTTTCTCTTGAAAGAGTGTCATTTGTTTTTCACACTCTACGCAAGAGACACGTGCTAGTGCAAAACAGTGATAAAGTTGGTAACTCAGCCTCCATTAGCTCCAAGCACTGGCATAATGAGAGTTTTAGAGTGGGATTAACGCTGAATTAAAATTAAGGGAAGCAGAAATATCCAGATTCCCTGTAGTTTTGCTAACTAATTAGATTGTTACCACCTTTTACCTCGACATGTTTCATGATGTGAAAATGTGAGTGACCACTGTGAGTTGTAGGATGCACTTGGGAAGTAGATTTAAGTCTAACAGCTCCCTTTAGTAACACTTTCAGGTCACGTATCAGATACGGAGAACTCTTTTTGTTCTGAAATACAAACTAGCCTACATGACAAAGCACCCGAGTATCAGTAAAAAAGGTAAAAACACAAGCAAATCTTTTAGTCATCTGACAGAAGAAATCCCACTGATCTTTGAAGGTTAGTCAAACTGAACAAGGGGCAGATATTCAGATGCAGGTTAAGCAACAGCATTTCAAAATCATCTTTGATTTCTCCCAGGGCTAGGGTGTGGGCAGCGATTTGCTGCTCAATGCAATGACAAGGCCTACAGTATCCAAAATTCTTGCTACAGATGGAAGCTTATTCAGCTGTTGCTTTAAATTTGTTTAAAACAGACCTGTCCTGCTTCAAAGAGAGAAAAGTCTTTACATAGCAGCATAACTAGCTGGGAGAGCTTTTCTCTCCATTTTCTGCTCCGAAGCATCTGCCACCTCCCCACAGCACACTCAGACTGATTCACGACGTAATGAAACCTGCTCATGCAGACCCTTAAATAGCCGTTTTTTACCCTCTTCGGTGATGGTCTCCACGACTGCAGCACTGGGTCTTTTGATTAAAAGGTCATAGTAGTTTCCAGTCTTGGAAAAAGAATGTCGAGTCCTACCTGAAAGGCGTACTTTATTTACTTCCAACCACATTAGTGATAAACCTTCATTTTCTGACGCAGTTAGGGGCATCTCTGGATTCATACCATAGGAATTGAGCCAAACGCTAAAAAGAATGAGGACTTCCTATGGATTCTGAGGTTTAAAAATCATTTGTGTCAGTCTAGGGTTGAAAAGAGACAACCACAGCCAGCCCAGAGGCTGGGAGGTGAATGATACTGTAATATTTGGATTTTGCAGGGATGCGTAGTCCTGCGGACGCTGATCCCCTGGTGTCAGAGCAGAATACTAAGCCCAGTTACCTACGTTTCATCACGAGTTTCTGGGGCGTGCTATATAAAGCAAGCCTACCTTTCTGGCCACCCCTAACCCCATGGAAACAAAAGGAAACATAGGGCTAGTGCAAAAGTTATGGCACACCCCCCTTACTTGTCTAGAGGAATATGAGGGAAGAAATGAGGAAGCAACATGGTAGGCAAGGAAAGCAAAAGGTAGGACAGTTCCTGCAGCTGAAGAATAATGCTATGTTTGGTTTAGAATAACAAATTGAATATGCTAAAGTAAACAAGACAGCCTGAAGGCAGTAGTCTCAACAGGGAGCTCACCTATACTTTTTTCAGTTCGTGAACTGGACAAAATCATGTCTTTGCTTCTTTCAAGGGTAAGAGCTGGGGCTCTTGTTACCATTTTTCCATGAAGCCTACTGTATTACTCATCATTTTGGATGGATTAAAGAAGGAATTTCGCTATTAGAAGTGGCTTAGATATTTGACCCACAAACTGGTTGTATGAGATCAGCTATCCTTGGCGACTTCTTTGTATTACTCAACAGATTCAAAAATAGCTGTGTAGAGCTGAAGGTACGATGGACCTACCTACACTCACACCACCTTTCTGTCTTCCCTTCTGAAATTACTGTGTCTACCTCCTCATCCAGAAGGTATGAGCTGGCACGCCCAGCTGCTTACATCTGCCTCTAGAAACTTTGTGTTCACTATTATTTGAAACCAAACATCAAGTTAGAACATTTATTCACAACTTGTACTAGTATAATCTGAAACATGAACAAGTAATTGAAGATTTTAAAATGTCTTATTTACCACCTATGTGATGAAGTTCTTTGATCACTTGTTTTCGTCCCCATAAAACACTTTCTCATATTTCATGAAATATGTTGACTAATTTGAATGGTGTCAAACTTTACCCCCTACTCCTGTAACAGAATTCAAAATGCTAAATGGCATCACAGTGTAATAGGCAAACTAAAAGGAGTAAAAAAAAAAGCTATAAATACTTGAGAAGGAAAAGCCTCAACTTTGATTTTAAAATAACTATATAAAAAGTTGATCACTTTGGGAAGGACAACCCAGTAAAAAGCACCTAAACAAGCCAAAGCTGTCTGCTTTGAAAGGACAAATAAAGTAGCAGTTAGGGGTGGGCACAAACACTCCAAAACATTTTCCAAAACGCTAATGCAAACCGTATTAATAACTCCGTGGGGATATGAAACATCTGTGGTAAAAAAAAAGAAACACAACAGATTTTGCTAGATGTAATACTGATACTAGAACTGACCTGTTGCTAGTGTTTGTGAAAGCATGTGCTACCTGGGGCTTTACAGGAAACACGTGCAATACACTGTGCTCAGTTGTCCACTCTGAAAGGGCATCAAGATAATTCTGGATTTGCTTTGTCCTGCTGGGTTGTGAGGGGTTCTGTTCTCTCTTCTTCAAAAATACCTTCTGCCTGCCGTGCAGACATCACAGGCGATCACATCCCTCTCGACCTCGCTGCACACCTATGTCAATACTGATCTTGCTGCCTTTCTAAAAAGCTCTTCATTTCACCTGGAGTGATGAACCAAGGTGAGGAAATGCAAATGAAGACACTGACACAGAGCGTAATTTGGCCAAATAACAGAAAGTTTCAAATCTGTAGGATATCAAATGCTTTGATAAAGGTGGGCCCAAGCTGTGCTGTTCAGACTGGGGCTTGAGAGCCAGCCTCAAGTTTCTTTATAGTTTTTAGGGAGATCTTGGCTCTAATCTTTTATCCCAGGCTCAATTCAGCCCATCTCTATCCACATACAAACTTCTAGAAAGAAATTGCAAAAAGCAGATCCTTCTGATGATGGTTGTGCACACCAGCACCGATGTTCTCCACAAACCCAACCCAACCTGCTTTAGTTATGTCATTCAACACAGAGCATCCCAAAATAAACTTATGATTCAAGACTCACGGAATCCTTAAAATTATTATTAAACTATTAAAAAGCAAGAATTAATAGCAATTTGAACACCACGGTGGTTTCTTGCCATTGAGGATCACACATTTCTTTAAAGATCCGTAATATCCTACAAGCTTGATCAAAGCAAAGCATAGCAGTACCTGCTTTAGGATCTAAAATAAAAGCTTTGCGTTCCCAAAGCAGCTACGTGCTACTGAAGCCCTAAGAGGCAGCAAGAGAGATGGAAGCCTTCCTTTTCCTTAATGGCACTTGCACTACAAAGAGATCAACAGGAAAAACAGATTTGACCCTAACCTACCTGCAGCGATTTTGTAAACCGAACACAACAGTACGGACTGAGGATTCTCTTAACTCTAACACTCATTATTAATTAATAGCAGCTCCCAATTACAGCAGACTAATTTTACAAGTAATAATCCTTCAAAGCCATAATCCTATTGCAACCAAAAACGTGCAAGGACAATGTTATGGCTTGTAATTCTAACATATTAATGCATTTAACTTACTGGAATGAGGGGAAAAAAAAGCAAAGCACCAAATGCTAGTGAGCCTAAAGGCAAAGAAGTGATACCTAAACACTTCCACTGAAGGGTTATTTTTAGGTAACTATTATTATTTCATTAAGTCAAGCCAGGTAATACATGCTGTTCTATCTAGAAGAAAAGACAACAAAATTAGTCAGTAAAACCTACTGTTAAAAATCCAACAGAAAAAGCACAAAATGGATATGAGAATGCTGTGATAGAAGATAAAGGCGAGCTACAAACCTTAATTATGACTAGTAGGAGCACAGCCTAACTCCAAGGCATGAATCGAGGGGATGAAACGAAAACCAAACAGCAACGGAGCTCTTTGCACTGTGGCATAGATCAGGCTGAACCCTAAACACAGGGGAACTGTGGTAATGTCACACCAGCTCCGGAGTTAGGTTAACGGCCTAACATTTATAAAGTTAACATCAAGTCACAAATTAAGGTGGTAATAAAATGGAAGTGGCAATTTAAAAGCTGGATACAGTTGACCATCATCATGGAGAAGGTGTATCCCACCACATCACCAATGCAACCACGTTTTGCTGAATAACAAAATTCTTATTGAAGTTAACATACATTGGAGATCTAATTTTTTTAGTTTTCTCAAAAGTTATACCATCCACAGCCAAATTATTTCAAATGACATTCAAATACAACCACAATCAAATTAACTGCTGTCAGATTCACAACTCCACTCCGAGCTCCTGTGATCTCACTTGGACTCACGCCTTTCAGTTTGGAAACTCATTTTTCACAGGCAGCATTTATTATCAAATATGATATATCTTGCAGCTCCAAGGAAGCTGCCAGACAAGTTCAGAAAAGCATCTGCCCCATCTACATTTCAACTGGCCCAGGACATTTGTTTGGCTAGAAACATAGGGGATGAAAAAAACAAATATCAAGCCTGGCTGAATAACCACAAGACTGATTTAAAACACAACGAAGGCTGGATTTCTACTTCATCAATTTTAAAACTTGTATTACATACGAGTCTATATTCACTTCAAGGCAACTCTTTTCAACAACAGAGGACCCCAAAAGCTTGCTTCTGTCTTAAGGAAGTCAATAGTATCTTTAATACTTACAGCTTAGAAGTTTTAATATCGTATACATAAGAAATGACCCAGGTAACAGACATGAGTAAAATACCTTTACTACAATTTAACGCTAAAAAGTCATACAGTTAAGGCATTTCAGTGGTAACTTACGCGCTAACAAAGTGGGCTGGTTTTTTTCTTTTTAAGAGATTAAAGAAGTGCTTATATATTTTTTCTTTTACATAGTAGTTTGACATGTGATATGCATTCTTTTAAATCAGTATCTGCTGTGACACTACTTAATGTATTGAGTTCGTATAAAATCTAGTGAAAATGATGACATTTTCTAGAAAAAGCTTTCAAGACTTAGAGAACTGCTGATTCCAGCGATGTGCAGAGACATAACTGTAATTCCCTCCTCCATAACCCTACTAAACTTCAAGAGATTAAAAATTCAGTAAATCTCAGTAAGAAAGCAGAACTAATGTCTGATAAAATTCCCCCCCAAAAAAGGTACGTGGGGACACAATTACTTTTCCAATGGATGGAACAGCATGCAAAAACCCTCTAAAGAATTGAACTGAACAAACCAAGTCAGAATAAACTCATAACAAATAAAAAGGCACATATAGGATCACATGCCTGGAAGAGCTTGAACAACAGGTACCACGTTTTCCATGCTCCTGCTGTGCAGAGGGCAGATTGTCAGTCCCCACCTGTTTACAGTGATGATTTTTTTTTTTTTAGACAAAATATCAGCATCTCTAAATATCGTAACCAAAGGTCCATGCTAGGGCCTCCCCCCATGCTCTCCAACCTCCTCCCTCCAGGTGCTGCGATGAGAGGCATCCTCACTCCAAATCAGCTGCGGGGGAAAAAACCATATAAAAAAAAAAAAAAAAGAAAATCGCAAAGAGCACACAGGTGATTGCACAGCGAGGCAAACTGGAAAAATCAGTTATTCTGCCTTTTGATTCCTTGACTACATGTTACTTCCATAAAATTGAGTAGGTTTTCTGTTTTGTTTTTTGTCTTTTTGTTTTTTTCTTTCTTTTTTTTCCTTCCTCCAACGGCACCATCCTGCTGACGTGGGAGCTGTTTTATTTGAAGCAGGCAAAAAAAGCCAAGGATTGCTGTAGCGCTGCCTCTGGCCTCCCACGCAGCCCGCACCTACTGCACCACAACGCGCGCTCCAGCTGCCCGCAGCACGCTCCAGCACCAACGCCAGGAAACCATCTACCCCATGAAATAACTATGATAAGCGGATAAAAATAGCTTGGAAATGATGGAAAGCATTTTGTAGATAGGTACGTTGAAAAGAAAGGAAATGAAGCTGTTAAAAAGATAGAACGTGGAGCAAGGCACAGAAGGGGGAGAATATTCCTGGCGCTGCAGCAGGAGATCTGGCAGAGGCGATGCATTTTTCCCTCCACTGCACTCGCACGCCGCGGCTTACGCTGATGCCTGGGCCAGCTCCAAGGCGAGCCAGCTCCCCTTGATGGAAGGCCCATTGCTACGACTTTGCCTTACATAGCTCTCCCATTCACTCTGCTCCCAGAACCAGTGGATCAAAATAAACTACGCGCATACCCACCTCTGAGACGCACCATAAAACCCAGGTATGCGCTCCGGTCTCTACTACAGCCCAAGAGCTGCATTAGGGAATCTTATGCATTTCAAACAAAATCTATCTGTGGCTCTGAGAGCTTAGAGAAGAACATTAATACCCTGTGGGCTATTTTTGGTGGCAGTCAGACCCTCTGTGCAGGGGGAAAGAATAAAAACAGGCAAAAAAATGGCCCAGCAGTACAGGGACAGAGAGACAGGTGCTTACTGTATCTGAAATCAAGTCACTTATTTTGCTGATTAAATAACATTCACGCCCATATTAGGCAACTAAAGCAGATTATTATTGCCTCTCGTTTTTTGAATATTGACTTTTCAAAGGTAAAAATGAAAACTGTGAATTCAGTACCTTCCGCGAGCACCAGTCAGATCCATTTAATGCTGCAGAAAAGAAATGGCAAGGCGCCTTCATATCGCAAGAGAAAATGAAGCATATAAAATACACCACCTACTGACTGTGAAAGACTTCTAAGCAGATACACACAAGAGAATAGGTAATACTGTAAGGTTTGCTTTCTTCTAGTATTTTATAGACCTGCATGTTAAAGCCAGAATCAGTCACTGAGTATTTGAGATTCTGTGAAAACAGATTCTGAGTTTCACTCACATCTGCATCAATAAACACTGTCGGAAATAAAATACATTTTTAGAAAGACCCAGCATTATGAACAAGACATTAGGTATTATACAATGTATGCCACGTGCTCTGGAAGACACAGAAGTGGCCTCTCAGTTTTCCCTCCTGGATGAAGGTAGCTACTCCTTTCAAGAAAGGAGCCTGCCAACTCATCAGAAGCTACTAAATGAAGCTCTGGAAACATCTCCCCACCACTGCAGCCTCTCCAGTTTGCCCACAGAGTGAGATCAACCCTACTAAGTCATTCCCAAACATCAACATATTTTGTGATAAAATCCTAAGAGGAGATGGCCACATCCTTCCAACACGCCACTATGGAAAGTCCAAGGAAAGAACTAACCAAATGGCAGGCAGGTCACGAGGAAGGTAAAAATTGTTTAACTTCAGAGCATGCAGGAGGAAAATCAGCAAGAAGAAAGCTCAGGCTGAATTTCAGGAAACATAACGATGAGATCCATTGTTCGCAGTTACGCATAGCGACAATCCTTTCTCTGTGTGTGTGTGTCACTGCCAGGCATCCACTCCTCTCCGTTCAGGGGATCACAGAATCACAGAATGGTAGGGGTTGGAAGGGACCTCTGTGGATCATCTAGTCCAACCCCCCTGACGAAGCAGGGTCACCTACAGTAGGCTGCACAGGACCTTGTCCAGGCGGGGCTTGAGTATCTCCAGAGAAGGAGACTCCACAACCTCCCTGGGCAGCCTGTTCCAGGGCTCTGTCACCCTCAGAGGGAAGAAGTTCTTCCCCATGTTCAGATAAAACTTCCCATGCTTCAGCTTGTGCCCATTGCCCCTTGTCCTGTCGCTGGGCACCACTGGAAAGAGTCTGGCCCCATCCTCCTGACACCCACCCCTGAGATATTTATAAGCATTTCTAAAGTCCCCTCTCAGCCTTCTCTTCTGCCCAAAGGCCGTTGAACAACACGATCCAACAGTGCTGTCCTGTTCGCTTGCTTTCAAGGTGGTATTATCCAGATTCAGCTGCAGGCTCACAAGACTAGGCAATTACAAACTGCAAATGAAGCCCAGAGGAGTCTTACTCATTCACCAGCCCTGCCAAAACACCAACACAGCAAGTCGTGGATTCACCTAAAACTCCCCAACACATGACCAGGTCTTACCCAAACCATGGGTAATTAATTGACTCCACTTGTGACTCCGTTAGTGCCCCATGTTTTCAAATTACCCCAACATGAGGTATGACACAGTCAACCAAATCTAGAACTATTAAGAGATCAAGAGCAGAAACAGAAGCTGTTCTCTCCCAGTCCTACTAGAAGTTGCTGAGAACTTTTCTAGTCCCCCTCAGAAGGAAGCTTGTGAGAAGCAGCACCGTGCGTCTAAAAATAAAACCACCCATTTCCTCCAGTTACATTTGGCATTTTTATCTCAAAAGTAAAAATAGACATTGCATTTTGAAATTGTTTGGAATGGCATACGTTCAAAATTCACACCTAAATCCATTAATCTTTAGTGACAAACTAGTAAGAAACCTTTGCATGTAGCGTTACCTTTGAATTAAAATGATCAGAGCTGACTGTACAACCATCAAGGATACAAGCTAGTAGCTATGGCTCTATAGAACCCATTCTGAAAATCTTCCCTTCCAATGTAATACTTCCAATGTATATCTTTAAACCACATTTGAATTTTCAGTGTGTCAGTGTATCAATAAAACAGTATAAAACTGGAAAGCGTTTCCTGGACCAAAGTAATATGGGAGTGAAAGCTGAATGCGAGCCGTGGGACAAGCAGCTCTTACCCAGGCATTAAACAGCCAGCGTGGCTTCGCTTGTCTGTAACCATTTCAGCTAGAGATGCTGCTGTCCCTCACGGGATAATTCTTCCCTGCTTTAGAGAAGCATTCCTATCCAGGGAAATGCTTCAGCACATACTAACTCACGTCAAAGTCAGTGATACTTCAGCATGTATTTATTTCCAATGGGGATGTCAAATGCAGAAAGGCGGCCATCTCACAGTATGGGAAACCAAGAGCTGGATATTTGACAGTTAAATAAAGAGAATCCACGTCTGGACGGTGCATGCGGTAGGTAAAGGGGGATAGGCCATTTCCATTTCTCCTTTAAAGCGAGAAGGAAATACTGGAATATAATCTAGACTAAATTATTTACATCACAATTATAAATATTACAGAAAGAGCATTCTGTTGTGCTGCCTTCGCCTTCCTTTCATCTCTAAAAACCACTGTACAAGTAGTTTTAGATTTTTTTTGAGCACGTGTCCGTAACCACCAACGATAAAGAGGTTTGCAGTCATTTGTAACAGTAAAACTTCTCTAGGGAAACACCGTGTCTCCACTGCTGCACAGAGACCATGCAAACATTTCGATATTAGATTAATACTGTCTTCAGGAATTTATAATTAGCAGGAGTATTTTAAACAGCTACTACACACGCTATCACCATTTCAAAGTGATTCCCCTGTATTTTTTGCAATATGTAGCAAAACCTGTGAGTTTTAATTGCCATTTCTAAGGGATCAGTTGGCCCGTTCGGAACACACAGGTAATTCATCTCCCTCCCGTTTCACAAAAATGAGCTCGGAGGCATTCAGATGTGGGAGCTGAAGATCCTGCTGGGGGTAGGTAGCCACACGATACAATCTCCCCTTAAAAGGCAGGAAACGAAAGGACATTTCACATGGGCTTGAATATCTATAAATATATATTTTTAATATGTATATACATACACATGCACACTGCTTGCCGCCATTAAAACACTTCATCTATTGTCTGGCGTGATGCATTGTATGGAGAGACTGTCCAGATGAAAAAGAGTTGCTTTACTAAGCAGAAGTTTATATCATATAAACATTTCCATATAAAGAACTTACATGGAATTTCCAATGTCTTATTCTAAATGAAGACTGCCCTTAGCCATTGCCTTAACAATGCCCCTAATAATTCAGTTGGGGTCAGCTAAAAGCAAAGTCTGTGTTCAGACTGTACATCAGATGTATCGAGAAACCCAATTCCAACATTAAGAGAAAGAAAATTCAAGACGATGTGCTATGAGATGTACTCAGCTGAGTACTTCATTTACTGAGTTACCGGTTATTCACAGGTCTGATGGGACCTGCAGATATTTTCTGTAGGTGACAGTTCTTACACACAGTAACTTGAAACCCAGGTCAGTAGCACTGAATCCACAGGAAACAATAATTTCAGAAAAAGCCTTCAAAAGACAAAGTGAGGATTGCAGTCTGTTCCGGAAGCAATGTGTTACCTTGTCAGATAACTACGAATATTCAGAAAACATTACAACTATACCCTCAAAGCTATGCTTTACTACTTTAGAATAAAAGAAAGCAATAATAACAGAGACAGATGAGGATGCTTTTGTGTCCTTCTAAGTGCAGCAGAAACCAGGTTGCCCCTTCTTCAGCATCAAAGTCCAAATTAGATCAAGGCGTGCAGAGGTAATAACGGCAGCAACAGATTCCCTTCCTACTCCTTTCATGGTTAAGTGAAGTTTGTTCCTTTTTTATTTTCTAAGTATGGTTAGGCGCCTCAAGCATGCTTGTTAGGATGGAAAAAGCGTGCAAATCCCAGACCTAGGACCCTGCCAAAAGTCTCTTTAGACAGTCAAGGCAGCCAGAAGTATGCTGAGAGCTTGCCAGAGCCATATTGGGTGGCTAAAATTAAATAAACAGTTAATAAAAAGATGTTTGAATCAACCTAAATAAATACAAACTTCTAGATTAACTGCCTTATCGGCTTTATAAAAGAGGACCTAAGCTAGCAACCGAGCCCCTGAAAAGCTTACACATCCACAAGTTCTACACAGCAGATTTAAACAGCGAAGTACTTGCTATTATCTCTCTCGATACGATGAGGCTTACATTTGAAAAAAAATCATCATTGACTCCTCTGACAGTGGTTTCTCCTCCTCTAAAACACAAACTCGCTCTGCCCTCTGTTGTCAGCAAAGCATAAATCGCACCCTGCAGCAAGAGGCAAACAGCAGGACCCGAAGAGCTGAAATATCGAGAATTATCTAAAAGAAAAGGGAGCGTGCCACAAAGGGATTTTAGGAATACGTTGCTATGTAGTGAAAAATGTTCCTGAATTGTTATCTGCATGCTTGAGGCCGTTTATTTTCTCTGCTTGGTATATTCTTGTTTTTGGAAAATATTACCATCAATATCAAACCAACTGTATACAAATGTCCAGTGGTTTGGATATTCCAAAAGACTGGTTGCCCTAGGAAGAAAAAAAAAAAACAAAAAGAAAATGTTTGAAGGAATTAAAGACAAGTTTTATCAAAGTTCCTGTACCTCCGAATGCTTATACCGAAGAAGGCAAAGGTCGATGCCAGGGGGTCAGCCCTGGGGACCCAGCGGGTCCTGCAGCCGCTTCGCCTCTTGGCTATGGTGCGAGCCTCCATCCCAGCGTCAATACCAGAAATGAATGCAACAATTGGTCACTGACATTTCTGCATATCACAAAAAGGATGTAAATTTGCTGTAGCCAACCTGCGGTGAGGAGATTAAAAACAGGTCCGCGCCCACCGGGACAACGCGGGAAGCATCCCAGACTTCTCCCGCCTGCGGAGCTGCTGAGACCTTCCCCGGCACCGGAGGGAGAAGGCGACAACCAAGGGGGAAAGAAAACTTTTTGGTGATCAAAAATGATCTAACGGAAAAGGAATAACCAAACTCCTAGATCACAGCAACCGTGAGGCACTCCTAACCAACACGCTGCTACCCCTTCAGAAATAAAGTGACTGATAAAGCAAACTCGCCAGGGATAGAAATACACAGTTCCTACCTCCAAGTACAGTTAACAATAATATTTGCACTCCCGTGTCCTTCTGAGGATAAAATTGTTTAAATAGCCAGAAGGAACAGCTTAGTGGTCGACTGTCAAGTCAAATACTCCTTGAATCCCCAGGTTTAAGTGCCAGCGGGGCCAGTTTGCCCTTCTCCTCTCCGGGACAGAGCAGATGAATCGCAAGCAGCTGCCTGTGCGTTCAGGGACAGCCGTGGCGTTCAGGTGGTGCAAACGGAAAGGGAGACTTGATAGCCCACTTGAGCTGGCAGAAATCAGTTGTATCTACCCTGAAATGCACGTTTGTCTGCTGCCCCAGAATCTATTTTCCAGTTATGTTTCCCTTTTCCCTCAGCCACCATTTCTCCACCTTGGAAGCAGCTGCAAATTATTTTACTTTCAGTGTTCAGCCTCCTTTCGCTGCAAACGCTTCTAAATTTTACTGATATATTATTTTTAAAGCCACTGGAATTGCTTGATGTGAAATCATGCCTGTGCTTCGGAGCAAGTCTACTATCACCAGACAGTTATTCACAAGCATCCTCACAAGGCGCCCTTTGGCCAGTGGCTTTTGACCAATCTTATTTTGTTTGTGAAATTGTACTTAGCAAAAAAAGAAATAACACAATGCTGGAAAAAAAAAAACCAACCAAAATTAAATAACGTTGGAGAAATTACCGATATCTACTTTCTATTCATCTAGGATTATCTGCTTTTAAACAACTTATGCTGGGCTTTAATGCTCTCTAGTCTCATGTGAGAACAGGAGGAATCTAAAGCATCATCAGGAAGCATATTTTGGCTTTGTCTGTTGTATTAAAATGTTCATAAATATGAAAACTATTGCTCGAAGCCTTGCACATCATTTTTCCCTTCCGACACCTGGAATTCAGTAGGAGTTGTGGTGTTTACTTCCCTATCCTGAATCAACCCTGGCAGAAGACAGAGGCCAAGCATCTTCCCTGACCAGAACACAGAGTGGAGACACGATACATATCTTAACGTTCAAGTCCACTGTTTGAACACAAACTAAAGGATTTAGGAGAGTTTATGAAGGAGGAGGCTTTAGCAGAGATCCCTGATTACATGCAATCCTCATCTTTAATTGTGAAACATCTGAATTGCCCTAAAACCCGCATTACGAATCTGGCCAAGAAAGCATTCACCCAAGTCCCTGGCTGGGTTTTCTTTTTTCAGACACTTGGACTTAAAATTCGAACAACACCGTTAGGTAGGGAATGCGAAAGAGACACCTCTCATTTTGTTGCGGTTGTTGTAAACCCATTAGTTGGCTGCATTCATTTGAACATTTTTAGAGGAAAAATAAAGTTTTAAAACTGTGTGGCTGGTTGCTATAAGATTTCTCATATATTGTCTTCTTTATCACACACACCAATATTAAGACCACCACTACCACTCCTTTAACTTAGTTTAACATGCTACTGCTAAAACGTGCAAATCAGGACTTTAAGAAATCTATACGTTTCCGCATCAGCTAAAGCCAAAAAAGCGCTGTTTTCACACTTTGGCTTCAGTTTCACGACACATCTAAGCCAACTTCACAGTTCCCAGAGGCGGGACTGGCCCACCAGCTGCCTCTGGTCCAGCCTCGTGCTCCTGCAGCTGCGTTCTGCAGTTCATTTATTGCCAGTTTAACTTCCTATGCCGGGTTGGCCAAGCAAAAGCACCGCTACAAGGGGTTTGTGGATGGGCAAAGCACTACCTTTTCCTTCGAGGCTGGCAACGAGGTTGTGAAGGACCTGTATTCCCTCCCTGTCCGCAAAAGGAAAGCCCCCAGAGCCGTAACGGATGCCTACGCCTGGTTTTATTAACAGTTGCATTGACTCACCATCGGTTTCACTCAAATTCACCGTAGGAAAGCAAAGCACACATTACAGCTTCCAGGATGGGGAACATACAGGAACCCTAATTCGAAATATGGAAATGGTTCTTGAGAAAGAAATAAAGCAAAATAAAACCAGACTTCAATAGTGGTTCCCAACTGCCTGTTATTACACTCCCTGTGACTTACAGCTACCACTCCAGCAATCCTGTGAGTCCGCGACACATTATAACCATTCCAGAAGTCTAAAACTCAGGTATTTCCAGTTGAAATGTTTGGTTTTGATTACAAGCATTTTTACCTAATATATTGATTCATTTACTCATTCAAACCCTTCTTTCAACATTTTCATCTATGCTTCGACACTCTTTTTAAATATTTCTAATGCCAGCTTGCCCGGCGGGCCCTGCAGTCTCATTTCCGAGCCACAGCGCATTTTTGTTCCTGTGGCCGCCAAAGGGAGACGAAGAGTCCAACCCAGCTCGCTGTGTTGCACGGAGGCATTAATCATACCGTAATTTCCTGCAGTATTTATCAAATTAACTCAAGAGAATAGCTTTACATGGGATTCCCAACAGATATACACAGGCAGGCAGGACTTCTACCTTCCCTTTTCCCTGCCATGCTGCTTGCTAGTCATTAACTCCTGTCCTGGGAATAACACAGAAGCAAGCGGGGGAAATGACTGCCTCGTTATTATCCCTCCCCACAGCAAGAGACAAGAAATATTTGTGCTGCTATTAACAAATGCTGTCTCAGTCCTGCAGAGACCAGCGTTCATCCTAAAGAGGTACCGCCAGTCAAACATCTGCATGGACACTGCACAGATTGAGGCATCCAACCCTACAGATGCAGACGTACATAACCAGTGCACAGAAGTTTACAGTAATTATAATGGTGTCGTCAAGAGACACCGATTTAATGAGTGGGATAAAAGTTCTCTTCCGAGATCAATTAAACTACAACTAAATACAAACAATGCTGTCGGGGGGGCAATAAAAATAAGACCCACTCAAGAAGGTCCCTAATTCTTCCCATCTTCTATGTAAAACCAAGCCTTAACACGTAGTACCATAAATCAGATGGCTAGTCACAAACACCAGCTGGAAACAAAGTTTTAGTATCTAGCACGACCGGGATTTCAAGTCATTTTAAGGATCTATGGTCGGATTTGAACAATTGCAACTCCCCTCAGATGTGACGGGACCATCAACATGCAACTAAACCATTGAGGAAAGCCACTACATCCTGGGATCCTTGACCAGTCAGCCTGCCTTCCACCACAACCCTTCAGCTACTCGGAACCTTCTGTAATTCCCCAGGAGCTCAAATTTACCACGTTTCACAACTGAAGATTTCTTGTCTAAGGTGCCTCCAAACCCTGCCAAGGAGGTCATGCAAGGACACGCTTAACTTTTGCCATACAGAAGTCCTCAAGTTTGGCTAGACCACAGCCAGAGCTCTCGTCTTTAGGATCGAGCCCTGGGATGCTTCCCAGGATTTCTGTTGAACAAGCACAATCAAGCTCATTTGTGCAAGGCCAAGGAGGACTATTGCATATGAGATGATAGAAGCCATCTAAAAATTATTTTATTGGCTTTAGTAGACGAGGAACTGAAATAGCTATTTAACTCCTATTGCTGCCACAGCTGTCTCCTCAGACCTACTTGACAGGGCCTTCCCTCTGCTTTGCAGCTATTGGAGCAGACCAAAAACTGCAGAACTAGGCTAGCTTCTGTGGGTCCAGGTTTTATTACATGAAATTTCTTTTGTTATTAGGTCCTATCTAACAAGCCTAGTTCAAAGCTAATACTATCTCACTGCAAATCTCTCTTGGCAGCTGGGATTTGAGTTAAAATTTTCGTTTAGGATGTAGCAGAAAGGAAATATTCAAGCACTATGTTCCTCTGCCATGCAACGTGCCTTGAGAGCCATGCAATTCTGACTAGTCTCCCCAACTTGTCCCCCTCCTTTTACAAACGATCAACCCCCTTCTCACAAAGTCAATTTTCTTTTTCTCCGTACTGAGGGCCAGCGCAGGCTTCTGCCCCTGGTTTTAATGGCTATTAAAGGGATACAGTTTTTGCATGACAATAACATCTCCTACTAGTCAACCCAAAGTTCAGTGATGATCCTTAAATATCAAACCAGGCTGGATTTAGCTGCTGTGATCTATTTCTTGCTTTTGATTTTCAAAGCTGATTTCTGGTTAGAAGCCAAGCGAGCGATACGATTCAGCTACTTCTGGAAAAGAAGCACCTCAAAGAGACAGGGGAGCCATCCACCCCCCCGAACGGAAAACCTCCCTCCCATAAAGAATATTTGCTATTCGAGCCTTTGTCCAGTCTCTCCTTTTAACCCCTTTTCAGTTTTCCATGGCCTCTATCGCTCTCAGCAATGAGTTTAACCCAGCTTTTCATGTAATAAATACAAGCCTGCTCATGCAGCTGACTTACCAGGCAGATAATGCAGCAGGATGGGACAATGACATGTCCAGATCTATTTCCAACTGGCTCTTTGCTCCTAATGCTTCATTTTTATGTCATGCTCTGCATATCCAATGCTTTAGGTCAGTTTTGGTCTGTCTAAGTTCTTAGGAGACTCTTAACTCCAGCTTTATACAACACCTTTCAATCCAAAACCACATTAAAAACTCACTGCTGACTGCTGTCTCAAGCTGCCATCAACACATTCTAGTTAAAACTCAACTATCTAGATTTAATCTTCAATTTGTAACTGTTTGAAGCCACCTTTGAAGTACATGATGTGTTTTTTTGCCTGCTTATTTCCAGTGAGTTAGTTAAACACATTTTTAAAGAGTCAGTGTGCTGAAACACAGAAGAACAACTCAGTAGCTTTGGGACAGACCAGCAAAAGTGGATTAAAGCTCCTATGCTATTTATCATAGAATGCTTTGGGTTGGCAGGGACCTTTAAAGGTCATCTAGTCCAACCCCTCTGCAGTGAATAGGGACATCTTCAACTTTATCGGGCTGCTCAGAGCCCCGTCCAACCTGACCTTCAAGGTTTCTGGGGATGGGGTATCGATCGCCTCTCTGGGAAACCAGTGCCAGGCTTTCACCATCCTCATTGTAAAGAATTTCTTCCTTATATCTAGTCTGAATCTACCCTCTTTTAGTTTAAAGGCATTTCTCCTTGTCCCACCACAACAGGCCCTGCTAAAATGTCTGTCCCCGTCTTTCTTATAAGCTGCCATAAGTACTGGAAGGCTGCTAAGGTCTCCCTGAAGCGTTCTCTTCTCCAGGCTGAGCAGCCCCAGCTCTCTCAGCCTTTCCTCACAGCAGAGGGGTTCCAGCCCTTGGATCATTTTTGTGGCCTCCTCTGGCCCTGCTCTGACAGGTCCATATCTTATTTTTCTTTGTTTTACCAGCCAGCCGTGAAGCTCTGCGAATTCTCCATCTCTCACCACTTGCACATCCCAGCAGATGGCAGGTTCTGCCCTCGCAAACCGACTGAGCTCTGCCGAGGAGGCTCCTGCGACGCCGGGCGGAAAAATGCCCTCGCTTTTACCCACCCGAACAGGCATTTCAAAAAACCTTGCCAGTTAAAACCTCCTTTTATAGCTCAATATCCATGTGGAGCTACATTCTAACCGATTTACAAGACAAACTGCTTACCTTAGACCCACTTCAATGGGCTTGCGAGTCAAACCAAGCAAGAGGCACAAATGCAGTTAACCGTATGATTTAGCTCTGACATGCGGACAAATTATACATCAAATACTAATTATAAATTCATTCACCAATTATCCTTTTGAACAAGAATGCTGGAGGGGGAGAGCAGGGAGGATACACACACTTCTCTGCACCATAACCTTTAGCAAGGCGGGATCATCTTTGGCATGTACAAACAAAATTAAAGCATTTTTGTTAGCTAACTAACACATTTTATAAGGAAAGACAACCTCCAGTGGGATACGTGTAGGATGCGTATGTGGTGAGGGCAAACAGAATCTATACTGAAGGGTATATGTCTCTCGTCACAGCCACCTTCACGGAGTCTGTTAAAGCAGGCATTTACATATTTCAGCAATGCCTTGGATGCTACGACCTCTGCTACGACACGAGCAAAGCAAAGACATCAAGCAGGCAACTTCACGCAGCTTGTTCAAGTTACCTGTCGCGCACCTTCCCTCCGACACGCGCTGCTCACCAGGCTTCGCCTCTGCTAACCCGCCTGTGCGCGTACACAGCACTGAACACCCGCAGAACAGCGCTATTGAGAAAAAGCACTCTACAGAAAATTGAAAGATGTTTTGCAAATCCACTGCATCAAAATTGCCGCTCTAAATCTTTCTTTTTTGGGTGCCTGAGGCATTCTCCCAGAATCACTACTACACAGCAAGTAGTCTCTTCTTGAGTTAATAGTTCTTCTGTAAATTCAAACGCAATCATCTCATTTTTAGTTCGACAAAAACATTTTGTAAAAATGCTCAAATAAGTATTTGCATACAAATTCCAAAAAGAAATAACTTCCATTAAAAAAAAAAGAAAAAAAAAAAGGTGCCAAAGTATCTGCAAATACCTGCAGCGCTGCTGAAACGCAGCCACTGCCGGGGCCGGGGGAGAAAGCGATAGCGCACGCCTGAGCAGACGAGTCAGAACATTTTGACTACGGCTTCGCGAAGCCTTGGGAAGCAGGCCAAGCCAGCCGCAATAATTATGTCGAGCAAACAAAAATCTGAGTTTCAATGTGGAGAATAAAATCCTGTTGTGGTGGGATACCCTCTGGGGTCCCTTGCCCTGGAAGAAGGAAGAGCTGAGTCAACCTTCCTGGGCACGCTTCCTCCTGAATCAGCATATTTCAGAAAAAGAAACAGCTCCAGCCTGAAATGATGCCTGTTAGCTATGACTTACTGCTGACTTTTTTTATTCCCCTCCCCATATAATAGCCTAAATGACTACAGATTCAGTGCTAGCACCTACAAGAGTGATAAGCGGGGGGAAAAAAGCCTCCCTCTCCTTTCCTACTGGATTGCACAATAAACTGATACTTTTAGACTAAAACCACCCTTCAAACACATCATCAAATCTTCTCAGCTTACCACAAAGGTCTATAAATTTACATGATCCCTATACCATTAAATAATTCAGTAAGCAGTCACCCTGTATCTAAAAAAAGAAAATAAAAATAATATGCAGTGAATATTGCTGTTTATTGCAGCTGTGTCTCATATACACCAGAGATTTCTCAAGGGGTTTGTGGCAAATGAGCAAGCTGAGGATTCTGCCAAAGGTTGTATTTATCACTTTGGGGAGGGTGGAAAGGGAGCCGACTCTAGATTACCTCATCATTACTCATGAATCACGGAGAACGCTGCGTGTCAGTAAAAGACATTAGCACTACACAGCAGCTAAACCAGCATGCAAGCACTAACCATTAGATGTGTTTCCCCACTGCTTTTCTATTAATTTTGTCAGGGGAGGCTCCAAATAACATTTTAATCAATTTTCAGGGGCTTAAGTAAGAATAAAAAGATTAAGAACGCAGAACTACCAGTATCTATAAAGGACGAATTCTCCCTGCCACAAGCTCTTCTCACATATTCCATCCATCTGTTTTCCTTCCGTCTTTGCTGCTGGGAAGTACCCTTTTGTCCTGCCCTCAGGCAGCTAAGAAAAAAACTGCACGTGGGGAAACCTGGCCGTCACCGGACTGCGCGTTCCCACCATCTGCACCCCCCGCCAGCTGCCGGGGGCTCCCCCAGCTTCCCCTGCCCGTCTTCTCCTCCCGACAAACCCACCCGCTCTGCCTGACCACCTCACTCCCCTTCAGCGGCTTCATTAATAATTTACCAGCTGCAAGAGACAAAGAAAACAGTCTAGTAACACTGTGCTGGGGCTGGTAACATTATTTTGTAGGATTGCCAGCTGAGGAAAAAAAAAAAAACCACCACAACAATACAGCTTCTGAATTTGGTACACAGCAAATAATAAAAATACAAAATTAGGGAGTAGACGCAATCATTTAATCAGCAGTATAGATGAGGAGAACAGAGATGAGCGACCAGAGCAGAAACAGATACGTACTTCAGAGTGCAGCTTGTCACAGCTGTCAGGATAACATAAATTTACAGGGTATATATATTTTTTTTGAAGCAAATTACTGTAATATAATTTACTACTTTGAATGCCTTAGTGCTGGGAATTTGAAAGATTCTCAAAGAGCAGATTGCTTTATGGTTGTCATTTTGACAGTAAGTCTGTTATATTATTATTTATAACCAATTAGAGCCCTAATTACTGTTTTTATTGCTTTGGTAAGTTCTGGAAAATACTGGATAACGGAATGAGAACAAGCTATGGAGAGAGAAGCAGCAGTTTTGATTATTTAATTAGGTTGGCTAGGAGGTTCTTACAAACTGCCAGAGATGACAGACCAGGGAAAGGGAAAACGTGACACCTCGGTTGCGACTAGAAACTACCGACAACACAAATGTTTAGTTTTTAATTACATGGGTTTGGAAGATGGCTACAGGCTACGACCTACAGATCCCATTAGATCTGCCGTACTAAGCAGAGTTGGACAGAGTTATTACGTGCATGAGAGACCATCGAGAAAACCTGGAGGAACTGGTTTTGCTTCAGCAGATGGCACGTTTCCCTCCAAGCAGTGACCAAATGTCCACACGTGGTGTTAGTATCTGTTGTCAAACATCTTCAAAACATCAATTACAAAGAGTTATGAGGAAGCTTTTACAGCAGTATATTCACGTAGACATACCAGCAAATCCTTCAAGAGGAAATTCTCCTCCAGTCTCTACAGCAGTCGGATCTTTCAGCTCTTGCAGATAAAACTAATTTGCTGAAGGAGCAGTACTGCGTAGGAAACGGCTTGCTGCAGAAGAGCAACGTTGCATAAAACTGACAGACAACCAAATCATATACTCAGTTTGATTTTATCTGATGAAGCCAAAATCTGTCCCCAGCATGCAGGAATGGAATATCCTCTAAAATGCCTTTGTACTGACGGCATGGATGGAAACAGATACTCTTTCAGATGCCTTACCACCTTGGTTTTCCAGAAGGTTAGACAGACTCAGTCAGCACAGCACTGCAGTGAGATGTGCCTCACTCTCTAATCAGTCAATATCTGCCCTTTAGAATTTTAATGGATTTCAGATTTTAAAATTGTACTGCAGCAAAACATCCCCACAGTGCATAAACCTCAACTCCTTTGGTAGCAGTACCACATTTCCCACATTACCTTCCCCAGCCAAACGATTCATGCCAGACACATCCACCGTCAGCCTTTGGTCCCACAGCTTTTCGTAGAAACATAGAGTGGTTTGGGTTGGAAGGGGCCTTTAAAGGCCATCTAGCCCAACTCCCCTGCAGTGAGCAAGAACATCTCCAACTTGATCAGGTTGCTCAGATCCCCGTCCAACCTGACCTTGAAGGTTTCCAGGGATGGAACATCGACCACCTCTCAGGGCAACCTGTGCCAGGGTTTCACCATCATCACAGTAAAGAATTTCTTCCTTATATCTATAGCCTAAATCTACCCTCTTTCAGTTTGAAACTATCACCCCTTGCCCTATCGCAACAGGCTCTGCTTAAAGGTTTATCCCCATCTTTCCTATAAACTCCCTTTAGCTACTCCAAGGCTGCAGTAAGGTCTCCCCACAGCCTTCTCTTCTCCAGGCTGAACAGCCCCAACTCACTCAGCCTTTCCTCACAGGAGAGGTGTTCCAGCCCTCGGACCATTTTTGCTCCTTTAATAAGGAACCCAGTCCGACTTGACCCTTCAGCACTGAAAATTAATTCAGTCTGGTGTGGATAGCAAAACAGACAGCCTGAGGACGGAGATCTCTATAAAGGTAATCTGCACAAGGACCTAGAATGGTGAGCAGTTCTCCAGTCCCCTGACTCGCTCTGGTGAGCATCCCGATCAAGGACACCCACATTTGCCCCAGGCAGGGGAGGCAGAGCCGAGCAGAGATCAGCACCCGCTGTTGGTATCACCTCATCCTTCCCTTTCAGAAGAGCCGAAGAGAGTGAGAAACTTCTTTAATCATACAAAACCCAAACACCCTGCAGTGGGAACTGCCTCGTCCTGTCCACACCAGGACACATCTACCTGGCAAGCCTTACTCAGAGTTGCCCAGTGTCTCAGGCATTTTACGAGCCAGACGCGGGGTCTCCAGTCTCCCTACAAAATGTTCATGCCTGGCTTGTCCCGAAGGGCCTCCTGCTCTAAGGAAGCAGTAACACACACCCTGGGAGGTTTTAAATAGCTTAGCCCTTTCCTGTCGGCTGAGTATCAGGCCAAGAGAATCATCTTGGCATTGACTATTTGAGGTCGTTAAATATGTATTTTTAAAGAGATGCAAGGCACTTTTAATTAAGCCTGTCTTCAGCAGTTTCCACGTAACTTGAAAAATTAACATCACCAACATAAATTAGCCTGGCAACATCAGCTTTTGTTCTTTACATACAGTGGTGCTGGGTATATTGTCAAACAGATGATTACTATCAGAGTAGTAAATAATAGACAGATAACAGCAACAAAGTCAGTCAGTGATTGTTTCTTTACGCATCCGTTTTTCCAGAAGATGTATTGGTTTTGCATTCAACCAGTTCAAGAAAAGTAAAATGGAATGGAAATTGCATAGGGAACTCCTTGGCCGGAGATAAGCACATGAGGTAATATTGATTGCATCGGTTTCCAAAGCCCATTAACACCAAACGAATGCAGCTGACCTTGAGAGCCCGCAGGAGCCACGGGAAGGACTCACTTTAAGGCTGGGTAAATGCTACATCTCAGCTCAGCAAAATGCCTAGACCATTTTATAATTATATTTCTTTTACTCTGTAGCACACCGTAAGGGGCAAAGCTTTTGGTCTGTGCTACACAAGACAAAACCTGTAATTCCTTCTAGTTTTACTCACAGGGGTTTCTGTTTCAATGACCAAATGCTGCTTCGTGCCATGCACACGCTAAGAGAGAACACCTGCAAAACCTGCAAAAGGAATATGTTTCCCTTCATTGCTTTTTAAAGATTACTCCTTTGTGTTTCCTGAAATAATTGCAAAAGGGGAAGAAAAAAAAAAAAAGAGGAAATCCTCTAATCCGTGTGCACCTTTGGGTCATCTACGCTTGCCTCCATCTTTTAAACCCATAAATAAGGATTTATAACACAAAGAGAAAGCAGGGGTTGCTGCAGCATGGACTGAAGGCAAGGAAACTGTGGCTTAGTTAATTTCTGGAAGTTCATTTCACAGCTGAATTCCTTTTTATTATTAAGTTTTCATTTGCCCATATCTGAAATTGTTTAGATCCACATAAATCTGGGGACTTGATTGCCTCTGCAGCTATCTAACTGCTCAGCTGTGGGAGAGCTCGGTGTCTGTCCGCTGCTTCAGCCTACATACATTCATCCTACTCTTCACCAATTGCTAAAAATGTTTTAAAAAATGCATCATGCTGTTTTTCATAAGCAGCATGAAGCCAACCTTTTGGTGACTTACTAAGTCTTTCTGTGATTAATAAATATGACGGCTTGTTAATTAGCTGGCTAATCACTTTCCGCATCTATCATCATAGTTTCAAAATGCAAGCCATTCATTGGTCTACAGACAAAATTAAGTCAGGAAACAGGCATTTGATTCCATGACAAAGTCCACCGATTTCAGCATTTCTCTAAAATCTGGATTCCTACCCTTTTTCAGAAAAAGTGTCCTTTGCCAGGACAAGCTGAAGAGGCCCGATGTCAATGGAGCGACTCTTGAACCAAGGTAAAACATAGAATTTCACATGAAGCTTCAACATGAAGACAATTTTTTATATATATATATTAGAGGAAGAGTAGTATTTCTGTATAGAGGGAAAACATTCTAAGAATGACTAAAGCCGTACAATTTATATTTTTTACATAAACACAATTTTCTTAGGAGAGCATGAAGCTGCATAGGCATTTTGTATAAGCAGTGCTTTCTCACATAAGCTAACCACCTGACTTCCAGGACTCTGCCCAAATGGGAGAGACTCTATCATCTAAGACAGTAAACATGGTCCTTAAGTAAGATACCAGGTGGCTTGCAGCTCAAATCAATGAGAGCATCCAATTATTACAAAATAAAATGACCCACTGAAGAAAATGGCTCCCCTGGGCACCACAAATCAAAGACATGTTTTCTTCTGGCATGTTCTGCATTTTAAGTCCCTACAAATGTTACCATGAACCTGTCATCTTGTTCCTGCACGAGAACAGATGATGCTCATCTGCCGAAAGCACCCACAAATTCGTGAGCAAGCATATTATGCACATTCGTTAGGATTTCTTTTTGCCCTCTCCAAACACATGACCAAATCAGAGGTTGAATAAATTAATTTCATTACTACAGCAGATCTGCTTTTTAAATTTCACTTAGAAATATGAAAAAAGCTGACAACTCTCCTGCATTTCTCTGCACCAGCTGAAATTATCAGAGATAGAATATATACGTCAGGTGCTGAAATTCCCAGGATACCTAAATGGTACAGGCACATTTTACAGTTTGTCCCTCTACTTTCCAGGGAAGGAGATGATCCTTCAATAACGTGTTTCCCTCTTGCTTCTGGGGCTATGAAATCGCTCTTTGCTGCAGGCACATAATGTGAAATGCTTCAAAGTTTTATGTGTCTATGCTATATAGGGATGGACAGTTGCTCAAATCACCTGAAAAGTTCCGCGCCTATCTACAAATTGAAGAATCCATGCCAAGGTACGACAAGAAGAAATTAAATTAAATGGGTCTTAAAGCCCTTCGCAGAAATTTGAAGGTTTGGTAGAAGCCCATTGAGAATCAGGCCACAACTTCCCTTTGCTCCGATATTCAGAGCTAAGGATCAGAACATCACATCCATACCTCTGGGTCAACTCAGCTCGTCACTGGTGTAGCAAACGGCTGCTGCCACTAGTAAGATTTTTCTGACGTAGACTGGAAAGAATAGGTTTTGACTTTGATATAAAGAGGAAGGAAAAGCAGTCCCAGTCCTTAAGTTAAAACAATTATTAAATCAGTACAGAAAGAGGTTCCTCTTGCTGTGTGGCAGGGCAGCAAGGCCTGTTTTGCGGCAAATTACAGTATCACACCTCTACCAGGGACTCACGCTGTCTTCGAAGAGGAAATTTCTATTGCCAGATAATTTGATTCCTTAAGTGACCCCAGTGAAATCAGACTCTGAATTGACTGCTATTAAAAAAAAAAATTAAATAATCACTATTAGGAGATTACACGTATTTGTTAGTACTTCTGTTTTTTTGTTCCCTAACAATAAATTAATCACTCAAATAGCTAACAGAAGTTCTGTGACGCAGTTCCTGCTTAGAAAGCAGCACTGCAATTACATTGAACTTTCTCACTATGCAGAGTCAAGCTAATCTCCTTAACTCAAGAACTCATCAGCTCTTACTGCATTTTATGGCAAGGAACACCAACAGCTCAATGATACAAACAAGTCTTATCTCAGAACCACTGCCACTGGGAATGAGCTAATTGCAAGAACAAATTAAACATTAATCATTTAAGTGATTTAAATTTAAGTTGTGCATACTGTTCCATTGCTCATCTTAGCATTAACATATGAAACTGCTCAAAGCCATTAAAACACACACAGCAATGAGGCAAGGAGATTAAAACAAGGCTGAAATATTTCTGTTCTTCCTACTCAGCTACAGATATTACAAAACCATCTCCTTGCACAAGATGTGCCATTTGATGATTTGAAACATGAATCTGGTGAACGATGCAAAAACCCTTACCTGCTCGTGTATGGATTTGCGCTACGCGTGCCCTTGCCTTTTCCCCTCGTCTTCCTTACGCCCCCGCACAGGCACCCTCACCTGCAGCCCCAGGAACACGCATTGTCGCAGGTGAGCGCACACCCTCCATTTCTGCTCCACCAGTACTGACAAAACCAACGGCACCTGAGCTCTTCCCTGCCTCTCCCCACCCCAGGGCCTGATCTGGGACTGTTTCTTCTACCGAGTCACCAACATACAGAACTTGTATGAACTTCATTGAATTCTGAAGTTCCTCCTGCCCTTCCAGTTAGGGCTGTGATTGGCTCATGGGGATGCAGGAGGTAGGACGAATGGTAAGCACAGTTACCTACATCTTACTGCAGCCTTGCAAGAACTGAATGGGAGACATTACAGATAATACTCTTGGCTTTCAGGTTACCCGACTGGCACAAAAATCACACAGCGGCACAGGCACAGAATAAGGAAGAGGCAGGCTTCATGACTGCTTACTGCCCTAATCCCTTGATAAACCTTAACTACCTGTCACGCTGAAAATGGTAAATGTAGCCCGGGCATCTCGAGATTATTTGTACCCTGCGTTTTAGGCACCTGGATACGGGTACAGTGTTTGTAAATTTGTTTCCAGAAAACAGGTTTAACACAGAACACGTAGGACAAAAGGCATGTCCTTCGTGTCCACCCATGCAAATCATCCTGCACTTGTTCCAGGTCTTTTCTGCGATCAGCATCTCTTTCAGAAGTATTTTTATTTCAGGCTCTTTCAGAAAAATACCAACTTCCCACCCAGTTTTATACCATTGAACCATAATGAGCTAACACATATTTGTTCAGCTATTATATTTACACTCAGTCCATTGAATAAAGTATATTATAATACAGTATATATGTCACTTGTCTTCTCCTTCACATATGCAATATGCAAGTGACTAGCAGCTTGCAGTTCTACTGTCTTCCCTCCAGGGACCTAAAAATGTTTTATAATGGGGAATTTAACTTCAAAGTGCTTCCGTGAATGAGATGCAGCACTTGATATTTTCCCCCGTTCCATATACAATGAAGCTATAGCAAAGAAAGATTACATCAAAGGTCAGACAGAAGTTCATTGATGTAGCGGAGAGAGTCCTACGTGCTCCTCTTGCCTCAAGTGCAAGAAGCGTTATGAAGCAATTCTTATTAAGTATGGAGTATATTCAGGTAAACGAACCTGATCCCTAAAGGATTTACAGGCTTTAAGCTATTTCAAGCTACAGAGACCTTTCGACTGGAGTGATTTCTTTCACTGAACTGGTGGTATTTGAATCTAAGGCAGAGAAAATAATGAATTTCTGCTTCTATTATCGCAGAATGCATACTGAGAGGACAGGCCCCTCTGTCTACAGCAAAAGGGAGGGATGTTTCAACCGCGTACCTGGCACCTCAGTGGGACCAAAAGGGATGGCAAAGCAGCTTCTAGAAGCATAAGGCATCCTATTTCCACTGCAACCAGTTTTCAGCAGAGGCGGTTTCAATCCTACGTACTGCAGGCGACGTGATGCACCTCAGGCCAGCTAGCCTTAAGGAAAGATGATGGGTCCAAACGAAAAGGCTGAAACTCCAGTGCTCTGATACACACCTACCTAGAACAAGTCAAAGCATACCTCAAATTCTTCAACAGTGACCGACGTTTCTCATTCAGTTCTTTGATTCCCAGGAGTTCTCTGTTTATTTGTTGTTTTTATTTTTCCTCATTAAAAGAATGTTTCCCAAATTGCTGTTCCCTAGAAACAAAACGATTGTCTCCTTCTTCCTTAGTTGAAAACGCTTTCCCGGAGCTTAAAAAAAATAAATTAAAAATAATCAATGGTAACAGATGCCATAAAGCACTGATACCCACTGCCAGAGTTCCAGCATGAGGTCATGCCACCAGGGATTCGCCAGCTAATGACCTCACCTCACTCACTTAATGAACAACCACATATGAACAGCAGCAAGTCATTCATTAGTACATTACGATACCCAGAATTGCTAATTCTTCAAACTGTGGCGATGCGTGCTTGTTTGCATTGCCTCAACGCTGCATTTTATATGTCAACAGGGAACGAAACTGTTTGTGAATCGCCAGACACCAGGACATCAAAGTAGTAGGCTGGAACTGCTGAACCATGATTTATTAATAAGGAATAAAGAGAACGCAAATAAACTAATTATAAAATGGGGCTTGTAAGAGCCAAATTCCCAAAGTAAAGCTTTAAGCAATGTTCAAATGATTATCCATATAATTAGGAACATATAGCCAAACGCCAACGGCCCGATAGCCAGCTCCAGTGCAGCGAACGTCTGAAACGCAGACCGCCCGCACGCTGCACGTGTCAGCGGCACAGGAGTCGGCTGGCGTGTGCTCAACCTAAACACACAAAGCATCTAAAGCAGTTTAGGCAACTCCATACTGCCCGGGGATAATACTGACAGAGCCCATCTGACACGCTGCCCCTGCACACGCAGGAACTTCTCTCCAGTGGGCTCTTGGTGGATCCCACGCGATGGTGCATGAAGTCATTTTCCAGCTGTATCGCTTCCATCCTTTCGATAGATCAGCCAATGATTTACTCTGCACTCATATATTCTACTTACGTTCAGAAATTCGTGAATCCATGACAAAATCTGCTTCCAGAAGCAGCAAAATCATGTAAAATGATTATGCTTTATCATCACAGAAAATGGAAACATTCCTCAGAAGCTGATCAAGCTGTACACTTAGGGGATGCAAGCAGTGCTACATGGTCAGAAGGCCACACCACTGTGTTGTCTATGCATAGAAGAAAGTTTTATCTACAAGGGCAATGTAGAAGTGGTTTACATTAAAGATTTCAACAATTCTAATTTTTCCATCTTCAAGTAGAAAGGTTCACTGAGCCAGTTCTTTAATTGATGCAAACCTGCTAACACCCACTGAAATCTTTTCTCCATTTTTGTGGTACCCAGAGTTCCAGTTCAGTAAAATTTGTAGTTAGGCGCCTAGTTTTACAGGATTAACCCCCCCAAGTTCAGCAGCATTTGCCAGGGATTAACACAAGCACCGCGTGCACTCCGAGCAGCAGCAGATCTCTCATTATTCTCTGAAGCACCGTACTTTGAGGGAAAACAAGTTCCACCACATACACTACCTAATTCAGGAAAAAAATACATTTATCAATTTGAATTCCACCAACCAGGTATTGACTGAATGAGACATTAAGGCCTGCCTCTAATTTTAAGCACTGCACTATTTCATAAAGGCAGCTGCCTATCCGGTCAGGCTTAGTACACACGTACAGAAAGGAATATGGGCATCTTCTACATTCCTCTCGTGTTAAGGCATTACTGTGGTGACACTGGCCCCAGCAGTACAGAATAAAGATGGGAAAAAATGATCAATACAGAACAAAAAAATAAGAACCCAAAGAAATTCCCTGAACAACTGCAGTGAGCTCTCTCTTAGCCCAGGAGGGTTTAAAAGCCACAAGGACCTCCAGAGGTGTTATGAAACACTTCAGTGGAGCCAAGCAGACCAAAAGAGCACACGTAGTGGACTAACTTCGATTAAATCCAGTTTCTTTGCCCTGGACTGGAAGTACTTTCACAAAGAATTCTGCAGCAGTACGTGCTTTTAGCAAAAACCCCAGCTCCCCAGGAGACTTTGCCTTTTGCTGCATTGGAGACTGACCACCAGGCCACCACTGCTGCGCCTCGTCGCAGCACAGACTGAAAACACCAAGGCTGAGATAGATGATACCATTGCTTAGTCGAGGGGTACAGAATTATTCGCCAGACTGCAAATGTTAGACTGTATACAAAGGATACATGTCAACCAAAAAAAAAATAAAAAAAAAATCTTTAAACAGATTCAATTTAGTGGAAACACAAACAGTATTTACTAACTTTTAAAACCGTTCACTGAATTCTTATTTACAAGAAGAGGATGGGGTTCTTCAGGGTTACAACACACAACAGCTGTGTCTATAGAAGTGCCAGCCTTGACGTTAGCACGATGATAAATTGACTGACTAGTGTTTAAGTAGTACTAAAGCTGAACTGAATTATACCAAGAGTCAGACTTACAGTTTTCCTCAGTTCTCTTACTATTGAGTAGAGCTACTGGGCTGGAGGGCAAGGATAGACACGGGCAGCCTCCTGTACTTTAGAGAATTTATTCTCTCTTTTTAAAAATGCCAAAATACGTGATGTTATGATGATGTTTTAACACTGACTTCATACTCAGCCAAATACCAAAGACACGTATAAGCTTTATTTGCAAGAAAAGCAACTTGCCACTCACAATTTTCACGTGGCTGGCACGGAATCAGCTGTGCAAACCACTTGAAGGAATCTTCCTCTTCAAACTGATGAGCAACAGTAGGGAAGAGGTGAGGGACACAGGCCCAGCACAACCACCCTACTGAGGGGCAAAAGAAAGGGAGCCCAATGGGTGACGGACGGGAAACGTCCCGTTACGCTTGGTAAGGATCCCACTGGTGAATGGGAGATGTGGCCGTGCCGCCGGGGTAGCTGTAAAATGCAGCTGGAAGAGACCTGCACCGCGACCACCACCGCTCGCCAGCGCCTCGTGAGAGCGCAAGCTCTGGAAATGATGGAAGTCAAGACATTATTTTCAAACAAGATGAGAAAGCCAAGGCTGGCGATACCACACCCAGTTACCACATACAGCTCCCATAATGACGATACACGTCCTGTCCGTGTCTACAAGTTTTGCCTTGCAGAGAAAAGTGACCTCAAGGCAGTCCAGCATGCTCGTTCCACAGGCACTAACGCCCCACTGGATTCAACCAGAGCTGCAGCCATCAAAACATAATCAATGCAAAACAACCCGCTTTATTAATACTGGACAAGCTATATAAATTTAACACTTCTGCTTCATTTTTCAAATGCCTGAAGTAGCATAATTGTAAATGTCATTATACTTGATATTTATGATTGACATTTACACCATTATTGGCAATATTGCCTAACATGTAGTAGAGGTAAGCAGAGATTTTGTACCTATTTAATGCTTCAACGACACAGAAATAATAGGGGTGCAAACATATGATAAAATTATTCAACTGCCTGATTTTTAATTAAAGCACAGCACAGCTGACTTCTGCGAAACGATATCCATCTTCCACAATTGTCCAGACTTGCTTATTTTACTAGCAAAAATACCCATTAATTTAAGGCCACTTGGCTCCAACAGATTCATCTTAGATAACGTAATGGCGTTAGACTCCTCTTGCAGTACCCTTTTGCTGGGAGACACCTTTTTCTTTCTTTCTATAAAGATAGTACTTAGAACTACACTCTATCAAGTAAATAATTAAGACAAAGAGGTAAACTGAAATTACAAAAAGAATGTTGCATATAAAAATGTGTTGTGCCCTGGAATTTGCACAGTTACGCGCAGCAGCTGCATCCCTCCCGCACAAACAGCTAAGCTGGGCTTCCAAAGCCTGACTAAATCTTCAGCCTTGCAGAGTAATGACAGAATGAAAAATATTTGCATAAGCTTGTAACTTGAGCGAGCATAATATGGGTGAAGCATGGGAATACAAAGCAGTTTTCACCGAGACACGGTTGTTCCAAAACACAAAGCTACACATAAATCATAAAAAGAAAATATACGTCCTGAGAAGTCATTTAAGCTGATAAAATTAAAAAAAAAAAAAATACACATGCGTGCTACATGCTATAAAATAATTGTCCTCATCTTCCAAAAGCAACAACCCCACAAGGCAATCCTAGTGCAGTCAGTGTTGGGAATGGAATGCTAATCCTGGAAGCACAGGCTCTGCATATGAATGAGCCCCTCTTTGGGTCCCTAACATTCCATAATCTTTGATAAATGCAACTAGCAGGAGCATCTTCTCCAGCACTGCTGAAATCTGAAACCTGTTCTGTCAAATGTAGGCAGTTTATATAACAAAAACGTATTTTGCAAAAAGCGCTGTAAAAATGAATATTGTTTGTCTTTCTCATTACAGGCTGGAAATTTGAAAATACGTTTTAAGCTAACAGCGGGTCTTCGTATTTTCCATATTCAAGAAAGAAATTTTGCAGCTCCACACACCACTAGTTTATGCAAGAATTAGGTTGGCTCTGTCCGGCCACGAAGTAAAATGGATCAGTAACAACACTGAGGTTTCTCCCCATATATTCCAGATCACCATCAAAAATATCCACCACGCTGCAGCATCTTTCTCCTACTTTCCACTGCCATCAACTCCATCCTCCAGGCCGCTCCCATGTAGTAATCTGTTCTTGAGAACTGTAATTGCACAGTGGGGAAACTCAATAAACCTATATCTTATCTGAAAGAGAAGCCGGTAATTGCCTGAAAGAAATGGATCTTGTTGCGGAAGGATATAAGACAGTGTCAGACGTGTTGTTACCCACCCCATTAAAAAAAAAAGGAAAAAAGAAAAAAGCAAAGAAAAAAGCATCAGTTTTCAGATTTTGTCTTGGTTTAAGATTAGCATCTAGCAAGGATTTATGAAAACCCACAATTTTTCTGCAAAAAAGCCAGCCTTTTTTTTTTTCCTGTCAAAATAAAAACTGTTTCTTAAAGTTATTAAATATTTTGGAACCTCAGCACTGCAGGAAGACAGGAAGAATGCTGGCAGATCAATACATACTCTCGTTATCAAACCAATCTTCGCTGCCTCTGAATAATTCAGGCTCATTAGACTCCCAAGCTGTCTGGCCTAAAGGTTACGTGAGACATGCATGAATCTGTTAGAAAGGTGGCAAACATTTTTTTCACCTCTTTTCCTTCCACACACTCTGTATTCATACAATAACAATAATCATTTCAAAGCCTTCAGTTAAATTCTAATTAGTCTGCAACATTCTGTCCCAATTATTTAATCAGTTTGTTAAAATAAAAAACCACCCCCACAACGTACGCATGGGGAGCAGGCGGAGCATAAGCAAAAGATACTTAAATGTTATTTTGTATAAGGCTACAGACTTTTTTTTAATCAAAAGAACCAAACCACACCACGCTAGTTCACTGAAGCAAGGACATATTCAGAGAAACATCAAAAGACAACAGAAACACTGATGCAACCGTATTTGATTTATCAACTGCGTTACTTAAATCTCGCATTTACCAGGGGGCTTGGGCTACTCTCTCCCTTTGTTTCATCGCCAGCTCACCAGCGCTGGCAAAGGTTCAGTCGTGAATTAAATGACCACAGCACATTACTATTTTGGTTCCTCGAACTAACAGCAACAACGACTGCCAGGTACGGACACCTCTTCTGCTATGGTTAGGGCATCCCGAATCACAGCCCCGTAACCCTTTCTTCTGGAATATAAGGACACGTCACTAAAGAGTTACTAATGGATGTAGTCAAAGGATTTTTATTTTTCAAGATGTCGGCACATCAAAGCCAAAAATAAGTCATGGAATAAGTGGGTGACGATGTCCGAGCTATAGCCATGGTTGAGAGGTAGGAATTTCAGTTCTGAAAGTTGCTCCAAAACCCTGGTTATACATCACGTTTGGGTGCCCACTCCTGAGAAGATGTTTTCTCTAACAAACCATTGTATATGTAAAGCCAATTTTCAAAAAACATGTCTGAAAGAGCGAACTTCTTCCTGCAAAACAGAAAACAAAGGCAACAATGAGAACATACCCAGCAGCCTGTGTACAACACACAGTGCCACTGTTCACCGCCCTGTAACACACACAGGGACATTTAGGAAAGTTCAAAGATTAAAACTGACCCAAGATTTTAAACAACAAATTCCACCTATAGTACTCACCTCCACAGTGGGTCACTGAGATAAAAAACTCGATATACACTGCTAAATTTTATCATCTCCTAGGCTAGACTCAGTTGATTTACCTCTATTAGGAAAAAAAATAAGCAATTATGGACAACAATCAACTAGCTAACTCGAGCTAGTCGGAATACTACATGACACAACTCCTTAAATTGTGCTTAGTAGGACATTTCTCGCTGAAAATTAGGACTGTCAAGTATTTTGGATTATCAAGTTGTGGTAACGTGGGTGTAAGGAAGTACGCAGAAACCTGGGTTGTCAGAGATTTATTACACAGTAATCTAGGTGCCTGTTCAGCAGAGTTTTCTTTACAGAAGGCTAATTTGGCTGCTGAAGTGGAAGAGAAGCATTCTCCCATTCTAGCATGATCTCCCATCTGATATTGAAAAACCGATCAGATCTGGAGCAATTTTAAAAAGAGCACCAACCTTGGAAAGCAGAGATCTTGTCTCCAGCGGACAAATCACACATGATTTCCAGCTATGATTCGAGTTGAACGCAATAAATGACATGAAAAATGGAACCTCGCATCGTTGGTTGCCAGAAGAGAACCAACAGCGACAGGTTCCTTCAAAACCACGTATGCACCTCCCGGAATGAGGGTATCCAGGGTATTTGGGTATCTACTAAGCTTACAATACAGACCAACACCGATGCTGGCCAGTTACAAACTCAGTCCCTGCAAGATGATCTGAAGAAGAAAGTAGAAAAGAATGAGTCAAGTTAACAGCTGCTAACAGAAGTTAAGGTGTGCATCCACTTATCTGCTAAGTGTTCACATTTTCAGCAGGCTTTGAGGCCTCAAACAGCTAAAAATATTCAAAAATACTTTCTTTTTTCTCCTACTGGCCATAAAAATGACTGTTCCAAAATGCAGGAGGTACCTATTTCCCTTTGCAAGGTCTCTTACACACTGCGGTTGTCCGTCCTTCTCCTGGGTTAAGATGCACCATCTCACGCGTGTTTTATCACCAGGCTGACACTGTTCAGTTCCAGGCACAATGAAAGGCGTCTACCCAGACAGTCAAAAAGTCCACCACTTCTTCCACATCCCACCATCTTAATCATCTTGGAAACCATGAACTTCTTAATCCCTTATGGCGCTTGAGAACCTAGCCCCTGTACCACCTTCTCCTTTTACAATTCGATCCAGTCAAATGCATTTGGAATTACTGCAAGTACAGGGTAAGCTCAAAAGGAGTTTTACCTCCAACTTTCAAGGATATCTCTGCCCTACACAAATTCTCCCAAAGAGAAAGAGCATGTACCTGGTGCATGCATTTTGGTGTTTAATTATTTCTCTGATAACTCCTTTTAGTTACAGTCTAGTTGCAAGGATAAACTTTTTTTATAATACTACAAGTGTTTAGCAGTGGTAAAGCTGAAAGGAGGATAATATATCACTAACGCAGACCTTGTCCGACACGTTGCTGTATGACATCTCACATGCTCACCCTTAGGAAACAACACTTTCCAGAGCAGACTTTTTTTTTTTTTAATTAAACATTTACATAAAAATGTTTCTGCTGAGGTCCATGTATCCCCCTGAACGCAGGGCTCAGGTTCTGATCTTGCCTGTACTTTTACTGCTCGGGCTTTACGAGCTCTGAGCTCCCCGCCTCCCTCCAGCCCCTTGATTCAAGGCAAGGCTATGACCACACGGCTGAACTGGCTCAACCCTATAAACCTTCCTTTCGAAATCCTTTACAGCTGTCTTTTCATTCAAGAAGTATCTTCCAATCCCATTACTACTTAATCCCTTTATAATCCAATCAACCTCGGCAGCATCATGTCAGCTCCCTCTGTCAACACTGTAACCCTGTAATATTTCATTCAGGGGAAGAGTGGCATTACTTCCCATTTTCAGAAAAACTCTAATTCCTATCCTTGACCCAGCTTTGTTCCGGATTCATCTTCAATTACCTTAACCACGTTAGAAAGACCGACTGTATCTTCTGCTTATCTGTGTCTTACATGGAGTAAAAAGCAAAATTAAACTTCTCCAGCTATTTCTAAGGAAATAAAATTCGTGGCATAATTCAGACAGTAATTTAGTTTAATTTACACCTCTATTTTAGCTGAAAAATTAAAATTCAGTTGGGTTATCAGTGGGGTAAACTGTAAAGATACTCCCCAGAGGCGAGAGTCTTGCATTTGGGTTTCTTTTCACAGCTATTTTTCTTTTTCCTCCTCCTCTTATTTTTATGGAAATGGTAAATCGGCTATAAAACAAGCACCCCACGGTATGTTTTCTGGACTACACAGCTGATTGCTTATTACTACTGTATGTGCACACTCCTGCAGTTTTGAAGGGGGTAATCGATGGATTTGTGCTGCTGAGGTCTTCTCCACCTTCACCCGAAACGCGCTTGGGGCAGGACAAGACACAGCTTTAAGCAGGTACGACACCAGATTCTTTGCACTTCTGCTGTGTGGACACAGTGACTGCCCAAACCCTCCTGAGTGAGGTTACATCTCCAATATCAGCAGCAGCACCGGGCTGCCATCAGCCGACCTTCCTCAAGCGCGTTACAGGGCTGGTGCCCACCCACAGCGTTACGCTCTCTCTGGCTCGATCTCACGACACAGAAGTGTCCCTGCTCTAATCCTGTTGCTTCAAGCCAAACGGAAAAACAATACATTCGAGCCATGAACTCTGTTGTCTGCAAAACTTTATTAATAAGAAGCTTAACAGATAATAATGTTTCATGCCTGAAATTCAAATAACTAATGTATTACGCAGAGCTAACTGATGGACTGTACCTGATCGGAACAGCCAACAGTGTCTTCCCAAGCCCTGAAACATCGCAGCCACCAAACAGAAACAAAAAAAACTTTAACTGCTAATTCCTTCTGCCACTATCAGACTGATAAAAAAAAATCATTAAGTAGACTGTAACAAATACATTCATCTTAGGGTAGGAAACCACTATGAGATACTTAAGGAGGTAAACTTTAGTTTTCTAAGGTTTTGATCAAGTTTTCATCATTTCTTCTAGTAATTTTTCTTCATTTTACTGAAGCTAATAGTAAACAAAATAACCTCAACTTTTTAAATTTCATTACTAAAAATACGACTTTTCAGGAAAGAATGCATTTATTAGCTTTTTATATTTATGTGCTCTTTTTTCTAGTTATTAATATTCTTCATAAAAAGCTCCTACTTTTACGTAGTCCGGGACCAGCAAGGAGGTTTAAAGGTGCTCCCTGGTCCAAGACACCAAGGATTTTCTAAATCTGTGACATGTTCCTGCTTCCCTTATGGCATTTCAGGTGTAGTACAGGATCATCATATTCATTTATCATCATCCTCGCGATCCAGAAGCGAACACAATCCTGTAACCATAGAAACATGGATGTTCCTGTGGACATTTTCTGCCTATTTTGTTAAAAAAAAGGAGAACTGAGCCTTGTTTGCTCTCTCCACAACATCTGTCTCAACACTACTTGAAAAAAAAAAAACTCCCAGGGGGATTTTAAACCAGTGCAATAGCTGGCAGCCCCTCGCCTTCTCTCTCTTCCGAGATGAATGCAGGAATACGGCATGGCTTGGCTTCGCACTGGAGCCCCTTCCCCGTGCTACCCACCACCGATCTTTTTTGCCACCCATCCAGTCAAAGAGCAGGCAATGATCACCGCCATGCTCCACAGCACTTGTGACCCAAAGAAATGAGTAGGGTTTTCCCTAAAAAGTTGGGGCATACCTACTCCTCTCTCCCAACACCCAAGACATTTCTTCAGAACTTCTTTTTCCTCTAGGTGCTGGCATGTCACAGAGCAGGTACCCTGGGATCTCGACAACTGTCGTTTGCCACAATTAACAGCTGCGCAACGAAACAGAGACCCCGCAGCCGCCGCTTCAGCCACCCAGCAGCCAGACATAGCCCGTGCCTGACCGGGAGCCCTGCACCCATCTTGGCCAGGTGGCTCCTGTCTCTGCAAGCATCGCCTCCCCAAAACAAGCAGAGTGCAGCTGGGTAGCACTAGGGCTTAATTCTACCAATACCAAGAGATGCGGTAGCTATGACTACCTTATGTCACATTTCTCAAAAAATTAGATTGTTAAGCACTGTTTGAAGATATGTATTTAGTTAACCATGAAAAGCTAGCACATTAAAAAAAAGTACTTTCATATTACCCATGGCCAAGCAGTAAGGGCCAAAACATTTTGACAGAGTCTTCAGTTAAAACTGATGTCAAAGGAGGTTTAGCTACTGTTCAAGCAAACAACACATCAAATTAGATCTGGGAGAATTAGCAGTAACAGTTGCTTTGTGTATTTCCAAACAATACTTTTACTCATGCAACGAATTCTGAAGTATTCTCAGCATTCTAAAGGGTGCACAGTCCCTTTAAATCTCTGCAAATTCAAGGTATTCCCTGGGCAAAGGATGAAGTGCTCTGCTCCATACACAATTATACATTTACTGAAGTCAGATGCTAGGAAGAATAAAAACCTTTTCCTCCCCTGGCAATATAATTTAATAATTTTAAATCAGTAAAGCATTATAAACAATTTCAGCATTTACAACGCAGGCTTTACTGAGCATATTACTTCAAGACAATTAAAGATAATGATTGATACAAACCTCTAGTCACAGATATTTACAAAAAATGTACATTAGTCAACATTAACATGAAGAAATTAGGCACAGGGAAGTTAAAACATTAGAAATATGAAGCTCCTAGAGGAATTTAATCATGCCTGTTTCATATCTCACACAATATACCATGCAACATTGAATATTCCCATAAATCCCTAAATGTGTATGCAACATAGCCAGTGATAAAACTTGCTAGAGGAACCCTTGTATCTCATGAGCTTTGCAGTTCTTCATATTTTCATGTTAAGTTTTTCCACTAGTGCACATTGCAGTTAATTTCCTTTTTTATATCCAAATAAAACATACAAAACCCCTCTTTGGCACTGAGAATCCATTTAGTTCTTAAATCAAAAGCTACTTGCTGCAATTCAGCTTTTTTGTACATATTCATTCCCAAAGTACCTAATTGGTCGTTATTAAAAAAAAAAGAAAAAACAAACCTCACAAAGGCTTTTTTTAATTCAAATATGAGTTAATTATCCATTCTCAGTGAAGGAAACTATGTTTCCAGTGACTGACTCTGGACATTGAGACAAGGGTGAAATTCTATTTTTACTTTCTATTTTAGCTCTGCCCATTAGACGCACCCTCTTTGGTGTGAAACCAAACGAAACACCAAGTAGGTAGTTTAAATTGCTCCATAAAGTTGAATGGTAATAAAGCATAAAACGCTCACTTCGGAAGGTGCCACCTACGGATTTCAGAATAGCTGCTCGCAGGCAGCCGCTGCGGCACAGGCAAATTTCGTGTGTTGAAAAAGGGTTTTGGCTGCCTGTGCAAACAGTCTCTCAGCTAGAGAAAGAGGTGCCCCCAATTAACTGAAAATCAACAGGGACAACATCTAATTAAGATTACAGTGGAACGGCGAATGCGATAAAGGGGCCAAGATCCTCCAAACTCCACAGGCTGCAACACATGGAAGCAAACCTTGAAACACACACGCTGCCAAGCGGAAGCATTTCTCCTGAAGAAGTATTATGTCAATGTTTTATTGCTTCTAAAATGCCAAATAAAGGATTTTTTTGCTTTGGTTGGACGTTATTCATGGTATTAAAAAAAATTATGAGTGAAGCATGTTCCAGAAGTGCTGGTAGTTAGTTCAGCTGGGCATTTATCAACTTCTGGTTCAGAAATTCAAGTTGATGAAAATGCCACATAAATGGACTGCTGGAGCATGAACCCCACCTGTGATCCAGCAGGCTTGCTCTTCAGCCACAAGGAACCCCCATTTTCTCTATAAACTCTGAATTATATTCAAAGAGAAGGCTCTATGGTGGTGTCAATCATCCATCACAAATACTTAAGACACTGCTAGAGACTGCTGAAGCTACATTAATTTACAGACTTCACAGCTGATTCTCATGTATTTTTTTCATTGAAACACTCTTCCCTATCTTAACAGAAGGCATTAATGGTAAAACTTGTTGAGTGGTCCCAACAAAATTAATCAAAGAAAAAAAAAAATCAGCAATTTTAGCTTTTCATCTACCTTTCCAAAATACAGATATAGCTCTTCATTACAGCTTGTGTCTCCCACGTGTTTCATGAACAGTTGTGTTATCCCAAAATTCCTTTAGTGCCATAACAGATATCAAGAAGTTACGACCTCAAACAAATGTGCTTTTTGAGGAAAAAAAATAAAATGTATTCCTTTTGATAGGCAGAACATCAAATCTACCTGACAAAACAGCCCACAGCCATCACTTCAGCCCCAGCATTGACTGAAAACTTAATAGGTCAGATAAGGAAGAAAAGGTTCTCATCTCCTCCTCTCACACAACAGAGAGAACCACCGTGTTATTTGCATAGCTCAAATCTGAAGGTCTAAATATTTTGGCCTAAAATTCACATTTCCCTTATTTATTGCGATCATAGTGAAGCCTTTACCAACTCCTTTGTAAACCAGTATCTTCTGATACTGCTGATCACATAAAATATTTAACAATACTGATAATGGTAATGAAGGGTGAACAGGTTATAAACATGCATTCACACCTTGGACTGCCCGGGAACACCAGCCGCATGGGACAAGAACTGGGAACAGCAATATTTTATTACACTTGTAAGCTACCCCGCTCCAGTTAGGACAGATACAAATACAGATCATTGTCTTTTTATTGCCCATTTATACAAGGTGACACACCAAGTGTCTCAGACTCCAAGGAGTCAGATGGAGCTATGACCCCCACCTTCGTGGCAACACCCAGGCATGGGTGGGACACCCCTGGGAGAGCAACGGCAACGCTGATGGTGGGATAACAGCACCAGGCAACGCTTCCACTCACACAGCACCACAGGACACTAAAATCGCACCAAGCCACCCAACGTCAGGATAAGGCACAAAGGCAATGTGATCAGTACAAGATAGACATGGACCTGCTGGAGCACAGCCAAAGGAGGGCCACAAAGATCGTCAGGGGGCTGGACCTCCTTCCTCTCCTGTGAGGAAAGGCTGAGAGAGTTGGGGTTGCTCAGCCTGGAGAAGAAAAGGCTCCGGAGAGACCTTAGAGCAGCGTTCCACTACTTACTTGTACAGTACTTACTACTTCCAGTACTTGGTACTGTAAGTGCCTGCAGGAAAGATGGGGAGGGACTATTTATCAGTGAGTGTAACGATAGGACAAGGGGTAATGGCTTCAAGTTGAAAGAGGTCTAGATTCAGACTAGACACAAGGAAGAAATTCTATATTGTGAGGGTGGTGAAACACTGGCACAGGTTGCCCAGAGAGGTGGTCAATGCCCCATCCGTGGAAATCTTTAAGGTCAGGTTGGACGGGACTCTGAGCAACCTGATCAAGTTGGAGATGTTCTTGCTCACTGCAGGGGGGTTGGACTAGACGGCCTTTAAAGCTCCCTTCCAACCCAACCCATTCTATGATTCTCTGACCCTCTTGACCTCCTCTCCTGTTCAGCAGCTTCACTAACACGGGTTATTCAAAAAGTCATCATGTCTAAGGTCTCCCAGTTCCACAGATGAACTCCTCACCTAGAAGAATACCTACTACCTGTTCACCTCTTTCATTAATCACAGAAAATAAACCAATCTATCTTTTGTGACACTGTTTTTGGATGCTTCTTAACACATCAAACAAGCTACATGACCTTGCTTTATCCTGAAACCAAAGTAACCATATGGTGTCAGTAGCACTTGGCTAGGAAGTCACTCAGGACTTCCACACACTGTAATAGCCAAGAAGCCACGCCACAATATGTCAAAAACTCCATAAAGCAGAAACTAAATAGCTAGAAATAGTTATTTCAATTTCTTGAATATTGAAATATTCAAGAAATTGAAATTTTCTTGAATATTTCAATATTTAAGAAATATTGAATATTGAAATATTTCAATATTTCAATATTCAATAAAAATATAATGTAAATCGACAAGCAGATACAACACTAATCTGTTTATTGGTTTAGACTGCCCTGCAAATCGAGATTTCTTAAATGAACTAATCACTTTAAATGTTAAATGCTGGCTGGGACAGGAAAGCTTAACTGCTCCTCTCGCCGTTGGATGATGCTGTTCATGGATTAAAGCACAGGCAAGATAGAAGTGGGAATCTGGTGCTTCCATTGATGGGACAGTGATGACCAAAACTTATCACCAAGCACCGCTGCAGATCTCCAGTTTACACTCGAGTCCCGAGTCACCAGGGCTCTAGTCGGGAGATTTCCATGCACTAGCCGGTAGCACTGAGGGTATCTGATGAACAGGTATCGTACTGGCAACGTCCAGCATCCAGAAACACTGAAGCAAGAGCTACAGCAACATGGTTATGGCTTACACTGAATAGGACCTCAGCCCACCTCTGTAAGTCAGTAGTGTATCTAAGCAGAGAGTAGCAACAGGGATTAAATGACACCATTTTATTACCTGAACACTATGATGAGCGAGAATTGCCTTACCACCTAGCTGGTTCGTAAAAGTTACTGATGGAATAAGGCATAATGCTTAAGTTCTGCCCAGTTCACCCTAATCCCACCCAATGGGGACAAAATTTTCCCTGGATGCAAGGCTATAGCCATGACAAACCAGTTCTGCTTTAGGATACGTAAGGGGGCTGATGTGGCACTTGCATTACAGCAAAATCAGTTTTATAACAAGGATTCCAAATCTGTTAGCACTTTAATACAAAAAAGTGACAATATTAATTGAGAACTAACTGCAAACTGAATTTTAACTGCGTATAAAACTAGCTGAATTCTTGCAAGGCAAAGGCCTAATTCCTCTATTTACTTTCCTTTCAAAAGATCTCTTTGATTTTGTTTAGCTGTGACTGTTTTGTTCTGTTTGCATCTATATGCAGCAGCTGCCAGGTTGCTTCAAATGTTTCCTCAGAGCTTTGGTTTAAGCTTTCAACAGGTAATTACATTACAGCCACATTTGCATAGCAGCTTTTTGTAATAAGCCAATTTACAGCACAGGCTTCAGTTACAGGTAATTAAAAGTTCTCCAATACAGCAAAATATAGCCAAAATAGCTGACCTAGGAGCAGAGACATTCCAAAACATACAGAAAACTGAAGCACCACATAAATTGCTTGCCTGAAACTGCAAAGAAAAAAACACAGGGGACAATAAGCCAGCTCGCACCGAAATGCCCACCTGCAGATCTCAGTCACTCGCCTCCTCCCCTGACCCCACTGACTCTTCGACAAGTATCAGTAGGGAAGGAAAATGTCGATTTACATTAGGTATTAGGAAGAAATTCTTTACTGTGAGGGTGGTGAGGCTGCCCCGAGAAGCTGTGGCTGCCCCCTCCCTGGCAGGGTTCAAGGCCAGGTTGGACAGGACTCTGACCAACCTGGTCTGGTCTGGTGGAAGGGGTCCCTGCCCGTGCCAGGGGGGTTGGAACTGCATGGTCTGTAAGGTCCCTTCCAACCCAAACCGCTCTATGATTCTATGAAAAGATACTTTCAACTTCCACGCACCTTTCACTTACATCCCCTCCCCGAGTCGAATGGTGACCACCGAGGAGGGGAGAGGAGCACCCGGTTAGCCAGCTGGCCTCCAGCCTGCAGGAGCTCCTTTTGCGGAGAGCAATAAAGAAGGGACAATCCTATTGCTGGAATCATGCAGCAAGCAGAAAGTTAAAGCCTGTGGGCAAGGCCGGAGCTGGATATAGCTGCAAAATTGAGGCAGAGCCGGCAAACCAGGTACTTCTGTAACTGTGCTTGGGCTGCCGGGGCGATGCAGCAGTAGCACAAGGCAGGACAACCCACAAGCAAATGGTGCAGAGCGACGGTGCGTGACGAGATGACAGCACAGGCAGGCAACATGATAGGGGTTTTTTGTTGAAATTGCAGCTGCTTACAGCATCAAACACGTCCTTGCTACCGGCCAGAAAGAGATTCTTCTATGCTCAGAAGTTCATACATGCTTGATCAAAGGCAGGAAGACCAAGAACCAGTCAATAGGTATATTTAGGTTTCCTTCAGCGTAAGGACATCAAGAATGAATCAACGGAAGTATTTCGGTTTCCTTCAAGAGAAGGACATCAGACAGTCACAGCAACTGGTGACAGTGCTTTCGGTCATCGATCTTGTGATATTTGGGGATTCCTGCATTTAAATTCCAGTTTCACAAATATCTGAGAAGCAAGAGAAGTCTGCAAGCATTATGCATTTATAGCTCGAAAATGGTAGGGGGGGTTTGGGGTTGTTTTCTGGGTTTTGTTTTTGTTTTAATCTTTCTGTCAACCAACCTCATGTGCAAGGAGGACAGTGTGGATTTTTTGAATGCCTCAGGATGCAGCCCAAGGAGAAACATTCCCCACACTGGGACTGGGCAGTCAAGTACAAACAGAAAATTACCATAATGAAACATGAGGGTTTTTGCATCCTCCTTGCAACAAATACAACGCTCATTTAGATTCATGGAGTATAAGATACTTTCATCTAAAATTGGCTTTTTCCCCCCATTAGAATCCTATAGGGCTTGTTTAATTACTGCTAATGAGAATGGATTTTTACATGCTACCTGTTAATTTATTTTCAGATTTAGTTTTAATACCAACCCGTTCCCCTTGGGAAAATGACCATCATTATCACACAGTCCTCCGAGAAGCACAAAACAGCTGTCACTTTGGGTCACCATAGCAACACTAACTACACCGAATTTGGTTCAACAGGAGAAAAAAAAAAATATATATACACACATGCACACGCACAGGTGATGATAATAAATTATTTTAGCATAGTTCAGGGAATTCTCATTTCGACAATGATGTGCTTCCCCCTCCTTTTGCCAAACTAACCCAGTTTAAGCTTAGCACATCCCGGAGCAGCAGTGGATAATGCTGCAGATCATCTTCTCCGTAGGCTCCATCACCCAGCAATCTCCCAACCTCATAGTATTGTGAAATATCCCATTCTCTCATATGATGCCAACAAAACCAAGTTTGGAGGGATTTCCTCCCCTCCCCCCAGATTCAGATGTGTTGCTTGGAGGCTCCTGCTGTCACGTAAAGTGTCTGCCAGAGCAGCCCTTGCCAAGCCAAGCAGCTACAGGAGCACCAGCCACCGCTGGTCACCTCTGCTTTCCGCTTGGCCACGGGCGAGGAGACACCTCGTCAAACAGGGATGTGGTCGTCATCCCGGGTGGTAAATTAAAGAGACTGCCAAATACTGTCAGAAACGCCATCATATCAGAGGGTAGCAAACAGGTGATCTACTCACACACCGCAACCGCGTGGGTTCCCAAGGGATGCGCCCATTTAAGTCCCATTAGTGTTAATGGGAATTAAGGGCAGAGCATTAAGACATCTTGAATGAAACAAGCTTGTAAGAGCAAATCCACTGTCAGAAACAAAAATTAGAGGTTTGCCGTTATTTTCAGTGGGAGGAAAGTTGAATCCCAACTCAGTTAAATCAGCTGCTCCATTTTTACAGAAACAAAAGCTCAAAAGGTAAATTGAATATCTGGCTTCTTTATGTCTCAACAGGAAAAAAAAAAAAAGTCTGCTTTATTTGCATTGTTTCCTCCTATGACATACTTTTTATCTGGTATTTTATGAATACTAGTTCGCTAGTCCTCACAGCACTAATGAATCCAGGCATCCTAACTCACTTGTGGACAAGCAGAATTTTGCCACCATCACCAAGAGACAATTTCCAGGACACCTTCTCATGAGAAGCACAACAGCCATGCTGGAAAACCTCCTTTAGCAGGTTTTCCCCCACCCTCTGGTCTATGCTGTATACTTTATTTTGCATTCAATTCAGCGTTCAAGCACACAGCCAAGCTTAAATGGAAGCTTGTTTTCATTCTTGACCCCCATCACCCCAACAGAGAGCAGGAAAACATTGACATCTATGCATGACATCCTGATAACAGACTGGTAGTCTACAAACAGTGCCCTTGAAAGCATTATCATGCACTTTGAAATACATAAGTTTAAGCTTTCAATTATTTCTCATTTGTGAAGTCACATTTTCTGACTTTAATTTTTTCAGCTTTTTTCAGCGTCAAAAAAATCCTACAGTATGACATTCTTGAGAAAAATAAACAATTCTTAGTTTCATAATTTTCTAAATTCTGTTTGAGTCATTTTTAATCAAATTCACTACCTTCACCAGCAATTTAACATCAACAGAAAATAGTATGCTTAAAGGTATCAATAACGTTCAAACTAAAGACAAACGAAAATGCTACAGATGCCCTATACGACCCTGGTGAAAAGAATGTGAAAGCATTTTCTGATATTTAATATTCTTCTTCTACATTATAGTTTTCCCCATCTTTCTAGATAGAAAAACAGACAAAATTCCCCGTAGCTGAACGCAGAAAGAAGCAGCCTAGGAGTATTTTATTGTCTGAACTGGGACTGAATGGACATTCTGAGTTACCCAGGGCAATGCATCCGACAGAAAAACCTCTTGAGGCAGATCATCTCTTATAATGTTCTTTTCTGAGCTTAACAATCAATTCTTCAAACCTCATAACTGCTGCTGCAAAAAAACCCCAAATTTCCTCCCTTTATTCATTTTGAAGATGCCACCACTTCAAGTCGTCGCTTCCTCCTTTGGACTTGTGTTGTGAGGGGCAGAACCAGAGTTGCTAAATTTACTCTCCCTGTAGGATTAGGTGCCTCATACCTTTCCCAGACGCTCTCATTTCCAGCTTTGCAAACAGAAGCATCCCAGTCTTCAGATATTTCCTTTCCTGAAGAGATTTTTCATGTCTTTGATTATTCTCTTCAACTTTTCTTTACTCCTTCTAGCTGTGTTCCGAGAAATGTGCAATGACACATGTTCAACTCTGGATGAAGTTTCATCACCCACCCACGCAACAGCCCACGAAACACAAACTGCATTATTCCACCGCCCACTACTTCACATCTTAATTGCTCTTCTGATTGTAGGTGCCTCTAAACAGAAGCTGTAATGGAACAAGAGAAAATAATGCTCGTGCTTTTCTCTGAGCAGAAGTAGTGCTTAATATCATTTCACCATAGGGCTCATTTATAACCATCTTGTTTGTGCTAAGTATGCAATATCAGCACGTATTTTGAAATCCGCTACAGTAAAACTACACCCAGAACTTCAAGTGAAGCCACAGGTTCACATCACAAAGAGCTTAGCAGTAATACCAGTATAAGAAATACCTGCCCTGCCTTGGTCTGCCCCTGTTGCCTCCACCAGATGCCACAGTTCACCTCTCCCTCAGCTGCGAGAGCACAAGGTGTTTGCAGGGCCGTGCTCCCAGCTGAACTTCTCCAGTTCCTCGACATCATCCACAGGCTCAGCCCTGAAAGGTGTGCGGGCACAGCGGAGAAGACCGCATTTCGTGAGCTGGTAGCGGGATTACTTTAATCCCTAGCTGAACATTTTACATGCTTAAATTACATTTTTGGTGGCAGTGAATTTTAAGCCTCCAGTAATCTGCTCTTCAGGTAGAATTTAGCATTTTTACACCACCTAATTCCTGCACCACTGTAAATTACAGGCAACCTCCCTGCTTTTAGTTTCTGTAAGGCCGTTTCTTCAGTGATATAAAGACAACTTCACAATAAACGGTTTTGCACCAATTTAACTCAACTGGTTTAAAAGAACCAAAGTAGTTAAATGAGAACAACTCCCTGGTGAAGACACAGATTAAACAACACTAGTGTAAAAGGAAAAAAACCCTACCTCTTGCTCTTTATACATGTGAATTGGTGTTGCCACTATTTAAATCATGAGTGACAGCTCTGAAATTTTTTTTCTTACATTTCTTCCTGACTGTCTCTGGCATGGTGCCTTGTCTTTAGTTCAGAAGACAACAGTGCAGCTTGGAGAAGCGAAGTCTCTCCAAAGATGAAGCCAACTATGAAAAGCTGGCTTTCCTCAACCCGAGCTGACTTAACGTGAATCCAGCCGCTCTGACCACTGCAGGGCATGATGACAGCACCAGGAGCCAAACACAACACAGAAAAAACAGATTATCCTTCCCCTCCTCCTATTCCAGACCACCCTAACTTTTGTAATCATGGGGATCCAGTCTAGATTTTGATGTTGTGTAGCTTTCCCCTGGTGTCCGAATCCTGTTTAACCATATAGACACAAAAGATACACATCAATTGCTTTCAACAAGAAAAAAAAAACCAACCACCTACTTTCTGCTTACTCTGAGAAGACGACAACAGATCAGCGTGAAACACCACCAGGCCGGATCTGGTCTTCGGGCTGCGAGGTCCTTGGACTATCAGTTGTCACGCAGGTCCACCACTACGTGTAAGACGTGGCTGGGTCCACTTCACATAGTCAATTACGAAAGCTTTCCCACAGATCACAGCCAGGAACTAAGGTTATGTGACTGTATTTAAAGACACATTATGACAAAAGTTGTAAGGATAAACCTTTAGTCAGGAAGAGATATATCTATTGTAGTCTCCATGCTTTCACTGATGTGCAATAATTATGGTTCATAGCTGCTAAAAGGTTTCTAACAAACCTCTCAAAGTAATTTATCATAATTAACATAACCTCAGATATGTTTCAAGCTTTTGGTCTTCAGTTCATTATTTATGGGCCTTTCAAACTTGTTCCAGTACATTAATTTTTCTATTTTTAAGCAAATCTATAAGCAGAGCCTATCAAATGCTAAAAGAATTACACTTCCTAGTTTATAAATGTGGGTAATATACACATACGTTAATAGCTTAGACCTTTTTTTAAACAGTATTGAGTCATTAATTCATGATCTACAGAGATGATTAGAGGCACGTAGGGCCTGCTTGGCAAGAAAGATGTTATGGATACCTTAAAAGGAGCAGAATTTGCAGACAGTGCAAAATCTGCAAAACGTAACAAGCATTTAAAATATTTTGTATATAAATTAGCATTAACAGTACTTTCACATCTTCAGACACAAGTGATTTCTCGTAACTCCCTACAGTTTGGACAAAACTTCTACCGAATATTAATTATTTCCATCACCATCTCTTCATATCATCTGTTTTCCATACCTGTACTTTTCCCATTCCAGCCTCATTAAATCATACATCATCCAAAATACATTATCCACCTGCCAGAGTAATTAAATACTCACGGTCAGAGCCTCAGAGCTAACAACTACAACAGGTAGATTCCAGTCCTAGTCCCTACTCTGCCTAAGTTACATCAGGAGAGCTTTCCTCCACCTCCCTTTACATAAAATGGCTGTGGGGTGACCCCTCCTTACACTCTGGAGCAGACACTGGCCAACGCACGTGGCTGTAAGCAAGCACCATGAGAAGGGCATCGCGAAGTGAAGAGTGGCTTCTGGTGGGACAAAGCACCCTGGGACACTTTCGTACCCTTAGATAAGTCTGACTAGCAGAAGTTAATGATAAATACCTGCATGCTACACTTAAACAGCACGTGGCATGCGTAAGGGAACTCCACACAGCGAGGTCTCTGTAAGAAGGCAACCAGGTTAGAGGCAAGCTGTTCCCCGCTACGGCGGTGCACAAATGCTCGCTGGAGTCAGGCCAGACGACAAAAGATCCACCCCCAGAGCCACTCTGGACCATGAAGCTTCACCTGTGAGCAGAAGGCACTACAAGGAGGAGACTCCTTTCCTCCAGTCAACACAGAGCATCCCTCCATCATCTCCACCAGAAGCAATATAGCTCTATCTAGCCAAGAAAAATTGCCTTCGAAGTTGTCACAGCCTCGTCAAGTAAAAAAACACTAAGTGATCTTTCCAGACAACAAAACCCACAGCCAAGGTGAACTCTTAGTTCCTTTTTAAATTTTAAGTGTCTAGAAATAGTTTGATTAATATAAAACAAAGAGAAATTGTTGTCCAAAGAGAAGAGCAGTCAATCATCGCCTTTGTTAACGTGGCTGTAAGCGGAGATCCTGACACAGTAACACTTCTTCCAGCTCCTATTCAAGAAGCCAAACGGCCCCTGGAGGCATCTGAAGAACAGGGTGGCTAAATCGGGGAGTCCAGTTTATCACAGCGTACCCAAACGGAATTAAACTCTTTGTCTTTCCCTGATTACAAAGCACGGGGCTGTTCGAAGAACGCAAGGCCTTAATGTGCTTTATAAGGCAGGCATTTCACCAGGAGCTGGCTATTCGCCAGCATATATCTCTGTTACTTTTTAAAGATAATCTGGTTAAACAGCTACATCTTTCATTATTATGTTTTTGTTTCCACTATATACATGAAAATTAGCTTAGAGACTAAGAGGGCTAATTTACATTTTCAGAGATATGTTTTATCATTGTGTGCAGATAGGATTTGCAGTCTTTGCTGAATGCGTTGTGTTACCAACCCAATCGCTTTTCTCTGCCCAGAGAAAGAAGAAAAAAAAAAATAAAAAAGGGCATTTGCATCATGTAAGCAGCGAATACAGTCCAGTTTTTTGTTGAAAGAAGAAAAGCCTTGAATTGTCACCCTTACCTAATAAAGCCAGGGAAAACTGAAGCATAATAGATGCTGAAAGCAAAGTTTCCCCAACGCTAATAAAACAGCAAGAGAAAGCACAAACTTTCATTTTTTGGTCACTGCCTTTGAGATCGCACTTTTGTGAACGTGATGTGAATCCCACATGAAAGAAACACAGCATAAATTTTTTCACCACAATGGTAGGTATTTGTAGCTGTAAATAAAAACAGATAATTTGCAAAAGCTGTGTTGCCAATCATGTCACCAGCAGCAGCAAGCGTATGAAAACTGTACTTGGTGCTTCCCTTCAGGCAAAGCTTTGAAGAGTGGGTCTGAGATCTAAAACAGCAGAGCACCAGTGTATATTTACCACTCCTGGAGAGCAAAAAAAACCTTAAGGAAGGGGATAAAACACAAGAAACCCTATCTCAGTATTATTCCACTCTATTTACTTGAAGAGGGGAGCAGTAAGGAAGCAATTCTAGGATACCGATATATTACCTCCAACTCCCATCATTTAATAGCTGTGACCAGGGAATGGGAAAAGGTACTGCTAGAAGGCAGAAATGGGAAAAAAGTGACAACAGAAATGGCATTTTAAAACAATCCTATAGTTTGCATGCCTGAAAACAGGCCTGCCCATCACATTCAGTACTGTGTATTCTGTTGGATCCAATGGCATCTCAGTCCTTTCCATACAGGACTACGATCGCATCACCAGTGCAACACCAGTGTCAATGGTTTCTACATAGCCACACATACAGAATTAAATGGTATTAAACCGGTATTTAATACATACGCAGACATGATCAAGCAAAACGCCTATATGTATTCGCACATCGTAACGAGCACGGTCAGTAACTCCATCTACACTGAAGCCACACGACAAAACACAAGCACTGGGAGAGCTGCATCTTTCGCAGAAGAGAGAAACGGAAAGAACAAGCAATTTTCACCGTGATTGCACACGCGTGTTAGACTGGCAGAAAATTGTAATTCTATTTCATAGACAATTTGTAGCACAACTATTCGAGCTTGTTCAACTTCCATATTCTTGTAAAAGTCAACAGAGCTGTGGCTTCAGTGCAGTCCCCCTGGGATGCTGCCCAAAAGGACTCCAAAGTCTCCCATGCAACTACTTCCCTCTTGGACAATGAAGAAAAAAGACCTGGAAGCAACCAAAACCTCAGTGTGGGGAATCAGAGCCACCAGCAGGTCCAGGCGCTGCCAGGAAGCCGAGACCTTTCCTGCCTCGTGCCTGGGTGCCATCAGATCTTCACTGCAACCAAACAGCATCAACAAGCACCCTGCAATCCTGAGAAGTCAACGGTTTGTGTCATCACGAGTTATGGGTGGAGATTTTTTTTATTCCTCTTTTCCACATATCTGTCACAAAACCCATCAGTCTGTCCTGTTCTGCAAACTTTGCATCTGGTGGAGCACCTTGGGGTGACTTCTGCCCCCAACTCCAGATGCAAGACGTTAGGGCTATTTACCAAGTTTTGCATCTCAGTAAGTCGCACTTCATGCGTTCTCACTGTAAGATAAATAAAATAACACTGGAAAGCAGTTCCGTCACCATAATGATTTAGTATACATACCGGAGTTGTAACTATAAATAATTAAAGCCAGCTATCTGAAATACACATCTGAAAGTCACTCCACCTGACAACAGCAAGTTCATTCAACACCTAATACCAAAACCACTGACAATGGCACAAAACAGCATTGAAATACAAGAAAAATTATTTATTCATAGAGTCCGATCTTGCATGTCAAATGTTGTAATTTAAAATATCATTGAGCTATCTCACACTGGCTCCCTCTGCATTACTTTTTTCCAGTCTCACAGCGCTATGAAAAAAAAGCTTACCCACGAAGCAGGTAAGTAAAAAGCAATTCCCAACACGTCGCGTTTAATTGCCCAATTTTGTCTACTAGTCTTTGTACACAATCCACTTCCCAACTCCATTTGCTTTCCTGCTGTGAAAATTCAAATAGACTAATAGGCTTCTCCATCTCTGCTAACAAGAGAATTTTACTTTTAAGATCTTATTTAAATGCAATTACTGTATCGGATTCGGTGCTTTTCACTCAGTTATTCCATGTATCCTTTGAAAAACAAAGTTATGTAGGAAGTACACTTCCAGTTTTAATAAAAGTTAGGGGCTAACTCTAAAACAAGAAAATATTTTTGAAACAGACATAATGAAATATTGACTGATGGGAGGGGGGGAAGAGTGGCATTGTTTAGCTTCGAAAGCTACAATGTAGCTCACATTAAAGCCAAGAAAAGACATCACAGTAAAAGCAACTTCTCTAACAAAGATAGCTTATGTTCCTGTGCATGTTTTGCCAATTACACTGGCAACAGAGCATCAAAACCATAAATATATGGGCATATACAAAAACAGTTAGCTGACTTAATTCCAAAGCTGGAATAATTAAAACACTTGTCAATAAAAAAAATCCACTCACACAAGAATATCAGCTACAGTTCCCTTGACTGCAGGTACAAAGGAGCACAACCAACACGCTAAGTTAACATTCACACTATTTACAGCTATTTGTGCCTTGCTTCTTGCAGTGCCAAAATGAATTTGAAACGTATATTTTGGGAAACACCCAACATACACTTTTCTACTTCGAGGGAAGAACATCCAGCCCCGACAAACACAACCAGACCCATCCCAAGGAATACTACAGCAGGGACGCGCACCGCGGCAGGCGCCGGGGAGGGAGGGCGGAGGAGGACCTCAGAAGGGTGATGAATACTGGAACACAGCTACAATTTGTGATAACATTTAACCCTCTGCCCTCAATTTAGACTCTCTAAGACACTAAATGAATACCAATATGTCAATAAGCCAGGACAAACACAAGCCCAGACAGAACAACAAAACCCCTGCCCCTAACAGCATCCATCCCTCTTTGTCTTCCAGATTACAGGAGAAGCCACGGAATCAGAAGTCTTTAATCCACAGGCGAAAGCTGCCGGGGAAGAGTTAAAGCCAGCAGAGCCACCTGCACCTGCGGCAGCAGCTCATCTGCTCTCCCCACGCAGCCGCCCCGCAGGTCACTGCGCTTTAAAAAAAAATAAATAAATGAAATAAAATCTGTCTGCTAGCACCAAGCCAATATCTGCCACCGCTGCAGCTGTATGACACAGCAGTTGGCATGGATTAAATAATTCCTTGTTAAGGAAGGATTTATAAAATATGCAGGACATTAACTGAACATACACAGCTAGTAGTTTGAGATTGGAAATTCATTTACCTAGACACAATTGCTGGGTAGAAGGCAGGCTGGAGAACCCAGTCCTGTTTCCCTTCGCTTTGTCAACAGGGACACAGCAGAATTTGCGCCGTTTGGGACAAGCACTAAGGCCAAGATATTAGACAGAAATTCCCAGATTGACGGGAATTAAGGGTAAAGCATCAATACACAAAAGAGAGCCGAGAACAGGGAGAAGTTCTGTTCAGTGTTGAATTGCCTTAACATCCCCAGGAGTGAAATCGCTAACACCTCCAACATCCATTACACCAACCATTTGGCCTGCAAAACTCCCTAAGGACGGGGCAGTGCCAAAGCTGCTCTTCCAAACATGACTGTTGGAAGCTACTTTGACATCCATCACGCTACTGCCCAAATGCTGCTACGAGATGTCCAGGTCTTCTCAAACCCCTCTTTCATCCTGCTATAAGCAAGTTTTTCTTTTGTTTATAAAGCATCCCCTGCTTGATCTGCAGTGTCGTGGCGGGCCTGGTCTTACCATCTTCTGCATGGGTGGATGGGAAAGAAGGGAGCAGCAGCAGTTGGCAACCAGACTGCAGGGACGGGGAGGGAAGTCGCCTTTGTTTGATCCAAGCATCAGCTGAGAAGAGTCCAACTGGAAAGAAACCACTCTCTTCGGACCTCCCTGGGACGCCTGGGCTAAGACACAACAGCTCTTCTCAGCAGGGCTAAGGAGCACGTGGCTTGTGCCTGCGAACAGGCACCAGTCCTGCAGATACCTCTTACCGCTGCTTAATTAGCAGCAGCATTTTACTCCTTATCATTCCCAGCACTGGTTATTTTTTATTGTTGTTTGGCTTTGGTGGTTTTTTTTTCTTAAGCTGACTTGCCTTGACTTTCAAGGGCTACATTTTATTTTCAGCTCAAATGAAAGGCTGCCGAAATCCATCATGGTCTCGCCTCCCTGCATGAGGAGTCAGCTCTTATCTCTCAGTGGGGGGAAGTGAAAATGGGCTCGGTTGCCTAGAAACCTGAATGAGCATCTTTAAAGTGAAAAGCAACTTCTGGACTGTTAATTCGGGAGCAGAGTGTCCACGCGAGAGGACGGTGCCAGTCTCTTTGCCTTCAACATCTACAGGGTGGCCCTTGGTTTTTTAAACAAGCAGTTGCAAGCAGGACATCAGTCTCTCCCAGTTACAATGACTCCTTCCCACTGGGTCGCAAGGGTTTGCGCAACCCGCACCCACAGAAACTTGTCCATTCATTCAATTCATCTGTGGCACCGCAGGTACCAATTTGATGGAAGGGAATTCAAGAATGAGCCAAGGGACACATCACTCATCTGAAAGTGGATATACGGTAATAATACATTACATACAGTATTATTTATCTTACAAAAGGCCACCTACACCTTACTGGGTTCCTCTGCCCTCAGTAAGAATGAATTACATTGTACTTTATGCAGAGATCCAATCTATTTTTTATAGAAGAAAAAATATATACTCTCCTCTCATTAAAATTACAACATTTACCACATATGTACTGAATATGTTTTCTTTCAATTTACCAAGAAATCCATTATTAAAAGCATTTTAGGAAAAGTCTTTTATAAAATTTCGTATTAGATCTCAAATCTGTTCCCATCCGAAATGTTTTCACTAGTGAAAGCAAAATCTTCAAAATATTCTTACAAAGTTAATCACATCTTACATACTGGTCATGCTGATAGCTATGCCATAAAAGAAAAACATGTAAAAGTAATGGTTTGAACATTAGCTGCATTTTGAGGCTACAAATACTAAAGGCTAAAAACAAGTAGTGCAAGACAGTGAAGTACCAAGAGAAAGACCCACAGTGATGAAGAGTGTTCTAGGTAAGACCCCAACTCCTGGAGGAGATATTACTGGAATCGGTGGGGTCGGGCAGTCACCAGTATAAGTACCAGGTCCTACTGTACTCCTCCGTCGGCTCCAAGTCAATACTTTGGCACAGGAACCCCAGCTCACCTGGGAAGCAGAAAGGGAGCTCCAAGACGAGGAGCAAAGCGCTGTTGCAGCTCTTCTCCATGAAGGGGGTGACCCCAGCCAGCCCCACCTGGAGGCCGTGCCGGCAACGGGGAGTGCCCTGAGACGCAGATACACTTATGCCTGACATTCTTGCCTTCAGGTTTTAAGCAAGTTATTTAGACCGTACCTTCAATGCCAAAAAGCACACTACACAGAAATACCTGATCTGACTTTGCTACTTCGCATTAAAACCCAAGAAGATACAAGATGTATTATACGTCTGTTAAGGTGGCCAACAGTATCACTACAAACAACTACAACTATACCGGCTACAACACAAGCACAAACCATTTGTGCTTTGTCTCTACTAGGACTTGATATTAAAATAAGTATATTTAAGTCTAGAACCACTACAGACCTACAATAGTAGTATTTAATTTCGTGAAAGGCAAAAAATTTGGCCCAGTTTGCACAGATCTTACTGTCCCTCTGTTAAAAAAACCAAAAGCATTTCTTGCCCCATCTCACAGAAACACCGAGGATAAACACTTGCAGGTTTCTGCCATGTTCAGATGTTACAGTAAATGATCAAACACAGCAAAGGTGAAAAGGAAGAATTCATCAGCACAATGAGAAGTTCTGTCCTGCTTGCTCTTCTTGTTTGCCCTTTTCTCTTCGTTTTTAAATCTCTCTCCCCCTGCTCCTCTCCTCAAGTTACTTTATTCTAACGTTTTTCCTGATGCAATCAGCTCAATAACATGCATATAACTAAAGAAACCTTCCTGGTTTCCCTCCCTTCCCTGGCCTCCAGCACTGGAAACAAGATCTACCATCACGTGCCTCTAAACCACTGACCTCTGCTTTTTAGAGCTGATGAAAGCTTACATCAGGGCAAACTCAGTTTACAATAATTCTTGCTCCTAGGCCAAATATTTTATCCACCATCTACCCTGAACACCAGTAACCACCGGGCGAGAAGAATGCTCTGATATCCAACACTGCCATCAGTGCTCTGAGAAAGCAGACAAAATAAAACAAAGCTTATAAGCACAGACCCTGTTCTGATATTTATTTTGTATTCAGCTACCCCTGTCTTAATTTAGAATCATTGAATAGTTCAGGTTGGGAGGGACCTTACAGATGATCTCGTTCCAAACCCCCTGCCATCAGCAGGGAGTCCTTCCACCAGACCAGGTTGCTCAAAGCCCTGTCCAACCTGGCCTCGAACGCTCCCAGGGAGGGGGCAGCCACAATTTCAATTTATACATGATTTAAAATGATCTGCTGGACACGCCAGGTCAGACAGGGAAGAGAGCAAGCTCCTCCTCAAGTCCTCACTCTACCTCCGTGAACAGCGACAAAATAAAACCCACTGCTCGCTGCCTAGCCTACTGCCCCGAGTATCTTCTACACCCACTGCCATACGGAGAACAAATTATACTTTCTCCTCTCCTCTCCCCTTCTGTGAAACTTTAGAGGGCCCTGAGCACGAGCTACTTAAAGAGAGCAGCGCATCCCGGGCTCGCTCGCGGGCTCCGGTCCCAGCTGCACGCAGCCGATTCCCACCCCGCTCCCCAGAGAGCGCATTATCAGCGCCTTGCCAGCCGAGAAGCTGAAAACAAGGGAAGGGGACTGGGAAGGGAAGGGAGGAGAAATCAAATGAAAAATAATGCAGCAGCTGGTCAGTGAGACTCGATTTTCAAATCTAATCTCGGTTTGTGCAGTCAATGGGGGAGAAATGCCATCATTTGCATGACAACGGCCAAGCAAACTGAATAGTGGCAAATCAATTCTGCAAGAGAAGATAAAGCAGAATATACCTAATATATTAGCAGCAAGGTAGGACTCAATTCCCATAATGTCTGATTATATTGATTAAAACTGACACTTTTTTTATTATTATTATTCCTCTTCCACTTAGGACGTGGAAACAACTGAGGCACATAAAGATGCAGGTGTTTTACACAAATGGAAACACACTTTGCCGTGAAATAAAATAATGTAAAGTCCACATCCATTAGGAGTATCAGCCCTAGAAAATATCAGGGCTGGTCGTTTCAGCACGTTACAAAGAAGCGCGCTCACTTGGGCTCAGGCAGGGATTCAGCGACCTTAATTTACACCCATCAGGAGAGATGCAAATAGTACAGCTGAAAGGAAATATTAGGTTTTATTTACGGCTTACTTTAAAATAATCGGCAAACATGGTATCTCTGCCTTGCTTCCCATTTATTTAGAGCTTTGACTGTGAATGTTGACTTGCTGTTGAATTTAATAACCCTCACAATCACTACTGGGTTTAAGACAAAAATTTTCTGAGAATGTGCACTTGTCTGTAATTAAAACCAATTCTTTTTAACTCAAACAAAATCCTCCTTCCCTTCCTTCATCACCAGTGTCATTACCTCATGTAGTAATCTCATTTTTAAAGACGACATTACAGCTGAATGAGAATTCCTAGTCTCACAAGGGAAGCACATCCAGCATATGAAAAAAGAAAGTACCTACCAGTGATGATGCTGCCTGCATCTAAGCAAATTGTAATTGTAAAGAAAAAAAACCACAAGTTAGGACGCTGGAAAGGCCATGTTACTTTTGACAAAGGAATTTGCTACAATAATCATTTTCAAGTTAAAAAAAATTAAATACATTTTTTGTGGTTTTTTTAACTACAGCGCGTGTCATCATAAATATGACACAAAGACTGCAGAAAAACTCAGCCAATATTGCTGATGTCACTGAATCTATTCTGCACAGCACTAGAACAGGACAGCAAACACATCGGAATCTTCTCAATGACGGATCTTTTGACCTTGTTCCCAGCTAAAAGAGAACCCCCTCAGCCCCACTCCCAACGCCGCCCATTTCCCTGCAATGTGCAGAAGAGAGCCAGAACCTCCACCCGGAGCCTCCTTGAACACCAAACACTCCCACAGGCCCACACGCCGATGTCGTCGTCAGACCCCGAAAGACAGCTATGCGCCGCGACAACGCGCCCCGACAGCAGGCCAACAACGCGCCCGGGCTCGAGGCTGCCCGGCGGGCTGCGGGAGGGAAGCTGGAGAACACGGGGAGCTCTCGGGGGGGTTGCAGAGGAGCTGGGTCCCCCTCTCACCTCGCAGCCACCACCACTCTGCCCTCGCACATCCTCCAGAACCTACCCCAAGAAACTCCTCAGTTCGCTACCTGCCATGCACATATCATGGACCCCAGACTCAGACACGTCCAAACCTGACCTACAATAACGTCTCCTCCAACGGGCAGCAGACTTACACTAATATACATTAGTTTTAGCAACCAGCTTAAGTAGAGACGTAAGCGACATTTGCTCCCTGAAGTGAAATTATACATTCATATGGATCCTATCATGTTTTGCCATCTCATTTCTTTAGCACAGTTCAGCTGTCACAATCTCACTCCGGCACGGAAGGAAGCAAACCTTCCAAGTTTAACAATGCGCAGGCAAAAAACCCCCAGAAGCCGCCAATGTCAGTAGCAGGGCACCGAGCCCAGTTTGTGGATTAAAAAGTCCAGGCACAAGAGGGTTTTGAACAAAAAGGATTGTGCTTTACCAGTTTGCTTTCAATAATTCCTTCAGGGCAATAAACCTTCACTAAATTATCCTTCAGAAAACTGGGTGGTAACATACAAAGGCTTTTTCTTTTTTTGTTGTTGTTTTAAATAGAGAAAAATTCTATAAACGCAAGGCCTAAAATTTTGGGTAATGTGCTAATGTAACTATGTGGCCCCACGCTTAAACCAATTCAAAAGCAGCTTGGAATACACATTTCATAAATTCAGATCTTTCCGCTCTTCTGACCTTGGTGATTCATTTTTTCTGTTTTAAATAAAAGAGCCCAGCAGCTCCCAGCACTGAGCTGCACGGTACAGGACAGCAGCAGCGGCTAGCAACATCTCAACTAAACGATTACAAGCCTGTAAGAGGAAATATGAAACACTACTTGGTTTATTTGCATTTATATTGGCTAGAATAAATGAAAAATATGGAAAAACAACATTTCTAATTTCACTAAAATATGGTGATTTGGAAACCAGTTTGAACAAAAAGAGTTAAGTATTGGGATGACTTTTTTTGTACACAGAAGCTGGATGAATAATGTGGGATGAATAATTTATAGTATAAATTTCAAAGTTACCAAGAATGGATTTTAGTTTATCCACAGTTTGTAGCTAACACCACCACAGATTCTATCTGAACTATTAGCATTTCCTGAATTAAAATTATTGATCATTACAAGTAACAAAAATTCAACCAAATTTATTGATTCAGTTGGAACATCACATGTTCCCCCCCACCCCTAGGCTGAATGACTTCAGCTTTCAGAGGGCATAATCAGTTTTTTATTTTCAGACAACATAATACCATGCTACCACAAAGAAAAAAAAAAAAAGTTTTGCCTTTCCTCCAAATCACCTTCATCGTTACCATTTCCTCTGTGGTCATCATATGTGCCCAAGTCCTCGAGTCACATCAGCTTTCTCATCCAACTACTTAAGAAACTGGAAATTCACTGAAGAAAAATGGCTATATAATGGATCTGACTTACATTAAAGTTACTAGAGATGAAAGAGAAAAAGGTAAAAACATTTGATCGGGTTTGCAAAGCGGGCAGGGTTGTTCTGGCAGGCAGCAAGCCATGCCTTTAGTAACTCCCACCAATACGTAAACTGCACTGCGAGGTATCAGCACAGCTTTACGTTCCTCCAGTAGTCCTGTGGGTTTATTACTCTGCATCTAGCACGGTATGAACACAGCATAATATAACCTCATGCAACACGCATCATCTCATAGAGTATAGATTCAAACATTAATGATGAAATTTGTTCAAACCCTACTCCTGAAAAATATCCTTGCCCTCACCATCCTTCATTCTTGCCAAGGGCACAAGCATGTGAGTGATTGTAATAGGAGGATTCTTGGATATGTAATTAAGAATGTATATAGTAAAAGCTCAAATACAGGAAAGAATTCTCATAAAGATCTAATTTAAAAACCTAAATTATTATAAAGATTGTTCAAATACATGCCCACTTCTGCTCGTGACATTTAAACTGACAATTCTAAATAGAGTGGCTACTAAGGTACACCCAGATTACTTCTCCAGTACCCTACCTCCTGTGAATTAATGAGAGTTAAAAGTATTTCAGGTTAAATGCGTGAAGGCACAGCCATACAAACCTCGTGGTTTACAGGATGCTGAGTCGTCACGGCTCTCATCCTACTGCTGGCCTGTTAGCTGGAAACCGCGCTCTTTCAAGAAATCAACTTTAAGGTTTCAAACCCATTTATAAGATTAGTACTGCACAAACATTTAAGAACTCAACTAAATGAGAGCAAACCCTTTCTATGCCACAGCCAACCAAGATACTAACAGCAAGAGCCATAAAAGACTGTAAAATTTCTTCTTATACAAAATTTTAAAATCTATGCATATAACATATGAACACGCATGCCTCCACCTCTCATGTAGTGTATTAAAAAGAATGGTACAGATTAACATGAAGCTACAGCTTCAAATAACATTGTAGCTTATTTTAAAAAGTGTCTGTGAAAATTTACAGCTAAAGATAATTAAGTCCTTTCAACCAGCTCTGCGCTTGGGTCTTCTATTTAAGAACTCTGGTAAGAGTTAAATTCTCACTGGATTAAAAATAGCACAATTAATCTGTTTCTGAAGAAGAAGGGGGAAGAAAGAGTCAATCCTCTTGTAGCTAATGGAGTTAAATTGGGGTAAATGAAAGTAAAATGAGGCCCATTCGCCTGTGTTTGTGCAGGCACAACAAAGCCTCTGTCACCCCGACACTAACAGAAACTATTCAAGTGCCTCGCTCCTGGGAAAATTAGATGTTTTCAGGCAAGCCAGAGAAATCTCTCTTGTAAGTCAGTCTCCAAAGATGAAGAAGGTGAGAGCTGAATGGGGAAACAAGACAAGTAAACCAACACCGGACATCTTCAGATCGCCATTACTCTTCTCACACCTTTGATTTGTAAAATGACAACGTTTCCATCGGAAAGGTATGACGAAGGTGGGACCAGAACCTTACTGGCTCTTGTTCCGCTCATGCCACGGTCCCCTGTGGGACAGAGGGCCGAGACAGCCGAGACTCCCCCTTGCCCGGTGGGCGTTTAAGCAGGGTGCAGGCCCCTACTCCCATCCACCGCTAAGCACGTTAAGGAGAACATCACCCTTGTTTAACAGCTCCATGTTGCTGTCAGTAGCACACTCAAACCCTAGGATGGCAAAGGCTGAACTTTGGGGAATATTAAGTTACGCACCTGCTTCTTCCACCGCATAGGACATTTCACATCAGATTTTCATAAAAACCTGCTGCTGATTCCTGCCCTTCTAGGCCAGTGGAGACTAAATGTGGTCTGGAGGAATAATTCCGTCTGGCTGAAAACACCCAGTGACATCATTTAGTGACACCAGAGCGGCTGACAAAGGGAGCCCTTCGTCCTCCGAGATGGATTAGGGGACATTTTACCGGCAGCTGCACAGTGAGCAGTAGGTATAGGGCTGTCTGCAGAGAAGGAAATGCTGAGAAATGATGTGACAAATCAAAGCAATAGACAGGGAGGAAAAAAATAATATATATCCTTCAGCATAAGTCAGGGACTTAGCTAGAAACACTCCTGCCAGATTAGCTTCTGCAACGCCCTGAGCCACCAGCTTCCAAAAAGATTGGTTCAATGAATACATTTACAATGAATAATAATCAACTTCTCAGCTTCTTATGACTTGGGTTTTTATTCCTTAATCCTGTATCAGAATTCATCAAACACATGTTTTTCTGTTAACATGGCTTAAAAGTGAGGATCACATGCAAACATGAAATAATGCATGCATAAGAAATAATCTTGATGGTAAGTTTGATTAAGTGAAATATTAGGAAGTGATACTACTGACAACTGCAAAAAAAGTCCATCACACTTGTCCGCTGCTTCTTCTCCACTGGCAACTCTAATGAAAATCTTTTTTTGTTTTGTTTTAGACTGCACAATACAAGAAACAATACTTCGCAGTCCTCCTCCCCTGCAATTCAGATGCATTGCACTAGTCTCCCTTTTAAATTATAAATGTCTTTATGGCTCTGGCTGAGCTTATTTTATCGAAGGCTTTTTGAGTAACAAAGACAGGCAAACAAGTAAAGCCTGAAAGTTAAAAGAATCAAAGCTTTAAAGGAGTCAAAGAGTGGTCCCGACGAATCTGCAATTTTCTGGTGCATCATTCTGCATCAGATGAGTAATCCATCGTTTGGGACCATTTCCAAGAACGGACCATCTGCTCTCAGCATGACCGCGCTCGTGGAAGCTGCACAGAATCTCTCACCTTCTCTTCAACAGCTCTAGAGAAAAATAATAAGGTTTCTAAAAAGAACAAAGCCAATAAATCGTAAGCTGCTTTGCCTGAAATACTATCTCTTCACAGGTTCAGTACATCTAACTTGCATTAGTGGCCTTCTGCCACATATAAGTGGCATTTGACATGGAGGAAACAAATGATACTGATGGGAGAAAATGGATTTTTAGCCATGAGAACACAACACTAAAACAATAAAATCGCATATAAGTGATTGAGAGAATTTGCATATGTACAGTTTCTGAATTCTTCCTAATTTCACGCACGTGCTCTATCACAAATGCCTCCAAGAGCAGCAAGGCAACCACAGAATGCAAAACCTCCCCATCTACCCCGTGCCCTGCGTGCAAGGAAGGCCACAGGACAAAAGCCCCTAGCCTTAATGCTCCAGTAAGGCAACGCCATGGAAGGAGCCAGATCTGAAAAGGCCAAAAGAAACAAGCCAAGCACTTTTTATGGAACTGTCCTGCAAAGTCAAATTAAAGCAGCTGGCGAATGGGATAGGAGATCAAATTCTCGTATCAACAAACAGGCGGGTGCTGCCAGAAGAGGTGGTCCTGTTCCCCTAATCCCGGCCACAGCTTCACATCCTCCCCTCTGCCAGCATGGGCACTCACCTACTCCTTATGGGAGCCAAACTTCAGAAACTAATCCAGCACAAGGCTTCAGGTTTTTACTCAGGAGCAAAAAAAAAACCAACAACTCTTGAGGACTCCCTAGCCAGGGGGAAAAAATCAATACCAACGTTTCCAACAGCAGCCTGCCACTAGGTCAGTTCAGCTTTACGTCAAAAATTCAGCTAAGAGCTGATTCTTGAGCAGCTCAAGTACCCTAAGAACCCACATGGATTTTAACAGTGCATAGGTTCTAGCTGTGGCACAAGGAAGACCATGGGATCATGTGGCTGAAGAAGAGAAGGCTCAACAGCCCTCTTTCATATTAAGAGTGGTCTTAGATTCAGCATCTCACTGCCATCAAAAGGGTGAGGTCCCAGTGCCTTCCCACTTCCCAGCTGCACACTTCCCCTCCATCTCTTGTGTGAGGACCAGTGCTCTTCCAAACCTCAATGGAGCCACTACCCCAGCAGAAAAGTTCTCCATTGGGCTTCATCCTTCAGGCTTGAAAGGCAGAAAGCCAAGCTGACATCAAAACAAAGGCAGGCAGGTAAGAATAACTGGTTTCACTACATCCTCAGTATCCATATGGTATTGCTATGGCTTCATCGAAAGACCAACTGGGTTTGCGACCTCCTGAAGAAGCTGATCTCACATCACCAGAGCAGCAAACTCTGAACAAATTCCACAAAGGCCAGTGGAGGGGGATTAGAAGAAAGGGTTTAACTAAACCATTATGGAGGGTTTTTTTCAAAAGAGGCCGAACTATTTTCTAAAGCTGGTAGAAATGGCTTTGGGCTCATTGTTCAAAAGTACAAGACTGAATACTCCACACACAGGAGACATGTCTATAAAGTATGCACTTCGAAAGCCAAAGGCAATATCCATACTTTGCTCACATTTTGGAAATTCAGAGCCCATGCACGCAAGGAGATCAGTTGCTTTTTGTTTAAAGCCAAAAACCACGCACAAGGTGTCCTTAATTATTTGGCCTACAACTCTGAAAACTGAGCTTGAAAGGAGCAATTGCAGCATCACACTTCTCTTGATCAAAGTAGCAGATCTCATACTTCGGGGCTGGAGGACCCAAGACAGGTGACAGCCAGCCAGGGCTTCATCCAGCCCCTTGTCTGCTCCTGGCCGTTGACACAAGCCTTCTACTGCGCTGCTACAGGCGTAAGGACTGGAGATGGTTCCTTCCACAGCTGAAGTGGAAATTGGCATTCTTGCCTTCCAGACTACAGTGCAATGAAGACAAAAACATCATTCCCAGAACAGCCTTCTCGTACCTCTCCTGAGACTACAGGGATGAGAGATGCCCCTCCTGCCACAGGGGTGCAGGAGAGCCCAGCACAGGAATAGCAAGGAGACGTGCACAGGGAAAGGAGTTATCACTGTAGGAGTCTGCAGTGTAAGGTTGAGAACACAAGGGCAGCGAAGGAGCAAGTATAAGATATGCTCTAGGATAGGCATCCCACCACCACAGAAATGGAGTGGAAGAGAAGGGAGAAAACACAGAATTCTCCATGTATGAAACCAGGTGCTAAAGCAGCAGGAACATGTGCACGGGTGAGATTTAGAGCTTGAGTTAGAGAAGTAGTAGAGGAAGTCAAGCTGAATCTTACAGCAGACTTCTCCCCTGGCTTTTGCACCACAAAACAGGAAAGCAGAAATAGTCCCCTTCGTGTCTACAAGTGGCTTCAATCAGGGCAGCACTTCTCTTTGTGACCAGCCACAGTAGTGTCACTCCGTCTCCTGCTACAAGCATCCTAGAAGCCTCAGCCATTACCACCAGTCCTTATTCCAAATCACCTCCACCAGTTCAGTTACTGCACATCTATTAAGCATGGCTCCAGTGCTCTTCCTTGGCAAAATCCAAGTATTTTAGGTGTTTAAGGAGAAAGGAATAATTTGACAAGAAAAGTGAAAAATTCCACGCAGGCCTTAGGAAACATCTCTGGCCCTCTCATCGCCCTCCTTTACCCTTTTTCACAGGCATTTCCAATAGGCAGCTTTCGAGCTGCCAGATTAATTGCTCAGCTGGCAGGAGAGCAGGCCACCAGAGTCCCCGAGGCCCCAGCTGCTCCTCCCCTACTACTATCAGGGCTCCCATTAGAGGCAACATATCCTACCCTGATTAAAATATTTCCTACCCGAGCCTTACACCAGCCTCTGTCTGCCAATTTCAGAAGACTTGCTCTTGATTTATACAGGAGTAAACGAGAGGAGGCGGCAGTTCAGAACTGAATTAAAAAAAGCAAAACAGTGATGGGGGTAAAATACCAGAAATACTCAGTCCTCGAGCTGCAGGACTATCTTTCAGGCCTACAAGCTCTGGCCCTAAAAGATAATTTATTACCTTAGGACTCCAAAAGAACTATTTTGCATAAAGAAAAAAAATTTTTTAGTATTTTAGAAATAAACTTGCTCCATTCTTGGATTAATATCAAGCTACCAGGATTAGCTGCCAGAGAACTAGGTATGATCCATGTACACAGCTGCATCATTTCCTATAACATAGCCGTTCAATAATCCATCCACCGCAGAAGGCAAAAAAAGATGTAACCAATACGCAGAAACAGTGTTTACAGTTAACAGCAACCGCCTTATTTGCCCTTCCTTCTGTTACAACAGTTCAGTATAACAACAACACTCCTTCTTTGTGCTCTTCTACACTGCTGAGTCTTGATTGATGATTCTTGTAAATATTTGTTTAGCAATTAATCATCTGTCTCTACCTTTTAGACTTCACTAAGAGCATCTTGAACACAAAACAATTTAATACAGAATACTGTAACTGCTGCCAAACAGGGGAGGGGAAAAAAAAAATAAATACAAACCTACTTTGGATCGCTGCAGCTCCAAGGTCTATGCCCTTCACACGTGGCAGTGAGCAACCACCTTCTCCCAGACAAGGGCTCAGAACAGATGCTGTAAGTACCAACAGTGATTGTTTCACTAGCATGCCATGGATTATTGAACGACTGTGTTATAGGACATTCGTTATTAGTGCTACAGAGTTGGTGGTTGGTTTGTTTTTTGAAGGACCACAGCTAACTATTTCCCCCCAGTCTTTTCCCATTAATAGATAAACTACCTGAAAGTAGTAATAAATTGTATTTGACCAGTGTGATATCTAGTGGTCAGGTAATAATTTCCCCACAGATACCAAGGGAAGCTTACGGCCTTGAAGCCATGCTCGTACTGGAAGAAACACTGAGAAGGAAAACCACCTCATTGCTGGTTTTTAGTTCAGTTCTTAAAGAAAAAGGAAACATATTTTGCATCCGTCACTCATCAAGTGCTATAGAGCAACAGTGCCTACAGCATCCGAGAATATCCTTACCCTAGGTAATGCCTCCTGATCTAAACCAGACCACAACCAAAAATCACACCCTAAACGGCACCCTACAGCATGGAGTAAAATAGCAAGAGGCAGGACGAGAACTCAAGTTCATGTGATGTTTCGTGTTGTACCAAACTTGACACCCAAGTACAACAGCAGAAATTAAGTGACACATTCTCATGTAGTCAGTCACTTCAGCATCACCAACGGAAACCAAGCTTATCTGCTTACACCGTTCCACTCCCTTGCAAGCAACATCTTTCCCGCACGCTGTCCCCTTGCAGCTGAGCTACAGCATATGGCGTACGCAGATATTGATACTCCGCTCCCAGCGATACCTCTGCTCCAGCCCCTGCAGCTGCCCTCAACCAGTAAACCAGCTTTTGCCAGCCACGTTACCACTGCTCTCCTGGCAGCGTCTTCCCCGGCTGCGGGGCAAACGTGCTCCTGCTCCACGCGTTCCCAGGCGAGGACGCCAATCTTTGGACACCAGCCGCTGGGATCAGGCCAGACGGACGCTTTCTGCTGTTCCTCTGCTTCATGGGCTTGAATAGCAAGAGACTACGAACTGTAAAAACAGAATCCTGTTATCTACTGCAGAAACAAACACCAGTTTGCCAGACAGCAGCGAAACAACCTCAGATGAGAAACCAGAGATTTTAGAAAGAGGAACGCGAGTGGGGAAAAAGAAGAATAATTTAACAGGAAATCAAAATGTAAAACTTATCTAGAGAAATAAATGTAACTTATCATCCAACACACAGTCTTCAAGTAAATGAAAAGACACACAATGCTGTGCCATCTTATAGAATATAAATATTACTTCTGCCTCACGTTTGGGGAGCAGAGGGGCCTGCAGTTTTAACATCTCTTTTCGGAGCTGGGGAATTACTACCCAAGACCTCCGGGAAAAGCTGTGACATCTGCCTTTCCAGCAGTGCCTAAGGTGGTCTCCATAAGCAGGTGGCATTTTCTGAGCACAAATGTCTCCCACTTCTTCCCACTATCCCGTACTTGTGCCCACACCCCATGCTTAAACCATGCCCCCAGATCTTCTTCATCCATCAGACGAACGGTTAGTTTGTTACTTGACTTTAAGGAATATTAACTTACAGCAAAGCACATAATTCAAGATGGATTAATTACGCTTCCCAGGGCAGCCAGCCACAGACACAAAGGGAAGAGTAATCTTTCCTGGACAAGCAACAGATCAGCAGTCGTGCAGCCTGCTACACCCTGATACTATCCTGGGCGCAAATAACAACAGTCTGTGCCTGTCTGGCACATTTACCAAGAGAAATCTGGCATATGTTTTACTGTGAATAATTAGGACAAACACACAGAACTCTTGTTATTTCAAGGTAGCTTTTATTAGGGCTCCATTCCTTCAGACTTTTAAAAGGAGAGTAAGATGACAAGACACAAGACTATCAAAACTTCATTCAGCAAAGGGCTGAAAGAGATCATCAGGTAGGGATATGAACAAGCAAAGTCTCCACACAAGCGAAAGAAAAAACAAATAAAACAGACACCAGACTGCACTTTGGAAATCTGTTCATCTGTGAAAGTATGGCTATTTCACAGTTGCTCCCTGCTTTCTTCCTGAAGTGATTTAGGTATGAAAGCTTTATAATATAACCTGAATCCAGTTTAGATATTACACACATAAATCTTGATATACGTAAAGACCTGATTTTTGAAACATATATTGGTTTTCCTTTTTAGCCAAGGATTTTTAGAGACACACTCACAGAAGGTAAGACAATCCACAGAAAAAACTAGGGAATTGATTTCCTATTTGGTTACTTCAGCATCGAGTGTCCTGATTTTAAGCACAAGTCCTGCCATATTTAGAAGTTTGACGAAATCACCTTTTTAAAAAAAAGATAAAATAAAAAATAAGTGCTGAGAGCACACCAGATTTCACCCAGGGGCAGAGCTAGCAGCCAATCTCACAGGCCTCCTGGCACCAGCTCAGACCCCGAAGGCACAGGCAGGATTCCTGTGATTCACAATTCAGAAGGCAAACCGAAAGGCCTCTGGATGCTTCAGTGTGCTGCTTTTTTTTTTTTTTAAATAACATTACAGCACCATGTGGCAGTCTTGAAAACAGTGAGATATATCACATGCTATGAACAGTCATTTCCAAAAACCTGGCATCAGCTATGCCTTTTTTGGCACCAAGTCCACGGAGGGTGCAGAAGCCCCAGGGAGCTCCAGAAGCCCTCAGCTGCTCGTTCTTGTTTCTGCGTGGCCTCTTCCCACCCTTGGAACACCAGCATTCACGCGGACAGGCTGAGAACAAGGACCAGCTCTCCGCACGTCCCCAGAAGGTGGCTTGCGCCCACACAAGGGAGATGGCAGCCAACCCAGCATCAGCCCCGGAGAGCCCAGCAGCGGGATAGAGCAGAAACACCTCCACCAGTGCCAGCCACAACAGCAGCACACGCCTTACTGTATCTTGGGGATTCCTACCCGGAAATTCAGGAATCAGTTTTCAAGAGCCATCTTATACAGTCTCCATTTACACAAACTGATGTTGAAAAATACTTCCATGCACAGGATGGACAAAAAAAATTTAATCCTGTCTGACACCTGCAAGCCTGCTTGGACATTCTTGCAGAGGGATTCAAAACCATCTTCGAGCCAGAAGCATCAAACCCTGATCAGGACCAACCACCACAACTACAACCAGGAAGGAAGTGATTTGATTAAACTGGTTTAACAAGGAAAAGTGGTGACAGGAGAGACATCATTTGGAAAAGAAATACACAGGGCTTACGCATATTATGGGTTTTTACATCAAAAGTTTACAGTTCCAGGCAGTTCTAAAGTGAGATCCTGCAGTCACCACCACAACTCGTTCCAGCTGAGTTTGCAAAAGGTTTAATCATCCCATTCCGGACAGCTAGGATGGAAGTGATGAGTTACATGAATCAGAGTTGGTGTCTAATCAGCATAATTAATGTAATTCGATAATTAACCCAAGGAGGGAAGAGCTCCTTTAGGCACAGGTAAAAGAGTGCATGAGTCATTACTTGGCAGTGACAGCAATTAGTTTGAAAATGCAAGTTGTGGTTTGTTGGAAGGTTTGGACTAAGGCTAAAACAGAAACACACAAATGATGAGGTGCTAGGACAGAAGCTCTAGGCTGTCTTTCTCCGACCACCAGAAACCAAGCAGCTACTGTCACCAAAGTCACCTGCCATTCTGTCAAATCCTACGCAGCATCTTGGGACGCAACACCCAAGCTACAACCACACACCAAACACTGCTGATGTCAGTCCAGTCTGTTGTGAGTAGTAACAGCAAGGGCTCTTTGCGGACGGTTTTATGCATCATGCTGCATTCCAAGCCTTTTTTATCATTGATCCCACCCATGGAATTACCACAAAAATGCTCTCTCCTCAACATCCATACAAAAGACACAGCTTCACAGCGCCAGAATCCATTTTACAAGTGTCTGATGCCTGACAGCTCCCAAGCAGTGCTTCTGGTTTCTCCATACAGAAGCTTCAGAAATCCCTTCTGCTACTTCAAAGCTGCATCTCATAGAATACGGTTCAATTTCAGCACAAAACAAACAACAAGCTGTGTGAGTATTGCCATACATTCCTATAAATTAAAGGCAGCAAAAGCTAGCATAGCCGCTGAAGGAAGCAGCCTATCCTTGCAAACACCATGGTGTACTTGTTGCTGCCCTCACACCTTTTCCTTTTCTGCGTTACATAGCTGAACAGCAAATTGGATGGATGAATTCACCTAAACGCATTTTGAGGGTATGGAAGGTTAGTTTTAAGTTTATGTGAGTTTAGAGTATATATATTAAATTCCATGGTTCCTTTCAGAAGCATAAGAAACTAAAGAAAGAAGAAACTAAATCATGTCCCGTCTGCCATCTGAGAGTTGTCCAGCCCTGATATCAAGCAGCTCTTTGCCAAGCAAGCCCATTGCCACAGCTTTGGAAACACACGTTGGCTAGTAAAAGGTTCCTAGTACTGCCTGGCAACGTGTCACTGCGTACAGAGATTCAGCAGCCTGCCTGTACACTTAGCAGCCATGAAAATAATTGCTGCAGAAGTGATTTATCCCCTTTGACCTGATCTAAAGCCAACAGAGTTCTGCTGAGGCATCCAGCGAGCTTTGGATGAGTATTTACAGCTATCACTGTCTAACACCTTCCTGCTGATAGAAAAGCCATCTTCTGTTTCATATTCAGAGAGCTAATATACAGAACATTTCATTTTTATTTCTTAGCTTCCACTAGCAGAGATGCAACTGTTGAAACTTCAATAATCTACCCATCACACAGCATGCAGCTAAGGAGAGAACGGTCCCCATTTTACTCAGATCAAAATCAAGTACTACTCCCCATTACGAAATAAATCATTGTTTACATTTGTATCACCTATTAATTCAGCAATGTGCTTATCAAATTCTTCAGACTTCTCTGCTGAGGTGCGTAATCGCTGCTGCTCAAAGCTGTGTCGAGGAAAGGGAAAAACAAAATCTGTTCAAGGATTATGTTGGCCATTACTAGAGGTCATGACAGTTGCAGAGACTCCCATTAGATACATCCCATGTGTTGTTGGATGTTGCATATGAAGATGCACAGAGCTGTTTCAGATATTCTACAAAACTCCAAACGAGATGTTCAGAAGTTCTCAGCATGAACTAGAACAGAAGTCTTATCCCTTAATTCCTTTGGTTTTTTTTGCCCCCTCGACTGTAAAATTCCTACTGAAAACTTAACTGGAACTACTGACATGGAACATTTTGTTAAGTCAATAGCAGAGCAAAAACATTAGCAAAGTACACTTCAAGGAGGGAAAAGGTTTTGCAATAGGCAGAAGCTCTGTTCCAGCCCCAAAACAACAGTATTATTATGGGGTAAACATAAGAACAAGTGATGAGGGTGAGTGCTTTCAGAGTGGTCATTACCTAACAGTTACAATCTTTTTCACCAGCATCCTGGTGGGCAGCCTTACTGCAGTGGACAAGGAATACATGTTTATAGAGAACAGACTACTTTTCACCCAAGAAAGAAAACTCTCACCAAGCCACAACGTACGTCAACTGTTACGCTCTCACTAACCGGCTTTCACCAGCACTGCAAAGCCAGCCACCGCAGAAACGCTGCTCTCAAAGGCCTGGCAATCCACTGCTGCTCTTTCATCTCTCACAATGCATCTTTAACAAAAACTAATGCACACCCATGCATGCCTCCCTGCACACACATGCTCTGAGACACTCATATTTTCAGTATAAATTTTAATACATCTGTAAGTTCTCCCATAAGGTCACATAAGAGTTATTAGTGTATCTCCAAGAACAAACTCATACTACAGCCATAACAACTTATACCTCAAGCAATTACTACAGAAAACTGCTCTAGGCATCACTGCAACAACCTGCCAACCAAAAGACTGTTCTGCTGCACAAGGCTGCGTATTACTCAGAGGAATCCATATTAAAGAATCTCTGCTCAATGCAGCATTCTGAAAGCACTTTTCTTTTAAGCGAGGCCATACGGCCATGCCTGCCCCTTCCAAGGAAATACCCAGAGCTAGACCAGAACTAACCTGGAGTAGTTAATGAATAAACACACAAGTACAAGAGATTATAACTGGCCTTGTACTCATGCAAAAGCAGAGGGGAAGTGTGAACAGGAGCACAAGAATAAAGTCAGGGCATCAGGACTGCTGCTGGTGACAGGCAGCCCGAAGGGTTCACGGCAGGCAAAGTGACTGCCCTGCAATCGAGCTGCAGACTGAAGCCAGAATGGCAGAGACCACAGGATGTCTGTCCCCCCAAAGCTAGGAACTGTCTCTAAACATGATCCTCCATCCCCTGGAGATAAGGCTGACAAGCAATTTCACTACAGTCAGTACAGGATCACTGGAAAATCTCTAAAGACACAAACAAAGCCTTCACTTTGGACAGCCCCCGCCCCATCCTCCCCCAGTAGCTTCCCAGTGTTTCTCATATGGGCATTAGAAGCATTTTCATCTCTTCTAATGGGAATTTTTTTATTATTTATGTTTTGCATTTTCTTGTTTTATTGATGGGAGATGAGGGGAGTCATGGAAGTTTAAAAATCCCCACGCTGATTTCAGAGAATCCAGGAAAACTGGCGCCTGTGTGTTTGTATCATCATTATACTCTCAGTAGGTGAGAGAATTTGCTCTTCAAGGAGGACCGAGAAAAGATACAGCTCCCAACTGTTTGTACAGTCTTGAAACCCTAAAGAGGATTTTAGAACAACAGCCAAGGGACATGGAAGAGCAAAGCAGCAGGACCAGCTGCGGGGGACAAGTGCGACTGAGGGTGATTATTCCAGCTTGAAGAAATAAAGATTAACTGTCAAAGAAGAAAAAAAAAAAAATAGCTTCTCACTTGTAACTCGAGCAAGAGCATGCCAAAGTGTACAAAGTCATTTAACACCCTGCCAGCTTCAAGCGACTACACGAGAAGCAGGGGTGGATTCCGGGCTCCATCATCGACAGCCGGGCTCCACGGCTGAATAATCGCCGAGGGCGAGAGGCAGCTCAACCACCTCGCTGCGTTTCTTGCTTCTGCAGGGTCCTGCCTTTGGTTACAGCACAAAACACAACCACGCTCAACCTGACCACTGCTTGCCTTTTTTTTTTTTTTCTTCTTCCTGATGCAGCTGCATCAAAAGCCCCAGAGATGTGAAGCGAGAATGGCTGCGATGTTTTGGATATGCTAGCTTCAAGTCCTGAAAAGTTCTTTTAAACTGCTTGGGATCTGAATGCTAGCAATTAGACGATAAACAGATGCCTCACGACAAGCCAGAGCAATCACAGTAACGACAATTACTTTTTTGTGAGATGGAGTGGAATGCACACCAGAAAAATGCATTTTTAATTTGTCAGAGCTAATATTTATCCAACGTAATAGATGATCTACTTTGGTGATTGCAAACTTCCAGAGCCCCCAGTTAAATCTGTACGCTGCATAGAGCTCCCTTCCACAGCAAGCAACCCTTTGGTGGCAACCAACAAATGGAAGGCAATTCAAAAGTATAAAGAAAGGAACCAAATGAGAGCAAAACAATTGTTTTACATCATAATCAAAGTCCAGGGCTTGGTTCTTCCCTCATACAAAATCTCTCACCAATCTCTATAGCTATCATAATAATTTAAAAAATCATCAGACAACATGCCTGCCTTCTAAACAATTTCTCCAGTTTTCTGAGAAAATTCAGCCACCTGCAATCAAGAGACTACGAACACTGGACGGATCTTGCCTGCATAAGGTCATGATTTTTGCTGTTTATCTTGTGAGCATTATCTACTGGACTACTCCGCCAGCACAGAATGGGTTTAGGTTTAAAATTATCAACCTCTTTTAGTCTTTGAGCTAAGAATGTAGAGAGGCTAGGTATAATACGGTACAAGAGCTGTAATGGCTAGTATGCATTTAATCTTACAGTAATACATGAAAAGTATACATGAAAAAATTTTCTGCCCTACTGAGAGCATTTGCACACAAGCATTACTTTTGGTTGTTCTTGCAGAGGCAGAGTGCTGTCTCGTCCTTTAAATAAAACTAGAGATTAAGGTGTTTGGTTTCTGTCAATGACTGTTCTGTAAATCAGATTATTTGCCTTTTCTAGTGCACATTTATTAATCTATACAGTATGTATTATGCATCTACCTTCCTGTTGGAACAGGACTGCTGCAACACTTAAACAATTTCTGCTTGTTCTATGGTTTCATATTGTTGTATAATCCCTCCAGTTTCAACGGGTCCCACTAATTACTGTTACCTTATGGATTTGTGTGCAACACGAATGAGTTCTGTCACCAAAACAACCACCAAACAGCTGGGGCAACGTCAATAATAGCTGCAACCCGTTATTGTCAATTTTCCACGTCACTGGATTTGATACCCCAAGCCGGTGGCACCCGCAGGTGCAAGCCCGTACTGCATACAACACGCACAGAGGTCACACAACTAAACCTGTCACGTCTCTTCTGTTTGACCCGAGCAGTTGTACTATTTCTTGCCCCCAGTGTCTTAAAAAAATTGACGCCTTCTTCAGCAGAGCCTTGAACAATTTCAGCTTATCAGACACAGCATGCCTAAAAACTGACTTTCAGCATGCATTTAGAGGCATCAAAGCAGAAGGATCTCACAGTTTGGAGACTCCATCGCATGCGCTGTGTATGTTATTTACAGACACGTATGGATAACATGCACTACTACATGCAGTTCACAGGAAGCTTAATCATGCAATACATCATCTACCATCAAACTACTGACTTCTGCGCGATTGCTACCTCCACAAAGTAAAACAAAGTAACACAAACTGAAACACAAATGAAAATTACCACTCACTCCCTTTAAAGTTGCATTCAGCTCTTTACCTTTAAGGTGCAACAGGTGTATCGAGTTTAAGATGCTTTTTTTTGCCAAATGTATTCACATGACAACCAATCTTAGCAAACCTACAAAATAAAATTCTTTGGATATCTGCAGGTTTTCTTCAAAATCCATCTTAAAAACCCATTTCATAAAGAAAAAAAAATCCCTACTCACACTCACACTGCAAAATGTCACAGGTTCAGCAGTTCAACTGATTTCTTCAGTGTCTACTCGGTTTTAAGACTTTTACACACACATGCACACCATGTAATTGTAGGTACAATACTTCCCCTTATTATTTAATCCCCTGAAGCTATAACTGAAAAATGCTAATATTACCTTGCATGCTTGAAGCAGCTTGTTAAAGAAAGGCAATTTTCTCATGTGTCAAAAGATTCCAGTCCCATGAGATCCTCTGGTTAATTCATAAAGTAATTTAATCGTAATTAAAGCAAAATTGCATCTTACCCAACCATCATGTTTTGCAAGATAGATTTAGCTAAATAATAAAAATAGTCTACATTGCCAGCAGGAAGAGTAAAACCATGTTACAGGAGATGGAGGGGAGTTAAGGGTTAGAGGCTGTCACTCTGCTGAAGGCAACAGAGAACTTCTGCAGGTCCAGGTTCCTCCCCAGCTCTTGGTGAGCCCAGGGTGGATGGGCCATACTCTTCAGTACACAATAGATGACTTATTTGGCATTTCTCCCTCTGAAAAATTCTTCAAGAACTCCGTCGCCTTCATCTAATTACAGCAAGACAAAAGCACAGCTTTTGCCCCTTTCCCACACAGAGCCATCAGAAAACAAACACGGACATCTTGTTTTCTGATGGACTATACCTAGCCACAGAAGTAACCACATACCCGATGATGACATTAAAACTAAGATAACCAGAATCGGATCCTGCACCTAATGTTGGTTTCCTGGATGGGCTGAATTAGCAATAAATACAGCATGCAACGCTGCCTCTGAATTAAGGCATAACATTTTGTGAGGGAAAATGGAGTTTTTATGTTTGGATTTGTTCTGGGTTTTTTATTAGTTACTGAAAATAGAGGTGTATGTCAAATTAAATAAATAGCTTTAATCTAGTTCACAGAAATTGTCAGGAGTCAACAAAACTGTGTATAAAACACCATCTTACTGAAAATGATGACATTTCCCTCACTAGTAGCTACAGAGGACTCCGATGCCTCAAGACGATGCTGGAGTCCAAGGGTTCAGATGGGGCACTCGGGAATACAAGGGTTAGATAGCAAAATTCTCCCTAATTCTGACACACAACTTGCCAGGGGGACACCAAACAAAAAAAATCACAAGCAAAACCAAAAAACCACCAGGAACACACTCTAGCAAAGCACTGCCTTGCTGCACTTAAACAAAAGAAGGAACAGCTGTATCAGATGGAACCAAACTTTGTAAGAAAAACTGTGTTATATTCCAAGCTTCAACACCTGTTGAAGCTTTATTTTACTAATGCTTTTTTGCAACAACCCAAAACTCAAGCCTCTAACAACCACCTCCTGGGGAAAAAAACAACCCAAGGCTTTGTGGCTGTGGCACCCATGGCTGCACCCGAGTTGGATGAACAGAGCTTACTGCGAAGACTGCTGAGATAAGGTCAGCCATGCCTTCTGAACAAGCTGAACATGAAGCCTATCAGCCTCCTGAGACCATTTCCTCAGGGTCAGTCATGTCAGAGGTCTCTCACCACACGATCTTCAAGACTTCCCAACAACGGGCTGTGCTGTACACACAGAAGCTACCTCATGTACCCGACACTCCAGTTTAAAGACACTCCAGCTTTTCCCAATCCAGAGACAGCCCAAGGCTTGCTAAAAACACCGTCTACAGTGTCACAGCAACGACTAACAAGTAAGTCTTACGCTCAACGGAGTGTCCATTTGTTAGCCCATCTCCCCTTCACTCCATGCTTTCCAATACACACAGGAGTAAGGGAGGGAGGTTTAGAAGGGGTTTTGTTCTTTTTAAATGGGTGCTTTTAGACTCCCAAGCCATCCTCTACAGAAGGAACACCAACACTAGTTACTAGGGGTTCAGACTACAGAGGAGCCCTACCGATATCAAGAGCAGCTTAGGATTTGGAGAATAATTCTTCAAGAATAGGATGTATTTCTCACTTGTCTTCTGCCAACTCAAATGCTGCATTCCACAAACACCAAGCTCTTGCAAGGTTTAGTCCACAAAGAATTACCTACCATGGCAAAACAACACCTGAAGATACTCTCATGCTTACATAGACTATGACATTTATAAGATGGACCACAGTGAAAAAACCTTTGGCATTTTAGGTATTTTGGGTTTTTTTTTAAAAAAAAAAAAAGTAAATATTTAAAAAGAAAACAATCCCTGCTGTGGTTACGATTCAGAAGCGTTATTACAATCCAAACCAGGAGGTCTTGCACTCTTTCAAGATTTCAGTATAAATCATCTTTTCCAGTTATAATTTTTAAAGCCTTAAACAGAACGCCAGTGAGAATTGAAGTGAATGCATTGTTTAGATGCTAAAATTATTCAAATTATGCTTCATTTTTACTATAAGGTTCAGAGAGCATGTTTTAAGCATCCTTTAGATCTCTCCAAGAAACAAATTAAGTGCTGTGGTTACATCACCTGTACCATCTGCAGGGCTACGCTCAGGTTAATGACAACATTTATGAAAAAATAGTTAAAATACTTATTATTACCACCTTTTTTAGCACTAAAATGACACTTGAGTTAAGGAACAGTGGCAAGCAGGCACAAGAGGTCTCCAGCACATTTGCTGACACTGTCACTGGCCCATCTGTAAGTGTTCTAAAGGGGGATCAGTCCACCACCCCATGGGAGATTATCAGTAGTCTACTAGAATAGAAGGTCTAATAAATCACTGTCAGGATATTCCTACAGACATTCATCTTATTTCTGTTGATGTTTGTTCCATATATTACTTAATAATCCAAATCCATCTTGAACAACTGCTCTGATCAGTCTTTATGCTCTGCTGCTGCTAGCAAGTGTAAAACTGCATTCATCCCAGTTCCTCTGAAGGCATTTTAGCCCAACACGTACAGTTTCTGTATCCCTGAACAAGGGTAGAAACAAGCTCTGCTCACCTTTGGACACGAAAAGCATAGGCTCCATCTGATCGAGACACACATGTTTTGTTTTATTTTAACTTAAGTATTCTCTTTCAGGTCAAGGTCACTAATTAGAAGTTAAAGAGCCCGATTTGCCTGACTGGTAGATCTATTAAATCAATTGATAGTTTATTACCATCGATTTTTGACCCTGGCACACTTTACAGGGCAGTGAGCATCTCTTACTTCTCGCAATGCGTTCTGCAGAAAAGCCAGGAACAAAGTCAACACACATGACAGGCCTACCTCGCCAAGTGCTTGCAGAGGAGAAATTTAATACAGAAACCAGGGAATAAAGCAGAGTTATCTCAGTGATTTACAGTATGAAAAGGCAAGAAACCAGCTCCATCTTTGACATGTTCTTCAGTTAATGCATACAGGATTCTTATTTCCAAACCGTAATAGGACAGCATAATTAATCTTCATGTGTTTGGGTGGGAGTTACAGGTTTTCACACGCTTCCAGGCTACAGGATTATATAGTTGCTGCTTTCCTTTCAGGAGAGAAAATTGTAAGCTTAACCATGACTTTACAGTACTATGTTAACATGATAGCCCCTCTTCGCATAAAATACTAGTCCCACAACGTTCAATGGCAAAACCGGCAGGTTATTATTGCTATAATAATACGCTATAGTAATAAGGTGGTGTCACCTCAGTCACAATCAGGCACAGTAAATGAAATTACGGCTCGGCAGTAGCCTTGTCACTGCCTCGGGAGCGGGCAGGGCTGAGCCTCCTGCCTCTCTGGGATGGGAGCCACAACAGCAACCAGCAGGAGATCGCCACATCAGATCCTCGCCAACCCACTCAGGAATATCTAAAGCATCGACCACTCCAACGTAAAGCCAGCTCAACTATTAAAGAACAAAGCTATGTTCAATAACTTAATCCTTCCATCTGTAGACGCATTGCTTCAAAAGCTGAGAAGGTGTTCTGTCTTTTTATTAGATCAAAATCAATTTTAAACCTCTGCTTCCCTAGCAGGGAGGCTCTATTATGGCTTGTTGTACCAATCTGAAATTATTTCTGTTGGGTGGCATTAGGAAACACTAAAATCTGTAGCCACTGTGCTTCTCGGGAGCTGCAGTTGCAACCATCAAAAGGATCAAACAAAAAAAAAAATTGATGCGGGTATCAGCAGTAGATGACAGAAGACCTAGATCGGCTTTCAAATTAAGGGCTGTTCAATATGTTCATCTGGAAATGTCCCACCAAATGATTATCAGATCCTTATTACCAAGAAGATACTCTGAAAAAGCAATATTCATTAGGCTGATTTATATTGCGAGCCAGAATTGTGTCAAAACGCAAAGCAAGAGTGTATCAGCAATGTCAAACAAGTAAAAGCAACAGCGAAAAATGCATCTTTGGAGGAAGAAAAAAAAAAAAGTTGCAGATTTGTGTTGTTCATATTTGTTTCCTACTACTGGCTATACGGAGGGCCAGGGACAAAGGGGGTCTCAGACTGGGGCCAGAAGGGATCGAGCACTGATAATGGAACAGTGACAAAATATACCCTGGCCAAACACCTCGCAGTATGTCGCAATACACTGAAGCCTGGGAAAGCTGGTGTTACGGTGTGTGGTTTGCTTACTGGGAACCAAAGTGCAGAAGGACAAAGCGCTTTATTCAGTCACAGAAGTGGCCTGTGACAGCAGTAAGAAATGAACCCGGGTACCCTGAACGAGAGTCCACTGCCCTAACCCTGAACAAGCACTCTGGGACAGACGTGGAGTTCTCCAGTTTCTTACATTTAACTGAAAACAACAGGTACAAAAGCTTTAAAAATGAAAAATTAGATATTTTCACTTGAAACAATCATCCTTATAGCTCAGGCAAGTAAACTGAACTCAGCAATTGAGGGATTAATCAAAGGATCCATTGAGCAAAGGATTAACAAACTGAATGGTCCAAATGCTTAACACAATCAAGTTTAAAGAGCATGACGGACGTCCATTTTTCATCTTTATGGAATATAATAAATATAGCTGTCACCTTTAATTTGAGGGTACACGATGTTTCTAAAACAAGTTTATTTTCAGGTGCAATTTGCACCCTGGGTTTTGGTTCCAGTCTAAAAGCCTGAAGAGCAGTGCTTGGCATCAGATGTGAAGGCAGAGCGCCTTTACAGAAACCACTTCAGCCGAACTGAAACACAGTAAAAGCCTGCCTCACTTCACAGTCTGTAACTCATTCTCACATTAAAGTACCATTATAATATGTCGCAAAAATGTTTTTTCCCTAGATAAAAAGCAATTTGGTAAAGTATAGGAACCCTACAAACAAATCCACAAGCGCTGGAGACTTTGCTGTGGTCCCTATGCATGAGGGCCAGCCAGGGGAGACTCAAGGGACAACTTACCTTACAAACACATCCTTTCTTGCTAAGAAAAATATTAGAGAAATTAGATTCCCTATTAGCATTCTACCAGTTCATGAACACTACGTCACAAATGAAGACATTTAAAGTAGGTTTATGAGGCTCAAGAGTAGCCAGGCAATGAGCATTAGGACCGTCGGTCGACCTGCGGTACGGTGGCAGTGTGACCTTCTCATCAGCCCATCACTGTCAACACTGGCATCTCGCAGCAAGGAGGATGAGCCAATGCCTCACTCGAGATGACTTTTTCACAGGTATTTGATAGAGATATTGAGAAGATCTGACTTCTCTGGATAAAGATTTAGAATAGTTACCAAAATGGTTTGGCATTGTTAAGCTGAATCTAGACTACCATGATCAAGACCGATTATTTGCTCATCTATGTTCGGGAAGCATCGACAACTCCCACAGCAGCCACACAGCACTGGACATCCTGGGACAATTCCTGAGATTTTGGTCTTTGCACACTAAGGGTAAGAGTAATTTTTATATTCGCACGTACAGAAAGCTGATGACATCTGTATAATAAATCAGTACCTAGCACTGACTGAAGTGTTTCAGTTGCCAAAGCACTTCATTAAAATTCAAGCATACAAGCAGGAACCTATGGATCAATTGAGTGGCTGAGTCTCCAACTTAGAACTGCAGAAAATAAGACAGATACAGAGCACAAACCTGCAGAATGGCAAAAATTACCACCATCACCTTGTTAGGATACAATCCCATGAAGTCCTCAAACCTATGAAGATCCCATACTACTGGTAAAATCAACTTCAAGACCAGAATTAAGACTCCAAAATTATATAATCCAAAAAAAAAAATCCTTAAATGTCATACCTCCACATACACAGAACTACTTTTCAAATACAATCCCAAATCACTGCTCAACGTTACAGAGAGCTTCTTCCTCAGTAGATGCACCCACATTCCTGCAAATGAAAATCTTTCTCCAGATTTCCCTCCTAAACCTAAAAGCTCTGTTTTACCACAGAACAGTACATCTGTAGAACAATTGTTTCCCAACCCTCAATATTTCTGCTCAAAACCGCAAGCAGTTACTTTTCTATTAGCAGTTATTCAGGCAAGCTAAACTGATGGGTTAGTAACTACTGTTATAATACTATCCAGTATTTATTCCTGCACTAAGGCAATTCTTTTCTAATTAAGCACATTTCTGATCTCAACCTAACACTAAAAATCTAAAATCCTGGTTAGAGTAACTACAGAACTTCAACAACCACCCCATTTAACAAGCTCGTAATTTTACAACCTGAAAGGCCCCCAGAATCTGCGCAATGGCAGCCTTCATCTTTGGTTAGTGTTGTTTATCTGGAAAACGCAAAACTGACCATGATCACCACTATTTTTAGAATCCTGTAGTCCAAAAAACCCACAAGGAATGGCAACCATTATCTGTCCGCTCAAACACATGTGCCACAGGCTGCTCCAGCTGAACTGGGCAGGTCACCTACGCAACCCTCAGCGCATCTGGACCTATGCAGAGCTTCAGGATGTATCATGTGCTTTGCTCAGCAGCGTAAATGCCAGGCTGAACTGGAAGATGAGCAATAGCTGCCAATTCCCCTCAAACAGTGGCACAAAATAAACATTTGGGGATTCACCCACTGCTCAAAAAAAAAAAAAAAAAAAAGGAGGAAAAACCAAGATTGACACAAAAAATGCAAAAATAATATACATTTGTGTGAGAATGCAGTTTTCCCGGGCAGATTTATACCTTAAAAACAACAACCTATTTCTTTAAGACAACACTTTGAGACTTTTGAGGTCTTTTCTTTACTGCTTCCAGTGTACTAAGAAGCATTTTGGGGGGAGTAAAATTCCCTTAAGAAATGCTGCTGTACCAGTTGGGACTCTTCCCAGTCGTTTTATAATTATTCCCGCACTGAACCTTGCTGAAATCTTATTTTCTGTAGGTTGGTTTGCACTGGTGCTGCTGCTGACAATAGAAAAGCAACTGAGGTTTCAGAAGTGAAACCGAGAACCTAATTTACTCCCAAAGACTTTTATCCCTGGTTGCGATGTGCAAAAATGAGAAAACACAGCTTGACTTGCAGAACATACTGCAGCTTTGCTCAACTGGCAGTAGCTGAAACAATTTTTTTTTCCTCATTTGCAACCACAGATGTCCTCTTTAGTAGAATTCCAGTGGTAACTTTACTAAGTTCCAACTATTGCTAAAATAATTGTCCCCTCCAAAGAATTTTCTTCAAAAAATCCTCTGATGATCAATCTTTTCCTGGTCTCCATGCAAGATGAAGCCATGATACAAATGAGACGGAAGTTACTGAGACCGGTTCCAAATTTACAGTTATTCCAAGGTCTCCAGATGGTAAAAACCACTACACCATGCTGGAGTGAATAGATGGTGAAAAATATAACAACTAATTTTTCTTTTTCTTATCTTTTAACCCGAACATAAAGGTGGGGTGTTTTTTTTTTTTTTTATAACATCTCCATAAAATCAGTTTTGTACACACAGCCAAAATAGCTTATCAAGGGATGGCCACACTCCTGTCGGGATACAAGCTGGAGCGTAGCTACCCACGTGTGCTCAGCGCCTTGAAGCTGTCTGGGAAGCCCTGATTCCCCTCGGTTACTTGTTCCTGTGCCCAGCGGTGCCCTGAGCATCCCCTGCCCCAGGGTTGATCGCATCCAGAAACCATCCTGGCGGCAGGCAAAGAACTCCCTGTTCCCAAGAAAAGGTTTTCAAACGAACGCAGGAGCGGGCTCTTTCGCAGCTGGTACTTTCTAACCTTTCCCAGTACAGGTGCACCACGCAGTTGCAAACATGCATCTGCTGACGGCCGAGGGCAGGGACCGGTTGTGCACGTCCACCCGCGAGTGCTCAGGTAACGTTTTTGCCTTAGAAAGGCCTCTGCGGGGATGTGGTATTTCGAAAGCTTTCCCTCATTATTTGGATGAAAGCTGCTTGCAGCGGATAGGTGCTGAAATCATCCTTTTTAGTATGCTGTTGAGTATTTTGTTACGGATCACGCCATCTGTCCAAGCTAGTGAATGCAAATGACTCTATCAATTTTTAAAATATAAACTTAAAAAGAAAAAATACAACGCACGTGATATTAAAAATCCCATGCAGGCACCTTCCCCTGCACAGCTATTATCCGAGTTCTACTATTGAAAATATAGGATTATTTCAAAAGCATGTTCCAAGTTCCTAAAAAAAATCCCCATCATTTCTAGCTTCACCAGTCTTTGTATGAAAACAATACTTCTGGCTTTTTATCTGAATATTAGCAGATACTGTACAAAGTATTTTGTTGATATTAATGTGCTTACAGCTTATTACACTGAGTTAATTAAAATCTGAATAAGGTAAAACCTGGAAATTCTGCATGTCTAATTGGTCCATTAAAGCAGCTTGGGTAATAACACACAGCTCTAAGAGCATTAGGCTATCACAACGCAGCATACGATTCCATTCCAGCCCTACTCATTTCCCAGAGAAATGGGAAAAGCTGCACGGCTTTGCGGACAAACCATTAGCTTGTCATCTCCAGGGAAATGGTTCCTCAAAGCATTTCAGCCCCAGCCAGATTAGGTCTCAGCCTGCTTCTCCTTCACCAGTATCTACTGGCATGCAGCAGGACCACAGGCTGAAGCCACCCTACAGCCTGAATCTGAATTTTTGAGGTGCAAGCCAAAGCCATTAGCAGTTTACCACAACAGCAAGTAAAAAGTATGCACAGGGTGCTGCCAGAGGGCAGGCGTATGTAGCAATTCCGACAGCGCTCAGCCTGAAATGTAGGCTTCAGGAAGCACTACAACATTAGGCTCTTCTTCAAAAGGTCCAGTGCTGCAACAGGGAAAAGCAGATGTGCACCGGCCAGGCTAGAGCTTTGAAAAAAGGCACATAGAACCACAGAATATCTCAAGTTGGAAGGGACCCACAAGCACACAGCATCCTTCCTGCTCTGCCTTACCGCCGTGCTCGCAAAAATCCTTGGACTGCCCTTCTGCGGCGGGTACAATCACACAAAGTCTCAGACGACCGTATTTAATACATTACACATGCACACGCACGAACACGCACACAAACACCGAGCCATATTGTCCGCCGAAGGTTTTACAGCCACAGGGCTGGATCGTCAGCTGGGTGCAGCCTGACATCGCTCATTCCTGCTAATGAAGCTATGATAATTCACACCAGCTGAGGATTTAACCCCTGGGAATCTAGATTGGCATAAGTTATGTTAGCTGCCTGCATCCTCCCCTCCACTGCTCTCAGCCAGCAGAAGCTCTCGCTACTGCCATGTCAGCCCCACTTTGCTCCTCAGCCAGGAATTTTGCCCACAAAATACAAATAATCCAAAGAAAAAGATTCAAAATAACGTCAGGACAGTATGCAGTTGCACCTGTATTGTACTCACCCAAGAATGACTTTTATGAAATTTAGTCCACCCAGTTTCTCCCCAAATCTCAGTTTTAAGGAAGTATTTGACTTTTCTCTTAAAATCCCTGTCTCTAAGCTCTCTGACCATATGACAAATTTTAAATCTCCCTTAAAGTAGAACAAAGTAAAATAAGGAAGGTTCTCACGCTGACTGTCATAGTCAGAGGAAAAGAGTATTTGACCCAGGCTCAAAAATCCCAAATTCAATAAACGTAAGTCTACAAGCCTTGGATCACTTAATGATTGAGTCAGACTCTTGGCTATTTGAACTTTTCTCCTCCAAACTTTCAGAAATGAAAAAGGAGATAAAGGCAGAAGCAACTGTCATTAAATGAAGTCTGAACTGATGCACACTTGGTAAATTTAGTACGTTGTATTTCTCCCTAAATTCCACTCCCGAGTGCTCCTTCAGCAGTGTTGTGGAGATAAAGTGAAAATCTTGCGGGGTTACTTTGGGAAAGCTTGGTTAGAGCTTTTCAGGAACATGTGGCCTGAAAACAGCGTCCACACTAATAGCAGATATCTTTGCAGTCAGAAAGGAGTTTAAAGCCTAACTCTGATCTCCAACAACAGCTCCCGACAATTTCTGCCAAGATATTGTCCCCACTCTCCAGTACGTGAGGAACCACGCTGCTTATAAACAGTGGTGAATTCCCAAAAATGAAAAAGGAAGAGCTGCAGTAAGGGCAACAAAAATGAGCATAATATTCACACACCCCCATATTTAGTTTCCTACCTCTCGTACTTCTTGCATCAGCTTACTCAGGACAGCAAGCTTACGTGACAACTCTAGAGAGTTAAGCTACTCGTTTTCTCAAATATATATTCCATGATCCATACAAATGACCAGGAAAAGCTTATTCAACAGGAGCTTCCAGAAAGCGTGTGCGCCATAGCAAGGGGCAATGGGCACAAACTGAAGCACAGGAAGTTCCGTCTGAACATGAGGAAGAACTTCTTCCCTCTGAGGGTGACGGAGCCCTGGAACAGGCTGCCCAGGGAGGCTGTGGAGTCTCCTTCTCTGGAGATATTCAAGCCCTGCCTGGACACGGTCCTGTGCAGCCTGCTGTAGGTGACCCTGCTTCGGCAGGGGGGTTGGACTAGATGACCCACAGAGGTCCCTTCCAACCCCTGCCATTCTGTGATTCTGTGTGATTCTGATAGCAAGGCAGGACATCAGGCATCGTTCCTTAAGAGAGCTACTTGTGGGTTTTTAAGCACCAGCCACACCACAGCCTCAGTGGAGAACATCCTGGGATCATGGATGGATAAGGTGCTTTATGTTCATTTTTTTACCACTTCTGCAATGAGTGAATAGCTTTAATGAATTTAAGCATTCTCTTACCTTAAAAAAGAAATCCATGGACTGGATCCGCTGAAAAGCATAGTACAGTAAGTACACGACAACATAAAGGCTAATGACAAGGCTTCGAGAATTCAAGGTCACCATCAGAAAAACTGTGGCGAGCTCCAAAATGGAATAAATGAAGGTCCAACAGCACGTGTTCAAACTTACTGCAGTGACTTTTACAGTTCAAGTGAATAATGAATGGTATTGATATCCATAACCATGAGAGACTGAAATACTAAGACGGCAATATATGTTTTTGGTTATCTAAAAGGATATAACCATGGGAGATGCATCACAGAGGAAAGCCCAGCCAAATACAGCACATCTTCCCCAGAAACTCACATATTTAGGCTCAGGAGTGCACCATGAGGAACACCAGGGAAGATATCACTGGATTCCATTTCAACTCAAGTGGACTAAAAGCCCAGAGAGCCTCTTCTCATCCAGAACAGGAGCACCTTAGCAGTTTTGCCAGAGACTGGGCATTTGGGATTCATCCCCTAGACACAGTCTGAAGTAGAGAAATGAAGTCTTCACAAATTAACAAAACACCTAAATAGAAATGAAGGATCAGCTCATTCATTACCTATGTGCTCTCAGGGCAGAGTGCTGGTAGCATCCAGATTTTAACCTCTGTGCAGGCTGGCACAAAGAACTCTGGCAGGCTGATGATCATACACGTCCTTTGCAGCCACATCTCTGCTCTTCACCAGAGAAACAGGGAACGTGTCCAAAGAGTAATGAACAGACAGATCATGCAACTTGCCAGTGTCCTTCTAGAAGCTGCCAGCTGCCATCAGCTTGTCAGCCTTAGTCCCTACTCTTGTCCTTGGCAATTAAGGCTTTTAGGATCCTTTAGACTCAGACCAGAGAGGCAGATTCGGATTCTTAAACTGCTTTCAATTTAAACACTGTGCTGAACAAAGAGTAGTGAAATCCATCAGAGCCTCCTGCTGGTAGTTCAGGCCATGCTGCTGCCTTATCCCACATCACACTGTCTTTTCCTTTGGCACTAGGCCTCTCATCACACATAAGCTTCAGATTAAATTTACAGAAGGCTACATTTGCCAAATGTTTATTCCTTAATTTATCCTCTAATAGCACCAAAACCTCCCGCAGTCTTTCAAGGTCACCTCACAGTAAAGCCTCCCACACAGTGAGGTCCAAGCAGCAGAAGAACTGGAGTCCTCAGGAAGGTGTTGAACTTCGCAGGGGCCTCTCTGACCAGCTGGAGACAGGCACCAACAGAGCAAGATTTCCCTACAAGGAAGGAACTGATGGCCGTATGAAGGCAGGAGAAGACGGGAGCACAGAAATGTGTGAAGCTGAAGCCAGGACAAAAAGTGGTGAATGCACCGAGATACATAAATCAGTAACAGGCTTGAAGGACGCTGAAGAGAGACCCTGGACAGCTGTTTGCTTTTAATATTTTATTTTTTTAAAAGCACAAATCTTTCTACCAAAGGTTTCTATCAAAAACTCATTAGGTAAAAAAATCCTCCTTTTAAAGCAGACTAGGTTAAAAAAAAAACTTTTGAGCCAACAGGACACCAAAAGATTCCTTAATGTCTTAAACTGTTATTCACTGAAATATTGATCTCCAGCTGAGAAGTGAAGTTTCTGATTGGCCACAGGACAAAATATTAGCTTGATGGACTACTAAACCTTGGTCTTGAGCATACCATGTCTAGAGCAAGGTTTATGAAGCAAAACGTCACCTGACTGGTAAACTAAGAAACGCCCAGCTCTCCCTTTACAAGCAAGGGCTCAGGATGGCACATTCAGTCTCCAAGTTCAGCGCTCTCCAGCTGCAGTTACAGTTTGTTGGCATGTTGGAGCCAATTGCATTGCATTTCTAGAGTAGATAAAGTATGTGTAAAAATCAAACTCAGCATTTGGATATCTCATCAACCACACGAGAGTTAGGTATTGATTACATGTAGATGATTAATTTTACTATTTATCATTATATCTGTATCATGATCACACTTTCCCTTCCTCCCCCCAGTCAATAACATAATGTAAATCTAATAATTCATGCCATAGAGCAAGAAATATGCAGGGAAAGGAATAAAGGAACAAAACACCCTCTTCCCTCAGTATACAGTCTGTCACGTCTTCCATTCTAAGTGTTGACAGAGGCGTTGACCCCATTATTATTTGTAAGATGAGGTCTAAAGGCTAGTCCCAATGATTTTTTTTTTTTTTTTTTTTTGGTAAGTCACCATAATAAATGCTCATAAGGTGAACTGCAAACCCTCCGTGGCACCCAGGGGACCCCCCAGCCATGCACAAGCACTCTCCTCTCTCCGGCACATCAGGAACAACAGCTCCAGACTCTTCCAAGACAAGACTTCATCAGGAACGAGCTGTAGCTCCAACTGCCTGGCTTGAACATTGTGTTTAAAGCAACCAAGCCAAAACTGTAAATGTTGAGTTTTGTTAGTTAACCTATGTTGTTTAGCTCAAGCCATTTCAACCAGCGAGCGGAGAGGAAGCTTGCCACGAACGTCACAGAGGCAGGAGCTGATGTGCAGTGACAGCGATGCTCTCAGATGACATCAGAAGCTACGACCAGGCCTTCGGAGGGACAAGCAGAAGTTGTCTGGGTGGCACACAGTACCAAAGCGGTCCTTGGTCACATCCTCCTTCGCCAGCAATGTGCAGACAGCTCGCGTGCACAGCAACCAGCTGCAAGGTATCTGTCACAGCAGGCATCAGGGATCCTGTCTCTCGCTGCAGGTGTTCTCCACAATTCTTTCACAGTCCCTCTGCCTCACTTCGCCTCAGAGCAACCAAGACAAATCTGCGTCCCTTTTTCTTATCGAGGCAGAGGGGGAATCATATCATCATCAAGATACAATACTGGTTTATTTCACAACCCAAACAATTCATGTCACCTCTCTGCTCAGATCTGAATAAGAAAAATAAGAAACAAAAAGATTACATTATTAAAGATTCTGCAGTTTACTAATGCCTAATTCTTTGTACGGAGGTTTTTTTCTTCCCCTGTTTGCACTATAGTATTTCTTAAGTTTAACTTCTGTGATTAAGCTGACTATTGACATTTCCAAAGATGTGGAGTTATTTATCTTGACATCAAGTCCACATGAGGAAAAAGAATAAAATATTGCCATATTACAAATGCTTAAGTACAAACAAAACCAATGCAGAACCTTCTCACTTACACCATGCTTCCCAAAATTAGCTTTGTTTTCCATTAATGGGGTTGATATATATTCGATGTCTTCTCTGTGCCATTCTGCTTCAAACATCATTTTAATTTAACTCCCCTTTTTCCGTGGGGACTTGTTGTTTAAATTCCATTCACAACACAGCTATTTCTCTAAATTACACTGATGTAGGGATGAACCGATCTTATCAAGATCACTGGACTAGCACAGCATTTAATACAGGGGGCTTCATTATTTTCACTGTGACATGACTTCCATCAAGCCTCTTTACAAACACTGAACTGGTCTGAAGGAGATTCTCATCACCCAGACGGGCTGGCAGAAAGCCTTGACAGCAGAGCAGAGGCTCAAGCAACTGCTTGTATCTCTGTATTAGAAAGCACAAGAAAAGCAGCAGAAGTGAAATACACAGCACTATCAAGAAAAGCTCAAGTGGTTAAAAAACAAATTACACATCTGGGGATGTACAGTTATCCAGCTACACCATAGAGTTTGAAAACAAAAATATTTAGCAAGCCTTCTGCACAGACCTTCCTGAAAGAGAACAGAGGATTTTCTCAACAGAAATAAGAGCTACAGCCTCCACCGAGCGTTATTTAATATCTCCTTGCAACATTGCAGCAAGAAGAGCTAGGAAGGGAGGGTCCTCTTTGGGTAACATAAAATGGGAAGATAGGTGGGGGTTGTATTTTTTAACTCTTTTATAGGAGTACCGCTCTTGGACACCAACAGAACAGACTGCAGTGCTTACCACTACGCTCCAGAAATTACGTTTTCCCTGCACATCAGCCAGAAACAAGCTAATATACAAGAAAGGAAATTTATTAGAGGCTTTATTTAATCCACTTCTGTATCACACTCATGCAGGGGTTTTCCTCTACCTTTCTTTTCCTCCCTCCCTCCGTTTTAAAGTAGGAGAGCCAGACTTTTTCCTCCAAAGCAAAAGGACAGCCAGATCCAAGGTAGATAAAGCAGAACACTCTCTCAACCTCTGTCCTCCAGTATTTCATGGTTCACAGCGTACAGTCATAACAGGATTCCAAATCTCGATGGCAGCCAGCATCGCACTGGTACGATTTAAAACCTCTCTACTGGCACTGCCAGAAGGAGGGAGATAACAACCCCGTGTTTACAATCCGGAGCAGCGAGGGAAGCATTATGGCAGAGAGAAATCCAGCTGGCAGATTATGACCACTTTTTTTTTTGTCTTCCTAAGAGGTGGGGAGACAGGACAGATTAAACAGAAATTGACTGGTGCCCTAAAGTTTCCCAGAAACAGCTGTTCAGACGCAGCTTGGCATCATGACTGCTGCATACCCAAGTGATGTCTGAAAACATCAGCCTGCCTTTCAAAATAAGCTACCCCTGCAAGATGGATGGGACAGTCTCTCAGCTCCCCTCTCCTATTCTGCCCATCCAAGTGCAATTCTATACAAATAGTATTATGCCTTTCAGTAAAAATCTGCCACTAGAAATAGAACCTTTCATCTTGTATGCAGGTGACATTTGAGACACAGCTACTCACTAGGTATGCAAGTTAAAGCTCACCTCATTAAATTTCAATTTTTGACAGATACTGACTGACACTATCTGACTGCTTCTATGCTTAAACCCCAGATATACAGATCAGCAGCAATTTCCAACCATATGCTCCAAGTAAAGGCCTTCAAATACTCCTGCAGTCAAGCCATGTCTGGCAGGAGTTGTGCATTTTCTTCCCCCTCCCCCCCCCCAGTTCCACCTTGAAAGCAGTTGAATTATCAGCAAAATATAAATATCATAATCAGTTTCATTTACTGTACACAGCATGAAACTTGAGATGCCATTAAATAAAAAGGGCCAATGTGACTAAAATAGCTCTTACAGTCATGCAGAAAACCAAGCAAATAGAAACTTCTTGCTCTTTTGATCAATAGCAATTTCCCCTTCAGTGTTGACGCATGTATGTTTTTCAAGAAAAAAAAAAAAACAAACAAACAAACCTTGTTTGAGATGCTCAGTCTCCAGTAGAGAAAATAGATTATTCCATTTCAGGAGGGTATAAACAGTTGTCTCATTTACTAGCCATGGGATGCTAAAAAACTGGAAAGTGTTTGAGTTCATTGCAGTAAGGTCTAAGACACCCAGTCACCTTGACCCCATAACACAATTAAGTTGAGAGCGAGTCACGCATACTCCTTGTAAGCTCAAGTCCTTCGTTTCTTTTCTCCCCTTCAATACATTTTGGGATATACCTTGCCAAATGAAAGCTAACAAATACACCTGAACTCTAACACATGCCAATCTGCATTTGTTTCTTAAAAACCTCCTTCCTGTAGTTATCCTTTGCCCATGCTTCTGTAGTAATTCTATATATCATCTCATAGGTTTTCTTTTCATGCACACACAGACAGAGAATTTCAAAACAATTGTTTCTTACTTCTGTTAAGCTGAATAGTAGATGCCTGGCACATCAGCTCGGTTAAACAACAACAGAACACAGCAAAAGAAGTGGGAACAGCAGACTGTTACCGTTCCAAATAACTCTGATAAGCTGTCTCTGCATCAAAGTCAAACTTCAAATCAGCTGTCCGCCAGCAGTAATGTTACCGCGTGGGCTCCACGGTCCCACAACAGGCACGCCAGGGTCCCACCATGCAGCTATCGCTTGTCTTGGCGTCAAAGGGGCAGGCGCAGCATCGCCGAGTATCCACCATAGTCTCCTTTTCTAAAGGCCACCCAAAATTCTGATTTGTAATTGAGATGTTTGATAGCTGCAACAGGTTATGAATTCTGAGTTGCTGTGGGGTTTTGAAAGCGTATCCCAAACCTCATGAGGTTCAACAAGGCCAAGTGCAAGGTCCTGCACCTAGCTTGGGGCAACCCCCAGTATCAACACAGGCTGAGGGATGAAGGGATTGAGAGCAGCCCTGAGAAGGAGGAGCTGGGGGTGCTGGTGGATGAAAAGCTCAACATGACCTGGCAAGGTACGCTCACAGCCCAGAAGGCCAACCGTGCTCTGGGCTGCATCCCCAGCAGCATGGGCAGCAGGGCGAGGGAGGGGATTCTGCCCCTCTGCCCCGCTCTGGTGAGACCCCCCCAGGAGTCCTGCATCCAGCTCTGGAGCCCTCAGCACAGGACAGACCTGGAGCTGCTGGAGCGGGGCCAGAGGAGGCCACAAAAATGGTCAGAGGGCTGGAACCCCTCTGCTGTGAGGAAAGGCTGGGAGAGTTGGGACTGCTCAGCCTGGAGAAGAGAAGGCTGTGGGGAGACCTTACAGCGGCCTTCCAGTACTTAAGGCGGGCTTATAGGAAAGATGAGGACAGGCTTTTTAGCAGGGCCTGCTGCAACAGGACAAGGGATGATGGTTTTAAACTGAAAGAGGATGAACGTAGACTGGATGTAAGGAAGAAACTCCTTACAATGAGGGTGGCAAAACCATGGCACATGTTGCCCAGAGAGGTGGTCAATGTCCCACCCCCAGAAACATTCAAGGTCAGGTTGGACAGGGCTCTGAGCAGCCTGATCTGGTTGAAGATGTCCTTGCTCACTGCAGGGGGGTTGGGCTAGATGGCCTTTAAAGGTCCCTTCCAACCCAAACCATTCTCTGATTGTCTATCCACCAGCCTGCACTCCAGCTAACACTTCTCTCCTTACTCAGCTCGTAGCACCTTAACCAGCTATGGGTATTAACCATACATCTTACTCATGCCCCCCAGATTAAATAAAACTTAGTTGAACAGACATTTAAACTTGTGCACTAAATGTGCTGAAGAAATACCTTTAGGTAAGAAATATTATGTAGTTTCAAATATGCAGACTCCAGAAAAATGACATTTTTCAAGATGTACCTTTCTATCCTGTAGTAAAAGGAGCCTGTCAGCAAATCAAACTCAGCATTGAACTTCAAAGTAACTGTGTACTTCAACAGAATGGAAATAGCATTAATTCACATCGATACATAAAACAAGCATCTTGTGCTTGTTGTAAGCATTTTAACATCATTTAATAGAAGCACTTTGCAATCTTAGCACTTTGTAATGTGTTAACAATGCTGAGTTGATTCTTAAAAGACAAATATAAACTATTAATATTTTATGTGCCAAGATCTTCAGAGGACTTTGGGACTATTGATTATCTAAACCCATTAAGTGCTATTTTGATCTTAAATAGCTAGAGGTATTGGCAATGATTCAAGCTAAGTGGTAATAGTTATTTTGAGAGCAAACAATTTTCAGCAGTTATCATTACTGATAATGAATTTTGCATTTTAGTAATCAGTAAACAACAGCTGCAAGGACAGTTTTGTCCATTAAAGTGTTTCACCTTATATTTCCCTTTTTCCCCCCCGATTTAAACATGTTTGAGTCTAGGTCTTACCAGGAATAAAGACCAAAAGTCGACCATAAAATGTATGGCATGAGGAGTTTTTCTTAGGGTTTTTTGTTTGGTTGTTTTTTTTTTTTTCTTTTACAGTTTCATTTCTGCTTACTTTCTTTCAGAAATTGCTGAAGACTAAGTTTACTTCCAGCACCAAAAACAGATCTATGAGATCAAGAAAGAGGCAGCAGCTCACTTAACTTTGTCTGCCAATTCTCCAATATTTACTTTCAACAGAAGGAAACCATGATTGCGTTTCCGTGTAGTGAACAAAGAATCCTAACACCAAAAAACTGAAATAGCATTAATTCAAAGAATACACTGAATACATGTAACCTACATAATCACTTTCATATTCACTCCAATGTTCAATTATGGAAGAAATATGGTATATACATGAGAAGCACCTTGAAGGAAAAACAACTTTGTTTTGTTCTACGCCTTCGAGAAAATGAAGGCTGCAATTGTTGCTCATGCTTTGAACCTGGTAATTATTTAGCCCTATGAATGATATTTGAAAAACTCCTCTTTTCACACAGCCAAAACAAAGTGCTTGAAGAGTGAAGAGAGATTCACACAAATTTTGGTTTCCGGGTTTTGTTTGTTTGTGATGTGTGCTTTATTGTTTTTAAAACATGCCATAAAAAAAAAAAAAAAAAAAAACCACACAATCCAGGGGTGCAAACTAAATCCCACGAAAAGAGGAGAAAGTTTGCCACCTGCCTTACTGGGAGCCACACGAAGTCATCAGTATTAAGTTCCCTTGAGTCTTCAGTAAAGCTGAACATTTCAGTAACAGTAATTCTTTTGAAGGCCTTCCCTTAACTCTCTTTAGTGCATTAAGATAAGCATATGTATCTGAGGAGCTAGTTTTTTTCCTATATATAGGCTTTTTTCTTATCCATGGAAGACTGTATTTTGTACATGGAATTAAATCAGGAGGGTGTACTTTACAAAATCTTCTGAAGGCAAAAACCAAATCTGAGTGAAAATATATTGATTTAAAGTTAAAAACACACAAACAAGTCAACCACAAAAAATCCCCACACTTCCCTTTCAGAAACAAGAGTTATTCTGGAGCTAAAAAACTACTATAAAGTAACTATGAAAAAAAAAAAATCCACATTACTTTGAGCAGGTGCACCTGTGTGTCCTTACTGCCATGTGTCTGATCTACAGCTCATCGGTTACTGGTTCCTCCAAAAGAGAACCTGCAACCTCACACTTTTACCAACATGGGAAACGGGAATAAGCAACTTCCCTACAAAAGCAGCAGCCTGAAAACATCGTTAATAAGGAGATCAGCCTAGGATTGGAGAAAAAAAAACACACCAAAGAAAGGTCTTAGAAATACTTTGACCCGAAGGATGTCCTCCGCTGCCTGTTAGTGAGAAACTGAGCAACTGCAGAGAACACTTTGCAATGCAGTGCAAGGAGAGGATGCTAACCTCACACCACCACAGGAAAAAAAAATATCCAAAACAAAAACCACAGCCAAAACTGCTTGCTCCAAATTACTGAAAGGACAATCTGGTACAGCTGGATATATTTTATGCAATACAATGAACCTATAGTAAGCTTACACATTTCTTGATAAAATCAATATCCAAAAGGCGCTGAACCAAGTCACCCTAAATTGACAGTCGCCCTGTACCACAGTAAAGCGAGGGAAAGCAGTCTATTACTATAGCAAAGTCATTGTAACACACCCACTTCCAACCAGGTCACAAAATGCCTTGTTCTGTCCCTTCCAGAGTTGAGGATCAATTTGATCACAGCACAATATATATTCCAAACACATTTGGAAAGTGATTGCTTATATGATCTTCAAAACCTTTAAGCCCAAAAAGCAGGTAACATTTACTAGGCAAAAAACCCTAGAGGTCTAGCAGTTGCCTCTGCAACAAGGAGTGATTGCATTTTTCTTTTTCCTCACCCAGCTTTGAGCTGTCTCAGATTCTACTGGGAAAATATTAACACATGACTACTTACAGCTGTTGCATCTGTACATGTAAGAGTCAATTTTTGTTTCAAAATTACCTTTCAGAGCAGCTGTTTGCTGGTGTCCTGCTCATGGCTGATTAACCTTCATGATCACGCTGTTCTGTGGGGCTGACAATGGCTCCGTCTCCTTTTGCTTAGGACTTCTTACTAAAAGTTATCTAATGCCAAAAAACCACCTACCAAGCCCCAGGAAAAATATAGTTTATAAGGTAAAAAATGAGGACTTTAAAGGGGGTTTTTTTGCCAGCCTTAAGGTGGAATAAAAATGTTGAGTTAACACCAAGTAGGCTTAAAAGTTTTAAGCACAAAATCTGTTGAAAATGCTACCCACCACATCTTGACTGCAGCCGCTCAACATAGAAGCCTTGTATTTAATGCTCTCCCATGATATACAATCATTTCTGTACATCCCTAAGAGGTGTTCTGACTTCAGCTTCTAGTGCTCATCTTTTTATGAGTCCTGCCTAATACGAAAACCTAAGAACCCTAGATAAATGGCAGCGCTGGAATCCCAGCACTGCCCTGGCATGGGTTTCCACTCTCTGCTTTTCAACAGGACCTGTCAGCTCAGAAGAAATCACAAGGCAAGCCCATCCACTCCAGGTCAGGAGTGCTTGACAGGAAAGCAAAAAAGAACAAAATTGAGCTACCAGTCCATATGAAAAAGTTGCAAAAAAGTCATCTTGAGAAATTACTTTGAAATGGCAACACAGCAGTCTCAATTGCATTTAATGCACCCTGAATATAAAGACAGAGTCATGCATAGTACTGACAAAGATGAAAAAGAGTACAGTAACTGCTAATCACATTTTTACCTCGGCTTTCACACTGTCTGCATTGTTATTTGACTGCCAACATTCATTCCCAATTTTTATGGAAAGCGCAGAAATACCAATCAAGAAACTTACTCTGCTTGCAACAAGCACAGAGGATGAAGCCCATCATTAAAAAACAAAAGCTTTGCGTGCCTTAAAGCATCCTCTCTTTTGAGATCTCTAACCAGAAAAATAGATCTACTCAGCTGGGAGATAAGCTCACACTTAACTTTAAGCAGATGGTTATATTTCATTAAAGCGAAGTACATAAGAAATATGATTTTGATTCAACACTGCAAGTAATTAACAAGTAAGCCAGAGATTTTCTTTACACTGTGATTGGTGACTACTGTAGTGTGCTTTAACAGCAGATCTACAGTTAGTCTTAGAAATACAGAACATGTCACACAATCACACTACTGAGATCCACAGTCCACCCAGTTTACTCCTTTTTAAAATACACATTTCTTGCATAGTGAGTCGTTCCCATTCTGAAAAACAAACTACTGTACAAAGCACTGAAACCAATGATTTAAAGACAATTACATTAATCGCTCTAAACACTTATTTTCAAATTTTTCAGACATTTGAATTGTATTTATGTTGAGTTATAATGAAAAACACCTGTATCCAGGTGGATAAGCTTGGGTTTTATTGTATTTAGGTTTTATTGCACTGTTTCAGCACCCTGATGGAGATGGGCTTTCCAAGCTCAAATAAAGCTGAATTATTTTGCTCTTCATTGCTTTTTCTCTTTTGACTCCTCTATATGAAGCACACAGTGGATATACAACGGACAGGTAAGCATTACGGTTCCTATGAGAATGTGAAACAAGTTATTATAACTTGTCAAAGGTTATTTGCAGTATAACTCCTATTCTTCACCTACACCAGAGAAAGCTTTCCCCTCTGCACTGCTCCATGAGTGACCTCTCGGACTAGAGGTGGTTTGCCTCCCTCCCCCATTTCATTCTCCTTCAGCTACGACATTTCCTATGCTACAATATTACCAAATTCTGCTGAAGAAAGTCTCCGTTGCGAAGCAGAAGCCATCGCTTAGATTGTGATCACAAAAGCTTATGACAATTTTCAAAGCCAAAGAAAAAGCATATCAGGCATTGAAAATCTGTACGTTGCCTTATACTCTGTATCGGAGATCTCCAGATTACTAGTGGGCATCATTTCATCTGGTCTTCCTTCTCCCCAACTGTCTTCACAATACTATTAACCAGCTACCAGGAACGCGACTGACACACCACTGCTCAAGCATCGGGGCTTCAGCAGCAAGGCAACGCACAAGGCAAGAGGATTCTGTCCTCATGCAAGCGTACCAAGATGAATTGTGGGAAAAGAGAATTTTAGAAAATAAAGAAAACAAAACCTCTAAAAAAAAAAAAAACACCTGTTAACAAGTACATTGATCACGTTTTCAACCTTCCAGGTCTGAGCGGCTTGGAATAGTGCTGACTATCCGTTTACCTGCCAGGGCACAACTACCCAATCCATGACCCATACACACTACACAGACCTCCCAATATCTCACCATAAGTCGTTCTAAGAATTTGTGCTCCAAATCGGCAGTGGAGCCACAGTTTAGAGGCTTTTAATATAAAACACGAGTACATAAGTTACATATACATGTAGGGGATTTTTGTGGCATCTCTACAGCCCAGAAGTTGAATGCATTCCTGCTTCCTCATCCTGCATTTAGGCTAAAACATTTCCATTAAGCTGCTCTTAGTAAGTTCTGCCTTCAAATAATTTAGCATAAGGTATCTCCATCACTTTAAAGCTGTTTCTCGCAAGATATTTTTCTTACTAAGACTCCAATATTTCTCCTCACAGATTGTGTCCCCTTCTCATTAAACTAGGCAGAAATCTAACCACAAGCGTACCCTTCCACCTACAGCAAACTCTTGGAGTAGGACTGAATTTCAGCTTAAGTAGTGCCAAGGCTTAAAAATGACAGGTCTGTTGTTGCAACTCAAACCAAGAGGTTTCTGTGTCCTCCTGAGGAGTGTTTTGAATTATCCAAGCTGGCGGCAAAACACAAAAGAAGAGTCAAGTGAGTTGCTCTAACACCCCAGCCAAGCTCTCAGGTAGCTCTTCTGAGCAAGAGCAGCGTGAAGAGGAGAGATCGCACACAATAAGGAAGGGAAGGTCAGGGACAGAAAGTTCTGAGAGTCAAACAGGCAGAGGGAGAAGGCATCCACAAGAACCATCTGGGAGGAAAGAGACAAGTCTGGGGTTTAGTTTTTAAAAGCATGTATATCACTATGTATATGACTGTTAATTATAACTGCGAATTTATATACAATTACTTTTTATTTCATACACACACACAGAGTTAAATTAAGCAACCAGGGCTCACAAACCAGAGACAAGTATATCGCTGGTCTAACCTCCATCCCCATGCAACCTCAGATACAATTCGTACCATTGGATTACCCAGCTTTTTATTAGTTTCTTCCCTCAGAAGGGCAAGGTGCTGTTTTTACACTCCAGTGTAACAGGGAAGCTTGAGACAGCTGAGATATTGGGTAGAAGTCTGAAGGTGACAGTTGTAAGTGCTCTGAAAGTGCAAAGCATTATTTTCTAAAATAACTAAAGGAGGAAAAAACAATAAAAAGTTTTTTTCTAAAATATTAGAAAGACACACACTTCCCAACAAATCAGTAAGCATCTAGATGGTAAGAAGAGAAAGGAAACCGAGAATAACTTCTTGTACAGAGCCAGGATTGCTGTTTTGCTTGACTTACAGGCACCAAGGAGTGGTATTTATGAAACCAACAGGAGAGAGGAAGGAAAAAATCATTTTTGAAGGCAGGTAGTATTGCTCTTTCCATTTATATTAATATAATGGACACAAATGAGACATTTAATGAATCATTAGATCCAAGAAAGCAGGTAGCCTACTGTTCCAAGCAGCAGTGCTTCCCTAGAGCTTGTGCCAAGCTGTGAAGAGAGCAGTGAATTCAAGTGCTTTATAAATATTTCTGCAGGACAGTAAACAGCCAGTTCAGTGGGGAATACCTGTGCACACACTGAAATACAGAAGCTAACACAGCAGTAAATATGAGGAAAAGCTCTCTGTGTTACCCAGAAGTGCCTCTCTTGCAAATGCTAGCTCAGGTGTCCATTATGCACCTACTCTGCACCATTAGTAGATACTACCAGGCATTAGCACTAGCTTAATTCATACAGAGTATCCCCAATACCAAGTCCAGCTTCTGGTCATGAATCCTCATCAACAACTTGGCATCAGCTCCAAAATGCCTCAAAACACAATTTTTTTGTTGGTTTTTTTTTTTTCCCTTCAAAAAAAAGCTCAGATGGTCTGGGATTATTCCTTTGTCAGCTGCCAGCCAAGAATGAGGGGCCACGTTAGGCAGGACTATGGCAAAGGCCAAGGAAAAGTACCCGCGTTTGGCAGACTTGCACCCAACCGTTCACCTGCCTCATCACAGCCAAGACAAAATCAAAAAAAAAGCATGAAATAGATTTACGAAATATGTTTCTCAAACTAATGCTTATTTACACTTTGACTAAAAAGCACGTGCTTTAAGATTATTTGGGGGTGATGGGGGTGGAAGGTTAGAAAAAAGACTCGAAGAAGCTGTTCCATGGTGGGAAAGGGGTCCCTTCATCCAGATTCGTGAACTATCAATACCACAGTCCCTTGAGCATCATCTCACAGCAGTGACTGTCTACCCCCTACCATCAGTATCAGGAGCTCTACGTCTTTGCATCTCTGTCCTGGGGTAAACACCACGAGACACCATTCTAGATATTCAAAGAACATTGATAGTCCCACGTCATGTTGCCTCTTCCCCCAGGAAATACATCTTCCACTGGCTGCCAGCAAATCGTAGTGATCCAGGGCTATATCATGATTGATCGCACTCTCCTTCACACCAACAGGCAAGACCTTCCAACAATGAGAAACCCTACAGATCTCACCACAGCAGAAGACATCATGTTGCTTCCCTTTTAAAGAATGTTACCATTCCACAACAGAAAACCAAGTCAGAGACCACATCTTCAAATCGCAAGCGTGAAAGGTTCAAACTCCATGAAAAGAAAGTCAAGGACAGCAGCTCCACGAAAGGCGCACGTTGGACTCCCAGGGTCCTGGCACACACACAAGCAAAGAATCAGTCAGGAAGAGGCCATGTCAGAACACAGCAGAATGCAGCAGCACTGTGTGTTCCCAATATTATTGCCAGGTCCGTTGTTCCCTGTTTCTTTTTACCTTAATCTTTAGCTCTGAATGCCCTTACTATTTACAGTCCTTACTTGACTACTACAGTGTTCTGTTAACGTTTTTACTCATAAGCTATTGCTAACATCTTCATACTTATCTTCTCCTTAATCAGTCGTTCTGGATTTCAGATGCAACTCGCTACATGAAAATAGCTGTACTCCGTGATAAAATTTTATCTATTTGTGTTTACACAAAGAACTATTCATTTCACATTCAGGATCTAACATACAGATAAGCCTTACTGTAGAGACATAGCTGGGAAAGCTCGCTAAATAAAAGACCTCAGGGTGCCAAACCAATTATACTGCTCTTGCTTGCAGTTTTTCCACCAGCAAACCTATTTTAACTCTTTTGAGGAGAAGTAATTATTTCAACTTGACAGTTGGAGTGACTACAGTTAAAGTTTAAGCGCAGCTGCAGAGGTTTCTTGCATCTGTGCATCTGATCTTCAAGCCCACAGTTGTGGCAGATGGGAACATAATTTATCTTAAATAAGCACAAAAAGACAAAAGCAAGTAGGGCACTTACACTACTTTAAATCACTGTTGCGCAAAGAGGAATACTGAAGGTGTTCCAAATTTATAATTCAGCCCAAACTGGAAAGAGAATGAAAAATACACAACAAACACAGCCTAGTTCTGACTCAGAACCTCTCTCACAGAAGAAACATTTCAGATCAAACTTAGACGCTTTAATTATTTTCAAGGCCAGACCCTGTTCCACAGTCACACTGATAGGGTTAGTTATCTAAAGAGTAGCCTTTTCATCTAAAACGGACATCCAGGAAGGAACAGATGTCTCATTTTCCCCTAGGAACAGGAAATTCTTCACAGAACGGGCAAGAGAAAGTCTTACTCCTTGCTGGGGGCTGAAATAAGTCTAAGTTACTACATGTATTTATGACACAAACTATTAAAAAGGAACAACAAGTAAAGACACTGCAAACACATGCGTGTATCGGCAACCAGAAAACAAGCACAGTGGTAGCCAAATAAATGACTCACGCACACCAACAAAAACCCAGACAGCCTCCGCACCTCCCTTAAGTGCCAGACAGACCCTTCTTAAGCAGTAAACCAGTATTACAGCACAAGAAACTTCACAGGAGAACAAGTGCCAAAACAAGTCACCCACGTAGTGATCGTTCATGTTATCTTCCAGGTTCTCCCATCTCTTCAAATGGGCATCTATGTATTCACAGAATCACAGAATGTTCGGGGTTGGAAGGGACCTCTGTGGGTCATCTAGTCCAACCCCCCTGCCGAAGCAGGGTCACCCAGAGCAGGCTGCACACGACCTTGTCCAGGCAGGTCTTGAATATCTCCAGAGAAGGAGACTCCACAACCCCCCTGGGCAGCCTGTTCCAGGGCTCCGTCACCCTCAGAGGGAAGAAGTTCTTCCTCATGTTCAGATGGAACTTCCTCTGCTTCAGTTTGTGCCCATTGCCCCTTGTCCTGTCACTGGACACCACTGAAAAGAGTCTGGCCCCGTCCTCCTGACACCCACCCTGCAGATATTTATAAGCATTTCTAAGGTCCCCTCGCAGCCTTCTCTTCTTCAGGCTGAACAAGCCCAGCTCCCTCAGCCTCTCCTCGTAGGAGAGATGCTCCAGTCCCTTCATCATCCTCGTAGCCATCCGCTGGACAGCAAGAGCACGCAGACACCCCGTTAGCAAAACTAGCAATGTCACTATCAGTTTGCTTCTACAGCTGATAGTTTTAGGTGCAATAGACCACAGGTTAACCCGAAAGCAGAAAAGCAAGTAATCCAGCCAGCCTTCATGCTCAAGCAAGGAAAACGCTAGGCAAAAGAATCACCCAGCAAACCCCAAACGACCTCAACAAAAAAAATAATAAAAAACCCCACCACAATATTAGCAGGAATAGAGATGTAACCGCTTGAAAATAGGAAAAAAGTTACTGAAATAATATTCTTTACCTTGAACTGCCTACAGCAAGGCAGACTACTCTAGAGACGCTTCTCCAGCTTAGTCACTTGAGCTAAGTGCATTTATATACATAAAATTCACAATTTGATTAGATGTCTAGGACCACTATAATAAGACTTATTTTAACCTTTTAAAATTTGGATTTACTCTACATCACTGAGAACATGACTAAGCTTAAATGCAAGCTTAGAAAAGTGATTATTAACCCTAAGCTTCCAATTACACTCAGTCATGTTCTTGATGAACACGAAGACAGCTGGTGTTAATATTTAAAGCAAGGGGTTAACTTAGTACGGAAGGAAGTTCCCAAAAGCCACAGACTTTTGGGAAATCATAACCAAAACACTCCACCACAGTCTCCAAATTGCAAGTACAAGCCAAGAAAAGGTCACAGCACACCATCACTGTGTTTCTTCACAAAGGTGGGCTCTGTCGCACACATGCTTTTAGAGCCAATCCTTGGATCTTAAATAACATTATTGGAAACATAAACCCTCAAGAAACTGACTGCACAGCAGAAACCTATGAAAACTAGCATTAAGGACACTAGATTTTCTTAAATTTCTGGGGGGAGCAGAGGCAACAGGGGCATTTTTCTATTTAAGACATATTTGTCTCAATTTTATTTGTGGTTTACGCAACTGGAGATGATTGTCTTTCCCTCAAAAGAGAGAGGTAAGAGATTCTGAAATGCAAACTTCAATGGCAAACGTGTTATTTTCACTGCAACTATAACTTCTAAAATAAGTAAGTACTTAATTACAGAGTGACTGTCCAAATCTTCCAGTGACACTCGAATGAGGAAGCAACAGGCTACCATTTTTTGTTTTGTTTTTTAAAAGCTCATTATTTCTTCCAGTATTTGGAGCAGCTGGTGAAAGCAACCATTTGGCAAGGTCTGTCAAGGGCTACGAAAATAGATAAGTGTATTGGCTATGAGAAATTACATACTTCAGACAAAAATGAAAGGCTGAAACATACAAATATTTATAAAAGAATACCAGAGTTGATACTTCCAAATTGTGCAATAAATACGTATTTGTGTGTATACACATGCATCAGACACATCAGTTCAGTGTGCTATAAATGTCTCCCTTCCATTTTACACTTCACTATTTCACTCTTTCCACAGATCCATCCTCAGGAGCCACACAGCTGAGGGTTCCTGCGCTCCCCACACTGCCCCACAATCCCTCAACTCCAGACTCCCACCCGGAGCTGCACCAAGCCTACTCGGAGGTGTAATCCAGGTACGCCTGGATAGGAACGGAAATGCTAAGGACGCACAATACATTTCTGTGTATATCCATATTAGTGCCTTGTTATGTTCTGTGTCAGTAAACCACACACTGCCACTCAGAAGACCTCAGTAAGTAGCATATTCATGTTCTGCATTTGTATGAGACAGCCCTGATGGACACGTCACATGTACCACCCGATCAGATTGTTACGCTTCTATATCCATGTAGATACAGACAGCTTCAAGACTTCTTTTCATTGTTTGAAACACCTTATAAAGTCATGTAAATCAAGTGAAAACTCTGCATTTTTTTTCCTTCTAGAAAGCCACCATTTTAATTTCATCTGGGAAATCAGTTTCCAAGGCCAAACAGTTTATGGTACACAGGGATAATGCACTACTTTGTAATAAGAGGGAAAGGCTGACAGAAGTTTCACCAGAAGTCATTAATCACTTTGGAATACAGAGTTAAAACCATGGACAGAAGGAATAGCTGCAACCCCTGGCCGTGCTCTTCACTCCACTGCCTGGGCAGACACAGACAAAACGGGGTGCTTGGAGCTAAGCATCGTCAGCGTTATCGACAGAGACCCTTGCAGGACCCCGTGTAAGATGAGCAGCAAGCACAGATAACGGCTGCTTGGCCAGACCCTCTGACAGCCCCATCCCACTTTGCCTCAGGCCATGACAGCCCCCATCTCAGCTTCTGGACATCTCTGGCATCAAACACACGGCAAAGAGCCCAGGAATCCTGAATTTATCGGCAAAGTTGTCTCAGAACAACCTTTTCAATCACTTTCAACCAGGATGGACAAGGGGCCAAATCTCATGGTGGGAATGAGGAGTTCCATCCCAAAAGCGGCAGCCTCAGTTCTACTGATATTTCTTGGCAAAGTTTTCTTTTTTCTGCACTATTCAAATTTATCTAAACTTCCAAACCCAAAATTTTAGGCTTCTACTTCTACCTAGATGAACATCACTAGACAGTTGGAATCAACCCCTCTGTTTTGGTTTCGGCTGCCGCCGGCAACAAAAGCGCCACGCGGCCGCCCCTCCCCCCGCCGGCGTGCGGAGGAGAATGGAAAGAAAGAGGCAGAAACTGGTGGGTCGGGATAAGGGCAGTTTAACAGAACAGCAAACAGAGGGAAAACAGGAACAACAACGATACAGATAAGGAGAAAACACAACCACGAACCGTACACAGCCGCTCTCCCGAAACCGGACCGGCGCTGCGCCCGCCCAAGCCGCGAGTGCCTTCCCGCCGCGCCGCTCCCCCCCCACCGGAACCCAGCGTGACGTCACATGGTATGGAATACCGGGCTCTGTTTGGCCAGGTGGGGTCAGCCCCCACCCCCCGGCTGTGCCCCTTCCTGGAGTCTGGTGAAAATTAACCCTGTCCTGGCCAAACCCAGGACATTATCCACCCCTTATTCCATACCATCTACGTCATGCCCAGGTCCCCCATTGTCCAGTTGATCACCACCACTTCTCCTGTCTCCAGATATCATTCCTTTAGTCTATGGATCATCACTCTAAAGTGTCCATTGAGTTCATTTAATCCATGACTTCAGGCTCCATCTGTCGTTATGGTCTTCCGTGGCAGGGGAGGTGATGTGTGGTGATGGGCGGTCACTTGCTGCATCCGGAGCTCATGGCTGATGTACCTGGTGCGGCCCGTGCCCACAGTCTGCAGGAGATGTTGATCTTGATGAAGTTGCTGGATGCTAGTTGTTGAAAACCAGGTCCAGTTCCATCATCGCTGTGCTCTGCTAGGTTTTCATCGAAAAAGTCCATCCTTCTTTAATCTGGACGATTCTTACTATGCTACTACTGGTACAAAATATAACAATTATAACAGGGATAACAGACAGTGACAGGGTTATTTAACAACTAACTTTATACAATTTATTTATGGACTATTCTCGCCCAAAATCAAATCCCCATGAGGTACACATCGGACTTCCCCATCCTTCCGCATTACCCACCAGGTACACCCAGGTCCTTGAGCAAAGGCAATCCCGCGGACGGGCTTGCCTTTGCCCGAGGCAGGACTAACCCAAACCGTCTTCCCTAACATGTTCCGCATGTGCACTACAGGGACTTTATCCCCTTCTACTGGGCGCTGAGGTTTTGACTGGGCAGGACCAGCCCTGTTGGTGGACCCTCTGGTGTTGACCAACCAGGTGGCCTTTGCTAAATGGGTATCCCAATTTTTGAAAGTCCCACCCCCCATTGCCCTCAAAGTGGTTTTTAGCAGCCCATTGTAACGTTCGATCTTTCCAGAGGCTGGTGCATGGTAGGGGATGTGATACACCCACTCAATACCGTGTTCTTTGGCCCAGGTGTCTATGAGGCTGTTGCGAAAGTGAGTCCCGTTGTCCGACTCGATTCTTTCGGGAGTGCCATGTCGCCACAGGACTTGTTTTTCCAGGCCCAGGATGGTATTCCGGGCGGTGGCATGGGGCACAGGGTAGGTTTCCAGCCATCCGGTGGTGGCCTCCACCATTGTGAGTACATAGCGCTTGCCTTGGCGGGTTTGTGGCAGTGTGATGTAGTCAATCTGCCAAGCCTCCCCATATTTATATTTTAGCCATCGTCCTCCATACCACTGAGGCTTTACCCGCTTGGCTTGCTTGATTGCAGCGCATGTCTCACATTCATGGATAACCTGTGCGATAGTGTCCATGGTCAAGTCCACCCCTCGGTCACGAGCCCATCTGTATGTCGCGTCTCTTCCTTGGTGGCCCGAGGTGTCATGGGCCCACCGAGCTATAAAGAGTTCACCCTTACGTTGCCAGTCCAGATCCACCTGAGCCACTTCAATCTTAGCAGCCTGATCTACCTGGTGGTTGTTTTGATGTTCTTCAGTGGCCCGACTCTTAGGGACGTGGGCGTCCACGTGACGGACTTTTACAGCCAACTGCTCTAGACGGGCAGCAATATCTTGCCACAATGGGGCAGCCCAGATAGGTTTGCCTCTGCGCTGCCAGTTGTTCTTCTTCCATTGCTGCAGCCACCCCCACAAGGCATTGGCCACCATCCAAGAGTCGGTGTAAAGATAGAGCACTGGCCACTTCTCTCGACTGGCAATGTCTAAAGCCAGCTGGATGGCTTTCACCTCTGCAAACTGGCTGGACTCACCTTCTCCCTCGGCAGTTTCCGCGACTTGTCGTGTAGGGCTCCATACAGCAGCCTTCCACCTCCGCTGCTTCCCCACAATGCGACAGGACCCATCCGTGAACAGGGCATACTGTTTCTTATCTTCTGGCAGCTGGTTATACAGTGGGGCCTCTTCAGCACGTGTCACCTCCTCCTCTGGCGATGCTCCAAAATCTTTGCCTTCTGGCCAGTCCATTATTACCTCCAGAATTCCTGGGCGACTGGGGTTTCCCATTCGAGCACGCTGGGTGATCAGAGCGACCCACTTACTCCACGTAGCATCGGTGGCATGATGCGTAGAGGGGACCCTCTCTTTGAACATCCAGCCCAGGACCGGCAATCGTGGAGCTAGGAGGAGCTGTGCTTCAGTGCCGACCACTTCTGAAGCAGCTCGAACGCCTTCATATGCTGCCAGAATCTCTTTTTCAGTGGGAGTATAGCGGGCCTCGGATCCTTTGTATCCCCGGCTCCAGAACCCCAGGGGTCGACCTCGAGTCTCCCCTGGTGCTTTCTGCCAGAGACTCCAGGTTGGGCCATTCTCCCCGGCTGCGGTGTAGAGCACGTTTTTAACATCTTGCCCTGACCGGACTGGACCAAGGGCTACGGCATGAACTATCTCCCGTTTAATCTGTTCAAATGCCTGTCGTTGCTCAGGGCCCCATTCAAAATCATTCTTCTTCCGGGTCACGTGGTACAGAGGACTTACAATCTGGCTATAATTTGGGATGTGCATCCTCCAAAAACCCACAACACCCAGGAAGGCCTGTGCTTCCTTTTTGCTGGTTGGTGGAGACATAGCTGCTATTTTGTTGATGACATCCATTGGGATTTGACGGCGCCCATCCTGCCATTTTATTCCCAAAAACTGGATCTCTTGCGCAGGTCCCTTGACTTTACTTCGCTTAATGGCGAAACCGGCTTTCAGAAGGATCTGAACTATTTTCTCCCCTTTCTCGAAAACCTCCTCCGCTGTGTCGCCCCATATAATGATGTCATCGATGTACTGCAGATGTTCTGGGGCTTCACCCTTTTCCAGTGCAGTCTGGATTAGTCCATGGCAAATGGTGGGACTGTGTTTCCACCCCTGGGGCAGTCGATTCCAGGTGTACTGGATGCCCCTCCAGGTGAAAGCAAACTGTGGCCTGCACTCTGCTGCCAAAGGGATGGAGAAGAATGCATTAGCGATGTCAATTGTAGCGTACCACTTGGCTGCCTTTGACTCCAGCTGATATTGAAGTTCTAGCATGTCTGGCACGGCAGCACTCAGTGGTGGTGTGACTTCATTCAGGCCACGGTAGTCTATTGTCAGTCTCCACTCTCCAGTAGATTTTCTCACTGGCCATATGGGACTATTAAAGGGTGAGCGAGTTTTGGTGATCACTCCTTGACTCTCCAGCTGGCGGATCAGCTGATGAATGGGGAGAAGGGAGTCTCGGTTGGTACGATACTGTCGCCGGTGCACCGTTGTGGTCGCGATGGGTACCTGTTGTTCTTCAACCCTCAGCAACCCCACAACGGAAGGATCCTCCGAGAGACCAGGCAAAATGGACAGCTGTTTAATTTCTTCCGTCTCCACAGCAGCTATGCCAAAAGCCCACCGATACCCCTTTGGGTCCTTGAAATAGCCTCTCCTAAGATAGTCTATCCCAAGGATGCACGGAGCCTCAGGGCCAGTTACAATGGGGTGCTTCTGCCAGTCCTGCCCAGTGAGGCTCACTTCAGCCTCCAGTAGACTCAGCTCTTGGGACCCCCCTGTCACTCCCGAAATGCAAATGGACTCTGACCCTTTGAACTCTGATGGCATTAAAGTACACTGTGCACCAGTGTCCACTAGAGCTTGATACTCTTGTGGATCTGACGTGCCAGGCCACCGAATCCACACCGTCCAATAGACACGGTTGTCCCTTTCCTCCACCTGGCTGGAGGCAGGGCCCCTCTAATCCTCGTCAGAGAAATTGCTGCTCACCTGCTGTAAAAATGACTTGGAGGTCCCCTCCAGAGGATCGGAATCAAGGTCAAACTGTCTACCTGGTCTGGAGAGCTGGCTTTTGGAAACTGGAGCGGCATTTTTCCTAACAGAGTCCCCTTTTGTGATTGTTTTACCTCGCAACTCACGTACTCGGGCCTCTAGACTTGAGGTGGGTTTTCCATCCCACTTCCTCATGTCCTCTCCGTGGTCACGCAAGTAGAACCACAGGGTGCCCCGGGGTGTGTAGCCTCTGTATTCCCTCTCCTGAGCAGAGAAACGCCTGCCCCTAATAGCTGAGACACTGGCCCGTACAGGTGGGGAGTAGGACATATTCCTGTCTAGTCGCTTGACCAGTTTCTCCACGGCTGAGACAAGGGAGGAAGAGAGACTTTCCTCATATTGGCGGAGTCTGACAGCCACCTCATCCACTGTTGGTACGTCTTTACCTTTCCAGTTTACAACTGCCAGTGAGTTGGCATATGAGGAGGGTGCGCTCCGCACAAACTTCCTCCACATGGATTGTGAGCACTGGAGTTCATCTGGGTCTGTAGGTACCTGCTCATCGTCTGTGTCACAGTAAACCAGCTCCCGCACAGCCAATTCCCTCAAGTACTGAATACCCCTTTCCATATTGGTCCACTTGCCAGGATAGCATACAAAATCATCACTGAAGGGGTATCTCTCCCTCACCCCTGAGAGAAGTCTCCTCCAGAGGCTGAGGACTTGTTCCTTTTTCCCAATGGCCTTGTCAATGCCCCCATCCCTGGCCAGGGATCCCAGCTGCTTGGCTTCCTTGCCCTCTAATTCCAAGCTGCTAGCCCCGTTATCCCAGCACCGCAGCAGCCAGGTGGCAATGTGCTCGCCTGGGTGGCGGCTGAAGTCTTTCCGCATGTCTCGCAGCTCGCCCAGGGACAGGGACCGGGTGATGATCTCTGTCTCTATCTCCCGTGATGACCCTGGCTCATCGTCATCCCTCCCGGAGCGATCTGCTCTCTTTGCATCTTTCTTTAGTTTTACGGGGGCGACTGCTACCTGCACAGGTTGGTCACTGGGCTCAGTCACTGTGTCTGTGGCTGGAGCTGGGGCTGGAGCAGCTGCTGTGCCCGCTGGGGAAACCGAGGCAGACCCTGCAGCTGTGGCTGCAGCAGCGGTGGTGCCGGTCAGGGGGGCTGGGACTGCCTGCTGGGCTGGAGGGGCTGCAGGGCCGGCTGGGGGGGCAGCGCCAGTTGCAGCGCCTGCCGCTTCGCTTCCCCCCCTTTCCCCTTTAAGGCACTGAACAGTGTTGAACATGGCTCGGTAGGCATGGGCCAGACCCCAGCACATTGTGGTGATCTGTGTCTCTCTGGAATTCCCAGGGTGGCAGCACACTTTTTTCAGATATTTTACCAGATTGTCCGGATTCTGTATTTGTTCAGGGGTGAGTTTAAAACACACCGCAGGTGCCCACTGCTCTAGACATCTGCCCATGCTGTCCCACACACCCAGCCACTCACAGCTATCCGGCCCCGGGGCAGGTCTCTGCACGATGTTCTTAACGACTTGCTTAACCCTAAACAAAACCTGCAACCCATTCAGGAGGCATAACAAAAGGAGAGTGCTGCCCTGAGCATCCCACGGGTACTCGAAATTCTCAAAAGCAGTTAGGACCAGCCTGAGGGAGAGAGGGGGGGGGGCGAAAGAGTGGGGGAAGGTATCCCCTTCGGTTTTCCCCACAGACTGGGTTTGATTATTAACAAAATCTAAGACATAGGATCCGAGGTACGGAAATGACCGCAGTGCCGCATGCAAATACAAGACTAATTTCATGCACAGTGATGTTATCATATCATAAGTCGATATCGTACAGTACAGCAAAATCATCATCCTGATCTTCTTTCCCGAGGTAACAAACAGCACGGCGGCAAACACATACAGCAAGTAAGGATTTACGTAGCAGAGATATTTGATCAAAGTCAGAAACATTTTTACCGGCGACTATTTTAACACAGAAAAATGCGTATAACAAAATTTAACAAAATGTAAGAAAGCAGTTTTAACACCCGCTGCTCAGCCCTGCCGTTATCCCTGCCCCACGTTGGGCGCCAATTTAATGTTTTGGTTTCGGCTGCCGCCGGCAACAAAAGCGCCACGCGGCCGCCCCTCCCCCCGCCGGCGTGCGGAGGAGAATGGAAAGAAAGAGGCAGAAACTGGTGGGTCGGGATAAGGGCAGTTTAACAGAACAGCAAACAGAGGGAAAACAGGAACAACAACGATACAGATAAGGAGAAAACACAACCACGAACCGTACACAGCCGCTCTCCCGAAACCGGACCGGCGCTGCGCCCGCCCAAGCCGCGAGTGCCTTCCCGCCGCGCCGCTCCCCCCCCACCGGAACCCAGCGTGACGTCACATGGTATGGAATACCGGGCTCTGTTTGGCCAGGTGGGGTCAGCCCCCACCCCCCGGCTGTGCCCCTTCCTGGAGTCTGGTGAAAATTAACCCTGTCCTGGCCAAACCCAGGACACCCTCCTTCAGTGGAAGGTTACAAGTAAGATGTTTTCCTGCTGTTGGAAGTCCCTTGGGGGAAAAAAAAAAAAATAAAAAAAAATTCTTCAACAACATTCTCTCCAGGAATACATTATTATCACACCAGTCGAGGAAAACACAGCATTCCTAGTGACACAGTGTTCATTTTGGAGCTCCCAGTCTTATCTCATTAGTCCAGATGAGCACTAAAAAGTTTGACTTGGATGCACAACTGAACAAAATTTTTCAGACTATTTCTTGCAGAAAGAAGACTTCTGTCAGCATGTACTCAGCCTAGCTATCACCCTTCCGTCCTTTAATAAGTTTACAACATCTCAATTTTAACCAAATAGAATAAATGTCTCAGAAGACAAGAGGTCTGAGTTTCACTGCCAAAACCAAGACTAAGGTCCAGAACAGCGTGCACTTCATTAGAAGATGCAGAAGAGAGCTGGGGAACTGTATAGGAGAGGCCAATAAAAGCACAGAGCCTCTCCAAGTACCTCCCCCCCTTCTGTAAATAGTCAAAATGGAGAAAATGAACAACCTTAATGGTAAAAGATCTCTCCCCCAAAGCCCAAGCAATCCTCACCTTTGAGCTTTAGATAGGGAATAAAAAATTCAATTAGGACATCCAGTTTTGAAAAGAAGCCTTTCAAAGACAAACCTGTTAAATGGGTTGAGACCTATTTTAAGTAAATTCATCTTCAAGACGTTGAACTTCACCTAACACTAACTTGACCAAACGAGCCAGACATTTTTATTTCAGCTGGAAGCGCTAAGTCACCTCTGAAAAAACAGGCTCCCATTATAGCACTCCAAATAGCTTTATAGATGTTTCTCATGGAGGGCAGAACTTTCCTTCAGGTGGCACTAAATCACGCAAAGGTGGGTTCAGATCACGGCCACACTGAAGGTCAGGGAAGAGTTTGATTGGCACAAGATGCTGGTGAGAAGCGCTGCTTCCAACCCCATCCCCTCCTTCACAGGAGCTCAACCTTGAGCCTCAACGTTTTCACAACATGCCAAAACTTTATTTTTATTGGCATTCATGAGCAGAGGAACTACAATCATTCAGTTTCCCCCTCATTCATATTTTGTGGTTGACCTTTCTAGAGTTTAAAAGGTACACCTCTGGCTGAAACCTTTTGCACAGGGAAGGCAGTTGGTCTTTCTTTCTATCTAGAAGATACTTTATCTGTGCACACTTCCAAATCCGGTTGAAATTACTTGATGCAAAGATTAAGAGAACGCTGTCCACCAGTCCACAAATGCACAAATTTTACTTCCATTATGAAACCAGGCTAAATGTACTTATGAGCCTGTCCTCTTGAACACAGGACCCTGACACTTACAAAGCATCTGCCAGGCTTAAATGAAAGCCATAGAAAGAGAAGCGCTGTTTAAGGTCTGACGTGGTTCCTCCTCGCCGATACCTAGCCATGGAATTACAGTTATCAACTGACTGATGGAATTCAGAGGTACCTCAAAAAGCCTGATTTCAAACTACTTATAGGCTCAAACCTTGCACCAGTGGTTACACTGTGAACCTGAGCAGCAACAATCCCAGATGAAGCGGTTCTAGCTGCAGTCCTGTATTTTCATATACATCACCCTAGTAGTCACAATGCTACTTAGTCAAATATTCATTATCACCATTCAAAGGACTAGAATAAGGATCCAATATAACCAAAGTACAATTAAAGAAGAATCTGAGGGGTAAAGGGTTTAATCTAATCTCCATATATCCAACGTTTGCATCAAGCAGTGTAACAGATGGCCCAGAAACTACTTTTTCTGGCTTTCTCCGAGCAGCCCACAAGCCCTGGCCCTACACCTACATTAGACCTCATCCCTAAACACCAGAGGTGCAAGGACTGCGTGTTGAAGCAGGACAGAATAGCCACAAAAATCTGATGGGGAACCTGATGACCATGCGTGATCAAAACATGCATTAACTGATTAAACTTTTAGGCTAATTTTCAATATGCATGTTCAAGGACAAGTCATACAGGCTGTTCTTGCCCAGGACAAGTATTTCAGCCACCAATCATACTGGTTAAGCAAGTAGAAAACTCTTCTTTCTCTCCACCTACTGGCTTTTCCATTACTCTCTCACCCATGTATATTTTTAAAAGTGATTCCTCTGTGTGGTGACGTAATATGAACAACAATGCACACAAGTTTCTCCATCAGGAAAGTCACCCCCAGTTCAACCACTGGAATGCTCAAATTGGCAACAGACACAGTGCTCACCTTCCAGCAGCATGACACCCATTCCTTGAATTCACTAAGAAAACAAAGAATTATTATTCTCTTGAAAACCTGTCAGAATCAATATCAGAAATTAGCAATTCCCTATTTGATAGGGTATCTTTTCAACTAAGTATGAGTATTTCAGACCAAGCTATTAACTTGAAAAGGCTAAGAGCAGCAAGCTTCCTAGTATCACATCCAAAGCAACATGACCATTGCACAATCTGCTAATAACGTGGAATAGGCCAACTCTGGTTTCCAAACTACTTTCAGACTTGTTCCCGTGCACCACAGTACTCACCTCCAAGCAATTTAATGAAAATCTGAGTATTTCTGATGGGAAAGACATGCACTGTTTCGTGGCTGATATTCATAGGACTTCTCATGTTATTCTGCGTTTCACTCCTTACCTCCAAGCTCTTCACTGCAAATGACCGTACTGCTGGGAAAACTACATCTTTGGAAATGCAAGACTGGAAAACCCTAGTGTTTTATAGGAAGTATTTTTCCTGTTTGCACACTAGCTGGTCTTAGCAAGCATGTGCACAGACCACTGTGCATCACCTTCCTCAGTATTCCCTGCGTACATTTTAGGGTCTTACCCTGGTCTAAAATGACAAGGATACTTCAAGCACAAGTTTAAAAGGAACAAAGAGCAAAATAAAGCCCCTTATGCAAGGTCTCAAATGAGAAAATCCATCTTTCTTTAGAGTGCATTAGCATAATCACAAGACCTTATTTTTGTTAAACAGAAAATTCTTCTATTGATCACACAGTGAAACTCCTGGCAGAACAGGACGAGTCTAAGTCGGACGTATGAATCCCAAGTACCCAGGAAAATAACCCAGGCCTGAATATCACCTCTGGCAGTCTCCAGTTGCAAATCAGACTGTGAAAAAGACTACAAACTCCTTCCCTCCACTGAAAACCAATTAAAACAACAATTCCTCAGCTTTTTTCCACTTCTTTCACTAGTTACTGTGCTTCGCTGCGCAGTCTTGGATGGACCACTGAGGCAGCGCAGTACAAACACAGCCCATCTACCTCATCCAAAAACCTGGAAGAGCACACTCAGAAACACAGTAAGCCATCACAAAGCCGTTCGGTGACAAGCTTCTTGCTTCTCCATTTTCAGACCTGCAATGGAGAAGGAAGGCACTGAGACAATTACTGTTATAAAAGCAAGGTTACTGCATCTTTATGGACAGAAAGATCCCAGCAAAACCACTGCCTTTTGTTGACGGTGTAAGGTTGCACAACTTGTGGCACAAGATTTGTTATTCAACAATCTTTCCTTTCCAAGGCTGCAGTGAGAACGGGGAGAAAATTTATATCATTCATTCTTGTTTGCACTTCTTTGTATAAAGATTTTCACTGGGTTGTGAATTTTGTTTAAACTAAATTTGCCAAAATAACGTCCTCTGTTCCTGCAGCGATATGTGAGCATATATCCCAGCACACAGCCACTCTGGAGCAAACTTTTAGAACATGTCATCTTTAGTCCAATATTTGTAATAGGCTCAAAACACTTCAGAGGAAGCCGCAAATGAAAGGCTTTTATGCAGCCACAATCCTGTTCCATTGAATTTGCATCCCTCCCATCGTCATCATGCCACCTTATTTAGTTCTACTGAAATATTCCTGCATTTTCTCTGCCGGCCTCTGCTTTTATCCAGAGCTTTTCCAGATGAAAATCTCCGCTGTTCCCGAGTGACCAGACCTCCCCCTCCCACCTAACCACTTACATCACTGAAGGAATTGTTCCTTTGATTGCCCTAACAGTACATTAGCAGTTAAAAACATATATATTCTACCACTTTAGCTTGCCTGCCGGAAAGACCAGATGATGCCCACTCAAGCAGCTTTTCTACAGTCATTAATTTCAATGCAAATTCCCCACAGAGGATGACTACAAAGACCAGGCTCCTGCAAACATTTATAGCATAATTCAACATCGTTAATGAAGTAACCATGACACAAGCCAGAATGAATACCAGTTAAATATGTCAGGCCTTAGCCACATGAATAGAAATTAATATATACACAGATATTATCTAAATCATTAAACAACTACAGGCTCTGCATTAGTAAATAGTGCATCTGCAACAACACGAAAAACCCTTGGATCCCAAAAGGTGGAGAACTTAAACAGACAATTACACAAACAATAGAACAGCTACTGTTAAGTTACTTTCAGCAAAAAAACTAGGGTGCAAAATCAGCATAAGTGACCTAACTTACAGTTCAGTTTCTCTTGAGTAGATACACTGAGGTGTAATCTACTTCAGTACTATCAGAACAAAAAAAAAAAGTTAAGCTTCAGGTTAAATGCCATCAATAAAAAAAAAAAGCAACTGAAGGAAGTGTAATTACTTGAAAGGTACCCAAGTATGAGAATAATACCCACCTTTTCATATCCAGTCATCAGTTTTACAATTTTTACACATTGCCTGAGAGATAAGTATCTACTATGGGGTGCTTATCACTGCACACACAGGCAATTTCAAGCAGTTTTGCCTACAAAAAAACCAAGATTTCTGAGCTGTAGTCATCTCATTTTTACAAGCATTTACTATCTTTATTACTTCATGACTTAACATTGAAAAGGGTATATGAGGCACACAGTGATTTAAGATTTTCTTCCTCACAGTAAAATCCTTTAAAAATATGCTTCTATGTTCATATGATCTTGTTTCAGTCTCTATAGACTGGGAAACTGATATAAACGAACCTAAAAATCTAATACTCTGCTCCTATAACTACATAAAAATCATACTGTATACTACTACTCATACCTTTGCTTTTCCAAAATCAACATCCGAATTATAACGTGTGAAGTGAATTACATTACTTCCCTGATTAGATATTCTTTTCCCATTACCCAAAAAATTGGTATTTGATGCAATAGAAGTGTGCACAACACATTATTAATCACTGTCAACAATGTGAAAGGTTGCAAAGATAACTACGCATCATTATAGAATCTGGGCAGGTGGCCAAAAAAAAAAAAATACATGGATATTAAGTTATCATCAATGGTTATGAATAGTTGCTGGCTTCCAACGTTCAGCACTGAAACATCTGACAGACTGCCTCGATCCACCTCACGAAGGCCTTGATTTCAGAAGGGTTTAACTGCACGATGTTCTCCATTAGCGTAGCATCTGTGGCAAAGCATTACACCCGACAACGTGCTTGGACTGCAGACACACAACAGTTAAGATACTGGAGTGTAAGACTTGATTGTGAACAATTTGCTGAAGTGCACGGTCATGTTTTCCTCTCAAGCATTAAGGATCAAACTAAGCTATTAAACAGCCACAATGTTGTTTTATGTTACCTTTGACACTATCTGCAAAGGAGAAGACAGTATATATTACAAACAAAAACAAACAGTCTTCAGCCAGCCATTAAACAGAAATCAAGATTGACTGTTTTCATTATTTAGAAGTAAAAAAAAAATCGTAAGCTGGAATCCACATTCTAGTTTAGTAGGAATGGACATAAGAGTAGAAATTAACTGTAATAATGTAAAAAGCACTCTAGATTACTAATTTTGATTGGCAACAAAAGATATCATTAAAGTTCATTAGAGGAATTGACTTGCAATAGAGTAATTTCAGCACGCTACTTTCTGTCAGAAGAAAGCCAGCCATTCCCAACTCCCAAAAGAATTCGGGCACGATATCTGCACATCCTTTAAGTTTGCTAAAAACACGTGCAAGCTTTAAAGAAACATAATTACATCCTGTGGTGTCCTCCAAGGACCACACTCACACTCTTCATATCACCTCCCTCCACAAGGCACATCCGCAGCCGGTCAGCTAGGGCAGCAGTTACAGCACTCTCCGGAGCCCTCCGTGCAGTGTGAGGTTGTTAATGACATCTATTGAGGTTCATCAGGGACAGGGGTTGTCTTCCCAAACTCAGCATGCATTGTGGCAAGGACAAAGGGACTATTTCCCTTGTCCTCTGTTCAGGGAAGTCGGTGTAAGTCTAGACCAGTTTCCCAGGACCCCAGGAGCAGATGCAAGTCTGACCGACTACTAGGTAAGGAAAGCAAAGTAACTACCAATGATAATTCTGGCGTGCACAGTACTTGCAAGGCTAAGAAATAGAGTCTGTCACCCTCTAACCATTCCCTAGCTTCAACTCGCCCACTCAAACAAGGTTACTGAAGAGAAAAAAAAAAAAAAGTGAGAAAATTAACTTTTCTCCACTTCAAGTATTTGACGTACACCTAGTGAAAAGGCCTATTACAGAAGCTGCAATCATAGCCACTACTGCAGTTCACAGAAGCAGGATGCAGGAGACCTTTACACTACTCCCCCACCCAAAATCATGAAATCTATGAAATAAATTAGAGATTTACTTTGAATACACCTAGTAAGATAAGCTAATTAGCATCTTCAATTTGTTTATACATGCACCTCTTCAGTGTACGTTAAGAGACCAGGATTTTCTGTTAACATCACTCAGCTCTGTCACTTAGAGGACCCAAAATGCTTTGTAAAGTGAGTATTACCCCATGTTACAGATAGGAAAGACAAAGAGGCAGAAGTCTTTTGCATTATCTTATGAACTCCTCCCACAAAAACATGTTGTGGGCTAGGAGAGTGAGGAGAACTATGTAGATTTGCATTTGACACCTTATCTATCAACAACATTGTCTCCCCAATTACGTGAGCAACAGTTGTGACGGTATCGTTATGCAGTATGTATAGTCTGGCTCATTTTGATTCCATCAAAGAATGAAACATCTTCACTTAAGATTCAGCTACCGTAAACACAAGGAATGGCACCAGACCACCCACCACCAAGATTTAAAGTTCCAGTCTCTTACGAAAGCAATCGTCTGCCTCTCTAGGAAGACCCTTGTCTGTACACGATTCCATCTATTTTAGTGATTCAGTGTGCTGTACCGCACTCAAAGTTCATATGTATTTTACACAAGGTGAAAAAACTCCCCCATACTCAACTTTCGTCCTCCGTCACCTGGTTTATTATGTCATATCATTTGAGTTTAAAAAGAATGTATCCATGTATTCTTTTTTCCCCACCTGATCAATATTTATGAAGATTTTATTCCAGTCCTAACACATACATACTATAACTAATTTTCCTTTTATTTAGTCAAGCATCCTAAAGGAAAAGGAGCTCGAAGACAGGCTACTCCTATTGCTAAGCTTGAGCTCCAGAAGTCAGCATATTAAGAGAAATGATGCTGGTTTGGAAGGCAAATTAAAAAAACAACAAAAACTGAATACATTAGATTTACACAAGTTTTGCAACAGAGAGCAGTAAGTGCTTAAAACCTGCAGAAATCAAATGTTTGAAAGAAAGGTCTCTTCTGCTGTTCAGTGATGGCTTTCCCCTTCACTAGGATGTGAGCTATCAGCCTGAATAATATTAAAGCACTATTTTATGGCACTGTTTTATGCAACCAAGAGATAGTTGATGCAACTGCCACTCATTTCTAATATCTTCTATTGCTTTTGATCAAGGCTGATATGGAAAGAACATGCTTTCACTAACTGAACTCCACCAAGTTTTTGTTTATTTAACAGTCACGTTGTGGACCAATGGAACAATAATGGAACTGAAGCCTGGTTCCTGCCCATCTCACAGAAAATTTAACTATACTCCAACTTCCCTTACTGAAAGTCTAGAAATTCTGTGATCTCTCCAGTTTCTAATCTCTCTTATTTCTACTGTGTTCACAGGATATACTTAGACATTTTTAATATCGCAATACTAAATTGAAGACATATAAAAAATTAATTACTTTGACATGATACAGCAAAAATCAATGAAGAAAATGCAGCATCTGAATTAGAAAAATTCAGAGAGAGACACCGAAATAACATAGGCAATTCCATCTGCCTTGTTACATTTTCAGAGTAGTCATACCAGATGCACGTTGTTTATCCAGAAGAAATCCTCCGGGTTACTGAAGATCTGATAGTCGCTGCTATCATCACAACGAAGAACTGAAAGACTTCAGAAAACAAACTGAAAGCTGAGCGCTTGCAGCACGCAGAGGTCTCATTTTCCACCTATAAATGAGGTTTTTCAAAACAAGCTTACCTTGTCTCTATCGATTTCTCAACTTACTCTATTACCAGATCTTGGAAGCTACTCCCCTGCCCCTCAGCTGCCTTGAACACAGCTCCTTTTTTAGCGCAAAACGCTTGAAAAATAGCTACGCAAGTCTGAGTACATATTTATTACCATCAATGTGCGATAGCCTCAAGAGACATCCACGCATCGTATTCTGTTAGCAAGAAAAGGAATCACAGCCTCCAATACCATGCTATTTTTTCCTAATGCTGCAAGGACAAGCTAATTTGTAAGCCAGATCATTCTTTACTAAAGGATGAGTGACAGTCTTCTGTAAAGCAAGAAAACCAAAGATTGTTTTCTCAGTGAGTTTTACTGCCATGGGAATGTTCCAGGAGCCTCTCAGCTGACTCCCAAAGACAGGTCTGGTTGCCACCAGAAGCTGCAGTAAGCTCCTGAGAAAAGGAAGAAAGGTCTAGCTGTCTGGACTGGTTCCGCCTCCCCCATAATGCCACAGATGTGCCATTTCCACCTTGGACTGTGGTCCTCTGTCACGTCCTACCTCTGGGTTACTTTGCATCGCCAGAAAAAGAGCAGAAATGAAGCGTGAACTGTCTGACGGGCAAAAAGCTCAGTGCAAGCAAAGGCAAGGAACTCATAGATGTACCATCTCAAACAGGTTTTGTCTGTAGAAAAGGGAAAGTATGACTTCATCTAGAAAACGTAAAGAATAGTAAGATACTGCACTACAAGGGGATTTCAGGTTGGGAGAACTTAGTCTAGCAGTCTCCTACCAATTATTTTAGAGTTAGACTGATGTAATCTTGAACAATTTTAGAAGGAAGTATCAGCTTTGATCTGTAACACAGCTATTTTGTTACCAGGTTCTGTTACATTCTAAATATTCCTTTTAGCAACCCTTTGAAAATAATATATGAACTTGAAAGCATACACAGAGATATGATGCTTTTCAGGGAGAAATACGTAGCTAGAAAACACACACTTCTCAAGCTCACAGAATCACAGAATGGTAGGGGTTGGAAGTGACCTCTGTGGGTCATCTAGTCCAACCCCCCCGCCGAAGCAGGGTCACCTACAGCAGGCTGCACAGGACCTTGTCCAGGCGGGTCTTGGTCCTGTGCAGCCTGCTGTAGGTGACCCTGCTTCGGCGGGGGGGTTGGACTAGATGACCCACAGAGGTCAGAGCTCACTAAAAGCTCCTTCCTCTGCTCTGAAACCTATGATGGAGCCACAAACTGCACCAATAAATATGCTTTAAATTGTCTGTAGTACTGGATCTACACCTTAACACGGAAACCTAACTTCTCTCTTAAAGAATATACTATAGCTTTACTGCTACTGGAAGTTGTAACTAGTATTTGTTTCTTAAAGTTGTTCTGAATTGCTGTAGTATGCAAGCATAAATAAATCTATACTACATCTGTCAAACTAGACTACAATCAACCAGAAAAAACCCAAACACTTGGCACCTAAAAATAAAAACTAACAAACACAGGTCTGTCTCTCCCTTGTGCCTCCCTTTCTGAAAGGCCCCTGAGGTAAGCTTAGCTTTGCAATACGCCCTAAAATTAGTAAATAAGTCAGTATTATCACAGAGGTTATTTCCTTCACACTCCTTCCCCCTCTCCCCCCCATTCCCTTTCCCACCACTCCCTTCCCCAGGAATATCAAAATAGACAGCAGACCTCAGGGATATCAAATTCGCTTTCGGGCACAGACATCATGAGAGGCAATATCTAACTGTCCAATATGAGCTTCCCATCTATTTAGGTACTGAAGAATTTAATATCATGGCCCACACAATATTCCATATGACAATTACTTCAAAGCCAGAGGCTAGCTATTTGCATAATTATGAACATTTTTCTAAAGAGGTGTGCAGGAAACTACACACTAATGAGTTCTATTGTGTATTATCTGAAAGTCACACTTGCTTTATAAATATAATTAAAAACATACTTGTACCTTTTATGTAACAGACTTGGAGACACCTGTCCTATTAAATGAACAGAAACACATAGGACTAACTTTTGTAATACTGAGTCACTCAGAAACTCAGTAATTCATGCTGGACTGTTCACATGCGTCAGGATTGCAGGAGTGGGCTGGCTTCTGAAGCTGTGCATCAGGGGAAATGCATCCTACAGCAGAGAAAACATGTTTTTGCTACATCTGTATCACAGAAACAATGAGGGAAATACAGCCATTTCTGCTAAACCACTGTAAAAAAACGGAAGGATGGATGAGGTACATTTCACAGCTGAAGAGACATTTCCAAGTACACTTTGGAATCTGACAAGTTTTTTTTTACAGTTTAATCAGTAACAGAAGAATATTTCTTATCAGGCAGGCAGTTTCCCATAGCATCCTATAACCCATGTTTGATACAAATGTAGCCGGCTTTTCCTTTTTGACATCAGAAATTCACTTTATTTTGAAACAACGGTTCTTTCTACTATAAATAACATATACTATCCTACATATCACTTGTCTGTATTTACTGCTTGAGCCTTTTAGTTTCACCATCTTTAAAATTAGATTGATGAAGCTGTCAGGATCCTAGCCATCAAATGCTTATTTATACCATAGGATGTGCAAAACCTGGAGCTTTCACTCTCCAGCCCACACTCATGTTCATCAGCCCCAGACAAGGAACCCCAAAACCAACTAGAGAAGACAGCATTCAATGCAGAACACCACCTCTCCATACAATCCACTGCTGACCGGAGATTTTCCACAGAATCAGGGTGCCTGGCTGAATTTTAAAATATCTCAGCCCACTTATGACCATTAATACTTGTAGTCACCCAAAATAAGAACAACAATCATATCTAACGCCTTGGGGTTTAAAGCCCGCTGTCAGCAGCAGCTGGAGGAAGGGCTGGATTTCTGCCCTACACACAAGTCAACCAGCTGATGCATCATATTGTGGGGTTTCTCTCCGGCTCCCAAACATCAGATATTGATCAGTGCCACGGGCAGTTCAGCACACCAGACAGACTGTTGTAGGATTTGTCCGAGCGGATCACACCAATGTATTGTTATTCTACTGTCAGAGAAGAGAGGGAAAAATTCCAGTTTAAAACCAGATACTACATAGATACACACAAATGCAAGCAGGGAAGTTCTTGCAAGCAAGAGCACCGTTAGCGGTGTCTTTATATAAAGTACTCATCGGCATTAACCCTCACTCCTTCGGGCCTGGAAATAATCAACTCTTCCATGCTGTTCAACACAGTTCCAGCAAACTGAAATAATTTCTAGCACATTTTGTACAGTTCCACTTTAAATGACACCTGTGCTTATCTGCTTGTGTAACTGCCTTTCCATACAAGCATTTTCAGAGGCACTCTTTCCAAGATTCTGGAATAAACTCACAAGAATAATTATGAACAATTTTTCTTCTTTTTTGTGTGTGTGTTTGGGGGTGGGGAGGAGTAGTGTTTGTCAGGCTCTTCTGAACATAACGTAATTCATCCCCACTCTTTGTTTTTGGTTAAGATAAAGATCCAAACCTGGGCGTTCTGCTAAAATAGTGCCATCAGCAAGTTCATAAAAAAGTATTATAAATATTTTTAATAGAGACTTCCAGAGTCCTAGCCTTTGCAGTGTAAGGTTTCTTTCATGATTATTCCATTAATACATAGCCACAACACAAATAGCAGCTGTTTATGCATCTCATCTCCTACTCAGCTGCATCTCCTGATCAACTTTACTCCCTCCCTCTAACACAGGCTTTAAGTCTCTGTTAATGAGGAAAGCCAATGTTGTCCTTCATCACTTACCCAGCCGTAAGATCAGAATTTTCAGTGCCCACCCACGTGATTTAAAAAGGTACACGATACTGCCTCGCAATGCCGCTGTGCTTACACATGGGTGTCTTTTTCCACATCCTTAGAACTTCAGATGAACTCTTAGGCAAAGTTATTTTCAAGATAATGAACTTCACTCCTATGAGGAACAAAAAAAAAAAACCAGTCGTGGTGACTACAGAACTTTTTGTTCATGGTTTTCTTCTTGTTCAGTGAAGGGTTGCGCTGGATCAACCAAAATGACTTAGAGAGTTCATTTCAGCATCCTCAGTCAAAGAGAGATTAGAAGCACATCAATACATCAGCGTAGAAGAATTTTTAATAACCAGATTTATTCTGACGTACGTGTCATTTAACAGAAGCTGTATAACCTAGTAATAAGAACAACTGACAGACAGGAGATAGCCACTCCAAATCAGGCATAAAAATCAGAATTTGAACTTGGTTACCTTCACTGAGGTCTTCCCTTCCAATGATATCACATAATTAGCATTATCTAGAATGCCTTGGGATGAACTCCTTCAGGGATGATTGTTTAGAAGGAGGCTCCAGAACGTCAACAACTGAAAAAATGATATCCAGTATAGCAGATTGAACAGGTTCTGACATTGTCGCAAAACTAGCCTCGCTTACTGGGACAGAAAGACCAATTTCACACCAAATATTTACCAGGAAGCTTAATTCCAATCACAGATTGGGGAGGGATCAAAATTAAGTAGGTTCGCAATTAGAAATTATGACAAAATACACAGGACTGATTCCATGTAAACCTATCTGGATACTCTTCTGTGAGCTGGGAGAATGCAGATCAAAAGTTTATTTAAATCAAGGTTATACCTCACACATCCCACGTAAACACCAACATCACAAGTGGAAGTCACTGCTGTCCCCTCCAGTTTTCCAGTACTGTTGTAAACTTGGTCTTTTCAGGCTTTGCACGCCAACTCTCCTAATCCCCGAACATGAACAGATCTGCTTCAGTTCAACTTAATTTCAAGTTGGCCTTTCATTTTTCACTCAGATCACTGAACACCAGGTACAAAAAGCAACCTGCACAACCGCAGAAGCGCTCAGCTTCTTCAAAGTCTTAATGCTAAGACCTAATGACCACCAATAGGAGCAGAACTAAACAACCTAGCACACCTCTCTTACAAAGCCCATCCAGACCTGTTCCAGCTGTTTGTTTTGGGAGCCATATATATACATACATATATAGACACACACAAGCCTGTTTAACAAGTTATAGCATACGTACATACCCTGCATATGGTTTACTCACTTTCACACAACAAAACAGAAGTAAAACCCAACAATTTGTGCTCAAGAGATCACACGCAAGCTTTTTCCATTATACAGTAACACACACTTGGAGAAAATGGACAGGGCAAGAAGATGAAAACCTGACAGTATCACACTGGAGTCAGCTCTAGACAGGCCCATACCATGGAGACGACAAGCACATTACGTTCACCACTCACCACCTGATCTTCGATCAGTCTACGTCACCACAGACCCTTTGTATCACATCCTAATGTAAATTTACACAAGTTGGGAAAAAAAAAAAACACCTTTAACTAGACCAACATTACAACACACGTCAGCTTAACAGGCAAGATTCAGTATTTACCTTATATATACACACTGTTTTTGACAATCCTAGCTAGCCACTTTTCTTCTTGCAGGAAATTTAACACCAGAGTGTGATTGGGAGAGGACTGACAATAACAAAATCACACTTTCACATACAAATTTCATTAAAACCATTACAGAAAGAGCTTTTAACACAAAACAGAAGAAAAATAAGAACAGAATACCTTGTAACAATCACCAAGTTTCAAACCTGCATGGCTGAAGTGAACAGAACTACCTCTTTTCTTTGAGCCGATTTCTCAACAAAGAGCGGTTTAAAACAGTCACAAACAGCACACCCACAAAATGGGTTTCAGGAGCATCTTAAAAGCAGAAAACTTACAACCTTAAAGCAGAAGCTGAGCTTTGGCCAGATCACCAAGGTCCATCCATGTAACTAAGCCTCCCAAATCTAATTCTGTGAATATCATGTTTAAAGTAGATTTATTAACAATCTTAGTGATAAGAATAAAAACATAAGCCTCAGAGCCGGCAACTAAAAATCTTACAGAGATTGTTATGTTTACAGAAGGTTTTAAATATTTGCAAAATGAAGGAGAGGTTATGACATTCTCTCAGTTCTCTTGCTCAGTGGATTTTTATTGCAATTCTTTTTCCATGAAAGCCCCGTTAGTTACATTACCAAAACATCACATAGCAGCTTGCTGTAATTTCATTAGGTAAGCATTACTGCAATTTATGAGTGGTTATACTTGAGTGCTTTCACACTGGCTCAACAGCACAGCACCCATCAACTGCATTAACATCTCAGCACAAAAATCTACTAATAAATATAGTATTCAGCCAACACCACCCCACTTTAAACGACACAAGTTCTCAGTATGAGAAGGGTCAATACATGCAAGACCACTTATGCTCTTTAAACTGGCTTTTATAGAAAGGTAGCAGCAAAGTATTCTCAAGCGAACCTGAAGCGTATCAGTAATAATCCATGAAAACTATAACACAAACCAAGAGAAAGCTATAGCATACAGCTTCAGTATCACAAAGACTGTTTAACTAAAAACAAGTCACAAGAGAAGACACACCCCATGAAAAAGCGTTAGTCCGCTTTTAACACCATGAAACTGCAACTCACACATTCATCACTCAAAAAAAAAAAGATATTAGGAACTTTTCTATCAAATAGAGGGGAAAAAACTCAAACCTACTGGAAGACCACCTTCAGTTCAGCTTTACAATGTCTGGTGTCAGACCCACTATGTATCTGCGGCAGCAGGTCTGGGTAGCTTGAGCTGACACCTCAAAATCCTGGGTGACAATTCTTCTGCAGTCAAAAAAACCAAAACCACAAACCCCCACAGAAAAGCAACCAACCACCCCATAAGCCCTATGAGGTCCAATATGACCATGCTGCTTTCTGTGCTGCTGACAACACACGCAGTCCTTCCCAAATTCTACCAGCCTAACGTGCCAGGTATGCACAAATAAATCTCTGTCTATCTTGTGATTTTCAATTTTTATTAGAGCCAAAAGTATAGCTGGACAATAGAGTACAGCTAGGCATATAAAACACACATTTACAGAGATTATTCCAAAGTCTAAACTCATTTCACAATTATATTTTACTCATCGTTCAATCAAAGAGGGTTCATTCAGGCAGAGCAGAAGACACTTCTGTCGCTATTACACATGCACATTTCTCTACCACGTGCCCACTAATCAGAATGAAAAATCAGGAAGAGCGGGAATGAAGGATGGAAATCAACCAAAGAAATATTCCGTTTCACTCATCAGCAGAGAATGGATTTAATCAGAACACAGGGCAGTACTAAATTTTTCATGAGAGGATGATTGAAATATACCTAACTAAATTATTTTAGCAGCACTTTTTACCTGCTTTATAGTGATTTCCTCTACTGATCATGAGTAATCATCCATTTTTGGTATCAAAACAATAACCTACACACAAAATCAAGAAGTCTATAATACCATCTATATCACTCTCGTGTTTAAAGACTTGGTTGCCAAGGTCATACATCAGCATGAAGCCTGCTCACTTTATTCGTATTAGTATTCATGTTCGCAATCCTACTACCTTCAGTTGGTCCACTTGTGTGGTTGTTAAACCCGATCAGGTCTTTCACTCGTATATTACAAGCCGCATGGAATCTGGCTACGTAATTCCCACTACAGCCAACATAAGTTATGTGGATAGATACGATGCTATCCTGAGTCCTCTTAAATTCAGCCTGGAAAGCTAATACAGTGATGAGTGATAAGAACCTGCTTCCACTGATTTCAGCAGTGTCAGACACAGCCCAGTTTCTCGTTCTTGAAGATCAGCCAAAATACAAAAAGCAAAACCTCATACCACTAAAAGATAAGCACAAATACTAAATATTGTCTTGCTTTAATCAATATAGCTACTAAGTAGATACCTAGAAATACTGTTACCAAAGGGGACAGAAAAAAGCAAATTAAGCTTTATTTCTGCACCACCAATGCAAACATAGCTCTCTTATTTCACTTGGGCAAGACATGCCAGATGCATCATTCATTCGTGTACATATACACACTGATGTCTTATTGCTTCAAAACACTAAACAATGGTTGATTTTATGTCCATAAAATATATTGTTATAAAAAGGAGAAAGCACTTGCCTGATTTAAAATGAGCTTGGTTTTATTTCATCCAGCATGAGCCTCATTTCCAATAACAGAAGTGTCTGCTGATGATTAATTTTAATGGCCCTTGATCACACACCCACTCTTCCCAATCAGATATCTCAGAATGTTAAGCTTAAAACCACCAAGGTTTATACTACTATTCAACTCCATAACAACCAAGTTGCATCAACATTTTTATTCCAAACTGATTTTTCCCAGTAAACAGAAGCCTAAGCAAAGCTGTCATCAGTAAACTTTTCCCTGGAAAACTCTATAGGAAATGAAACATAATACTCCATTAAAACTTGTTTTGCAAACAGAAGTGAGAGAGATCACCCAAGCATGCAGAGTCATTAAAATGGATCTTACATATATCATTATAAATTTAATAATCTCCATGACGGCTAGAGTTCAAGTTAAAATGAATGTCAGCAAAGCATGACCAATTGATGTTATCCCAGCTGCCACGGAGCCCCACTTGGGGTTATATTATACCTTCAGAGGCCCCATACTACATGTTCACCAAATACCCAGAGCCAGGAGCAGATGGGAGATGTAGGCTTCTATACCTATCAGCAAGGAGAGACAGACATAATTGCATATTAATTTTGGTGCATCAGAGCAATTATAGTACTCTGTGGTGTCACAGGTCCCAAATGTTTTTCCCATCACACCCCATATGCAGGATAATGTTGTACACTTAAGGAGAAAAAAGTGTACCAGCAGCCTCCAGAAATTAAGTCAATAGAAGGATTTTGTTTCAACCTTTATTGATTTACTTCAGTCCCAAAATGCTTCCTTGAAAAAAGTTGACGACCTTTGCAGCTTATCAGTTAATAGATCATGCTTGGTGCAATCAAAATACATTTAGGACTTCTATTTGGTGCCCCAAATAAAGGTTCTCTGAATGCCGTTTCTCTCTAAGGAAACAGCTGCATTTTATCCAATTCCTGAAAGTTTTCCAGGCTGCTTAGATTTCTAATGGGGTGACAGGGAAACCACTTTTATTCTTCAGCAGACTCGATGAAATTGTGACACAAACCTCCCTCTCTCCGAAATTAGACAGCGCTGTTGAACAGCAAAATAATAGCTGACGGTCAGGTTTTTTTGCAACTCGCTTTCCAACTGAAACAAAAATCATACGTAAAAGCTACAGGAGAAAGGAGCTCTCCACACAAGCTTGAACACACCAATCAAATCTGTGTGGAAAACAATATAAATGATTCACACAGTAGAAACACGCCAAGTTTTATCGTTTACTTGACTGATGCCAAGAAGACAACTTTAAAGTCCCAGTTGTTGACAAGCTACAGTTTGTCCGAGACGGCAACTTCATTTAGGTCCACTTCACGCGCGGATCCATTAGTATTAAATAACACAATACCTTGACACACAGAGAGCTTCCGCAAAGCGCTGCTACAAAATAAGCACGACACTAAGCACGTTCCACTGTGCATTTTGTTTTGTTTCAGTCAAAGTCACACCTGGAAACTACAGTAAAATGCAAACGCTACCACCAGGACAATGACGATACTGACAAGTGTACAACATCTACAGCAAATTTAATCACCAAATCCCAAGAAAGCAACTTTTTAACCTCTCTAATGATAGCAAAGAAATTACAATAAATCAATAATTTGACCGGACTCAGTAAGAGTCAGTATACTTCATTTACACTGCAAGTCTCTTTATCAACAGCTGTCCAAAACTCTGCAGATTTTTCCCTTCCCTCAGCTCTTTGTTCCACACATCGGAACAAGCCTGAAGAGAAAGACAAACATTTTTTAAAAATATATAATCGGGAGAAGAGACCTACAGCTGGCTAAGCATAGCGAGCAGCAACCGCAATTGATAGAAGAGTTACAGGGACCTCTTCTGCCACTTGTACCTCATTCAGCAATTTAAGCAAAGCGCTCCCGCCTTTTGTCACTCACCCTTTTTTGATCTTCCAGTCCATGTGTCACAGGCTTTCTTTTCTGATGTTGGCTAGATTCAGAGCCAGGTTCCATTTCCCAGCTACAAAGACTCTTCTGGCCTCTTTGAGCTTTCCCTAAAAATCCATAGTACGAACAACAAAAATCTAAAAATAATCAAAAAAGGCAAGATAATTCCTTCAAGCCTCATCCATCTTTTTTATCATCCTTCTACAGTCTTGTTTGCCATCACTGCTCATTATCTCAACAAGCAGCCATTCTGTGAGCCTCTGTATCCTATTTTAGCTCAGATGAAGGTTTCCATTCAGGCGCCTTACAGGAGGATGACAGAGCTGAATCTAAACCCAGTAGTTTGTGCCACATTATTGCTCCATCAGCAGCCTTTTCAGTGCATTCCTGGCACGGATAATTTATATGTCAATAAAGGTGTAAATGTGCATTTAATCCACTGTGTTGATATTATCAGCATCCCTCTCTTGGGCCACCTTCCTCCCATAAATCAATGTAAACACTTCACAGCGATAATTGCCTTTTGCAAATCTAGCAGGTGTTAATTACGTAAAATCATCCATGCACACTTGTCATCTTCTTCTATGTATTCAAACAAATACCTAAAAGGGGGAGAAAAAAAAAGCCATTTTTACCAGCTTGAAAGAAAACATAGCTATTGATATTATTTGCCCACCACCAGGAGCCACAAGTCAGAACTGATACAATAATTACATATTTTGTACATACTACACTCTTCATCCAAGCCTCTCGAAATGCGTAGATGCCCATTTAGTGTGTTACCTTGCTCCTGGGGCTTCCTGCATAAAAACACCCCATTAGCAGCACTGCGCATCAGAGTCGAGCCCACTGCGATGCCAACTGAAGCCTGCAAGCTTCAGCTCCAAACTCTGCCAAATTCATTATTCTTCTGAGGTCTCTTAGCCAGAGATCTTTCTCCACAATTTATAAGGTTATTGTGTGCCACCTCCCAAAAATCCAGGCACCAAAGTATATGAGTGAAGAGGTTATACTATTACTCGGGAAAGAATGATGCACCTGAAATCACAGGTTAGCAACTCACCCGCCTTAGAATATTATTCTTTCTGTAGTGAGAAGCACAAGTTTACAACAACAGAGACAAATTGTTTCCCAAGTAAATTTGTAATGTGGGATCAATATCAAGAGGCTTCAATATGCAGGCACCAGAAAAAGCATTTATTAAGCTGGATTCCATATCTAAAAAGGCCAAATATTAAATCCATTTTAGCGACCTCAGCTGAGCAGGGTATGAGACCACATGTTTAGCTGCACGTTGTTGATACAAGCGCTGGTCATGAGACAGTCACCAGAAAATCCAAATGTAAGCATCCTATGTAAACAAAGAAAATAATAAAAAAATAAAATCATCCTAATAATCAGACATTCTCCCATCACCAAAGGATGGGGAGCAGAAAAAACAGATTTTCTGTAAACACAGCAGAAACTGGGTGTCAGCATCCCACTCATATCTTTCTTCAAAGCTTCAGCATTACCTGAACTGAACACCTGAAACAAATATGCAAGTTAGATGTCAGGCAGATTTTTGGTCAAATGCATGAGCATGTTCGTTCTACGTGTCGAGGTCCCTTGTTTTTCTACAGCAAAAATGACAACAGGTAGAAATACTGCTTTTGCCTATCTCTTTGAACGCTCTTTTACTGCTCCTCACCATGAAGCAGCAAGTCATTAAGCCAGCTCTTTCTTCTGCCGGGTACAGGAAAGAATATGACTGATTGCAGTGATGCTGCTACACTCTGTCATTTGAAAATAATCTGAAAAACACATCTAATCCACTTCTTAGAGAAACAAGAGGTTTCAAATTTTACTTTGATCCACACTCCCCTCATCTGTGATTTCACACCTGCTGATACCTGTGGAAATCATACAGGTAGCTTGAAGGCAGTAAAGGGCCTTTGACCATCACAACAAATATCACATGAAGAAAAGCCCAACTTTTTATAAATATCCTTAAGTTGCACCGACGAAAACTTTCTCCCTCCAGTGATTTCACTGCTATGTGACACACGAGACTGCATCAGTCACATCGTGTAATGCCATGCTGGAGCAGCATGACATAACCAGTGCAACTAAGGACAACGTCTCTCCGCTCGAAAGGTCTCCTGAACCAGAAGAGAAAAAGAAGTGCAATCTCTCTGGAAGTTCCTGTGCATTCAGTGTTAAGGCTTTAACCATCGTGGAACAAGACAGACTCTCTGGGGAAACCTGTGAATTGCTAGGTATATATAGTACCTACTACATGCCTGTAAGCTTAGAGCATGCATTACTGGATATTGAGTCTCACTGCAATCGGTTAGCTGCGTTAAGCTTCATATAAAAAATGCATATATATATATATATATACATATATATATATAAAAACAAGAAAAAAGTTACCCTGAAGCTTGAAGAACCATTCAATTCAAATCAGCCACAAAACATTTTAGCTATCTAGACTGACTTTATTCTTTTTCTGCCCAACAAGAAGAAGTTGTACTTTTTATCTCTTCACATCCTCAATTGCGGAAACGGATTTGTTAACAGTAAATTGGCATTAAAAACAAAATAGAAATGAGAAGAAGTAGTAAGGTTTGCTGTGGAAATCACCACATAGCTATCAGAGACGCTAAAACCAACAAAATGCCAACTGGCCAAAAATCTTATTTTCTCACCACTGCAACACCCAGAAGCCCCAGCCTGGCTCCGGACCCCTCTGGGCTACGTGCTGAAAAACCTCCAGGTGCAAGCAGCTTTAAGAGCTCAGAGCCTGGACCCAACCACGGCTAACACACACAATCGATCCCAGCGAGCCTCCGATGAGCCGATATTCCAAGATTTTGGCCCGAAGGGCTGCAAAAGGATGTGTCCTACCAGGGTGAGCAGTACGTGTCCTACTCGGATGAGCCAATAGTCCAAGATTCCAGCCCGAAGGGCTGCAAGGGGACGTGTCCTACCAGGGTCCATCCTCACACACACCCCAGAAGCATCCACACCTGCAGCAAGCTACGTTCAGAAAGACCTCGGTAACCCGATCCTGGTCAAAACCCTTTCAGTAAAAGCAAAACAAACAAACACAACTTCTTTTTTTTTTTTCTCTTCCTAAAAAAACCCAAGCAGTCTCGCAGCATCGGAAATTTTTCATTCCCGCGACTGCGTTTTGGAACAAACAAGCACACAAACCAAGCAAAACATACTCGCGGTCTTTCTCCGCGGGTTTTTGCGTTGTGGTTTCTTTTTTTTTTTTTCTTCCTCCTTTTTTCACACGCAAGACACGAGCCCCGCAGCGTCCCCCCGGTCCCCAGCGCAGCCCGCGGAGAGCGACAAAACCCCGCGGGGACACCTCCACCGCCGGCTCCCCGGGAGGGGCGAGACCCCCCTCCGCCCTACCAGACAATAACAAATAAATAAAATTAAACGATAATAACGACAATAACGCTCATGAAGACCGGCGGCAGCAACACGCATCCGCCCGCGGGCGAACCGCACCGCGCCGCACCCCGGGAGGCTCCGGCCGCGCCGCCGCCGGGCCCCGCACAGGGAGGGGGACCGGAGCCCCCATGAGGGAGAAAAAGGGGGGCCGGAGCCCCGCCGCCACCCGCCGCCCCGCACAGGGAAAGGGAGAAGGGGCCAGAGCCCCGCCGCCCCGCACAGGGAGAAGAGACCGGAGCCCTGCACAGGGAGGGGGACCGGAGCCCCGCCGCCCCCCGCCGCCCCGCACAAGTTGAGGCGACCGGTGCGAGTGCGCGCGGGGGAGCCGCTCCCGCCTCAGCGCGGCCGGCGGGAAGGGGAGGGCAGGGCAGGGCGGGCGGCGCCGGCCCGGCCGAGCCGCGGATGAGGCACGGCCCCGCCGGGGAACCCTCCCCGCGGCACACCGGGCGGCGGGAGCCCGCCGCTCGCCGCCGAGCCCGCCGCCGCCGCCGCCAGGGCCCCGCCCGCCCGGGGGCCGCGCTTCTCCCGCCGCCGGGACAAACTTTCGCATCCCTCCCGCCAGCCGGGCGGGCTCCGCGGGCGGCAGCAGGTCCCCGCCGCTCACCTGGTGGTGGTGCTGCGGAGGCGGGCGGCCGGGCGCGCTGCTCCTCCCGCGGGCCGCCGGCCCATGTGCCCGGGGCAGGGCGAGGGGCCGCCCGGCTCCGGTTCCGCCGCTCCGCTCCGCGCCGCCGCCACTACTCACTCTCCCGTTGCCCCGGCAACTGCCTCCCGCCCCCTCGCCGTGCCCCCGCCCTTCTCCTCACACCGCCCCTCGCCGGCCAACCACCGGGCCGCCCGCCGCGCCCACGTGGGGCCGGGAGGCCAATGGGAGGCGGGGGCCGCGGCCGGCGGAGTCAGTGAAGCAGCCGCTTTGCAGGCGGGAGGGAAGCGGCCAGCGGCCCGGCGGGACATGGCCGCCGGCGTTGCCCACCCCGAGAACCCCCCTCACACCACCCCGACGTGACGCGGGTCGGGGCTGGGGCCGAGCGCGCCCGGTAGCCTCCAGCACCGCCTTGGGCCGCAGCGAGCGCGGCCGCAGGACGGGGAACGCCGGGCGGGAGGCGGCACAGGGCCGCGCTGTTGGTGCCGTCGGTCTGCGGCACCGGGGGCACCTTCCAGAGAAGCGACAGGAGCGGGGCCGTCAGGCTCCCGCTGCGGGCTCCGACGGGGCAGGCTCCGAGGCACGTTGACTCCTCGCAGAGGCGGCCCGGGCGCCCGTCCTGGAAATGAGGTGTCGATAGGCTCCGCGTGCCAGCTCCGGCCCGGCGCGACGTGCTGGGGGGTGCTGGTGGCCGCGCCGGCACGCAGCCGGCCCCGGCAGGCCTCAAGCAGCAGGGAATTCCCTTGGTCACCCCGCGTCGGAGCCAGCCCTGCCTGACCCGCACAGCTACAAGCAAAAGAAAGCTACCAAGCATCATCGCGGACGCGAAATACGTGGGGTTTAGGCGGAAAGACGTCGCCTTCGAACCTGGGCGAGTCCTACAGGTGACTGGCACCTCATTCTTGGGGAAAGAAAACTCACTCCTCCCCCCAGATAAAGTTAGGACTGCAGCCTTACCTTGCTTTTAGCCTTCTCCTCAAGGTTGCTGATTCAGCAGAGCTACAGCGTTCGGGACGTCTGCTAACACAGAGCACCAGTAAATAAAATTTACATCTGATTTAGACAGTTTCTTTAATTTAAATGTTAAAGTATGTGGCCTCTGTAAAAAGGATTCCATGAACTTAGGTTGCCTGAGGTTTTGTTTAAACTGACCTGAACAAAAAACAGGTGCCACGAACACCTGGGCTGCTGTGGGACCTCGCAGGACATCGTGGCTTGCAGAAGGCTTCGCCGTGACGCTCGGTCTCGCCTGTGCTGGGAAGCCTTGGCAAGCACCCGGGGCGCTTGCTGAACGCCAGCTCCTGCAGAAAACGACATTTCCGTCACTCCGTAACTCAGCTGCCATTTTTCGTATCTGAGCGATGTTTCACACGCAAACAGGAATGAGAAATTACGCCAAATTGGTTGTTTGGCAAATTCAGGTGGCGTTTTAGCACCAAAAGAGATGTTTTATAACACATTCATAAGAAACTCTGCTTCTACTCTTTAAGATTTTCATATTTAGAAAAATCTTTTAAAATATGTGGCGAGAGGTAGAAAAAAAGATTATAATAGCCTAGTCTGCGATAAAGGAAAAATTCAATTCAATGGGACTGCTGAGGCCCTTATTTATTTTTCTCAGCAGTTGCATTTTGCCTTTCACTCGCTTGCCTGCAGCTTTGGTTGCTGTGGAGGTTTTCTGCTGTAAATTCTTCAAAGTGATGGATTTTCCCTTTGAAAGAATGCTTGACTGTAGAGAATACAGAAGTGTAACCTTTTTATTTTTTTCCTGTGCGTGTGTGATGCTCTGAGCTTTGGAAAGACAGGTGTACTATCACCTCTTTCGTTAATTTGCATGCCGAGAGCCTGAAAATCGGCGTTACTGGTTTCATACTCCCCAACTGAAAGGCAAGGACCGTGATCATCTACTCTTTCCAGTTAAAGGTCATCTGCAAATAGATGTTCCTCTGTAGCTCAGATTGGTGAGACATTCAGCATTTGATGAATCAAAGAAGCGTGAGGCATATTTTTATTGATTCAATGTTATGGTTGTAGCAAGAAGCACTAACGTACCGGGTGTTGCACGTATGTACCCTTGTCAGTGCTTACAATCTAGACAGACAAAAGGCAAGAGAAAAAACCCAACATTTAAATCTCTATTTTAGAAAGAGAAAGCTATGGCACAGAACTGATGAGGGGAATTTGCCAAAATCTCCCAACTAACATCAGCATCTTAAAGACAAGCTGTTCCCCATCTTGTTGGTTCTCATCCTTTTGATGTGTTCCAGCCTTGTTAGGTAGGTAAAGGTAATCATGTGTTAACTTACAGTCTTGGACTCTCAGAAGATACTGATCAAAGCCCAAGTTCTCAGCAATTTGATGACTTCATTGGACATTAACACAGTAATAATTGTCTTATTTAAGAGTCCTTACAGAAAACTCGGTAACAGTCATTGTCCTATAAAAATCAGTAAAAAAAACATTTTAAATGCACACCTTTAGGCTAGGGATAACGTCATTCAAATCCCAGTACAATTCCTATGAAAAAGCCGTTTAGTATGTTCACAGAAATGAAGCGACGGTGGGGTAGGAGCACCAGCCTGGGACTCGGGACTCCTGAATCTGTCAGCTTTCTGCCATCTAAGCCCACACCGGGCACTGTGGAAGCCCACTGCATTCCCACAGGATAAAATCTAAATGCCAGCCACGCACTGAAAATGCGTTAAATCAAAGATTGCCTTTTACCACAAATTCTGTAGAAACTCTAACAAAACGAGCCCTTGATCTGAGCTGGAAGTTCTAGGCACCGAGCCCACAGTAACTAAATGCACACTGATACTGCCCATGCTTTGGAGCTGTGATCTCAGCAAGGACAGCAGGCTCTGGCCCGATGCGTGTTAATTACCGCTGCAGTACAAGGCTACTTCAGTGCTGTGAAAGCCGCGATGCCGTAATCACGCTCTTTGCCATAAGCATTTGAAAATACGAGGCTTCCTTTGCAAATGCCTATTTTCTGACACTACAAAATGTCACAGAAAGTTCAGTACTGATACAGTAAAACATGCCTAAAAATACTGAATATTATTCTTATTCTTAAAGAACTAGATTCTATGGTAAGTGAAAAATAAGTTTCATAATTAGAAAACAAAACATTCATAAACAGCTACATGCAACTCACCATCTAAAGAATTTAAATCATTTAACTTCAGATAATTCGGCTTTGATCCTTCGACTCTAAGAGTCAACATTTCCTGAGATGTTTTCACAGACTTTTCAGGACAATCTTGAGTTCATTTGTCTGTGTGCCTGCTGCAGGGTCTGATAAAACATACCGCTAGGCAAATGATGCTTGCAATGGTAGGAGTGTTTAGAGAGCAGAAAAACAGGGATGTTCAATGAAAACAGCAAAGCTTTCATTAATTTTTCAGGCTCTGTTACATACTTTTTAGCTTTCAGCTGTAGCTAATTAAATCGAATGTTCATATAAGTTCTGACTTAGGGCAACGAAATCTTAAAAATGTCTTATTTTGCATTTTTTAAGCTGTTATTGTGTAATGCATGTACATTAAGAAGCGTCTTTGCTTTTGGGGATAGAACACATGTTGAGAATCTATTTACCTCTGTGAAATCCAATATAATCTTTGAAAGATTAACTCTTGAGGTAGCTAATAGGTTTCCTCTAGGAGAGCCAGGTGCTGTCATTCTTTGTTGTCTTCTTCAGGGGGGGAGAAAGGTGTTTTGATTTTTAAATATTAAAGATTTCTTTAAATAAAATTTAAGTTTGGAAAATGAAACCCACTGCCCATTTGATCAATGGAACAAGAAGGGTATGTAATATCTTAGAAGCTGCTTCATCCATTTACCTCTCCTGTGATCTAAAAACTATTAGACTAAAGAGTAAGTTCAAATGCTAAATTTAAAGGACATTTTTAAAAGAAGAGCGACAGCTGCTCTCTAAGAATTATGTCCATTAAGAATTATGTACTTGTCAAAAGGTGGGTACCCCTACCTCTCTCGGAAGAAATACATAGTTTCCTCACTCTCTGGTCAGAAAGACAGCTGCTTAGGTGGAGTAAAAAGGTCACAAAACCATGTCTCTACAGCAGTTGACCTGAACTAAGAACTTGCTTCACAGTGCCTTATATTTACAGTGTAAATACTTTAAGACAACCTCCTATCTGCTATTGTTATTGTTAGCTAGCATCTCTCTCATCCTCAGAGCTGTCATTCCGTATTTCCATGGTTAGAATACGCATCTCCTCAAAGGAGCTAACTTCATCCATGGCTTGCATCCGTGGACAGCCAGCATCTTGCAAGGTCACTCATTATTACAATAAAACACATTTGCAAGGGTTAGTTAGGATTGCAGTGAGCTGTTGCCCCAGGATTTTACCAGTACTCCCACACTGCCAAAGCAACCTGCTCCCTCCTTTAACTGGTATGTATCTACTCTCAGGATATCAGAATTTTTTAGTGAGTGGCATCTTGCTATGCTGTGATTCTGTCACTACCAAGTACTTACTGTGCATCATGGCATCAAAACCCAGGTGTTGCCTTATGTGCTTGAAGATAAAACAGAGGCAGGAAGAAGCAACGTGATCACACTTGTCTGACCCTTGCTTTGGCAGGTGAGGCTAAGAGCAGACCTCAGTTGTTTCTCTGCGTTCCCAAGGTCTTCCCTGAACATCTGCCAGATGTGGTGGTATTCTTAAAACTCTCTCTGCTGTTAGTGTCTGCTTGGGCTCTGGAGCCTGGCCACCTAATTGGAAACAAACCCTTTCTCAGGCTGCCAAAGGAAGTGGGACGTACTGACCCTCACACCACGCTCGCCTCAGCCTGCGACTGCTGTGTAAGCAGAGGATCCCTCCTTGGCCGTAGAGACGCCGTCAGCCATGGGCGACTTCACAGTGCAGAATGGTTACTGTTACTCGGTGGAAAATCCACCCAGGAGAAGCCAGCCTGACCTGTGACACACCTCACAATTCTCAAGATTTGCTTCAACAGGACACCTTGAGAGGGTCTCAGGAGATCGACACTCAAACAAGTTCTCCAAAACACATCTTTCGTGTCTTCTTTTAACTGAACGGAGTCTGTCTTACAAGTTAGTCATGTATGCTGTAAAAGGTTATAGACTGCATATAAACATGCTTAATGAAGCTGAATACTGCAAACATAAGCAGTAAAAATATTTTGTTTACTTAACATTTATACACACTCAAGTAAAAGCTTGTTAAGTTTGGTTGGCTAAGCTTGTTTTCAAAAGGGACCTAGACGGCCAAAATAATTAAATAAATCAGCATATGCATAACAACACAATCATTCATATTAGCATTCTAGTTAAGTCAGTGATTAATTTTCCTTTGAGGAAGAAGTGGTGGTAAAACAACTCTAGTCTAATATCTCGTAGCAATATTACAATCAACTCAAAATTCCAGATTATATCAACACATGCATATGTAATACAGGAGCAACTTTAAGAGCCTAAACTTTAAAGAGAACTCTGAATAAACATATGCTTATTTGAGTATTTCAATGTAGATTCAAACTAGCTGCTCTCCACAACTGGCTTGTAGATAGCTGCTCTGTCTGCAAATAAAGAGGTCACTAGAGTTTTCTACTGACTTTCAGTGGCTGAACTGGAAGAGCAGGGTAATGGCACAGCAGCAGCGGAAAGGACTAATTCTGCAGCAGCTCAGCTGTTGTCACAAAGGTTCATATGAACTCCAGCGGGATGGCGAGAGACACTGCAATGGTATCTTTTTAAAAACTTGACTAGCTGCTCTGTCGTGGACAATTTGGACATGGACATCATGAATGTTGCAACTGAGCTTTGAATACAGGCTTGGTGGGGGTTTTCCCCACTGATAGAGTTCTCCATCCTGTTTGTCAAAAAAGACTACAATAACACAAAGCATCACCCAGCTGGGAGCCATAAGACCAGCACCAGAGAGAAAACTGAAACCTTCTGCAGTGGGTCGGTCTTTTCACCCTGACTCGGAAGACAGGAAACTGAGCCTTTCTCTTGGGGACCGTGAAAGACGCTATGGGATGCCCGGTATGGATTAAGAGAGTGATCATGAATGCCTGAGAAAAACAACTTTCTATAGATTTTCATTAGTGGCTACAGCAGAGAGGGAATTTATCATCTTAGCAGGCCAGGAGAGCGGGACTTTCAATATCCAAACCGAGAAGCTGAGAAGGCAGCCCTTCTTTCCTTGCTCTAACTCTGTCCTTAAATATGCAGTACTCCAACATCTCAAAAAGGCTGTTGGCTTGTCTCCTACGGGCTCACTAACATTAAGTTAATGTTAATTTTATCATTAAGTTCTTATCTTCTCTCTGATTTTCTTTGCAGGAAAAAAGAAGTTACTGAGAAGGTCCGTGGACAATCTTGTGACTACAGAGATAAGTAAGATGGGGAAAAAAAAAAAAATCCTTGTGTCCCAATAGTAACATCTGCATCAGTTTTTGTGAGTTATTCTAGGGTGTTGGATTTTGGAGTCTTAATTTCAGTGACATCACTAAAGGCTTCCATAGGTTTTAGATTGTAGTGGAAACAGCAGCAGCTGGGTTCATGGATGATGTAGTGGCTCCAGACAGAAGTTGGTAGGCTAAGATATTCTCCGACTGGATAAAGCCCTAAGAAACCTGGTCTGATCTCATAGCTGACATTCTTTTGAGCAGAAGCTTGGACTAGAGCTCTCCTGAGGTCATTCTAACATGAATTATCCTACCATTCTATGAAAATAGAGAATATGCTTTACAGAAAGCAATGCAGATGGTAGGACAGAGAAGATGGCTCCCATCTAGAAAACAAATGATGCACTTTGAAAAAGATTGGGTTATGCCAGTTATTTTACAGTCTGAAGTTACATGAACCTGACAGAGGAACTTCTGTTTTCCTACTACAAGCCTATGGAGAGAGCAGTATGAATCTTTCAACACTGATGGAGTCCTACAAGATTCAGCTGGATTTCACCAGCACCACATTTTAATTGGGGAGGCACAGAGACTGCGAATAGAAGATTAAAAACATTGCTAAGAAGTTCTTACATTAACTTTGTTAATGTGAAAAAGATTCTTTAAAAAAGGGGGCATTTACAACCTCATGTTATCCACACATCAAAGGAGAACACGTTTGCCTCGATTCTAAGGTAAGTTTGTATGATTACAAAATCCTTCATGAACAGGTGAGTTAAGGGAGAGAAGAGGAGAGGATGTGGGTTCACATTTTTGCTTTAATATTAATATTTTGCACTTCTATAATCTCTTTCATCTAAGGATTTCAAAGTACTCTACAGACATTAATGAATTAAGCCTCACAGCAGTCCTGAGAGAAAAGGTAATTATTTAAAGATTGAAATTCAAAAAGAGCTGAATGGATGTAGATGGGACATAGCACTCCTAAAATCTCATATAGTACTTAGACCACATGGAAAATCCACTATTTTCCTCTTCATTGATATCCTATGTGCCTTCAAGGCCCATCCATAGTACTGGAAAAATTGTTAAGAAATTTTTTACAACTGCTTACGTACAGACAGTTGGGACACAATGACAACAGCAGTAGCAGAAATAAACCGGCAACGGGTCAGACTGCAAAAAAAGAGTTGTTTTGAACACGTTAAACTTAATTTCAGCCTAGAGAGGTAACATTCTACAGACTACTTTTGTACTGAAACTGATTTGCTTTACAAATTACAACATTCGGGATTGTATGAAATAACTTAACCAAGACAGCAGAGTTAGAGAAATGCTCTCCTGCTCAGAATCAAACCCAAAGTCTCTGAACACAGAGGCCACAGCACAAGGAAGGAGTCTTGGCACTCACTGGAATGGAAGCAAGGAAAACGCACAGTATACAATACATTAAAATACACTTATGTCTTTAATGACCAGCCAAATTCCTGTGCCTTTGCTCACTTGACAAGTTTCAGATATCAACAATTCTATTGATAGTTAGCAGAAGTCATCCCAAAGGATGCAATATCGTGTGCACTGATAAAACCAGTATCTTTCAGAAAGCAGGCAAAGCCTTTGATGCACGGGGACACGGCGTTTCAGGAGGCGAGCAGGTATTCTGTGAAGTCTTGCAACGTTTCTTCCCCTTTTATGTTTCCATTGGTCACAGATACACTTTCCTCTCAAGCGTATTCGCAGCTCTCCGAGCTGTAAAAAATCATAAGCAAGACCCAGAGGGAAAGTGCCTTGTATCTTCCAGGGAGGGTCTGTGCTGTAATCATGCAATGAGAGATCTCTCTTGATGTACAGCTTTCATTCAATGGAAGAGTCAACAGTCGCGTTAAGGGCATGTAATTTCCTAGCTCAGAAGTTGTTGCTGTCCTGGGGCATTAGGAAATGAACTTCTTTGCAATTCAATTTTTTTTCCCCAAGTTTTTTTTTGTAATTGATTATTCATACTTTGAACAGAGCTAGAAACTGAGAAGTATTTGCTTACAGAGAAAATAGCTTCACATCAATGAAGAAAACCTGCAATTACAAGTGGAAGCTCACTTCATGCTCTATAAAAAGAAAACAAGACCTGAGTTATAATACATGCATATTAGCCTTTATTTACAATTATGATAATCAAGCTTCAAGATAAACACCTAGGAGCAGTTTTTCCTGTAGGAGGGCACTATTCTAAGTGTTCAGCTATAAGAACTCTTGAGTCGCCTTGGCCAGCCAGCGTTTGGTTCACAAGAAGAGCATCATTTAAAGGCCATCCTCCCCCTTGCTTTGTGCTGCTATGTACCTCCACCCTTCGGAGAGTACGGCAAGCTGAAAAAATGTCTAACCCCGAAATCACCATCGCTATACAGATTAACCAGGAATAGCAGCGTTGGAGCAAAGCCGGCTGCATCCATCCCTCTACAACTACTCTAAGGTCTTAGAAAGTAAAAGCCGATGTACCAAGTCATGCCAAAAATCAGTTTTGTCCAATATCCTATCCCTAACAGTACTCAGCAACCAAAGCCTGTGAAAAGATGTAAGAACAAACCAAGCACAGCATTATATTTCTGTACTGTATATTCCCAGCTTCCAGCAATTTGTGGCTCATAGCCTGAGCTGGGCAATGCCTTCTATTTCTTGTATTAAAAGAGAGAGCAAATGAGTACTCCCATGTCCTCCTCTGAAGATAAACAGCTGCGCAAGTATAGGCACCCAGGCATCCCACCCAATCTCCTCAACTGTTCGTGTTAAAATAGGTATAACTGTGTATGAATTCTCATAAGGATGTGGGCAGAAGACCAAGCAAGACCTTTCTCAGTGATGCCCAGTGAAAGAACAGGAAGAAATGGACACAAGGTGAAATACAGGAAATCCCGTTTAAATATTTTTAAAGTCTTTCTTTTTCTTTTTTTTTTTTTTTTTTTTTTATTTTAAGGGTGATCAAACACAGGAACAGGTTGCCGAGAGAGGCGGTGTAGTCTCCATCCTTGGACACAATTCCTTGGACACAATCCTGGACAACCTGCTGTAGCTGACCTGGCTGAGCATGGGTTTAAACTAGGTGATCTCCAGAGATGCCTGCCCACCTCAGCTGCTCTGTGGTCGTGTAAAATACCCTTGAGTAGCAAGTAGTAGTGTGTTGGAAAAGGTCCAGACCCAAAGGATTTCTGTTCTTCCTGGCTTGAAGCAAGACTTGAAGCTGCATCTTCCATAGCCCAAACTCTGTATTCTGTATGAATAACTATCTGCTCTCAGGCCAGAGTCACATACACTTAGTCATTCTCCATAGCTTAACGGTTAAGACATTCCCTCAATATATGGATAAGACAATTATCCAGTACATTTATCTTTAGCTGCCTTGTATGAGCAAGCTCTCATATAAGTCAGCTGCAAAAGTGCTACCAAGTTTCCCAGCAAAAATATAGTATTTTCTTTTAGCCTATTGGGTTGCAGATGTTTATGCACTAACAGTTTATCATCAACAGAACCTGAATTTTTCAGCTCCAAAGTACAAGTAAAAACTTGAACTAACAGTTACGATGACTGGTAACAAATACAAGATCAAAACAATCTCTCTGGTCCTGCACTATATAAGTAGGCAAAAGCATATGTTTTATCAAGGGGTCATGGAGAAGACATTGAAGCATTTGAGAAGTCTGCAGAATTCAAGCTCCCAGACTGGGCTTCATCTCAAAAATCTTCACACACACATCATTAACAGATTAAGAGCTTAAACCTCTGGTTTCTCAGCACAGGCTTCTCTCATTTGAAGGTTATTTTATCTTTTATGAGTAGCAACAGCCCTTATTTTCTCTGTGGCTTAGCCATTAAGTCATGGCGTTTATTTCAGTTACTATTAATGCATCTGGATGAACAGCAAAATTTTACTTTCTAATCCAAACTCTATAACGATGTGCAGCATCAAGATACGCATAGTTCTTTCCTTTTGAAAAGCAGAGGCCGTACGTTTGCAAATTCCTACAGAAGTGAAGTTGTGAGGATTCTCAGTGTTCTTTATATGCTGTCCACACACCACTGCATTTTACTTCTCAGTACCCAAGGTTTGTGGTCAAGACGCTGCTTATTCCAGGCTGCAGAACTCAAGACACCCATCAGCCCAGAAAGGCTCTTTAATCCAGGGCTGAAAAACATTGGAGGTAGAAGATTTTCAGATCTCAGGTGAAGTTTGTTTGTCCTCATATGGAGTGTTCAAGTCCTACATTCTTACTTTCTGACAAGCTGTCCCCTTACCTATGTTTTTCACTTTCAAAATGTCTCCCCTAGAGCACTGAAGCAAGGGTATTTAAACTATGCTTCTAAACAGACTAATGTCTATTTAAAAAGAAATGTGTAAGGAAGCTTAAGGATTGCTGAATCTCTCTTTCTTGACAGAAGCTACTTATATCCAAGACGTCAATGTTTCCTCTAACAAAGTGCAACAGGTGCTTCCTGTATTATTTGTTATTAAAAAAGAGTTTAAACCAAATTCCAAAATCCAAACATTCAGACACTGGGAAGATCAGAATTACAGATTAAAAACAGTAAATAACACCTTACCTTGTGTAACATTCAAAATCAAGCTCTAACTCCACAGTTTATGCTTCTGTTCATTTATTACTAGGATTGGCTTCGCTGTTGGCCTGTACTTTTAGGCAGCTGATGAACAGGGATTAGCTTTGCTTGTATTATTCACTCAGAGAGCTAATGTTCTATTATAATTTATTTCCATCGAACTGACACAAGCAAGTACTAATTCAAAAACCAGTTCTAAAATACAACCGACACTAAAAAGTTCCTCTGCTGTCTTTGGAGCCCCAACATGGCCAAACAAACTCAAGAAAGTAAGAATAAAGCTAGGATGAGAATTCAGGTGGTTCTTAGCCCGAGCCGAGGCGCTCAGCATCTCAGCGAGGCGTGCAGCCCGGCCACTGGCTAACTGCGCGACCCTGCCGTGGCACACACACAGAGCAGCAATGCTAGATGCACACCGAAGAGAGTTTTAATCCGAAAAATCCCACGAGGAAGAAAGGAAATGTGTTTGTTCCCAAGACAGGTTTGCACAACACTGAGTGGTTCACAACATTGAGTTCACTTCTGCTGTTGTCAAATCCACCTGCTATGGTCTCTCCCCATTTTGTATACTGTAAAACCATCAACAACTGCTAGTTATCACATGTTGTCCTATTTAAACACCACACAAACAGATTTTCATTGCGGTTACAGGAACTGTTGTTACTTTGTTTGCAAGTATCTGCTCCCATGTTAATTTAATCAGTTACAGAAAACTAAAATCCATCCTAACGTTAGCCAAAATTTACTGGAGTGTAAAGCAAACCTGATGCATTTATTCCACACTGGCAGTCCTAACCTGACACCCTTAAAGACATACAATATTGCCAGGGGAAGGAGAAGCCAGGGCGAAGAACAGTTGCAGCTGTGAAGCCTGCACCTCACACCTTTGTCTACAGAGCAGTCGTTACCACAACTGCAGAAGGAAGGAGGAGAGCAACAGCATGAGCCAGCCCTGCAGTGCTCAGCTGCTGCCGAGGAGCCGAGAGAGGCATCGGTCTGGGGGCAACGTGTACCTCAGGTGAACATCCCTCTGCCTTTTTATAAACTGTTAAAATAAAGCTGAAGGAGAGCAGAAACAAAACCTAAAGAACCCATATCCAAGGTAACCACCACTGGATGATGTTTATTTTGGCTGATTTCTTCTTTGCATTCAATGTCTCTTAGACTTCTTGGAGCAAGGAATTTCTTTTGAGGATTGCAATAACATCAATACCAATAAAAGGCCCCTATATTTTTTGGTAATTTCACCTGAAACCTAGCTGCTGCTGCTTATGCCTTGTAGGACAAATCTCTCCAAGGGAATTATATGCAAAGATCAGGTACTTGTAAACAAAATGAAGGTTCCATACCAAAAATACTCTGGATCAATCATGTGAAAAAACAGGCTTCCCTTTCCCACTTCCCTTTTTATACATATACATATATGGTTTTTTTCTTTTTTTTTTGTCTGGGTAGGGGAAAGAGGGGGTTGAGGAAAGAATATTATGACTATTGACCTGAGACAGTCTCCTGGAAATAATCTAACAGCAGGGAACCGCAAGTCCTTTTCAAAACCAATGAAGCAAGAAAATGCTGTTGACCAAGCTATTGTGAGAGATTTGAGGGAAGGGAGAGGGGAAAAAAAAAAAAAAAGATGAAGAAGGAAGAGAAAGGATGAAACTATGGCTTAGACTGATATTTAATATTTCCGTTAAAAGGAAGCCACATCTTTTCGAGGCCAACACTTTTATGCCATCTCTACCGCAACGAACCCTTGTTCCAAAAAGACGCTGGTTTTCAGCGGGAGGCAGCCGGCATGCTTAGGCTTATGACAGCAGGACTTTGGCTCACATCATGCAGTGCTACATAGCCTTGGATTTCCCCTGATCTGTCTCTCCTTATTACGCCTTTTTTTTGGTAGCTTTGAAAAACAAGACAGTATTTCTGTAAATTTCATATCAGTCTATGTCCTTCTTTGGGGGCTCTGTCTTTTCAGTAAAAGGCCACTGCCTGAGACATAGGAATTCTGAAATCTTCATGTTTATTAAAAAAAAAACACAACTGGGGGGAGACCCAAAAAGCATATTCCCAGTCCTAATGTGCCCAGCAGCAACCAGCATTGCCAGGACTACGTCCACTATGAAATTCTGGCTTCATAGAGACCCTGGGGGTCAGGAGAACCTTGCTGGGATACGTTTGGTGTCTCTTACTTCAGGGTGCTACTACCAGTACCAGCTGGGTCAAGCACTATAGCAAAGCTGGCCCTAGGAACATAGATAGCACACATATTAATTATCTGCTTTCTGCAGATGCTTTTTCTCCACAAAATCCCTTTTGTTTCAGAATTACAAAGCACAATATTGATATATTGTTGGATCTGCACCTCATAGTACTTAAAAACATACTAAAGTACCTATATGCTCTCTCAAATAAACAACATTCACCATCTTAAATAACTTAAGAATGACTATAGATGAGACATGGTCGTGTTAGAGAAACTTCCCACTCAGGATTTGGGTTTTGTTTGTTCTTAATGATCTTTGGTTCTTTTTGCTGATCTTTCATTCTTTTTGTGCATGTGCACAGGCACAGAGCGCAGTTTCCCACTGAAATACAAACCCCTCAGTGTTAATTCGTCTTTTGAGTTAATCCAGTTACACTGAAAGCCAAGAGACTGAAATTATTATCGTTGTGGACTGACAGTTAGGGGCTCCACCGGGAAGCCGTAGCAGGGGATTTGACTTTCCCAGTTCCTCATCATTTTCCCACATCAAGTCTGCTAATCTAAACTGTACACAAACAAAGAGGGGTTTATTGTCTGTGGGTGTTAGGAAAGTCAAAACTGAAGCTGTGTATGAACTCTGGCTTTTATTTATGGCATTTGCTGGCGAAACAGACGCTTTTTTTCCCACAACATCATAAAGGAGAGTGGAATCCTGCTCTAAACCATCAGAAATCATCTATTATTACTCAGATATGTGTAGCCACTATTCGCACAGAGCAATTTCATTAATAAGTTAGTACATATTTACATTTTTAACCATGATATCATACTTTAGGATTCTTTTTAAAGGGAGAATCCTTGTTTTTTTCAAGAAGTAAAAAACAAACCAGAGCAGACAGGTTTTAAGAACTTGACATAGTTAGCTATAAAAGAAAATTCCTCTACCATATCAAAGGCGAGTGTTGTGCAGAAGCACCAACACAGACGTGCAGAGAACAAAATCTAAACTATGGATGAAATAATGAAGATACTTTTCCACACATTTAAGTATCAAATAAATAGCCAAGAAAAATGCCATGAAAAAATGAAGAAAAAGGCTAAACAAAAAAGCCACAAACCTCCTTTTGGATGAAAGCAAGCATGTGTCATGGGAGACCGAAGGGTAATGTATTCAGAAAGCTCTCGGTGCCTGAAAATGAAGGCTTAGAATGAAAGCACCTCATCAGCCATAACTCTAGTGTCACTAACATAAAGCTATAATCTTTTTTCCTGTGTTCTGACTATTATCCAAGCACTAAGTGTCAGTTACGAAGATGTAAGAGAGCAGGAATTTTCAGGGGGGTGGAAATCTTTCGTTGCCTGTTTTCTTATATATAGGAATGTTAAGAATAAAATTACAATTTTGTCGTAGCTTTTAACTGATCTTTGGTTTACTGGTGCTGTGACAACCTTTTAAGGAGGTAGAATGTGAAGTGAAATGATACTTTAACACTCTAATGGACCGAAAGTATCTTTTTAAAAAAAAAAACCACCAAAAACAGCAGTTTCAATATCAACACTGGAAAGGCTAAAGCCCATATATATGACGAAAGTGGGAAAGAAGCCGGTTTGTTAGCAAGGAGGAAGGGATACCAGTTCAAGCTTCTGATACTGTTTTTGTATTTTGAGGGCTGGTAGATAAAATGTAACTGCCTGGAGTCAAAGAAATCCTTTGCTTTACCTTTATTTTTACCTAACTATTTCACAGAAGAGAAAACAGAAGCATTGCAAAGGGAAATGATTTATGAAAAACGTCCTCCTCATCCATAATCTGTCATTCTTTCCTGATATAGCTTGTATAGAATAGTCACACTGGTGTTTGCAGCACTTTCTTTAAAGAATAAGATACTAATCGGAACAAGCAAGAAAGCAGAATATACCCGTGAGCTAGCAGTGAAGCTCAACCTGCTTTTTTTTCGCTTCATAGCTGAATATTGACAAGGTTTCAGACTTCAGGCAGACTATGGATTTGATGGGATACCTGAATTTTGAACTTGCTCTCCAGAGCAGGAGCATGTAGAAATTTCGATTCACTTTATTCATGACTTCCTCTTAAAGCAAAAAGGCTCTCACCTGCAATTTCTAGTACGTGTGCAACATTTTATCTTATTTTTAAAAGTAATTTATGTAAGTGATAAATATGTATATGGAGGTACTTTGATTTAATAACATTTGTTCACTGCTTCCATGAGACACAAATGTAGCTGACCAGACAGGGAAATAAAAGCTACGCCTATCCTAGAAGGACACGAAGTTGGGTTTACACAAAGATTTGTAGTTCAAAATACACCATAGGCTGCTAGTTCAAACAGGTGAGGTATAAATTGTCTTTGGGGGTAACTTCTTACCAAACTGCTGTATTCAGGGTCTTCTGCCTTGAATAACTGGAAGATTAGGTGCAGCTCAGCTCAGCCATGCTCTCTCCTCATCCTCTCCCTCTTTTGGCACGCTGACATACAGACTGCTGAACTGATTTTCCCACTTAGAAAGGCTCTGCACGCTGAGTTATTTTCAGGAAACAGTTTATATTTTTAAAGCTATTTATTAGCACCTTATTAACACAAAATAGTCTATTCCCTTTTAATATGGATACTAGATTTTTCCATCCAGTATTTAAGAACCTAGTGCACAAGAACTAATATCTCACTGACAGGAACTCTTGAGCAAACTTAGTGCTATTTTGCATGGCTTTTAAAGGGATAAGGGACTCTTCCTCCTTCCTCCCTCTCCCTACACATGCAGAGATGATTAAAACAGGAGACAATTTTCAAAAAGAAGTTCCTCTATGTGGAAAGAGCCCTTCAGCCGCTGCTTAGGGTGAGCTGGAGAACGAAACAACCCAGTCTTTGTTTAACCACAAATATTTTCTTAAGGAGTACTCCAGATGATTGTATTCGAGTTTTTAATCCATATATGTCATCACTCGTACAAGAAAAGTTACACTACATCTCTTCCAGAGAAAGTCATTTAAAAATATCATCAGTACAGATTCAACTATGATAATAGAAAAACCCAACTGCTAATTATACCACGAATCAGTCTGACCCAGGGCTTTGGGAGTCATGGGGGGTTTTGGTAACAGTAAAATGAAGCAGCAAAGTTTAGGACGCAAAGTGTTCTCATCCCAAAGTGTTCCTGTACTCGCTACTCTGAGGGAACTAGGCAATAAAATGCTTCAGTCACCCACAGGGCAAGCACTCAAACTGCAGTCATGCATCCACGCATTTGGGTATTGTCCTCTGGTTCCTCAATTTCACACTTTGCTAGAAGCACGCAGTAGCAGCAAGTTTCAATTACTCACATCTAAAACACTTGCCAACATTGATGAGCCGGAACTGTGGCATTCGGATCCCCGCCTCTGATACAGAGACAGCACCCGTTTGAATTCTCTAACACTGTCTAGTTATCATTATTTTGAACATAGCTTTCTGCATCCTAAAGAGACCTATTAAAGCAGGAATATGGCAAATGACACATTACTTACTACAAATCACACGTGGTAGCCTTTTTTAGCAGAAAAAAACCATTTCTTCCTTTAAATTTAGAAGAAATTAAATGCATCCCCTGCTGCCACAAGTAATGACAGAAAGCAGCATTTAAAAAATACTAAGTGGTTGCTTATTTACTCATACCCACAGAAATCACACGTTAGCTTGCTATGCGCACAAATGGGTTCACATCTACAAATTGCAAGTAATTCAGTGAAGTTTACTGCAGTATGGTTAACTCATTTTTTTTGGCTTGTCAATTCCGTTAGCATCACCCCGTTGCCTCAGAAGATGGGAATCAGTCCAAAGGATCATCTACAGTATTACTGCAGCAACTCCTCAGCTGACAGAGCAGCAGCTAACGAGTATAGACTTCCACCCTGGAGCCATTTCTGTGGGGATACGGGTCTGAGATATTACAGCCCGAGTTAAACTCGCTCTCTTCCCTCACCCAGAAGTAGCTAGTGACCAGGAAGTCTTAGGTCCTGGGCTAGCTTTTATCTTATTTTATGTTCAGGAAAAATAATAGCTGTATTCAGTATTTAAGAGTCACCTACATTCTCCCATTTGCCCCATTAATCCAGGAAAACAAAGAAACGTGGAAACATATCTGCTGCTGGAGTTCACTCAACATTTCTATAATTATCCCTGCTGAGAAACTCATTTTACAGAGTGGGTTTTTTTTTTCCCCACAGAGAAGGAAAAACAGATTAATTCCTTGGCAACAAAATTCTAATTAATCAAAAATGGGGGTCTATTCATTCTTCACTTCTTCATTACAATAAAATATCAGATGTTTACTGCTGAAATTATAGTCTTGATTCAATGCAAAATCAGGTGGCTCTTAAGATTCAATTATAAAAATAAAAATTAGGTTTATTGACTCTGCCCAAGTGTTTATCTTGATCTGTGATTCACTGATTACAGAGATAAATGATTTAACATGAGGCAGGACTTTCTGCAAACAACTGGAGAAACACGCTTATCTCCAACCCAACGGGCTGTCAGTCATCCAGCGAGCCGTCCCCATGTCAACAGCAGAGAACTGGCTTCGTACCTCCTCAGCTTCATTATGTGAAGGAAAACAAAGTCTTCAAGAGCAATCTGGCCCCTACATAAAGGCCACTTAGGGCACTACTGGCACTGTCACCAAGGTCTTTGCAGAAAGGTTTGCTTTTCAGTACGTACAAGCTTCCATCGCGTCTGTTCCAATATAAAGAGCAGCTTTCCATGCCAATACCCCGTCCATCGTCCGACTCTGCTTCCTTTGAGCCACATCTCTGCTCTGTTAACGACAACACCAATATTCCGAGGATGGGGAGGTTTTGCCTTTTCGTAATTGCATGAACTTGACCCTGCCTGTACTGAATTGCTGAAAACTTGTCTGTTAACGCTAGTTTGTGTGTACAGTAATTTCTAAAGGAAAAATATTGAACCTTACTTACCTGATAGTGTCTGTCTTTAATCATGTTTTCGTATGAAATCCAGCTGCTGAGAAGTGAAACAAAACACAGTAGTGGTGCTGGCTCTTCTGTTTTTCCACAGATTTCTTGAATCTGGGGGAACAGATAGCGGAGAGATGTGTCTGAACCTTGCCTTTGTTCCCCCCTTAGACAAAAAACACCCTAGATTCCACCTTTACTTAACATATAGTAATTTGAAGAGACTAAGAAAGCAATGGACATGCTGGCTAAATGCATAAAGGGGACATTCTTGCACTTACAAACTCAGGAGACAGTGAAAAGCTGACCAGTTAATATATTCAATGAGCTTCACCCTCACCCCTCTCAGGCCTCTGTAATTTTGATAAGCAGCACCTTCTTCCCCTCAGGCTTTTTAGTCTACACCATCTTCTAGAATTAAAGTAGCTACCTCTGCTATGTCCCGCACAATTCATCTGGAAATCCTCCCTAATAAGACGCTTGAAGTTCTGCTCTATGCAGGGATATTTAAGCTTCTCTTGTCCTACCTCCATAGCATGGCCTTAACCACCAGGAGAATATTACAAATTCTTATCCTGAAGTTCTTTCACTTGTAGAGCATAACTGACTTTTTATTAGGCCAGAGAAAGAAATGCATTGCAATTGAAAAGTGAGGGCATCCACCTGCCATTCTTGCCCTACACCAAACACTACACAGGTATTTTGTGGGAAATATTCACTGGAGACACCAGGCGTACCTTAGTGCAGATGCATGGGCTGTGATAGTTTCTGGTTCTTTTTCACTCTTTGGCACAATAAGTGTTTACCTAGAATATTCATCATGCAGAAAATTTAAAATCACCCCAGGCGTAGCCAGAGGCGGCTGTTTGGGTGCCTGGGGAAGCTGGAGTGGGCTTGGCCAGAGGGAAGGGACTCAGCATCTAAAGTCCACCATCAACTGGAACTGTTGGAGCGGGTCCAAAGGAGGGCTACAAAAATGATCCGAGGGCTGGAGCACCTCTCCTATGAGGACAGGCTGAGAGATTTGGGCTTGTTCAGCCTGGAGAAGAGAAGGCTGTGGGGAGACCTGATTGCAGCCTTTCAGTACTTAAAGGGAGCCTATAGGAAAGATGGGGACAATCTTTTTAGTAGAGACAGCAGTGACAGGACGAGGGGTAATGGTTTTAAACTAAAATAGGGTAGGTTTAGGCTGGATATAAGGAAGAAATTCTTTACAATGAGGGTGGTGAAACACTGGAATGGGTTGCCCAGAGAGGTGGTAGAGGCCCCATCCCTGGAAACATTCAAGACCAGGTTGGACAGGGCTCTGAGCAACCTGATCTAGTTAGTGGTGTCCCTGCTCGCTGCGGGGGGGTTGGACTAGATGACCTCTAGGAGTCCCTTCCAACCCAAAACTTTCTATGATTCTATGATCAACTGTGAGTCGAGCAAGGATCTTTGCAAATCTAAGCCCAGTTCCCAAACAAACACCCTACTTACCTGAAAATCCTCCCTCGGCTATTTTGCGGTTGTGAACAGAGTATCAAAATAGAGTCTTTGTTTCTGCCGATGCTCCTGGATGCTGCTGTAATTCAGACAAGAAATAGCACATAGGTGTAAAGCCAGCTGGTTGCTGTCCCACCCCACTGACAAACCTCCGCCCACAGCCTCACGCCGCCACGGAGGAGCTGGACGCACCACTGACCACCATTTCACATGACAAAGTTCTCTGAAGAGGAGGCTTCCCTTTTTCGAACCAACAACGAAAGGGCATCCCGGACTTGAGAGGACGCACAGCCAGCTTCCTCCAGGATAAATGGCCCTTGCAGAAGGCGCCTACGTGCCTGCTAACAGCCTACTCTACCTCACCTCACAGCGCGGCGTGCCGAGCGTCTTTCCGGGCCCCTGTCATTTTAACGGACAACTCTCCGTGGTGGCTAAACACTGCATCAGTTCACCCCGGGGAAGAAGGAGCAAACTCTGCTAGTGGTGTGTACCTGAGTGACAGGCCAGGACTTGGAGCACAGCCAGCAGGGAATGCACAGTGAAAGCCCCAGTTCATCGTCACCTTCGCCGGATGCAAAATTCTCCCGTGTCAGATTATTCAGAAGAAAAAAGGCTCTTTGTTAGAGCACCACGCATCTTCCTGCGTTCTCCGAGGGGGGAGAAACAAAACAGAACAAGATAACTACGAAATGAATATTCAATCGCATTTAAGTTTCTTTTTTTTCCTTTGTATCTTCTCAAGAAAATCTCCTCAGAGAATCATTGTTTCTGGGAAGAATTGGTGAGGCTGCCAAGGAAAGCAAATTGGATTTTATTTTGACAGGCACACCACAACGTGTATTTATCACCCTCTGTGCCTTCCTGGAGCATGGGTACTACTGCATCACACTGTCTACGCCAACGACCTCGTCTGGAGTGTTGTAATGCCCAGAGAGCACCCTAAATGTATTTGTCTAGTTATTAGCCTTAATTGCTAGGCTTTCAGCAGGAATACAGCAAAAGGTAATAAACACAAGTTTCCTTTAATAATAGAAGACTAAGTTCTTTTTCTCATACAGTTCTCAGGTAATGTATATTGGACTACGTACTTTTTTTTCCAATAAAAACATTTCAAGACAGTCAAACATGGCTTTAATTTTTTGGAAAAAAAACACTCTTAAAAATTTGATATTAACAACATTTTTCATTTCTCTTGATTTCTGTGACATCTTAATCAAAACCTTCACTGTAAGGCTCTGGTAAATGACATTTTACTGTAGTTTCAAGTAACAAAAATTGTTAATTAATCACAACAGGGAATTAAGCCTATTTTAACAATAAGAATTACAAATAGCCTTTGAAAAGTAGTGCTCAAAATATTTTGTCTACAAAATATTATTCACTTCTTTTATAAACTGAAACAGACAGGGCTCAGGAGCCCATTCCTGGGGGGTGCTAGATCTTTGAAAACTCCATGAAACTTCAGGATCCATTTAGTCATTCTTCTTGCTCGCTCTCTTCACTCACCTCCGCCAGTTCTCCTAGTACAACTCAACTGTCCACAGAATTTAAAGCACTAAGTATTTTCAATTAATGACAGAAACCTGTGCAAAAAACTCTCAGTCCTCTCGTAGGTTAGAATCGCGCTCTAGCAGCAGCCTAACAGGGTTCCAAGCCAAGCATCAGCTCAGCTGGGATTTTAACTAGAACAACACGGACTAGAATTCATGAGTAAAACCCTCCTGACCATCTTCTGTTTGCAAGAGTGGACACATGTGTCAGCACTTGCTATACCAGCAAATGATACCTTGATAGATTTATGCAGCAAGAGATTTGGTGAGAAAGTTATAATGAATCTCTGAGCATATTTAAGGAAAAACAACTGCCAGAGAATAAGGCAAAGATAATTACTGTTGACATGTTTAATCCCTTTGTGGCAGATGAAATAATTCAGCTTGGTTAAGATGCTACATACAGAATATAGAGGAGTGTTTCAATAGAGATGACATTTGGAACAGAAGATGGCAGGTGCACGTAAAGTTTATTTCTGATATTATGGGCTTTGCAGTGGATTTACTGCAGTCAGGCAGCATTCTCTCGGGGGAAAAAAAGAAAAAGGTTATCTGTGCAGTGCTGAATAACTCCCTCTACACACAAAAGACACAGGAAAGTTAGCTAATGGAAAGACAAGTCTGTTTTCAACTCATAACAGAATTTTGCTTTTAATTGCACACGGAAGGAACTCAGAATCCCCTATTCCCTTTATGCCATTATAATGCATGCCATTTTGAGAAGTAAGGAAATATTATTGCCCATTCCACAGCGTGGAATCCACAGCACAGAAACTAATAGTCTGCCTTTCAGATGTACTTCCTGCAAGGCAGACTGGATACCAGGCATACAGCGCCAAGTCCCTTCGAAAGAGCCAGACTTCTCAAGCTGCAGAAGGTCATTCCGTAAGGACTGCTTCCAGCTAGAAAGCTGGCAGCAAGACGGAAAGAAGAACGCCGAGTCCCTGCTCAATGCATTCAGCAGTACATTGCAGACTTAGAGATAACTGCAATGTCCACCCGTGTCCCAGTCCCGGTGCCTATCACGTGTCCATCACTGTGGTACCCAACAGCCTGCAAGAACGCAACTCTTCTGGATGGGCCTACCCAAGGGCAGGCTTAAAAGAGACTCAGTGTGAAACAAATGAGCTATCAGAAGCAGAGTAAGAAGCACCTTAAGATGAAAAGGTGGCTCGAGTTAGAAAGGCGGAGCTAGCCAGAAGGCTTAAAGCAAGACACGTGAAGAGCAAACACAAAGAAACCGCTTTCAAACCTAATACGTCACAACAATCCAGGGTAAAGGAGAATTTCACTGAAATGGAGAAAAATCTTTAAACAGAAAATACTATTAACATTCTTGAATCAAATTCATTCCTGATCTAAGTCCTCTGAACCCAGTCAGTTTACACTAGAGTAAAATTTATTCCTTGGTGCAACATTCTTCCAATTGAATGAGTTAAGCTGAACAATTCAACACAAGAATATTATGAATCTATTCAGTCGAACCAGAGGAGTAAAGTATGTCTGTACAATGTCAGTGTAGTCTGTTTTGTTAATCCTACAGTACCGAGTATTCTGCTATCGACATGCCATTTAACATTACAATGTGTCATCTCTCAGCTAAAGCACGGAGAAGGGATGGAATTTGTGTGAGAATCTGCATTTTGAACAAACACGAACTTTTGGATGTGTCTGTGCAGTAGGAATCCTTTTGAACAAGAACTTAGATGCTGCTTGTTGGCAAGAACTTTGTGAAACCAAGTCTTAAGAAAAATGTTTCACAGGCTGCTTTAAGAATCCCTGCTAGACTCCACTGTAAATATGTGACAGAAGAAATACAAAAGAAATTAAGCGGTTTCAGTAGCACAATCACTTAGGGAAATAAGCTCATCACATAAAATTTTTTGGCAGGAAATTAACTTTTTATTGTATAGTCATTCCAAGCTTTTGGTTGAACAGTAATATCAGATGCTACTTGATACGGTCACGTGTGCTTGGCCCATATGCACCAGTAACCCCTGCAGCATCACAACAGAGCTGGTGACGCTGCCTGTGACAGCGCTGCCTGCTGCTATCGAAGCAGCAGCAAAAGAGCACCTCTTTCCAATAGATCCCACCGGGGAATGAATACCGTCACAGCCCCTCGCACCTGCGCAGTTCAGACACAAGCGCTGTCGACACTTCTCACCTCAGACATTTATCCACCCCTCATCTCTGTTACTCCTGTCTCCTCCTCTCTGAGCACTCGTCTTCTCATCTGCCTTTCAATCATCAGCAAAAGGCAGTGGTGGGAGAATATCAAACACAAAGAAGCTTGGGCTGATGGACACTGAAGCTCCCTGTCAGACCAAGGCACGCAATGGCCAATGGATCTGCAGGTTCTGTAGAAATGCTACATATTTTATATATACATATATATAAAATGTGAGTCCTGACGCTATTATACTAATCTCTTTTCAGGAACAGAGTTGACCCTGTATTTTAGCTGGCCCATGAACTTCAGACTTCAGTGAGTTGGGTGGAAAGCACACAAAGTACTAAAAAATAATACAAATCTAATCCTCTAGTTCAAGGACATGAAGCAAATAGCCCTTTGCTCCACTTTGGACTTTAGATTTGGATCAGAAAATAACATCTCGCTGAAAGACTGGTCTGGGTGTTTCTTTCTGGCAAGCAGAAATCCCCTCCATTTCTCAAAAAAACCCCGATTCATTTACATGGCCCCAAGTCTCAACTCTTTGTAGAGACAGCTCACCTCCGAAACGCTGGAAGAAAGAGTTTTGCAACACACTAAAACAGTTTAGATGCTATTACCTGGAAAATGTTTGACTGGAAATAGTAGAATGCATTTGGAGCAGAAAACTGCTCTTTGCTGAGTACCCTGAACTCTCCGCTCCGTACGCTCAGCACCAGAAAGTGCTAAGAAAGCACCCTGCAGAACCTCCGATGCGTTGGATCTTGAGCATACCCCCACTGCTGTGCTCTTCGCTGCTTCTCCTAATAACTCATCGTAACACAGACTATACCTGCAGAAGCGAAGCACCGGAATGCTACAGCTCTGTTTCTCTTTGTACCATGCTATTAATATTCTTGGAGTGTAGTTTCTGGTGCATGCATTAAGTTTTAATTAGCATTCCCTGAAATTATCATGCCTGAAAAAGGCAGTTGTTTGTTTAGGAATCCAGGTTTCCATAATGGGGTTTTTTGTTTGTTTCCTTCCCAGCCCTTCACCTCAGTTTGACCAGCTGATTTAATTTGCCTAATTTAAAAAGATAATGTAACAACTGAAAGCAAATAAACTGAAGTTAAATTGAATCAACTCCTTCCATAATATGCCTTAATATGATTTAATTTTATGCAGACTAATGAATACAGAATTAGTTAAGGCTCGTGTAAAGCACTCCGCAGCGCTTTTCGGACCAGGCACTGCCACCTCCCGAGCCCAGTGCTGTGCCCTGCACCCAGCTGCTCCCGTCCTGCCGCCGCGGCCACCGAGTGCTGCTCCTGCACCCAGATTTGGGGCTGCCAGTTATTGCTCCCCCATCATCTCTCCCTGCAACTGCACCAGTCCCCAGGCGGGCAGGTGGCAGCGGCGATTCCTTTGGGTACCTACGTGCCACTACGGCTGCGTGCGGCTACTGCCGAGCTGATTTTAGTGACCGCTCAGGCTATGTGGACCACACACTGCCGTCTCGGGAGATATCGGGTGGCAAAAACACATGAGATCACTTTTAGACATTGTATTTTTTAGTCTGCCCCATATCACTTCATTTGCCATCATTTCTCTACTGTATCTATTTAATCTTTAAAAGCCTTTTTTTTTTTAAAATCTTTTAAAAGCCATTTAGTGCTGTTATACACTGTACAAAATTACACATCTCATTTTGCTGGGTAAATAATCTGCCGTGCATACAGCTGGCAAGCCCCTCTCCTGCAGTTTCATCTTGTGGGTGCAAAGCAGTAAAAGCAGCCTGACCTGTAGTGAATCCAGGCGCTGGCACCACGTCTGCGAGAGGCACAGTCTAAAGATACCATCACGCTCTGGAAAACTTTATTCTTAGCTCTGAAACAAAGATATGTTTTTGTTACAACATAACCCAGAGTGAAGATGAGGACCTCAGAAGGATAAATATTATAATCCTAATTACTACACAATTTTGAAGCGACTGGAGAGATTAATGTTAGAGAAGCATCTGAGTAAGGAAAAACGCTGTGGTTTCTGACTACATTGCACTTCTGAATCTACTCTGCCTTCTTTTCCTTTTTACTGAATAAAACAATTTCATTATCCATACTTAAAAAACAAGTATATCAAACATTTAACCCAATCTACTGGAGTTTTCTGAGGTATTATGGGGTCTGCTTGTATCATGAACTTCTTGACTGGAAGTACATACCTGCAGAAGACCGCAGTCTCTGCTCGATGCCCATCAGACATTAGAATTATGGTATAATAAAAGAGGGATACCCATCACCTCTAAAATTATCTTGAACAAAAGAAACATTACAAGAAAACATGACAATTGAAAAAGACACATGCAACAAATAGCAGCACTCAGAAGGATTCCCACAAGCAGTACTTCTGCAATGGACCTGGATGCCTAACGTTAGGCACTTGCCTGCGTAGCTCCCACAGGCGACTTTCCTTACAAACTCACAATTCCAGCCCAAGAAAGAGCAAACCGCAAACCAGTTCCTTGCAGAAAGCAGCCTCAAACAGTCCAAACAATCAGGCAGCAGGGCAGCAAGCTACGGAAAGTTCACTTTTCTGAATGTTGTACAAACAACAGGATCTTTTAAATTCACATACCATCAGTGATTTTTTTTTAACTTTATGGCAGATGACACTTCGATGTCATCACTACATCTCACAGAACGGTCGAGGTCAGAGGGGGCCTCTGGAGGTCATCATGTCCAACCCCCTGCTCAAGCAGGGCCACCTACAGCCCCTTGCCTTGGACCATGCCCAGACAACTTCTGAGCATCTCCAGGGGTGGAGATGTGAGTGATACTGTAAATGGAATTACCTGATCAGAATGATTTCAGTAAAATTCTTTATGCATTTGGTTTTCTGTGAGCCCTACGTTACAGTTCCGCTTGACAGAAGAACAGCGTCGCATCCACGAAGCCCAGCAGCGCGAGGCGTGGAACTCCGCTGCCTTCTGATCTCGCTAAAGCGAATCCCCTGTTAACAACACACGTCCACGCAAGAAGTGCAGCTCTGAGCAGAGCGTGCAAAGCAAACCTGATCAGTGCTTTCTTCGGCCCAGCATACAGCTAACGCTGCTGTAGGAAGAGGGAAATACCTCTTGGTAAGATAAGGAGCCATGCTTAACTAGAATATAGACAGCAGCACTTCAATGGATATATTCTTGACTTATTTACCACCATACATATAATCCCAGTTTATCATTCATTGGACTCAGCTAAACCACAAGGATATACCACACATACTCTTTAATCCACATGACGATGCTTCAGGTAACTCGTTAGTTGAACTAGCCTAGATAAAATTACATGTCCTCTTCCTGGCATCAGGTGGCCTCTTGGTTCTGCACATTACTTGAAATTAGCAAACACCCCATGTGAGAGCCACCGTGCAAAAGCCTTCAAGGTTACACATTACAAGGCCTATTCTTAACTCCATACTGGTGCCTCTGGTTCCCAGTCAGAGCCATACAACTTCTAACCCTTCTGCTTTTCTCTTTAAAAACGTACCTAGCAGAGAATGTAAGCGCTGCTTCTTATACCTGGGGCTACCGAGAGCAACTCAAGTGAGGGCAGAGACATACAAGCAGTTTAAGTTGACAGCTGCAACCGAGCACAGCGATTGCCTGCCCCAGGTATTTCTATAATCTCAAAGAGGCAAAGGCAGTAGCATGGGAGGGGAGACCACAGAAGAGGCACACAAGTTACCAACTGAATAATTATTTCAACAACTGTTACCATGTTAGCAACAGTTTTGACCTTTACTTCAAAATATCTGATGCTGTCAGAAGGGACAGATTGCAAGGCAAACTTTAAGACTAGGAAAGATCTCCCCCGAACAAAGGGCACGAGAGATACTGTGATGTGTTTGAACAGAGATAGTGGCTTCTTGATTAGAGAATAAGGACAATTTTCAAAGCTCAGCATAAACGAAATAAGTAACCAAGTGACAGCTCGAATGTAAAAGCCCGATTTTTGGTTTTTTTCCCCAGTTTGATTTCTGAAATGCAGAAATCCTTCTGCTCCTCATTCAAGGAACTTGGACTCCAGCAAACATGGTATTGCGTGTGATGATCCCTGCAAAAAAACCAAACAAACAAGCAAAACACACACACACACATTTTTTAGTATTTAAGTGTTTAGAATTGTGCTTCTTGTGAGCCACGCGCCAGTTCTGGGCTACCAGAACACACAACAAGTGCACCTTTTAGTGCATCTCCCACAAAGAGCAGCCGATACACAGCCACTGTACCAAACCACAGACGAGGAAAACGAACGCAGGCCCGCCCGAGCCTAAACCTGGTTCTTGCGGCGAGGCGCGTATTGACGGCCGGAGAACGCAGGCAGCTGGTGCTGCCAGAGAGTGAAGGTTACCTGGGTCACTCTTCACTTTGAGCTCACCTGCTCCCAGGGGCCGCCTTCCACCAAAGGGCACAGCTGCCTTAACAGGGTTTTTTTCTTCTTTACGCAGCCCTAGCTCCAGTACAAAAAAAAACCCCAAAGTGAAGTGGTTTTGAACCCTAGGTGCCTACCGGCAAACCGGAAGCCTGGCAACACCGCAGCCCGTCCCAACGCCCGCCGGCCCCGGGGCCTGACCCAAGGGGCACCAACCCCCTCTCCCCCCCCCAAGCCATGCACCAGGCAGTTATTAAACGAGTTTTATTTCCTTTAAATCCCTCTTTTCCGTCAGCGCTTTTCCTGGCAGGTGGGAGCACACTGGTCGCCCGCATCTGTTCCGCGCCCGCCTCGGGGGCCGGAGCCTTACCGGGGTCCCCGGGTCCGGGAGGGGGGGAAGCTCAGCCCTGAGGGCCGCCGGGGTGGGGAGGGAGAGAGCAGCTGCGGCACGACGACGTCGGCTCCTCGTTTAAACGAGCGGAGAGGCCGCGGGACCCCGCGAACCGGCGCCAGAGCCGGGGGGTCAGCCCTGAGGGGCGGGCGGCCCTGCGGAACCGGCGGTTCTGAGGGGCGGGCGGCCCTGAGGGGCGGGGTCGGCCCTGAGGGACCGGTCAAGCCCTGAGGGAGCAGCGGCAGCGGATAATTATCTCCGCTAAACCCATTAGCGCCCGGCGCTAATCCCCCCTCGCGCCGCAGCCGTTGGGGCAGGGCGGGAAGGAGGGAGGCAGGCGGCGCGCGCCCCGGTTCCCGCGCCGCGAACCCGCCAAACCCCGCTCCCGGCGCGAGCCCCAACTTCCCCCGTCCGGCGGCGGCGGCGGGAGGGAACGGCCGGCGGAGCGCCGCGCTCCCATTGGCCGCGCGTGGCGGAGCGCTGCGAGGCGATTGGCTGGGCCGCCGCCCTCCCCCTCCCTCGGCGGCTCAGCGGGTTGAATTCAAATCGGCACCGGGAGCGGCCGCGCGGCGGGGTCGGGCTGGGGGACTTGCTGCGCTCCCGGTGGGTGCGGGCTCCGCCGCGGAGCGGAACGGAGCGGAGTAGCCCTCTGGGCGCGGCGCTGGCGCCAAACGTTTAAACCGGATCCCGGAAGGGCCCCGCCCGCCGGTGGCGGCCGGTGCGGCGCGGGCGGGGCGGGGCGGGGCCGGGCCGTTGGGCGGTGGGCGCGGGCCGGCGGGCGCGCGCGGGTCGGGCGCAGAGGCGGGAGGCGGCGGAGGAGGCGGCAGCGAGGGTAGCGGGAACCGGCCCGGGTGGGCTCTGCCGCCGCCCCCCTCCCGGTCCCCATCCCGGCGGTAACGCTCCGCTCCTCCCGCCCCGCAGAGCCGGCGGGACCCGCGATGCGGAGCCGGTGAGCGACCCCTCCTGAGGCCGCGCGGCGGCGGGAGAATGCGGCCGGCGGGCGGCGAGATGCGGCCCGGCAAGAAGGTAACGCCCCGGTTCCGCTCACTCGGTGGGGAGCCCGGGCCGGCAGCCGAACCCCCCTCCCGGTGACAGCCCCGGGGAGCCCGGTCTGGACGGACGCAGCCCCAGGGCGCTGGCAGCAGCCGTCGAGCGCCCGTTCCCTTCCCTCCGCGCCCTCACCCCTGTGCCCCCCGGCCCCGTCACCCGCTGCCCGCCCCGCTCCCCGCCGCCGTCTGCGTGGGAGGGTGCCCTCGCCCCGGGGGGGGAGGGGGGGAGGAAGCAGAATCCCCTAGCGGGGGCTCGCCCCGCACCCCGGGGCCGGCTGGGAGCCAGCCTGCGGCCTCCGGCTTCAGACAGCCCCCAAAACCCGTGGGTGACCCCTCGCCGCCGACACGGCGGCCCTGCTGGCTGGTGACATCGCGGGGTTTCTCTCCCTTGGGGCGCAGGAGAACCGTTCCCGCAGGAGAGTACCGAAAACCCCCCTGAAACAAGCAGCTACCTCGCCTCCCGTCCTGACGGAGGTCCAGCCCCTGGCCACCCCGCCGAAGCCTCAGAAGACCCCCCCGGCAGACCCATGGACGCCCACCTCCAACCTGAAGATGCTGATCAGCGCGGCCAGCCCCGAGATCCGGAGCAGGGAGCAGCGAAGGGAGCTGTCAGACCGCGCCAGCCAGCTCCTGCAGGCCGGACACTCTTTGCAGGTAGGTTGTAAAGGCATCTTCTGCATTTACTTTCTTTTTTTAAAGTTGGCTGAAGGCTGTTTATTCAGTATAAAAAGTTATACATTAATGTACTACAACAGTTTTGAAGTCTTAGTTCGGAGCATTTACTCAATGCAAGTAAGGATATTGTCTGGTTACAACAGGTAACGTTGTGCTGGTTTTATTTTGCAACCGTCGAGGACAAAGGGAGGACACTGGGCCTTTGACAGCGCTCACAATAAAGCTGTTAGATATCGGTGTTTATGTGTTTATTGCAAAAAAAAAAAAAAATCAAATTCTCCATTTCTTATTTCCATGTAGGAGCACTTATCGGGAGACGAATACGAAAAATCTCAGCCAAGTCGCAAAGAGAAAAGTCTAGGATTGCTGTGTCATAAATTCTTGGCTCGATATCCCAACTACCCCAGCACTGCAGAGAATAATTATATTTGCCTCGATGAAGTGGCTGAAGAGCTCAGTAAGTCGGTGTATATGCCATTATAGATTTATTCATACAAAGGTGCCAATAACCTACCGTTTGCCTCTGTACATTTTTTCTCCGTGAAATTTTGAGTGCTTACTGTGTGCTCTCAAACTTACTTAAACCCAGCTTTAAACTCTTTCTTCTTAGAGCGGTTCTTTTAAAAAGCTGACGTTTCTTCAGTGAACCCAACTGAGAAACTCTGAACTTTGATTAATATTAAGCATGTGAATTACTGCCGATACCACAAATAACTGGTTGCAGGTTTTTGGATCTGGAGGTGACGGCTAAGATGAGTGGTTGGATTTTTGCGGCAGGACCTAGCGTTTCTCAAGGTGAACCCACAGCTTCCTGTCCAAGCATGACATCAAAGCAAGAAACTACTTTCTGCTCTCAATGATAATTTAACTTTCTCATTTTTATCACTATTTTTACATTGCACGTATGATCTACAGAGAGTTTAAGTTGCTAACGTTAAGCTGAAGCTTTTTTTGATCAAGGAGCTGTGAAATTACAGTATTCTACAGATGATAGCACTGATGATAGTCATACTGTTATAAAATTTTTGGTGTTGTATCTTCAGAATGTGCTGGGGGACACAGAAGAGGGATGGATGAATTGCAAATTAAACAGAACGCCTATTCTGTTTATACTTTGTACAAAATAACACCCCTTTCAGAAAATGCCCAGTCAAACCCAAAAATTTAACAGACAGACCAGAAAAGGACAGTGTGTTAATAGAAGGACATTCAAAAACAAGTTACAAAACTGTTGTCTGCCGTGAGTTTCCAAGGATATTTGATGAGACGGTCTAAAATCAGTGGAACTGATAGTTAAATATGCTTTGTTGGTTTTTAAAGCTGTATTGAAACCCACGTAATGGCTCCTCTGGCAACAGTAAGTTTTGTTTCTTGAAGAATGCTGTAAACCAAGTATAACTGTGGAAAAGCAAGTCCTTCCATGTCTAAAGCAAGAATTGTTTCCTTTTCCTTGCTGGCAAGATCTACGAGAGCTGTTTTCGGAAACCTTTGTAACAAGGAATTGGCAAAAATGGCTTAGAAGTATATTAAGAGGAGGGAGAAGTATAGGAAAGAGATCCCTTCTCTGCGCAAACCATGTTTCAGGTAAATGTGTGGCGAAACAGTTTATGTAGTAGAGATGTTATGTTCATCTTTCTGTTTTGTTTTTATTTTTTCAGATGTTGAACGTAGGCGCATATATGATATTGTGAACGTGCTAGAGAGCCTGCACATGGTGAGCCGCCTTGCCAAAAACAGATACACTTGGCACGGGCGACATAATCTCTCCAAAACCCTGCAGGCTTTGAAAAAAGTTGGAGAAGAGAACAAGTACACCCAGCAAATTCAGATGATCAGGAAGAGGGAGTACGAGCAGGAATTCGATTTCGATGGTGAAAGAAACGAAGAAACGGCAAGATCTCTTGGCTCAAATGAGCATTCAGAAATGTCTTTTATCGAGCTCCCAGGAATGGAATTTCGTGCTGGTAATAATTCTCTTTAATGCCAAGAGTAATATGTATTTGTGATGATAAGTGAACTTGGAAAAAACATTTATTGGACTTTTTTTGCCTGAAATGGTACTGTCCAAAAGGCACCACAGCTGTTTGTGGTGACAATAAGTGCGCTACACTCTTTTCAATTCCCTTATTCATTCAGTTCTTGCGCATGTATTGTGTTTTTACAGCGCAAGAACAAGGGGGCACCGGGTGAAACTGTCAGACATAACCAACATAGAATCCAGCTGCAGGATTTGTTACCACTGAATGTTATAGAAGCCAAAAGTATAAATTATTCCATGAATTTATTTTTTAATTTACGCTTGTTCATGGGAGAAATGTAATTAAGGACCGTTAAAGACATTGTATAACCTGCTGTTAAGCATCTTTAAGAGTACAAGTCGTCAGAAAAGAGGAAATGCATACACGGGGAAAACATCGCGCTCTCTGTAGGTAGACCTGGTATCCACCCAATTATCTGATTTTTGCCATGTAGAGACACGATTCTGGAGTCCACATCAGCCCTGCTTACTTGCTGTGTTGTTTGTTCTTGTAATGATTGTTACTGACAAATTTCTTCAGCTGTTTGACAATGTTTGTAGCTGGCATGTCACTGAATAGTTCTCTCCTGTCTGCTGCAGCGTCAGTAAATAGCAGGAAGGACAAGTCTTTACGAGTGATGAGTCAGAAATTTGTGATGCTGTTTCTTGTATCGACTCCGCAAATAGTAAGCCTTGAAGTTGCTGCTAAAATCTTGATTGGAGAAGACCAGTTAGAAGACTTAGATAAAAGCAAGTTTAAAAGTAAGTAAAGTGCTGCTGTTGCTGGCTGCTTTTTGATCTTACCCTAAATAGAAATATCAAGTGTAAGCCAAATGGACTCTTCTCATACAAGTTTATAAAGTGTAGAATATCATCTTTTTCCTGCCGTAAATAGATTTGAGCCTCCAAAACCTCACTAAACACCTTGCACAGTTTTTAACAGGGACTCACTCCTCGTAGTCATTGCTACATAATGATGTAATGACCACATAAAAGTCCATTAAATCCTCTCTCCTGAATTAACGTCACGGGGCTGCTTATTGGTAACAATTTCTCTTTCCTCAAGCAGTCTGTCAAAGATTTTGGCATCGTTTCATCAAAGGTGGCCCAGAATCATGCAAATCTGTGTTCTGGTCATAGAACTTACTTGTTAGAAATCTAAAGAAATTCTATAAAAGTCCTGTTAGTAACTTACACGTGAGAGGAAGTGAAACCCAATGCTGTAACTGCCAATTATTTCTTCATTCGTTTACCCTGCTCTCAGTTCCCCGCACGCTTCCTCCTCTTCCTCTCCATTCAAATGAAAAGGTACTTCTAGGTCCAGGCCTGGTATCTGTAACAATCAAAAATGTGCCTGCTCTCGAGGGATCAAGAATTAATTGTGGGTGACATTGAAAGTGACACCCTTCCTGGAGTCTCAGACAGACTCCATTGCTTTTTTTGGTGGAATTGTGTCTGCGAGAAAAGAAAACTGATCCTCGCTGGTTTCTAGTTCGTAGTTTCCTTTCCACTGCGTCACGGCAGCATGGGGGCTTTTGGTTGTTTTTGTACTTTCTTCTTCCTCTGTAACATCTGTCTGGCCATGAAAGCCTTTTCAGGGCATTCCATCGGTGTGGCTGTATTTCAGGGATCACACCTTTTACCGTGTTCTCGGCTGAGAAGCCTCGTCCCAAGGTCCGTAACTCGCTAGACTTGCAATTCCCGGTAGCGGAAGCTTTGGCCTAAGCGCATTCACTCTGCAGCCCAGCGGTCACTCGTAAATCGACGGCTGCCTAAAACTTTTCCCTAATAGCTCAACCTGGAAACCGTTAAGAACGTGCAGGATGAGGTTCCTGATGGATTTTAGCATGGGTCTTCCCCTAGTTCCCCTGTTCGCTGCTGCATGCTTCTACCTGCCTTTTAAGCTACTTATTTTCACCGCAGAATGTGGATAGCTTTGGCCGTTGCACAGAACCTAACTTGTTTTGAAAATGTTTTTCCTATATTTAGCATAATATACGTAGCGGTATTTTCTTTCCTAGACCCGTATCTATGTCATTCTATTTTACACATAAGCCTTATATTGTGATACGTTATTTCATAGTACAAACACCTGTTCTGCAAAATTGTTCTTATAAAAGGAATTATAAAGCTTTTTCCTTTTAGCTGCTAAAAGGGCGTTATAACATTTTATTTGTGATATATGTTAACTTGTTAATCAGAATTGCTATACTTTACATTGGTTTATTTTATTTCAGCCAAAATTAGGAGACTTTATGACATAGCGAATGTTCTCAGCAGCCTTGAGCTTATCGAGAAAGTTCACGTTACAGAGGAGAGAGGTAGAAAACCAGCATTCAAATGGACAGGACCTGAGGTCTTGTCAGATATTCAGGGTAGGTGTATGTGTTATTTCCTCTTGTTCTGCTGATGATTTTGATTGCTTGTTTTCTCTGCTAGAAATTTTTTAACCAAAAGCCAGTAGACTAAGCAGAAAGTCTTGGCTAGTCACATCACCGTCCTTGGTCCTTGACAGCACAGCGCACCAGTATGCATTTCCACATAGCAGATGTACTCATACTGGGACTCTTGCATTTCCATTTTTGTTGCTGCTTGTACTTCAATAATTATAAGCCAGGCTCAAATAACTGCTTTTAATTACTGAATCTGCATATGATGTGTATTTACTTTCTGGGTTTTCTTCTCCTTTTTAGATACAAAACTTGAAAAACCTTCTACGCCCTGCCCCCCACCTCTTTCAGAATCCATCCCTTCCAAAGAGCAGTGTTCAAAAAACCTTTTTCCTTCAAGAGGAAAGCAAAACTTCACTCGGCACCCATCTCTAATAAAGTTAGTTAAAAGTATAGAAAGCGACAGAAGAAAGATCCAGTCTGCTCCGACCAGTCCAGTTAAAATAAGTGCAAGTACGTATCTGTTTTTGAAGTTTGTTTTCAACTCGGCTGTAACCTTGCATGAAACAGTCAGGCTTGCCGTCCCCTCGTAGCAGATGCGGATGCGTGGGTATGCCTGCTTACCACAACACATCGTAAGAACTGTCAAAAATAGACGAGAGGGGGAAAGTATAGGTTGCCTATAAATCTGAGGCCTTCCAAGATCGGTAGTGAAAACAAAGCTAAGCTGACCTGTGTTCGGTGCGTAAGCTCTGCAATTAGTAGAAGCTCTTTCCAGTTTGGTGGAGCGAATCCAGTCACAGCTTGCACAGTTGCAGCAAAGTAAATATAATCATTGAGATCTGGGCCAAATTCAGCACCACGTGGGGAACTCGAGCCTCCTCTTTCACACCAAATACACGAGGAGTGGCGTATTACTGTTCTGGGTTTAAGAAGAATATTGAATCCCTTTTTTACATATCACTGTGTTGACTTTGTGTGATGTCTTTCTGGCCTCAAACCTTCTGTTTGTGTAGTGTAGCTGATTGTCTGGATATTGTCTCTTTCTTTGTGAACTCCTCTAACCCTGGTTTGTTGAGGAAACTGTGCTTTGGATCTTACTATCTAAGCAGTTCCATATTCCATAAAATTGCCAGAAAATTACCTATCAATGTTCATGTTCTTGTTAGTATCCTCTTTTGGAGGGGAAAAAAATGGAGCTCAAGCTTTAAGATTTGTTTGATGTACGCTGCTATCCAACCGATCAAACGAAGCCCGGGCTGTGGGCTGAGGAGAACACGGAGTCTTAGCGTCTTCTCGCTAAATGCGTGTGCCGCATTCAACAGCAGTCTCCTCAAGACAAAATCCAGCTTCTACGTTTGATGTGCTAACAGTTTTGTTTTGTTTCCCCCCTCCAACCAGCTACTGAACAAAGTTTATCAGCTTTCCCTGGTAAAACGGCTCAGGTTCCAGCAATCTCCAGACATCAGCTGGAAGGACAATCCAAGTAAGTTTGCACAAGCGCTAAGGTGAGAAGCGTTGTTTCAGCACTGGCCATGAAGTTAAAGCTGTGCTCTGGTTGAGCTGGGCAATAGTCTGCAAAAACCAGTAACGCCTGATACCGCAGGCTATTTTTTTTTACTTATCATTTTCTGTTTAGTGGATTGAGAAGTACAAGTTAACGTTAAGTCTTTGTGTTGCAGAAAATAATTTGTCAGGGCATTCATTTCTGTACAAAGGCATTAAAATACGTTTGGGCTTGTTTGCTTATTTGTTTTGGCCTTTTTTTTTTAAGGAAAGCCCAAGAGATGAAATTGCCGAGATCTGCTTTGGAATGTCATTTGTCCTCGCCTGAGGCGGTCGCCAAGCCCGAAGCCCCTCGTGCAGCAGCAGCCTCTCAGCCGCCGCTTGGTGTCTGTCCTCCGAGCCACAGTCCCGTCCCACCAGCGATCCTACCTCATCCTCATTCCGGTGTTTCCTATGCAATATATCTGCACCCTTCCCAGGCCCCCACTGTGCCAACATACAGCCCAAGTTTCATGTTGCAGCCTCTACCGTGTGCTAATGTAACTGGAATTAAGAGTACTAATCCAAGCGTATTAAATAAAGTAACCACTGAGGAAGGGGACAGTCACATAGCGACAGATGATCCAACAAAATCCTTGACAGCTAAAGAAAGACCACCTCTAAAATCAGAAGCTTCATCACAGAGGTGCCTTAAAAGATCGCAAGCGTTACAAGAGAATAATTTGATTAAAAGGTTTAGAAGTGACGAGGAAAGCCTTGATACTTCTCTGGTAAGTTAAATTATTTTTTAAATGCCATTTTATAGCTTAATGATGTTGCCACCTCCTCATTTTCAAAGCGATGTAGGAGCCTACTGGGTGTCAAATTTGTAAATAAATTGTAAAGAAGCCTGCCAGGGGAGTAACCTTGTAAACACTGAAGCATTTGCCTTACTTCAAGAGCATTTGTGCTGCAGACTTGCAGAACCTTTGCTGTATGAAACAAGATTTTGTGTTGGTGTTTGGAGCACCAGTTCTTATTGCATAATGTTGGTGGCATTTGCAAGCATGAGGCAGAAGATACAGTACACAATAGAACACTTACCTTTGCAAAGCCAACCTGGGATCAGGCTGTATTTTTCTGCTTGTTCCCCTCTTCCCCCTCCAAATATTTATTTCCAAGAAGATGTGTCAGAACGTACAGCTGTCAGTCAAAACAAAACCACTCCCGAAACATTATTTCTAGACTTACCTATTTATACAATGGTTCTGGAGTAGCTGAGGCTGCTCATCTGGCTGGCATTCATCCTTGGCTTTAGAGGTGGTAGGAGGGAAAGCGGACACATAAAAGGTGCTGGGCAGGGAATGGCTGAAAATCCTGACACGTTTGAAACGTTTCTGTCCAGTGTTGTACATTGTTAATACGTTGGGTTGTTGTAGGCATCATAATACAGCACGTGAGGAGGAGGTTTGGATACCCTTGATGGATACGGAGAAACTGGGTCTGGATTGCTTTCAGCTCCTCAGCTCCCGAATGTTTCAGTGCCTCTGTAAATTACAGGGCTGCTTTAAATGGTCCTTGCCAAAACAGTCGTGAAATGTCATCAGTGTGTTGTGACAACGTGCGGTGCCAAACACCCACCTGCTGTGAAGGAGCAAGAGGCAACAACATGGAGAACACTGTTGTCTTACTGACTAGACATTTTTATAGCGCAAACTAAGGAGTCAGAAAGGAGAAAGCTTGCCTTCCTCATTTTTAAAATGTACAAATATCATTGTAGACCTGTAATTGAGAATGTTAAGTCTTACAATGTCTGCCTTTGGTTTTGTACTTTTTTAAAAGGGAGAATCTATTAAAAATGAACGACCACCTTCCAATAGCTCACAAGTGAATCACGAAATGGACACTTTCCAGGAAGAGAGGCACAGCAAACCAGAAATATTAGATCAAAACATGGCAAGCCGCTACGACCAATGCAAAAGAGAAGATATGCCAGGAGATGAGGACAAAACCAAAACTAAACAAGGCATACCTGTAGCGTTTGCCATTCCTGCTCATGAGGTGAGCTTTGTCAGACACCACAGCACATCTTGCCGGGGGAAGACACCACTTGGAGTCATAGAATCATAGGTTGGAGATGACCTCTAAGATCATCAAGTGCCACTGTCACCCCAACACCACCATGCCTACTTTGCAAAAAGTCTTTGCAAAAGAAACAAAACTATAATGAACTCCACATATATAGGTTGTCTTTGGTTGGATTATTTTTAGTGTGCTTTTAAATCCTTATTTTGTAGGAATCTAGGACTTCAGTTTCTGCATTAAGTACACAAATAAGAGGACACAAAGTGGCTTTCAGGCTTCAACTGGAATGATGATCACAACTGAGTAGATGGAGGCGATGTTGAGATCCCTTACATCCCCAGTCCTTTGTGTATATTTAGTCTCAAATACTTTGATTTACAACTGAATCACATGAAACACTCTTAATCAGTAACGTTTGGCATTCTGCAGTTAAGAGTTACTACTTCAGAGAACCTGAACAATGAACAGTTCTGTTGATAAAAACAGAACTTGTAAATGCAAAGGGATTGTCTTCCAATATTTGTCTTATGAAAAGTACAATCCAAGAATGAGGTGACATGATGATTACCGGGTCCAGATGTTTCTTCTGGGAGAAAAAAAAAAAATAGTATGCAGTATCGGGATTTCTCTTTCATCTAGTCTAATTGTACTGTGTTAATCCAGTTCCTCACTGAGGATATCAGCGGGAAAGGGAGCCGGCTGACTTTTGCACAGTAGGGTGGTCGTACTTTAAAGAGCACATCCTTGAGTCAGTTCTGTCTAATTTCAGACAGAAGGCAGTACAGGCATGGAATATATGATCCTGGGGATACGAGAAAGAATAAGAATGAGGAAAGGGGGATGCAGCTTTGGAGAAAAACTCATTTTTTTTTTTATTACATGTCTGGGGTAAAGGTGTATTGTCTTTTTCTTTTCCAGACTTTTTTCCCATCTGGCTATCTTATTGCTCTGACTCAGTGCACCAATGGCAACAAGGCAGGCTTTTCTGATAAAGAGAAAGCTGGGATATGTTCATTACAGCACACTACCTACAGCTCGCCCATTGCCGGTGAGTGTTAGATAAAATAGGCATACCGATGTCTGGCTTCAAGGACCGTGGGCCGGAATCATCCTGCTGAGGTAATGCAGTCGCAGCACAATGGCTTGAGTCTCAATTTTTAATCCCCTTCAACACTTGATTTTTCTGTTTCAGGTGTCATTCCAGTGACAGCATCTGAACTGAAAGCGGTTAACATCCCTGCTTTTCATATCACACCCTTGAATATAATGCTGTCACCAACTTCTATAGCTGCCGCGCCTGTACTGAGCAACCCCTGTCTCAACTCAAGCAATACCAGTTCCGCCCCAAATCCCAGTTCTTCAGTTCTGAACTTTACACTGCAACACATAGGACTAATACCTGCTGGTGTGCAAGTTCCTGCAAACCCTCCTCTTCAGCATGTGCCAGTCCCTTCACAACCAGAAAACGTTAGCCAGGGCTCAGGAAACGCGAGCTTGCACGAGGAGAAGGTGAGTAAAAGTATATTGTGACCTCTTGACTGTGGTGGGTTGAGCTGGAAGCAATTCCTTTACAGCAGGAAAACACTTTTCTGATCTTTATGAATCAGCACTGCCCGAAAAGAGCTGGCAGGGAAGGCCTCCATAAGTACCATGTAATTGAGAGGTTAGAAAGGAAGAACAAGAACCTTATTTGTAGCAGATGTGGAGACAGCTGCAAGATGACGAGATGTGGAGAGAACTGTTTGAGAGGGAGGATTTTGTGCAGATCTGAGAGGACACTTACTAACAAACCATCCATTGGTTACTTTATCTTTCCTCCTTGTTACTTTCCTAAGCCCTCGAGTTCCTGCATGTAATGGTAGCTTTTTTTTAATACGATACGTTTTTAGAGGATTTTAAAAGATTTTTTTTCCATGGGAAGTTTTTCTGTGTATTTTGTGCAATATTGTATTGCCTAAGATCTGTATTAAAAATGGAGTTAGGAGGGGATTAGAGAAACCTTTTTTTTTTTTTTTGGTAGATAAGGAATACAGGTATATTCTTCTTAGTAAAAAGTTGTTATTAAATTTCAGGAAAAAGAGTTTGCTAACACCCTGCAGAAATGTAAAACTAGAGTTCATGTGTTTTTTTTTCTTTCCCCTTAAATAAAAGTAACTTTCTCTCTTCCCTTTAGCCTTCTGTTCCAAAGGAACCCCAACAGCCCCAGACAGTTACAGAAAACTTTTTCCACACACCAGGAGGGCCAAACACAGTATCTTCAGTGTCTGCAAATCCAGATGGTACCGACAGAATCTCTCAAGGAACTCTGTATATTCCTCAACGAAAACTTGAAGTGTCAAAAGACTAATTTTGGGATACCGAATTGCTGAATGTGTTAGCAGGTGTAATTACCGGTAACACACTGCACACGTCTTGGATTGTGTGATGGACAATGTGTGGTTTGGACACGTATTGGCAAGACCTCAGTACTGGAATAGCCTGAATTAATGCTTTGGAATTAAAACTGGCTCTAAATAAGAAAGTTAATGTCTAATAATTTTTTCCCAAAGGCTTACCTGAAGTATTATAGTAACAAAGTTATGTATGTAGTGGTTTTTTTTTGTGTTGCTTTTCTGCTATGCAAAGTAAGCTGAAATTTTCTTTGTACAGGAAGGTACAGTCTATCAGTCAGTACATATTTTGCACAAAAAAAAGTACTGTGAGTGTGTACATATTTTATGTCTTAACAAAAAGGCCATAGTTAAAATGTCTTGCTCCTGTGTTCAGTAAATGCTCTTTTGTAAAGTTCGTAAAAAAGAAAAAATCCAACAAAAAATGAATTCTTAATCAAGTTTTATATAAGTTAAGAATTATTTATACTGTATTTTTAAATTGATTTGTTCAGATTAAACTTACATCGAACTCAAAGTTTGACTTTTTGTTTGTTTGTTTAAATTAAATTAGCTAAGTAACACATTGTATATTCACTGGCATCTCTTCATTCTTTTTTTGTCAGACACGGGTGTCTGTCTTCTGAAGAACGGGAAGACGGTATTTCATTAGAAAGGGATGTTAGTAACTCAGTCTGACTTCCAAACTCTCACTAGAGATTACATCTCCTAATAACATCAATTAGAGGAAAATACAGTTATATAGTTTGGAATTCATAGTACCCTTATCACCTTAGAGTATGCTGCTGTCCAGACACCACAGAACGGAGAAGTTACATGGCTTGGGCCTCGAGCTAAACAATCGTAGTGAGATCTGAAGATGTACACTCATTACCTGGCCTCTCTAGTAACCTCAGAGCTGGGCCAGGTGCCTGCCACGCTATACGCACTATAGGTCCTCTTGTCACTAAGAGGAAGTTTCCAGAACATCTGACCTGAAGTTCTGTAACCACCTAAAATGGCTTGCGCCAGAAATCCCACGTGCACTTAGTGAAGCACTGGCTATTCGACGTTGCAAACAACACAAGGTCTGGCTTCTGGAAGGAGGGAGCCCCATGTCCCTTGGATCCACCCACACCCTGCAGAGGCCCCATGGTTTTGTCTCTGCTTTCTAGCCAAGATCCATGTCAGCTTCCAACTGTTGTTCCTCCCCCCTGGCAATTTCACATCAAACCGGTTAAGTTAAACCAAATGAACTTAAATACCTCTGGCAGGGTCTCCTACACTGAAGGAAAAAAGATGAAGCCTCCTTATAGAGCTCACACTTGGAGGACAAAAGTAAAATATAGCGTTATCTGCCTTCCCCGGTGAAGTGTCCCTGGCTGTCTAAATTAGGACAGGAGAAATTCTAGTGAAGCCCACGATTCAGGTTTGGACTGGGTAAAAAAAAAACAAAACAGTTAAAGCAGCTAACACAGTAAAACTAACTGGCTTGCTCTTTAAAAATGCAAAATTATAATACAAAATACACCTGACAGAATAGGATCGCTATTGAAATACTCCTACATGAGGGGGAGAGAAGAATAAAAGCTGGAAAATGGAGGAATTCTCACTGCAGCAGTGAGTACATTTTTCTTCTGTGGTAATAGATTGATCTTCCTTACACGTGCTATCAATTTAATTCTAGAAGCAGAAAGGCAATGACTTACAGAAACTTGCGTTGCTCAAAGGAAACAAACTACAAACCTTTCCTGTTTGGGCACCGCAGTCGACAGAATGAGAAACCACAGTACCGAGGCTTGGAGCAATGGTCTCCTCACACACCGTGCTCTGTTCTGAAAAAGCTGAACGTGTATTCTGACTTGCTGCCTAGCGTCCCTTGGCTCCTGGCAAAACACAGTTGCTCGCTTTTTCATGCAGGCTTTGTAACACCTGGCTCTTTACTTTGTTCTTGTTTGTTGTGCAGGCTGAAAAGCTACCGCTTCTCTGCTCAGAGCATCCTGCTCCCTACCAGACTTTTGTTTTGCCCTGACTAGCTGAGCTCCACTGCTTTCTCCACCTGCCTCACCCACCCTCAGACCTGACCCGAGTACCCGACGTGCTCTGCTGCCAAGCTCCAGGAAAGTCCCTCTGATCCTTGGGCTCGCTTCGCTTCTGATACGCTGCGTTCCAGTTCTCCGAGCAGGGCTCTTTAATCCCTACCTTTGATTTACAGAAAACACTACGTTCCCGCTCCACCGGGAATATAAAACCTCATGCATGTGTATGCTCCAGTCGCGTATTTCAGGTCTGCTCTTCCAGTCTCAGGTCCCGATAGTGGACCAGGGATTATACGAAATGCCAACTAACAGATATGGGTCTGAGTGCTCCTCTGAGCTGTAAAGAGCTTCCCAACAAGACTGGCTTCCGCACAGGGGCACGGAGTATTGGGGGCAGCACAGCAGTACAGAGATGAAGCAACACCCAACACCAGGAAACTAAAGGCTGTTCCCTGCCTTTGCCCCTTAAACTCTCTGACAAACTTCAAGGGAAAATACTTAGGGATATTTTGGGGGAAAAAAGTCTTTCTCCACAGATTTCCCTGCAGTTGGTTATGGTGCAAATCAGTCCAAGCACATGATCTACACAACGTGAGCGAGGATCAATGCAGATTCAGTTCCCTCAAATGTCAAGGGTCCTAACTCACAAATCACCAAGGATGCAAACACAAAGCAGTTACAAGCTCCTTAGCGCTTCCCCATACTCCAACAGCGAGCTCAGTCCTGCCCCAACCCCTCCTCTCTGCCACCTTAGAAGAAGCGTGCGTACCACGTACATTGCACCGCCACCACTGCGTTGAGCCTCACCTGACACAGGCAGAGCAGTTCCGTTAACTGTCCTGGGAGAATGACCAAGAAGAGATGGAGTCCAGCTCTCCTGCTTAGGTAAAATAGTCCTCCAACTTTACATCACAGACCTGTCTCCGCATTATAAATTCTTTGCTGGACTCAACTGCTGATGGAGCTACAGGCTCCCACGAGTTTTCAGACTAGCCTCAGTGAACAGACCCCTAAAATCCTGAAGTCTGACATGGATTTGGCATCCAAATTCCTTGTGTTCCTATCAAAGTCCCAGAGCTGCGGCTCTCAGCTTCAGACTTGCAGTGTTTAACCCCTAGGCTGTAAGGGCTTGGCCCGGTCACACACAGCAAAGTCCACGATACCGAACAAAGTTTCTACTTCAGACATCCCTTTAGGAAATGAGAATTATCTTCTAAATCTTAAAGCACTTAAAATAAAACCCTGTGAAAAGTCAGCTCTGAGTGGTTCATACCTTAGTCTCCGCTTCTTTAATATGTCTGCAGCATCATCCATTTGCAACGGGCTCAGTGAGGCACAGCAAATATAACTGCAATGACCATTCTCATTTCAGGAATCCTTATTTTATGATTCACACTTAAGCAACGCAGTAGCAACTACGAAACTTTCATCCTTATTTCTGACCCATTAGACTGCCTTTAGGAATGCCCTCTAGGTGTAATCTGAGGGGCTGCATTGTTGTCCACCTACTCACAAGTAGACATCAGGGAACAAAATGCCAGGCTTTTGTCAGAGGTTATTTTCAGCTTGATGATAGCAACAGCATTGCTCAGATCCCTGAAGCCCTCTCTCACTCCACTCCCCTCCCCTCCCAGCTTTTATAGGGCCGACAGCGGTAGCCACTGCATTTAAAGAGCGCAGGAGTCCCTCACGTTCAAACCCTTCCAGGCTGAAGGAGACAGGGAGAAACACCAAGCAACGCCAGTAAGTAGAGCGTATCGGGTTCTGCCAAGACTGTCTGCTACAACGGTTTGGGTATTGGATTTTTTTTTTTCTAGCAGGTGGTAGAAACAGCTTGTTGCTTGATAAAGGAAAATGTGTAGGTACAGTACAGAAACACAAGTCCTAGAGAGCCGAGAGCAGTGTTCTAGGTTTGGAGCAGCCAACTGAGAAGAGAGATTCTTCTGGGCTTCTCAGCCTGTGGAGCAGATACCGGTGTTACAAGCATGGGGTGGTGGAGCTCCTCATTAATGAGACGTGTTTTGGCTACACACAAGACTGGGTAACAGAAGTTTCAGAAGCTTTAAAAAATTTTTTAGAAAGCTACAGAATTATGTTTCCCACATATAGTTTGTACATACATTTTTTTAAAGCATACAAATTTATATGCTTTCATAATTTCTCAGATAAAAGTATTCTAGAAGAAAACCCCACCAAACCAAAACCCCCCAAAAAACCTCAAACCTCAAAATGTTTAATTTGACCAATTTGTTTTATATCAAAAGAGAAGAAAAATTCTATGCAGACTTGACAGAAAATGGCTAGGTAAGAATGCAGAATGAAAGGATTCACACGTCCATCACTCAAGCATTAAAAGACAGCACGGTTGGTCAAGGCTTCAGAAAAGCCCCAATACTTTAAAAGAGAAAAAATGTACTTTGAAAAGTTTTCTACCTAAAGGCAAAATGATTTCAAAGATTAAAGCCTTGTATGCACCTAAAATAATTCTGTGTCTGATCTCAATCACCGTAGCACCGTTTCACAGTCCATAAGAGTTTTGCTAGGCACTTAAAAGACTTCTTGCATGGATAAGGATTTAGAGCAGGATCTTGTGGGAGAAAAAGTGACAGTTCATAGCCCCGGATTAGGTCTGGAGAAAGGAACGGGGCATTTGTACAGCACGATGCAGCTTCCCACAGCCACACGAATCAAACCGAATTCTGTGTGTATGTGCAAGCATGCGTGGGGAGGAGTGTTGCGTTTTTAAGCCAGAACTAAGTACCTTTTTCTAGTGGTGGGGTATCTTATTTTTTGGAGATGCAATCTCAAATTTCTGCAAAAGTGTGGATCAAGGAAGTTTTAAAAGAAGTGGCATTAGTATGCTAGAAAATAATTGGTAATTAGAAGGACACAAAGATGAAAGCAAAGGACTCTGACCCAGGACCCTGGGTTTTTCTGTGAGCTTCGCACATCACTTGCTTCATATCAAATCACTTAAAATCTTTTGTTTCAAAAGGGCTTGTTTAACTTAAGAGTGACCAGTGTCAATGGAAAAATCAGTATTTACTTTCCTGTGTCAGTGTGGAAATTCCCATCCCTTGATGTCTAGGTGTTGGTTTATTACAGAAATAAAGGTAAAACGCTAGTCATCATGAGACCGTGGTGGAGGCTAAATGTATGACACTAATTAATAAACTTAAAATTTACCTTTATCAGTAGTCCATTGAACGCATCGGAATATAAGAAATATGATTATAAACACAAAACAGTATTGCATCTTTGGTTAAATGAGCTCGCTCTTCAAACGCAAACATTTTCTCTGTTGTGATTCTGTTCCGCTAAGAGAGAACGCTTTTTGTCCAAATGCAGTCCATGGCAGGAACACCTTCAGGCTTTTTGAGCTGCAGTGTCAGGAACTGTGTTTTACCCTGCAGACATGTCAAGGTAAAACATAGCATAGTGAGTGATAGTTGCAGAGAAAAACTCTAGCAGCATTTTACTGCTGATTTTACAGAGGAAGCTCTATCTTGTTAACCCTACGGGTGGTGAGGTGAGCAGCACTAAGGACGGTCGAATGAGTCACCGGTGGTCACAGGACAGGTCAGCAGCGGAGCCGTGATTAGATACCGGAATGAGGTCCTGCCTGCGCTGGCATTTCCCACAGGCTTCAGCTGGGAAAAGAATCTCAAATGCAGCCTTGACACTTGGCACACACAGTGACTTCATTTGATATTATTACTGTCTATTTATTAGGTAAGGAATGAGTATTACTATACTTTTAACTGAGTCTAGACCGGATAGCTGGGACTAAAACAGAGAGATGCAAGGCATATCCTATCCAACGGTCCTGGTTCAGCATTGCTACCACCCGTCCTACCAGTGGTCACGAAGTCGGATGTCTCCCACTCTGCTGGCCCCCCATAAAGCCATCCCATACCACATGTGGCACCCCGAGATAACCCTCCCCATACGTGACTTCTGCAGTCCACTCAGATATGACTTCAGCTCTAGACTACCAAACATGTAAGCATTTGGAAAGGAAAACCTCATGTTTAGCAAGGAAACACCAGAATTACCCTCAACATATTTTCCACCTGCACTGCGCTGTCTAGCACTAGCGCTGCCTGTTGTTCCTCTACACAACTTCGTTGGGCCAGTACTGCATCCACTTCCCATTTAGATCAATGGATCCAAATATATTTGTGGATCATATTCTTACCAACAGCACTCTGATTAGAGCGAGACACGCTCCGTGACAGTTACGTGACACCCAGAGTTGTATGGCATGACCAACAGCCCAACAGAAGATGGCTCACATTTTTTCATGCCTGTGCAGGGCACAGAAACACTTCAAAGGCTTCCTTGCTCCAAGGCTGGCCTATATAGTCGTGTTACAAGCTCTAAATAACAAGAAGCACGTATCCTTGGCTGCACATCTAATGTGTATAAATTCTACTCCATATAGTAGCTGCATTTTGAAGCAGAGCGGTACAAGCTGCTGAGTACTATTAGAGCCAGTCCAAGGACACTCCTCCAGCTTAACAGTACCGTGAGTGCCTGCCAACACGCCACAGCACGAAGGCTCAGAACTTTCTCTGCCACATACTCGATACATTTAGAATGGTTCCATTCTACTTCCCACTAAATCACCAAAATATAACCAGTCCCACGTGGTTAGCAGTCGCTGCAAGTTAACCAGGTTAAGACAACAAAGTTTGGGGAATTTCAAGGGGATTTAGACACTGGCACTCAATGAAATTAAGTGAAATTCAGACTTTGGGTATATTTTTTTCTTATGACTAACAGAAGACTGATTTCTACTTGCACATTGTAAGGATGGAGCATTATCCACCATTATAATTTAGGCGAGTAGAAAACTATACATGCCATACAGCCTGTGGAATTGACTTGCTCCTGGTAACACCGCTGCACAGGCAGCATCCGCAGTGATGGCCACTGCAGCCCAGCGCTCGGGAGCTGAACAAAGCGAGGACCTGAAGAGCACGGACTTGGTACCTCACCCAGCCGTCAGGCCAGCCAGCACAGACGTCGCGGCATACGCTGCCGTTCTTATGCCGGTGTTCTTACGGGAACATTTTTACTGTGACTTTTCTCCTACAGCTTCCCATCAGGTGATGCCATAAAAACATGGAAAATGTGTCTGCGTGCCCAGTCACGTTACTATAATTAGCCTCAGGAGCAATGGTTCTTTTAAGAGCTCGAACCACAGCCTGTAGCAGCACAGGGTTCACTATCACGCATTATCAGACGTTTTCAGAGATTATTTTTTGTCTTCAGCTAATGATGTAAGCGGAGCTAGTTTCCAGCCAGTATCCCACTGCCGCAGACTGAGATGCTTTGTGTGCCTCTGAGAGGAGCCAAACCAGCAGCAGCAGTTTTACAGAGACTGGAGGTACAAACCGCTCTCCTCCAGCTGGAACGGGATTCGATGGGAAACTTGATTTGAAAGGGACTATTGTGAACACAAAAGTGTCATTTTAATTTTCAAGAAAGCATCACAAACTGATTTTATCTCCCATTGCTCTTTCTTCTCTTAAAATGTTTGAAGCATTACTTGAACTATTTTTATAAGAGGAAAAAAAAGGCACCAATACAAAAGTACTTTAAAAATAGGGGAAAATATTGAATGGCAGAAGGAGACAATAAGATTTTACCTACATGAAATATTTCTCTCTACTTCTTTATCTCCTATTTGAAAGAAATTAAAATATATTATAACAGTGTTATTCAGTCAAGTCTTCACTGAGCAAGAAGGGACCAAATCCATTGTCTGTTCCTTGCAGGCAGTTATTTTTGTTTCTTATTTCACCTACATCAGATTTTTGCTTCTTACTCATTACATAACAGATAAACAGTTAGAGGCAAGCTGAGCTTTCCTTCTCGCATCATTACTGTTTTCTAACTGTCAGAGCAGTTTGGCTCATGAACAACCTCCCAAGAGAACTGACAGGGTCTGAAAGAGATTCACGGTGCCGTTGGTGTATGACAGCAAAGAATGGGGCTGATTGAGCTGGGGAGGTTGTTCAGCTGAGCATAAATCAGCCTCACAAAGAGAAGGAGAGATTGGATCTTGTGTGAGGATGACAGGTATGCTGTCTACCACGGGTAACAGTCACAACAGTGAAGATATAATTATACAGGGTTAAGGATATACTAATAACCACCGTACTAAAGCGGCAATGTTTGGATATGCTGGTATCTGCATCCTTATCAAACACTGGTGGTTAAAATGTGCCCACGTGGCTATGTCTTCAGTGCTGTTGCTTCAGCGCATGCACAGACTCCTATGCTGTCTTCCTTTTGCTGGACAGACATGTCTTTTACACCATTGCATGGCTTGTAGTGTTAGCAGCCAGAAAGAGTTCCCTTCAGGTTCAGCTTGCAGAGCTGGCACATCGAAATCGTTCACTTAATTCTGAAATTCAGAAGATACAGTACAGAAGTCACCAAGATGACGATAAACACAGGACATTAGTGACCAATGTACAGACGTAGTAAAGTGTTAGCCTAAAATGCAAGCCACTGAAAATACCAGCTATTTTGTGTCACTGCTGTGATAAATTCCCCTCTTGTCTCTCAATGTCAGAAGAAAATTCTTAGGTAGCCGTCCTGATTCAGCATCCAAAATCCTTTTCTTAGCTGACAATATCTCATGGTGAATTTAATCAAATACAAATAGCACAAGCAGGCTTTGAGAGAACTATAATAAGAAGGTGACTGGTTTTCCAAGAAGGAGAAGGAAGTCCTGCGCCAGGAGCTTGGAACAAGCCAGTAACACAATGTGCAGATGACAAGTGACGTCCCAGTCTTTCCAGAAACGATGACTCAAGCAAGAAAACAGAAGGGCAAACTGCAGGCTGGGGTTGTTTCAGGTGTGTGATAGCACAGTCGTCAGGAAGGGCACTTACTGAGCCCGACATCAGGCGACCTAAGCTGGGCTCCTGGCTCCGACGCTGCCCTCCCGTGTGACCTTGGGCAAGTCACTTCAACAGTAACTGGAATAGCAAGAACTGGAACTGTAAGCACTACTCTCTTGTTTTTCTTCAGATGTTTAGATTTTATAAAGTATTGACAAAGAAAAACACGCCTTAAGCACCTTAGGAACCTACCTGTTATTGCTTTATAACAGCTGTGCAGCACAGTGATCTTGCAGCTGTTTTATGAGGAATTCAGAAAAGCAACAAACAACTTGTTTCTATTAAAGCGTCCTCTGAAATAACATCGTACATTTGTTAAACTTCAAGGTGGAATGATCCAGGTATGAATTGTATAAAATAATATCATACTGACCCAGAAAATTGCCTTTATACGTGCCACTGAGAAAGCTGATGTGGCACTGGATGAACTAGCACTTGCTTTGGAGAGGTATAAATAGTACTATATGCTGTCTCTTCACAAAGAGTCTAGGGAGAGCACTGTTCTGTAGCAAATTTAATGCTAAATACTGCCCACACTTTTGCTTTTAAACTCCAGTAAAGCTTCAAAGTGTTTGTTAGCCTCCATTAAAATTTGCCTTGCAAAACCGGATCAACACACATAAAGCAAAAACTGAGAGGAAAAGGCTACGCTGGGATCCAAAAGGGGGCAGGACTGAAAAAGAAAAAGACTCTTTGTTGGAAAATAAATCCTAGAACCGCTCCTCCAGAAGAGGTTCGAGTGATCCTCGCACCTTTTTACTGAAACACCTCAATCATTTCATGATGTTTACCATCACAACATACTGAGCTAAGGAATATCCTTATTTACAAAAGGGGGTCGCAGAAGACAGAGAATTTAGACATCCCCTGGGCCCCGAAGCACCCTCGCCCCTGGATAGGACACATCCCTGCTGCCCCACAGGTACGCAGTATATGCTGGCTACCGGCGCACCTCAAAAACCCGTTACCCCAAGCCACAGTTCCCAATAGCAAGGAAGGTCTGCCCCGGTCTCTCCCTCCTCAGCAGGGCCACAGAAGCTGGGTGGACTCTTGGCTACCGTCTCATCTCGCTGCTACCAGGTCATCTACAAACACCATCGTGTAATTCACACCAGCAGATATCGGCTTGGGGCCACCCTGCAATAGCAGTTGACTGGAGAGCGGGAAAAACTAAACACTAAAAAAAAAAAAAAAATCAAGCTGTTTTGTTTTAAAATAATTCACTCTTGCTGTTGTATTTATTTTTGTAATTTGATTTTCTAGGCTACCCTCCAAATATAAGGATGCCGAACTGGGGAGGCGGAGCCAAATGCGGTGCCTGTGAGAAGACAGTGTACCACGCTGAGGAAATCCAGTGCAATGGAAGGAGCTTTCACAAGACGTGCTTCCTCTGTAGTAAGCTGGGCTACGCTGGTTTGACTTCATAGTGTTCCCATAGCTGTGTACAAACCTTCCCTTAAAGCTAGTAAATTTACTTTCATTTCACTTTGCACGCAATAAAGAGGCTTTGTAGTTTTCCCCAATTCAACATGTTTGCTCACGGGACCCTACAGCAGGCTTTGAAACACCCTAAGCAACGCTCAGGTAGAAGCAACCAGCATCAGATGGAATTTCACACAGGGAAAGTCGTGCAAAGTTTACGCATCTTACTTCTGGGGAAGTCTGAAGTAGAGAGCAGTCACAGGTGAATCATCCGACCTAAAGTCCAGCACAGCGAGACAGATTCTGGCCCAGCACTGCCTACAAACCTGAAGATGAACCTGTTTCCCATCCTTTTAGTAATGGAGGGATGGAAAACGATCAAATCTGTTTTCAGGAGCATCAGATGGTTTTCTGAAATGCCAGTTTACTGCTCCATAGCATCTCTCAATAATCAAGCCCAGTTTTCTAACCCTTTACCCCAAGCAATCTGCCTCTTGGGCTCCTGGCTTTTCTTTTTCCAACCACCCGCTGGATGGCTTTTGTTAGGGACACCTGAATGCTGCAGAACCATGGGCCATCTCCAAGCAACCCGATCTTCTGTCCCACCACACAGCACATTATGGGTTTGTTTCAAGTTAAAGAGTCTAGAAGAATTAAACAAACAGCTGTCACAAGACATAATTATGTCATATTAGGATATTATAGGAGATGATTACTTTAATTTCACACAGGAAAGCTTAAAGACATTACCCTGGTGACATCGAAATCTCCCACCAACACCCTGCAAGTGCCTCAGCCTCCTCCTTCCCCGTATTTCATACGGTCCCATTTCACTGACTCTTTTACTCCACGCACCTCTGTAATGTTTGGCAGACAGCTTCCAGGAATTTTGCTTTCTCTGCAGATGAGCTAGCACTTGAAAAAAAACAGAGAAGGTCTCACTTCAGCTCCTTGTGGAGAGAGTAAACGACTTGGTAAGAACTAAAGGTAGCTAAATAGTTTATTTTGCAGACAATGCCTGAGATTTAGTACCTTTACAGTATGAATTCTAGCATGACAGCTTAGAAGCCACTGAACCCAATTTACACCCTCCTTTCCTGGATGGATAGAGAATCCTCATTTGGAGGCGTGAGACTGATATTACGTGCTTAGATGACATGGTACAGCACTACGCAGAATCAGTCCAAAGGACACTCTTGAGTCATCTTTGCCTTTCTCCGAGCGCCCTGCAAGTGATGCCTAAAAGACTGAGTATGAAAGAATTCCCTCAAAAAGTTTTCAGCTAATTAACAACCTTCAGCCAGTCCCTACAAAATGGTTAAAATGTCAGCTGTGTGAGAACTGGGGAATTCTTACTGCTTCCATGTACTGCCCGTAACAATTAATACTAGCTATCAGAGAAACTGTAGAGGAACGTGAATGTGATAATTAGGAGAAAAGCTTTAACTGATGCTTGTGCTTTATCAAATGCTAGAAAATGATACGGCAAGAGAAGACACACGAGTAGGCTCTCCAGTGTCTAATAAAAATGAACAGCTATCCTAACAGGGCATATTTGATAGTATTTCTCTCTTACCTAATATTGGAACAAGTTCAAGCTTCAGGGTTAGCATAACTGATTTTTTTTTTTTTTTAATGATTCATGACAAACAACATGCATCTATTAGCTCTGCCAACTGTTTGTTTGGTTTGTTGTGGTGTGGGGGGGTTTGCTTGGTTTTGTTTAGTTGGTTGGTTTGAGGGGCTTTATCTGGGGAGGGGGGTTTGGGTTTGTTTGTTTGTTTGTTTATTATTATTATTATTATTTATTTGCACCTTGTACTCCTAAGTCTGAACCTAATTATTAACAGGTTAGATACTAAAAAAAGGATTCCCAGTAGCAGTATGTTTAAGGTCATAAACTAAAGACACATCTAAGCCCAGTTGGCATACGAGAGGTATGTTAATTGGCTTTACTTTTGCCATGATTCACGCACACTAATCAGCAGCTCTGGGCGACTCAGTATCATGTATCATGTTCACGGGCTTTTCAATGAACCAATCATAAGATTTAATTTCTCAACAGAAGAAAAACAGTCCTTCCTGACCTAATCTCAGAAACAGCTAACCTATTTAGTTGAGCTTTTATATATTTTTATATTAGATATATCTAAAATATAGTTTATATTTTACATTATATTTGACCAGACACACAAAATACACCAGTATTTTTTGACCAAAAAGTTCAAATTGGGCAAAACTACAAGCAATTCAAACCAACCTGTTAACATAGTAATAATCAGACAAGCTAAGCTATAAATCACACTCTCCACTCCATAGTTTTTCCCTACAAACATCACGAGAGAGAAACTTCTTTCCAACAACCCCTCTTTCCCATGCAGACTGCTGTTTCCCTACCTTGTTTCCCTGTCAGCTTTTACTGAAACCGCAGCTGTGACGGACATTTGGCAGGATCTCACGCCATCAACCTGAAAGTTCTTCGTGCCAGCTTGTGAACGGTATCTGCTGGCAGATGACAGGTCCCAAAGTTATTCTGACAATAGCACTTCAAGGGCTTTTGCTCCATCTGTCGTGGTGAATTGATACTCTATCCCTAAGGTACCAGAAATAGAAACACTTTATCTACTGCTAGAGTTTCCATCATCCCTTAGCTCCCTTAGCAAACATAATTACCATCTCAAAGCAGAAGAGACCGTAGCACCATGAGATCAGGTTCACCCATTTACAGGAGCCCCTCGTTTTATTTCTGTTAAGGTCCTTCCAAATTATTTTCCCTTCTGCGCAGTACAGTGATACAATTACAGCTGCAGAGATGCCAGTATCGGCTTAAAATCTCTGACGTGGATGAATTCTAGACTCAAGCAAGACTGTGAAAATAAACATAGGGGGAAACGGACTAATCAAGCACTCAGGTAGCTCTTCTAGAGCTTGAATTTCCACACTTTCAATACTTGTGTGTTTCACAGATTTCTGCTGCTTACATGAGCTGAGAAACTTTACTTTCCAAGCTATCAACAACCCATGCATGACTGGAATGCCCTCTGCGGGGCACACACTCGTTCAAAGGAAGCTGGAGAGAAAGGTTTTCTCCAATTTTTTTTTCCCCTCTATAAACCACTGTTGACACAGTGTGAAATCTGTAGGAAGTGTTGAAACTGACTTTTAAGTGTACTACAAATCCCTGATTTTTTTCTACAGGCACTCCAAACTGAAAGCTTCCTCCTCCCTGGATGGGGTGGGGGCTGTCTCACACCAAGTTCCCAAAACAGTGCAGCAAATGCAGCCACCCCGCAGATGGGGAGTGTAGCTACTATTTTATTTTTTTCCATTCACTATTGTCCAATTCCCATGCATAAGCAGCAAGGAGATCCACCGGGCCAAGAACAGAATTCAGCCTCTACAAACACTGACCAGGTTTCAGATGAGCAAAGAACTGGGGAGAGAGTAATCTAGCTTCTATGGCCACTGGATGAGAATAACCATGTGTGAGATCGGCCTCAGCAATGCTCCTTAGCTCTAGGTGTGGCTTGTGTTTCTCAAAACATGGATACCTGCTTAGCCAGATGCCCACATAAGCAGGTAAGATCCCCAAATAGCACTCATTAACTTTTGCTCCTTCCAAGATAAGGCTCTCCTTACTTTAAAAAGCAATGCCATAGAGGATATAACTTGTATTCCATCACGAAGGCTGGGCATTCCTACGGCACCTTCTGTCCTACCAAGCTAAGCCAAGCAGTATTTCTCTGTAACGAACATGACTGGGAAGAGGTCTCTGGTTTTGGAACGGCCATAGTGATACTCTTGCCGTGCTGGAGGAAGCCTAACAGAGCTGAGACTACCAGCTATTTGGGATCCCTGCTTCGCCTGGCATGACAGCTCCAACAAATGTGTCTAGATAAATAAATGTCCTGCTTGACTCTGCCTGGACGCAGTATGTACGTTATATCCTCTTTTAGAAACATGCCACACTAAAATAGCGTGGGCTGACACAAGAATGCCACCTCAGACTCACAGTTACTATTCTGAAAGGTGCAGATGCACAGCAGAGTCAACACCCCTGCAACATCCATTTTTTAATTTTTTTTTTTTAAGATTTGGGAGTTTAGGACGATGATCTCCAATCCATCTCACGCTTCACAGACCTGGATAAATTGTCTCGACAAGCCCATGATTTTCCTAGGGTTGGAGTAGAACTTTAGAGTGGCAACGAAGAGCATGTTACATGCACGTACAACTACTTTAGCAAAAGCCCAGTGAAGTTTTCTACTGACCACAGGCTAACACTCTCCTTTTCCTGTATAGAAAAATAAAGCCCAATTGTAATTATTCAAATTTGGAAATGCAAGTGTTTCTATGTGCCTCTCCTCCTGCTTTCAGTGGCTTGCAGAAAAGCTCTGGACAGTACCACAGTAGCAGCTCACGAATCTGAAATCTACTGCAAAACTTGTTACGGGAGAAAATACGGTCCCAAAGGCATTGGCTTCGGACAAGGGGCGGGATGTCTCAGCACTGATACTGGTGACCATCTGGGCTTGAATCTGCAACAGTGAGTTAAATCCCCCTAACAGCACCTTCTTCTGGTACTGCTTGTCACTTAGCAGGGTATTTCAGATATTTTATTGTGTTTCCATAAAAACATCTAGCGTAAGTCGCAGAGCAGACTTTCTTACAACCTTTCCTTGAGTGGACACAGCAACTTACCAGTTTTTAATGACGTTCAGTCTCTTTAAGCCTTCTTTACAAATTATCTCCTCCTTCAATGGACAATTATTCTGCAGAAGCAGCCTTTATACACCACCACAGACGTAAATATTCACTGCAAACGTAACTTGCCATTAGTAGCACAGTAGTAAGGTCACATTCACCATAAAACAAGAGATTTTTTTTTTCCCCTGTCAGAGGCTAAAATATAGTTAGGCTTTACCATGAGAAAAATAATCACACTACCACATACTGTTAACTCTTCTCTCAATGGGTGAAATAACATTTCTAAATCCTCCCTGTGGCTCCAGTAACACTCACAAACACACCAAGAACATGTTTGAACAAAGGAATCCTAATGGGATACCATCTTCCAAAAGCCTCAGCTGCACATAATTATCTCTGACAGCACATTTTTATAGTATTTTTCTCTGATTCTCAAAGCTGCACATTTCCAAATCAACAATGCTTTCTTCTGGTATTACTGTAAGGAAACCAATTAGCCAATATGCTGTGCAGAAAATAAAAGCTTAAATAATGTATATAACTGTAGCTCCTTGTAAGATACTGAATCCATTACAGGCAGAGTTCTGTAACAGCAGGCATCACGTCCTGTAGATCTAATGACCTGTTGCAGTCCAACAATCTGACAATTCAGAAGTCATTCTGTGAAAGGCTTTAAACTAGCACAAAGACATAAAACTCAAAGTCCAGAAACACAAAGCAAAGCTACTTTTCGGACGTGCTTCTGGCCCGAGGCCAGCCAAGAGCCCCAGTTCCCTGTCTAAACGCTACAGTGACTAATGAAACAACTGCACGCAAAATGTACCTTTTTTTCCCTGCCTACTACTGAGTACCAGCAGATAGCCAGTTACAAAGGGCAGAGAGATCTTTTGCTTCTGTTTTCCCTCTTGCCTCTCAATAAAACAAAATTCTTTTTTACTGTTGCTTTCCATTAAATATAAACTTTTCTGCATGTGGCTACTGTCAGCTCCACGTACCCAGCCCAAAACAGGTAACAACAGCAGTTACAGTGTCAGCTTTTCAACCATGCAACGCAAAATTCAATAGAACACTTTCATTTTCTCTCTTCTCCCCTTCTGCATGCCCAAGACCAGTGATTTAGTACTTTTTATCCCTTATCAAAAAAACATTAAATCATATTTCTAGAATGAAGACCACATTTCAAGCAGTATTTTAGAACATTGAAAACTTCTGTTTTAGGGGGTCACCAAAGCCTGCTCGCCCTTCTACACCAACTAATCCTTCAAAGTTTGCCAAAAAGATGGTAGATGTGGATAAATGTCCCCGTTGCGGCAAATCAGTGTATGCTGCAGAGAAGATCATGGGAGGAGGAAAAGTAAGTAGTTACTACAGCACTAGAAACAAAACACAGTTTTATAATGGTGATAAACTACAGCTAACGGGTCCTTGATATTTTAAATTTTTACTCACAGTCTTGATGAAGAAAACATGAGGATGAATTAGCAAATTGCTAGAGAGTTTGATGCACTTTCAGGTTTAAACCCATGTGCTTTTCGTAAGCCGTCTTCAACTTTTTGCATCTTGTTGATGTCTGAAGAACAACTCCTGGCTACTGTACCGGCTGGCTCTTCTACCACTGTCATTCTGCCACCATCTCTGGGGATATTTATAATTTAAACATTTATTTGTAGTGGTAACTGCAGACATATTAAAGAGATTCTGGGCCTAGAAAAACAAAAGCCAGTATCATGTGACATGCTGGCCCTCTGCTCTAGGAACTCTCACTAGAATATTATCTCTGTCCATCAAAGAAATGGCCAAAACAAGAGTAAAATCTATAGCTCTCTGCTTTTTACCAGACCTCTGTTAATAAAAAAGTTACTAGGTAAAACATTGACATAGGACAAAAAACTAAATTAAAAAAAAACCCTAGCCTAGAACAACTGGAAACGGAAACCATAAGACCAACAAAGCAATTTTAATCTTTTCACACCATAAAAAGCAACAGTTCTTTGTATCTTACATCTGCCAGCTGTGCACCTTCTGTGATATACACTGAATTGTCTTGATTTCCTCAGCCTTGGCACAAGACGTGCTTCCGCTGTGCTATCTGTGGGAAGAGTTTAGAATCTACAAACGTTACAGACAAAGATGGAGAGCTCTACTGTAAAGGTAAGAATTGTAATGAGCTGAACTGGGTTACTGAGTCCATCCAAAATTGTTCTTTTTAGACCCACTATTGCCATCATGATTTACTTCGTTGCATGCTTAACAACCTCATAACATTTCATTTGATCTTTTTTAAGAAATTTCTGAAAGCAAAGGAAAGAGCTATGGTAACACTGCAGTTGCATCCTCTACTATTAACATTTACATTTTAAAGCTGTAATTTTTCTACAGATATGACACCCTCTCAGATCTGCCCGCAGACCTTCTAACAGGAACATTGGCCCTATCTGCCAGGCAGGTTCTTGTATCAGCACAATCTCTCTCACTCAAAAAAAACCCAAACCAAAAAAACCCCCAAACAACAAACCACAAAGATACAGATCTTCAAAGGACATCTCATGGTCCTAATTGGACTTCTTCCCAGTAAGAGTTAAAAGATACTTCCACTGTGTTTGTAGTACAGAAGATAACGCATTCATGCCAAATCACACACCCAGATGTTCTTAGATCAAGCAAGTTCACAGGACTTCACTCAACCCTTAGTAAGAGCTTAAAGTGAAAAATAGGCAAAGTTTTCACATGCTAGGCTAAATTTTACAGAGAATCCTAAAGAACAATAATTAAGTTCCGGGACTTTGGGTACAGTCTGACCACTGCAAGTGATCAAATTAGCGTATTTGGAGAAATAGGCTGACCATAACTAACAACTGATGACCTTAGCAGAGCTGGGATAAATAACTATGAAGATACTTAGCAACACAGAGTTAAAATGGAACGGTTTAAACTAGCATCAGTAGCTCCTAGACTAAGCTCTAACTCTTTTAACCTCCTTTGAAAAATCTCCAAGTTATTACTCGGCCTGTATTATGGGGACAATCTTTTTAGCAGAGACAACAGTGACAGAATGAGGGGTAATGGTTTTAAACTAAAACAGGGTAGGTTTAGGCTAGATATAAGGAAGAAATTCTTTACAATGAGGGTGGTGAAACACTGGAAAGGGTTGCCCAGAGAGGTAGTGGAGGCCCCATCCCTGGAAACATTCAAGACCAGGTTGGACAGGGCTCTGAGCAACCTGATCTAGTTAGTGGTGTCCCTGCTTGCTGCGGGGGGGTTGGACTAGATGACCTCTAGGGGTCCCTTCCAACCCAAAACTTTCTATGATTCTATGATTACTCATACAGACTGAGATTTACTGAGTATTTTCTGACAGGAAAGTAGTTTTAATGAAAATGTTACTTAGATCCTAAATACATACAGTTTATTAATTTTTTTTGAGAAGATTAGATGCGACTTTTGCTTAATTCAAATATGTGATTCCAGTTTCACTATTAGAACCTGTTGACACTTCTGAGAAAGACACTATTTCAAATTCCCTTCCTTTTATTAACTTAAGTTTGTAAGTAGTACTAAACCCAGAAGTCATTTGCTCTCTATGAAGAAATTTGTAATACCATTTACCTCCTTCCTTCTTTTGCAGTTTGCTATGCAAAAAACTTTGGTCCCAAAGGAATTGGGTTCGGTGGCCTGACTCAAGTGGAAAAGAAAGAGTGTGAATGAGAAGAAACGGATGCAATAAACTGCTGTGGATGCCACCAAGTGATAGCTGTCAAGTAAAACATTACATGTCACATATTGCTAAGAACCTAGGGCATTTGTTTAATATTTTCCACCTTGCAGGAAAAACTTGTGAGCTTGTATCTTAAGAAATTCTTAGAATAGCTTAAAAAGGTACAATGATAAAACTAGATTCATGCTTGTTTTACAGTAAATAAAGACAAAAAACCTCATGGAACATTACTGTTTCTAAAACCAGTATTTCACACTGTAGACTGGAATTTTAAAGACTCGGCATCCTGTCCCATTAAGACAGAGATGCCTTATGGAGCACAAGGGTCAGAGTGTTCCGACTTAGGCCGTATTTTCCTTCGTTCAGAATGTTACGCCGTCTATATTTCTACCAGTCTCCGAATGGAGTTGTGAATGTTTTGACATTTTGTGTTAAGGCAAAGTAGATGTTACTCATTTCGAGATAAATAAAAAGTATTTGAAATTCTCTCAGAAAGAGATATTTCTGAAGAAAACCAATATTTTCATAGAATACGGTGTTACAAGTTTTGGTAATGTATGTTTTCAAGCTACAATAAAGTAGTGATATTGCTTCACGTTATTTTTACTTAAATTTGCTTGTGCTTTATGTTCCATAATGTCACAGATAAATGCATTTCACTAAGATGAATTAAATACCCCTTTTCTTTAACTACAGGAATACTGTTTCATTACATTACTTTACTCTTACCTTGTCAGTTCTTGATGGTATTGAACTTTAATTTTCTGATCTTGATCTGTTTCCCTGATGGTTTTCATCACTACCTACTCTGACATATTCAAAACCACACTGCGCAGCTGGCCACTGCAGACCGACTTGTAGCCTTTTCTTGGGAACATGGCTGACATCCAGCTACTACAGAACTATGCATGCAGCTGGGAATAAGTCCCTCTTATTATATATTGCTATTTTCCATCATCAACTTAGCTATTTTCATACACTAGCAGGGCATATATACATGCAAAATAGAAGACAAAGAGTCAGGCTTTTTCTTATAGTTTTGTGCTTACTTGTTCTTAAATACCTCACTGGTCACATATCCCTTGAAACTATTTCAGACTGTAAAAATACACCTAGAAGCATGAAAGCTCTGTTTTATTACGTGTAAACCCTCCAAATACAAAGACTTAATAAAGGTTTTCACAACATAAGAAATAAAATTACAGCGTAATTGTAATATTAAATTTTTGAATATGAGCGTTCCCCTTGATTTTCAAATGTAATTTATTATCTACAAAACAAAGCAAAGGGTACCAACATGGTTTTGAAATTCTGCCCTAAAAACTTACCTTTAAAAAATATATTCTTAGTGTCATCTCATCACATAAAATTTCAAATCGTTTCATCTCCAACTATATATACACATACATATAGTGATGGTTCCACATATAAACCTGTTGTAGCTTATGCAAGATAGGTTTAATATTTGAAACAAAATTAAAATTAAAAACAAGCAACTTCAGAAGAATTTGTAAAAATTAACAAAATAACCCATTTTATTTAGCTTTCAGCTCAACGGTTCTAGAAATTAAGCAAAACTTCATACAGAATGAACATTTTTCTCCTTTGTCAGATGAAGAAGGTTGTATTGCTTGGTCCAGTCAACTACATTGGGTTTGCACATACCAAAGCAACCGCACTGAAAAAAGTCTGCAAGATTCTGGAAGCATCCAAGACTGAAAAAGAGAGAAATATCCATTAATAAACCTAGCAAAAGACGACTGCAGGCATCAAAAGTACACATTCACCATGAGGCAGTATTTAAGATACAAAGCTGTCAATGAAGACAGCTCCTGGAGAAGAAACATACGAACAGTTCTCTGTTGAGCACTATTACTTTGTTGAACTTTTACAACCTCTATTACATTTAAGAGTGATTAAGTTCAACTCAAATGTTTAAAAGTTAGTAAAATTACATCTGCTAACATACATGAGGAAATATGGACTTCTGCTGTAACAGGGAAACGCTAGTAGTAATTTCTTTGTTGAGCTAAATACTGCAAGAGACAGTTTTTCCTACATACACAGCCATGCAGAAAGAACCCCAGTAGCTTTTACGCTGGCTGTTCATTTCCTCCGGCAAAGGAAGTTCTCAGCAAGGAAAATGAGGTCCATTTCCTCCTCTTAGCACAACTCGTAACAGGCATGACTAGCACGTCCATACACCACCTTTTTTTGCATTTATGAAGTAGTGAAGCAAATCAGTACTGAAAAGATACGTGCTTAAAACACTATTCATTAACACTCACTTGTATGGAGTTCTCCTGAGTGCAACAGGATGCTTAGAAGATTTTCTCTGTATCAGGAAGTTCATTCTCTCATGCGAGGTCAATCCCAAGAATGCAATCTTATAGAAAGGAAAATGTAAGTAATGCTTAAAACATGAACATCACAAATTAAAATTCTGGTGATACCAAAAGATACTGTCGAGAAGAGAGGGAGGGGAATAGGTTGGCCATATCTAACAAGTAAGTAACTACTGCCATAATTAATGCCTGAAAAGTATGGTTTTAATTGTCACTTGGACTAAAACAGAACACAGCAAGCTGCAACATTAACACTTCCACTGAGAAAGCAAGCTTAATTGAGATGACTGCAAAGACTGTACTTTTACAGCTGTCTGTAGAAGTTTAAGACCTATAGCAGTTAAGCACCTGTCTCCTCAGATTTTGTCTATATTCTACCACACAAACTGGTAGAAAAAGATCCCCTGAACAAGACAAAGTAGCTTAGCAAAAAAGATGAAGTAGATGTCACAGACTCAGCAATAACTTTTTCGTTTTCTTGATTCCGTGTCTTCTTTCGCCGAGTTTCACAGTAAGATTTATGGGGTTTTTTTGCATTTTTGCTTACCTAGAACTTTTTCCATTTTCTTATTTTTTTTAATCAACATAAATCTTATAAGCCCTTATAAATGGCTGCAAGGTTGCTTTGCTGAATGACATGCTAAATATCATAAAGCAGTACATTTAGAAATGACTGTGTATGAAAACCCAGTAGTTAACTGTAAATATCCTACCATCCTTTTTTTCCCCCAGGATGACACCTCAGTTTCTTGGACATTACAGAAATCTAGCAGCACACATTTAAAATCACGGATTTTTCTTTTCGTTTTTTTTTTATGTTTAAAGAAGATATAAAACAAGCCTTTAGCTCAGTATTCTTAACACATATTCAGATGACACATCTTTCCTAAAAGCTGCTAAACAAGCTGTTTCCTAGATGTTTTAAGACAGCTCTTCCCAATTCTGTTTGCATAGCCAAGCTCTCTCTCAGGAAAACATAAGAAATTTGACAGTCCTCATCAGGATAAACTCCAGGTCATATATTTTTATTGTAGCAATGGGATTTAATACAGTCTAATGACGCGCTGCTGAGCTCTGCCACAGAATTTTCAAGCCAGGACTAATTGTGCTATTGAGCTTTTGTGCCATTTTTGGGGCAGTAATATCAGTTCTATTAGTCAAGTAAGTTTCTTGCCTTTAAATACATCTTTTTATAGGTTTGGAATTTTTGATGAGTAGTAAATCCAAAACTCAGTTACAAGAATGACTTGCAGACTGTGATTCCGCTTTAACACAGGAATGCTGAGTGCACAAGTACCCATGGAACTTAAAGGACTGCCCTGAGATTTAAGAAAAGCACCTAGATGTGACATTAAATAGTCAAGGAAAGCAGGCACAAAGCTTTCATGGGAGCATATCATCTAGGGAAAAGTTTTATATATGCTGACTCCTTAAGAGAGGAGCATGAACTGAAGCAAAATAATACCTGATAAAGCTGAACAGTCAGCCACAATGAAGCCCACACAGTATGAAAACAGGCTACTGCAAAGATGTAGGAAACCCACGGAGAACAATATATTATCTGTGTGAAGTATGTCCATGCTCCATCTTGATGATAACTGGTTGCGCAATGGTTTGACCAGTCTGGCAAGACACATAATCAGTTAATTATGTTTTTGATATAGGCCACTTCAGAACTGAACAAAGATTATTTGCATAGGATGAATATTACATAGCAACACGCTCTACAAATACCACATTTAATTTATCATGCTCCCACTTCAAAGCATCCACGCAAATACGTGACTGCTTGCTATTCTGGTTGCATAATCTTTACATTATGTGTTTATAATCCACAGTAGGAACATTCAAGGCACTGGCTAGGCACTTTTTTAAAGTTAACTTGTGATACCGAAATAAGTCATCATCTCTCATTGTCAAGACTTCTGAAATTTTGCTTCACGCTTATTTGTCATTTTAGGACAAGAATTTATCATTTATCTTAAACACCATCATCAACAAAATAAGCCATTAAAGTGACAATGTCAAGAAAGCAGTATTTTACCAGTATTAAATAGACAGAAACTGGAATATCCAACTTCTGCATATTTGTTAAGAGATACTTTAAGCCTACCACACATTACTTTAATCTATAAAAAACCCCAAACAACTAAAACTTTTTTTGCCTCTATGTCAGCAGAACAATAAAGAGGTTTTCCTCCCACGTTCCTTCACACACAAGAAATGGAGAAAGTAATCTGCATTTGGCATACGTACGACCACAACCAAAACACAGGAAAGCAACTCATGTCCACATGAGTCCCCCTAAAATATAAAATCAATAAAGCCTTTGCAATAGTGTATTTAAAAACTTATTTTCTATTGTAGTATAGCATATCCAGACTAGAATCGGTAAACTGACCTTCCTCTGCATAGCTTCCCTGTTTCATCTCTAACAAAAATGCTTTCTGATATTGTATTTTCCCATGGACACCCCTCTAGAGCTGTGTCTTAGTTTCTATTCAACACAAACATAATCAGATATTTCATCAAAGACTCAGGTACGACATATTTTCATTTTAAGACAGAATTACAAGATAATCTCATTGCTGAAATACGGTCTCATTTGCACAGGTATGATTACACTTGCTGGAAACAAAATGCTGAAAAATGAAGACCATACACATGCATCCTTGTAAGCTAAATCAAAATGAATTCATGGATACATACACAGAAGAGTTCCATAAAGCAGCCAGCCACCGGTCATAGTTAGGAAAGACAGGAACAATAGGTAGTAACGATGGTTCCCAACGCCTGTATTTGAGGACAGGGAAAAAACCAAAAAGTTTGACATTTTAAAATTCAGCTGTATTTGCATTTCCCCTTAAATAAACAGAAACAAAAAGAATCAAAACCACTTATTATTACCTCTGCTGCCCTCAAGGGAGTTTGACAAGGCTGATCTCTTTCTCAACTTTCTCCTGTAAGCCACCCCAATTTATATATCAGAATTAGTTCTGATAAAGTCAACCAGGAGTTGCCTCTTCTTCAGAGTGTGTCTTCAGCTGTTTTAGCTAGATGAGGACTAATTATGCAAGCACAACTCCCCCCATGCACACAAAAACTGTCTCCTATGACTGAAAAATCTAAGCTATTCACTGCAATTGTCTGACCTTTGTATGCATACACATACAACCCCCTAGACTTCTGTCAGAGAAACTGTTACATGAAGACAGACAATTATTTTTCTTTAAATTACAATCAGCATTGCTCAAAGCTCTGAAAGTATGCATCAGGAGGATGTCTCACCACCTTGCAAACACTGTAAAAATATTTCCAAGTATTTAACATTACAAAAAAGCTATTGACAAAAGAACATGCTAAAAATATATTGCTACAGATGTAAAGCTCTAACCTTCTTCTGTGGAGTATCACCAGTAATGAGACAGAAAGGAAGAAAGAGGGAATTTCTCAAAGAACACAAGAACACAAAAACCACCCTGAGGGGTTATCTCAGCGGTCCCGCTGCTCCAGCGTACTGTCTCTAACAGCGACAGCAGGCAACATTGGCTCAGAAGGACAAACAAGCCCGGCTGCTTTCTATAGTTCACTCTCTTCATCCACAGCTACTGCTTTAAAATGTCAGGGTGTGCATACTTGTCTAGTTTGTTTAGTATTTACTTTTGGGCACATTGTCCATAAGTTTGTCTAATGACTTTCTGAACCTTCTCACACTGCCTGTATCTGAAAATCCTTACGGCAGCAAGCTCCAAAATTTCACTACCTGCCATGTAAAAACATTTTTTCTTTACCAGTTTTAAATCCAATTGCTATTCTCACTGAGCCTCCCCTAGTTCTAGTATGATGTGCTTGGCAAATAACAGTTCTGTACTCACTTTAGCCACCATTTTCATTGTTTTTAAGTCTCTATCATATCCCTTGTTCCTTCTTCTCTCAAAAGAAAGAGCCCAGGCTTTTTGGTCTCTACTCTTAGGGCAATCACTCCATCCTTTTAATCATTTTGGTTGCCTTTACTCTCTGCCATCTAACTAATTTCCCTCCGGCTCCTATCAGTAACCCGTTCAGTGTCAATCCTGTATTCTTATATCAGGAGCGCACTCTCTCTAAAGAGGTAAGTGCTCCTGATAACCTCTGTAACCCTTAAAATATGTGGTATTTTCAAATTTGATAAAACAAACACTCTCACCTATGCACTTTCCAATCCACAGAGAATGCTGATCGTATCTCGCTACACATGAATCACAAGCAAGGCAATGCATAGATCTCAAAGGCTTCCTTACCTAGTTGAGGATGAACAGAAAGAATGTAATCATAGCAAAAGCATTTATTTTGCCCAAAGTTTAGAACATCACCTCATAGGCATCATCATATTTTGTACCGTTACTGTGTAATAGATCCCACAATAAAGACGACAGAGGAGACCTCTACATCTTAATTTTACAAAACGAGATGGAAATAATAATAAAGCTATTTTATTAAGATTAGAGTTCAAGGACCTCAAAGCATCTCTTTTGTCATCGTAAAATAAAAAAATAAATCTAAGTAATATAAACCAAACTGTGCATGTAACACTTGCATGACAAGCAACGAGGAAAAAGTTTTTTATAGCACTATTAAGTAAAAAGCAGGTTAAACAAGAAAACAAATACCAAAGCCTCACTTACAAGACACGATGTGCAAAACGTTCTGAAGTCCAAGCAACCTGCTTCTGCAAGAGCTACGATGTTCTGAAAGACAAAGTAGTTCACGCTTGAATTTGGATCACGTTTCAGGGGGATCTGTGAAGAGTTTTACCCTAGGCCTTTCGCAGTTCGTAAGCATTTTGACTGCCAAGCACCAACAGGAATAAATACTTGCTATTTAAAAGGTCCAGGAGAAACACAACAGGCTAATGCAATTTCACTCATGCAGGATTATTCAGAAAAGTATCTCTATGTTGCCAAAATTAATAATTAATGTGAATGAAATATTCTTGAAAACGAGATGGTATTAAGATACAAGTTACCTCTCATAGAGTCACCAGACTTCAGAGAGATGAGGAAAGCTGCTATATTTACTGTTCTTTTATAAGTACTAGATAGTCCTGTGGCAACAAGTTAACACTGCAGTTTATTCTCCCTGGCAATCTCAAGAAACACAGCCTCACGAAGAGTAAAAAGATCACAAACAAATGCTTTCCTTAATCCACAGGCTGGGGAGATCAAAATACTAAATTCTCTATGGAATTGGTTGGCCACAATTTCTTTTTGCCATTCTAAAACAGAGCTAGGAAATCGCATGTGGTTTACATGATCTTAAGCGCAAAAATCAATCCATTATACACATCCTCAAAGCACCTAACAAACCTTAAGCCACTTCTAGCCTTTGGCATGTCTAGCACTGTGAATATCTCTTTCTCATCTTGGAGAACTGGAATGCAAACCATACAAAATTTATATTTATTAAGTGAAGGTCTGTGTGAATTTATACCACAGATAACATCACTGACATGGTCTGGACAATGTTTGGCCAAAGTTCATATCTCAATGAGAGGATGGAGCCAAGGAAATTATGGGAGGATGATGAAGATAAGGAAACAAGCAGTAGTAGCAGAAATTATCTGTGATCTATGTTGTTCAATGACAGAACTAAAAACCCTTAAAATAAAAAAAATAGTATTTCACTGCTTTCAAGTTCAACTAAGCTGCACGTGACAACAAGCAAACAAATCAACCAAAAGTACTTATGTGTTGCACCAGCTTAGCCCTTCCGTTTGTTTCACCTACCTCTTTTCTTTCTTTTTCTGAAGTCTTAATATGTCCAGGATCAGTTCTCCAAGTTTTATAGAAATAATACAGAAGACCCACCACGCTGAACATGACAGTGATTTCAACAATTGTATTACTTACATGTAATATTCTGATTAAGGAATATATTCTTACATATATTCTCATATCACTGCTATTTATCAAAATATCCTAAAATTAGTTTATGTTATTTTATAGCAACAGAAAAAGGAAAAGAATGACTTTCACTTTTATAGTAGGATCCTCTCTGTCCTTCAGAGGCCACTGTATCAGAGAAGTTGAATATTTTGTCCAGTTTGAGCACTGGAGAGAAGACTTTTACAACTGTATAACGCTGCATCACAATATAGCTCCCTGTCATCCACACTAGCAGAGTGCAGACTTTTGCGTTGGAATGTTTAACAGACATAAAATGAATTCAATTTCTTTTTTCCCCTCTGAAGTTTTTGTATTTTAACAATACCAATCAGACATGCATAGTTACTAAGCTCCCAGCAGCTGTGAGATTTGTTTGACTGTTGCACACACCCCTGAGTCACCAAATAGGCTCTTACTCAGACCATCTTCTAAGTCTCACCCTCTTCTTGTTTGTTTCAGCTAAAACAAGTGAATAAATTTAGACAGAAAAATGCAGCTTCAGTCATCCTGGAACTACCTTTGTCACTCAAAAAAACCAAGCGCACACTGCTAAACACTTCTGAAGGTAACGGGGCAGCTACTAGGAACCCTCCTTCCCTCACAAATACACTAGAAAAACCTTGACAATGAAATGACAAATTTGTGGTCTAATTGGACATTTTCCTTCTTGCACACCCTTTGCTTTTACCCAGTGGCTGACTGTTTTAATGACTGTATGTGGAGGGAATTCATCCCTCATGAAGTCCAGAGAAGCAGACTTAAATTCAGTTACTTCCTATATATAGTTATTTGCTGCAACTTCTCTAGCAGACAAATGATTATTCTACATGAGGGAGGATATACAGTCACCAGGAACATAACTTTTACACTATGGACTAAAAAGACCTCTACGTGAGGTGAAAGAAGGGGAGAAAAAACACATCCAGATTAACTATCTCCATACAGCAACAGAGGAGTGTGGAGTGTGATAAGTTTCACACCGATTAAATTCAGGCATTGAACTCGAGAGCTCGGGCTCCTACAGAACAGTCCATGATGCCACCAAGGAGCAGTCAGAGACCCCACACCTGGATTGCATTTCCAGTGACCGCTCAGCCACCATGTAAACCACACAGTGTGAATAACTGCAAAATCAAGAACTGCAACCTCAAGGTTGTTTTGTCTTATGAACTAAAAACACTGCGAAGTAGCTCTAATTAAAATCAAGATAATAAATTACGAAATACTGGTGCTGTCTATTACCAGTCCTGTAGCTATGTTTGTTACAATGCAATTGCAGGGTGCACTTACATACATCAAAATTATTTCTTGGGGATACTGCTGGTCTATTTGCACTTCTATTGTTTTTTGGAGCTGAGAGTAGTCGCTAATTAGAATGGCTGAATTTTCACTCAGACATAAATACAGGTAACCAAAACACTGAACACTTGTCTAACACTCAGATCTGTGACCAGTTTCAGAAGGAAAAGACATTAATGAGAAAAAGGGTTGGATAGCAAAACAGAAAACTATCCACCTGCCCATCTCACCAAGCTGTGGTTAGACCTTCAAGAATATTGCTACGCTCGCTATCTTCAGCAAAGTGTCCAACTCCAACCCCTACTGCTGGAATTTTTTTTCTTTTAAATTAGATGACACCAAGAAAACCTTAAAACTCCACAATGCAACACTGAATAACACGATTTTCATTTAGACAAGCATATGCATGTATCCCCAGCGGGACTATACTTGATCAGTTCATCGAAGTTAATCCTGATAATTCTGTTAAGGACATCTTAATTGGGAACAGTACAAAAGAAAATGCCACTTACAGGATGAAGTAATTAAAAATTAATTTAAATTATGTAGCAATATATTATAGCTGGTTTAGTAGAAAATTATTTACCGTTCTAAGTATCTCCCTAAAGGCCTTTTCACAGAACTTAATCAATAAATAAATAGATGCCCCCTGCGTAACAAAAGAGCAGGACACTGAAAAGCAAGTGTCAACTACTATAACGTTTTTGTAGTCATCAGAGCAAAGCCTCTTCAAAGAAAGTAAATGAAAGGTAGACCTTAATGCCCTGTACACTGAGGATGCAGCGTAACCTGTTAATAGATAGCGGACGGGAAGGTCTATTTTGGAGGGACACAAAGAAATCTGTTCCATGATTTTGGGGGAGTGGGGGAGGTGTTTTTGTTGTTTTTAAAAGCAGAAGCATGAATATCAGTAACTGTCAAATCCTTGGCCATTTCAGAAAGAAAAGCTGCTTTGAAAATTATTATTAATGCATGTGTTATCTGGTTATACTACATGCCAAAATACGTTACTGTATGAGAGTCTCAATGAGGAATATTAAAGAGTCACATAGAGAACGTAACAGAGACAAGGGGCTTTATAACAAAGACGTTTTCATTTTGATATTCCAGTAACATAAGAAATAGTTCAGAATTGTACACAAATATCTGCTAAAAACAAAGGAAAGTACAGATTTTTAGTCCGCATATAACTTTAAATTAAACTCAAAGTTATTTGACTCCTGCCCAATGGAAGTAAATCAATCTTACCAAACATTAACAGTCAGGTGGAATTATCTGGGACTGTTCGTTACTATTTGCATGACCAGGCTTGGATTTATTGGGAACTGTAAGGAGAGCTTTATCACACTACTTGAGTATAAAGGATATCAGGCCGGAACCAGAAAAAACAGGTCACGAGCATCCAAAAAACTGAACTTAGCAGAAACGCTGTGGGAAGATACCTCAGATTCTTGAGCCCCACAAAATGCCTGAAAGAATATTAAAAGAAAAAAGTATTCTTATAAGTGTATTTAAAATGTAACTCCATAAATCATCCATTTTGTTATTTTAAAAACTTCACACGCACGGTACACTTCAAGTCTCTCTTAAAGCAATCAAGAATTGTCACTGAGAAGCATTCTTAAGCCAGATGCGTAGGGGTTAACAATGCAAAAATAAAACTGAAGAGTGCTCTGTTCCAGCCTAATATTATATATCAGAAGTGCAGTAGCACTAAGTGAAAAGTGCCATCTCTGTCCTTTTGCACACCAATAGCATCGCCATCTCAATGAACATTGACTGTTCCAGCAACTGTTGAAGAAAGCAGGAGGCCTGCAGAACAGCTCAGAATAACGCTGGGAGGTCCGGGGAGCAGGGGTGGGGGAGGGAATGGTTCATCAAAACTCAATCTGTGTCACAAATACAGAAGGAAAAGTTGAGATAAAACACATTTCTGAGCATCGTGAATGGGTATCTCAGTGTCTACCAGGTGCAGACCTTCAAAAACACTCTCTTTATCATTAAAGTTAGCTAATAGACCGCTTAAACACTTTGGTGAGTTTTTTCAAATCTTTCAGTGATGAGAAACTATTATTTTGCACACCTAAAGACATTCAATTTCTACGGTCATTGTAAAAAGTACGTACATTTAAATCCTTCACACACTCTGCACCCATTTCTCAGGAGGTATTTTTTATGCTAAGTGAAACTAAACTCTGAAAAGAATACTGCATTAGACACCTTACGTGGCGTCCATAACAAATACGTACATATACAGTGAGAAAAAGACACAAACCTCACAAACAGAGCCATCCCAAAGAGCAGGAAGAGCAGCAGACCTCCTTTCAACAGCCAAGAATCAGAACTTAAGTTCATTACGTATCCTATGGCCCACACCAGCATCAAGGAAGATGCCAACAGCAGGAAGAGCTATTAAAATGATTATTGTTAAAATATAATGAAATATTGAAACAGGACTTACTTCAAAAGTATTCTGATAATGGAATAACAGATGTTGAAAGACTCAAGGTAGAGAAGACAAACCGACACACGAAAGCACCAAAGGGGGGGTGGATGGACACAAAAACCCCCACCCAAAGCACTGCTACATGCTTTTAAAAAAAATTTACTTTTGTGCACCCAATTTCAGAAACCTTAGAAGATCCTCTTGTTAGAAGAGTTAAGTTGCATATTATTCTAAACACAGAATACTGTAGCTTTATTTCCATTAGGTATTAATCATGAAATTACCTCGTATTTCTCTAGTATTCTTAGTAACCTGTTATTTCTTCTGTTTCTCACTTTTTCTTCCTCTTTTACCATATAAGCCATGAAGCGATTCAGACTTTGATAAGCAAGGTCAAGTGGTGTCTCTCCCTTTAACAACAGAAATGTTTATTTCTTTATGCACTTAACACACAAGAAGCAAGAAATAAGCATAACTAAAACAAGAATAACTTGGCAGTTACTTCCCCCTGTCCCCCCCCTTTTTTTTCTTAAGGCAAGGGTAAACTAAATTCAGATTTTTAACATGCTTAATCCAGTGCTTTGTCATTCTAAAAACGGATACTTGCAACCAGATTGCATCCATTTGAGTTATCTGTTGGACTATCTCCAATAACCTGAAACACTAAACTGTCTGCTATAATATTTCATGCTTACTGAAAGGGAAGGTTTCTTGTTTACATTAACTTTTTAAAACCAAACAGCGATATCCGAAGAGTGATACACATGAATAAAAAGAAGCATCAGAGAGAAAAGCTGCACAGCTTAATACACAAACTCTGAATAAGTACACTATACAAACGTATCTGTATAGTCATAAGAATCGATAGTTTCAACATTTATACTTCTCACTATCAGTTTTTACAAATATTAGGACAAAGACTTCCATATGTGACTAGCCCTTCTGAACTACAAACAGGCGTTGTCAAACACCGATTTTCACAGGATGACATACACGTCTTCTCAAAGACTTTTAAGAGTCTCACTGGACACCAAGACACTGTTATTATTAAGAGTCATTACTCCTTGTGACAACATTTTGAAGTAGAAGACAGCCAGCTTAAAGGAAAAAAAAAAAGAAACGGGGAAAAAAAAGAAGTGGGGAAAAAAAAAGGGAGGATCTGCAAAGGACACAGTTATGTTCAGAGTCACTGAAAGGCTTGGTTGTTCATTAAATGAATGTTGCAAAGAATCTCTGTATTTGTCCTTTGTGCCATATCACAAGAAAGGTGCTAACTCCCTCGACTGCCCCCTCCCTGCCAGTGTCCAAGGCCAGGTTGGACGGGGCTTTGAGCAACCTGGTCTGGTGGAAGGTGTCCTTGCCCACGGGAGGTGTTTGGAACTGGATGATCTGTAAGGTCCCTTCCAATCCCAACCATTCCATGATTCTATGATCTAACTCCTTTTGGGAAAGGCTAAGGATGCCTGCTCTTAGCTAACCCCTGTTCCAAAAGGGAGAGGACTCAGATTTTTCTTTACATTCATTTTACACACTCATGCCACATGTAATTAAGTATCACGAAAGAAATTGTACCTTGACATTTTTTATGTCCAGGCTAGCACCAGCTTCCAGCAACAGATCCACTGCACTAGTATTGCCTGACGTTATTGCCCAATGCAGTGCAGTATTCTTTTGAACATTGTCTACAGCATTGAGAGAGGGGTTAAACTTTAAGAGAAACCTCGTGGGTTCTGGTCTAGATGAAAATAAAGTACAAAAGTTAACAAACAGAAGATAATCTATACTGGAGATGAAACTTTTGAACACCTTATAACAACCACTGTACCCATTTGTGAAATAACAGCAGATACACAATGTCTTGTCTCAGAACAAGCTCACCGATGGCAGATGCCAGTTTATAATTCAGGACCTGCCCTCAGGGTTTTTCTTCAGACTACGTTATCTTACCATTTTAATAAATATGAGGTATATACACAGATCATATCTTTCTATAACACTGTGTACAAGCCTACATCTCCACATTTTATTTATTCTAAATGCATTCTACTGCATCCACTTCCATTTACTTTCCATTTCTGGGAAAGCATAACAACACTGCAGATGGTTCAGCCACAAACCAAAACTTCTTTTCAATTTTTTTTTTATTCTTTCCTATATCCAATTAGCTACTTGACAACCTCTGATCTCTGAAATACTGCATATTTTAGTACAACTAAAAGGGAAAGCAATGTCAGTTCTACAAAAAATTTCATGAGAAAAAATTCACCTCACCCAATTTTATGTGGTACAATAAAATAGATTCTTCTTAGGTTATTCACTACTTACCCAATCGCTTTTTGTGCCAATAACATTAAAGGTGTTTGTCCATTGAGGTCTGTTGTGTCTACGTTCTAAGTACAGGAGAAAGATAACAAGCAAGTGATCACCAGTGATTTCAGGAAACAGAGTTAGATGGTCAGACTGGGAGCTACACAACCAGCTTAGCTTCACTGCAGTAGTGGAAAGAAGGGAAATTATACCAGCCAAGAAGCCAACGCTCATTTAAACTTTTTCCCTCTCTCTGAGTCTTGCATGTCATTCCTTTCAGATTATGATAAGTCTCCACTAAGGATACTTCTAAGGGAGAGACTCCTCTAAGGATATTTTTAAGGGAACCACGTTAACCATATTTCTTGTCCTTTTTTGCACAAAAATACTATAAATAAAATGTATCATGTACAGCAATGTTAACCATCTGCCTTGTGTAAACAGAGGTACATAACAGAATGTCCAAGTACATCAAACTGGCTTATTAAAATAACAAAATAAGATTACGTATCTCAACATAATTGCTTAAACATCTAAACTTGCATTACCTAATTTTCTTCCTTCTTCTTCACAATGCAGGTTTCCTTATTCCCCACCTCCACCCATCATTCACCCATCCACCCACCCATCACTTCACACATTAGAGCAGATTTACTTAGAAGAATTGTTTAATCACCTGGATTTTTTAGTAGAAGATAGGTGGGCTAAAAACTATAAGTTGGTGATACATACCATCTATACCTACATTCCAGAAGTCAGTTACTCTACTAAAAAGAGCTCTGTGAGAAAGAAGATACACTTACCAAATCTTTAAATCTTAATACTTAGTGTTTCAAAGAAACAGTCTATATCACATAAGAACTCTCCTCTCATTTTTCTTAGCAAATTGTTACACTTGTCATTAATTCTGCTTACTTCACACATACGCTAAGCAGACATCAGCTAGAGTGGATACAATACAAAATTACAGAAACTATTGAAATTTCTAATAAAAAATTCAGATCTAGTCTGATCACCTATTCTGCATGCTTCAATTGATGGACAGTTGCATGGATTATTAGTTACAACACTGTAATCCAACAGTAAATACTTCACAACGTATATACTTCATACACTGCTTTTTGTTCTCATGTTTAAAAGCCAGTTATTTATAAAGTATCATGTATCTGCATAGCCTTAACAGCTCTCCTTAAACACTCTGAATTCTATGTGAATGTACATGTGTGGGGATGACAAGAACAGGCGAGAGTATTAAGAAAAAACCAAATATATATCTCTCTAGATAAAAATAATCTAAGTTTCTCTGAACCTATGGCACAGGGAAATAGTTGACTAATACCTGCTTATCATACAGAAAGCAAAACAGTTAGTTCTGAAATGTATTGTACACACCAGTGGTTACTCGTAAGTAGAGAACAATACTTGGGACATCAACAACATACCTGTCCTTTTGATATGAGGTAAGCTACAATTGGCATGTGTTGAAACAGCACTGCTAAATGAATGCTACTGAATCCTTCCCCATCAATAAGGCTGGGATCCGCTCCACATTTCAGTAATAAAATGACCATAGGGAGGTGTCCTTGTCTGTAACAATATATGAAATGAAACTATAGAGATGACAAAAAAGATGGAAATTTTTAGCGAAAGTTTTGCCTTAATAATTCTCATAGATACACCACAAAAAAAAATTTCCATTCAGATTCTTCTGTTTTTATTCAGGAAATTACTTTTTTTAAATTAAAATTTTATATAAGAAAATTATATTAAATATATACCTTAATAAGTGACCCTAAGATAAACTAATCTAGAACATAATGGTTATTCTACAGTAATTTCTCCTGTGAGCAGTCTCTCTCAGAAGAAGTATCTAACTTTGTTTGGCAGAAGACTAAGATAGCCCAGAGGAAAGCACTAATCTTCCAGTGTGAGAACTTGCACTCAGAGAAGTTCTCAGAATAATTATCTAACATTATGTTTTTTCCAGACAAGCAGTGCTTTGTTCTTTTGATTATTTTACTCAAGTGCTGCCCTAGAAGCCAAAGCTGTATGATTTTAAACTGTACTGGGTTGAACAGACGTTGTCTAGAGCAGATGTAGATGTAGAAAGAGCTGATCCAGAGGCATGAAACATCTGCAAGCACCAATATCTACTGCTGCCCAGGAAGAGATGCAGCACGTTTGTGGTTGCAGCTATGAGGAGCCCAAGAGGAAAAGCTAATGCCGCTGGGAGAAGACGGTCGAAGACCTCTCTACGTGCCTCTGAGCAACAAGATGTCTTGCACTGGGCCTACTGCTACATGCTTGTGCTTTAAAGTCCAAGACTGGCAGCACTGAGTCTCAGGAGAGTACACCAAGGGAATCCAGTGCAGAAGCCAGAACAACTGAAAGCAGGTTAGTTAGGCTGAAGTCTGAGGGAACCACGATCAGAACTTTTTCAGCCTTGAACTGTGCCCTAATAAGCATTAACAGCTAACTTCAGTCACCTAAAGTCACCCAAGTCTCCTCTGCCCGGTAAGGCAGGACTTCTGAGGCAAAGTCTGAACAGTACTGTTTCACGCCTAGGGAAACTTCAAAACGCGAGTCCAAGTGACTAAAACACAGATATACACACACAACACAGCTTTGTGACCTGCAAAGTTGCCAGGAATCGGTGAACAGATTTCAGCATTATTATGGACGTGCTGTGAAACTCCTTATGCCTCAATAAAACAAACATACCACAGAAGCTGATTTTAGATGACCATTGCCGTGCTACACAAAATGCTACTATGACTGTTAATACTAACAGATTTATAATTAGTAGTTGCAAGCAGCATACCTAATGGCCCAGTGAAGAGGAGTTGAATTCAAATCTCCACCTAGCTGATCCACTATTGCGCCTTTGGAAATATAGTATCTGTGTAACAGCAACACAGTAAGATTAAGAATAGACATAATAAAATATTAAAACGTTATACTAAGGATAACATAGCTTCAGTAGTAAATAGGTCATAACAAAAAAAAAAATGTCACTAGAGGAGCAAATGGACCAGAGTATTTTTGCAGTAAAGGATGCCATTTTGAGAAAATGTTTAAGAAAAAAATATAGCAATTAGCAAGGCACTTACAAAATCAGCTTTAACCTTTGTTCAACAAAACACACCAAAGCCACAAAAATCTCATGATCTCATGATTTCACATACAAAGAAACTGTGGTAACTTTACATTTCAGTGACATTTTCACAAAGGTAATTGGATTAAAATTTCAATTCTATGCTTCTCAAGCAGTATGTTGTTTTGTTTTAAAGTACTATAGCAACAAAGTGATTATAAATAACAGTGACAGAGTATTTGTGTTACTGTCACAAGCACTCTAGAGCTTACTTAACCAGCTCCTGTCTGTTGTTTATCGCCGCCCAGTGAAGAAGAGTCACATTTTCTTTGTCTGGTTGTCGAACATCATATCCTGCTTCGACCAGTTCTTTGCATCGCTCTACTATTCCGTACCTTAAATAAGAAAAAAACCCACATGGATTCACTTATCATTCATTGGTTACATATCCTCCGGTTTAGAGACTGCCACAAACTAAAGAAAAAGTAAATCTCAGTAAGCATCATCCAGCAATTTCCACCTGAGCAAATTCCACATTGCATTCAATGGAAGTCTTGAAAAAAGACCTGGGCTGAGCCTTGATAAGTCGAATTTTCTACCTAACAAAACAAACCTGGTTGATACTGTTGTTCATTATGAAAATGTCTACGATAGTACCTTTACACAGTTTTCCTTCTTTCACTATGGGAAGAAAATGGAATTGTAAAATTTTCCTTTGCAAAAATATCCAGCCTGGCTCACATCTGAGGACACTCCCACCTATTTCAACATTTTGCACACACAGAACATATACTTACTGTGTAGCCTTGACGATATCACAGGTGCTGGGGTCTTCAACAATCGGATATGGTCCCGGTAGCACTGGTAGATCTTTCTCCTTGTGGATGCTATGACAGTTGTGCATATGAGGTCGATGAGGCCCATGGCAATGGTTTTTATGCTGTTGGTTAACAAAACATCTATCAATAAGCATTATTTATACACTGTACACCACATCTCACTCTTTACCAGACACACATGCTATACTTGTCAAGCTGCGTTAATATAAATGAGGAAGTGAATTGAAAGCATAGTTAAAGCCACCTGACAGGAGACTAATCCTTTTATTTGGCATAGGGACATGGGAGGGCACAAGGGATTTGGGTAAGGTTTATCAGGCCAAATTACAAAGGCGTTAAATACGTTGCAGAGCTGCCTCCTGACACAACACCCTTACCCACAGCAACGCTGCTACACCAGCAATGGCAACATACGTCCTTGAGTAGGTTTTGAAATGCAAGGGCACTTAGAGAATCATAGAGTGGTTTGGGTTGGAAGGAACCTTACAAGTTCCAACCCCCCTGCCATGAGCAGGGACACCTTCCACCAGACTAGGGTGCTCCAAACCCCATCCAACCTGGCCTTGAACACTGTCAGGGAGGGGGCAGCCACAGCTTCTCTGGGCAACCTGTGCCGGGGTCTCAGCACCCTTGCAGTAAAGAATTTTGTTCTTCTATCTAACCTAATCTACCCTCTTTCAGTTTAAAGCTGTTACCCCTTGTCCTATCACTACGTGTCCTTGTGAAAAGTCCCTCTCCAGCTCTCTTGCAGGCCCCTTCAGGTACTGGAAGGCTGCTGGAAGGTGTCCCTGGAGCCTTCTCTTCTCCAGGCTGAACAGCCCCAGCTCTCCCAGCCTTTCCTCACAGCAGAGGGGTTCCAGCCCTCGGATCATTGCTGGGGCCTCCTCTGGCCCCGCTCCCACCACTCCAGCTCTGTGCTGTGTTGAGGGCTCCAGAGCTGGAAGCAGGACTCCCGGGGGGTCTCACCAGAGCGGGGCAGAGGGGCAGAATCCCCCCCCCGCCCTGTGCCCACGCTGCTGGGGATGCAGCCCAGAGCACGGCTGGCCTGCCCGCGCACTGCCGCGTCGTGTCCAGCTTCTCATCCACCGGCACCCCAAGCCCTTCTCCTCAGGGCTGCTCTCTGCCCGCTCCCGTGCTCGGGGCCGCCCCGGCCCGCAGCCGCGCTCCCCTCACAGCCAGCCGCGAGGCTCTCGAGCCCCCCCCGGCAGGACGCGGGCCTCCGCTCCAGGGGGCACCCGCTCCCGGCCTCTCGGTGGCTGCGGGAGAGCCCCGCCGGCAGCACCGGGCCGAGCCTCCCGCCGAGGAACCCCGGGGGCAGGCGGCCGCCAGCCAGCAGCGCGCACCCGGCCCGCCGCTCCCTCCTCCCCCCCGCCTCACGGGGCCTCCCTCAGCGGCCCCAACGCGCATCCCCCCGCGGCCGGGCGGACCGAGGGCAGGGCCACCCGCCCCCTCAGCCGCCCCTCCAGCCCCCTCGCTCCCCCCCCTCACCGCCGGCCCGCCGCCGTCCATCCTCCCCGCCCGGAGCTCGGCCCCCGCCGCAGCTTCCTGCTCCCGCTTCCTGGTTACCGGCTGCGGGGAGCGGCGGAGGCGGGGCCGGGCGCGCAGGGCCCGGGCGGCCGCGGAACCGGAGGCCGCGGGGTGCAGGCGCTGCCGGGGCGCGGGAGGGCCGCGGGCAGCACGGAGCTGCCCCGGAGCCTCCCCGGCTCGCACCACCGGGTCAGCGGCTCCTCCTTCCCCGCTTCACAGGCAGCGACGCGGGAAAACCCGTTCGGTGCGAGCCCCGCGCCTCGCCCGCCAGGCTTTATGAGGGGTGCGACAGGACGAGAGGCGATGGCCCCAAGCTGTGTCAGGGGAGGTTCAGATTTGGTATTACGAAAAATTTCTTTACTGGAAGAGCAGTCAGGCGTTGGAACCCACTGCCCAGGGGAGCGGTGGACTCCCCATCCCTGGAGGGGCTCAAAAAACGTGTGGATGTGGCACTTCGGGACGTGGTTTAGCAGGCGTGATGGTGATGGGTTGATGGTTGGGCTTGATGATCTTAGAGGTCTTTTCCAACCTTGATGATTCTGCGATTCAATACCCTGTCCCACTCCGCCGCCACGGGCAGCAGGAGGAGCCCAGCGAGAACCACTTAGGGTTCAAAGGCTGACCAGTTGGTATTAACACGTGAGAAGGAGCTTCCGGTCCTTCTAAAGCTTGTAAACATTTTGACACCTGGTGATGCTGTGAGCAAACATTACAGCGTGAAGGGCTGCCAAAGAATTATCCTCATGCCGAGCACGTGTCCAAAAAACAAAAAGCAACGCCTGATTCGTGACTGCCCGAGCGCTGGTTAGAGCGGGGCAGGAGAGGAGCGAGCAGGCTGCGTCACAAAGCACACACAGCGGGCACAGAGTCGGAGTTATTAAGGCAACCATAAATCTATCCTCTAACACTCAAGGGTTTGAGGTTGCAGCGTTCATAACATTCATCTGGCATGTCTTTGTATGTAGTTACCCACAACTGCTTTTAAGGGGGGAGAAAGTATTTTGTATAGCCATAGGAAGACTCACGTTAGAGCAATATCTACCTTTTTAGTCCAAACAAAATACCTCAGTATACATCAAATGACCAAAAGAAGCTGTTATCTGCTACCTTGAGAGAACTGAAGATGCTTGTGGACTGGTGTCACCTAGAAGATGCCCTCATTCCTCCCTTTCTTTCTCCTCGATCCATGGAAGATCTCCTGCTCAACGCAGTGTCAGCCGATGGAGACCCGAGCAGGCTTGGAGGGCTGCGCACAGAGACTTCTAATCTGGTAAGAGGAAGCCTGGCCTGGCACACCGCATGTATTTTCACTTCAGTGTTGCTGCCTTGGAGAAGGGATGGTTCTTCATCACGTTCTCTAAGACGTTCATATCCTGTTAGTAAGTTTGCCGGCAACCAAAGTTTCTCTGAGGCATGCAAGTCTGAATCAGAAGATGGAAAATTTCAGCAAAAAAAATTCAAATGCTTTTTTTTGGTTGGTTAGTTGCAAGAAATAAAAAGAAACTCTTCACCATCCTGCAGCCCTTAGGCTTGTCAGGTCTCACGCTGACAGCAGCAACAGTAGCAGGGATTCATGAAAATCACCAGAATGCTATAAAGTGGAGAATGCTGGTACCTTATGGATAGAGTGGCTATCAAAATGCTTTAGTCATGAAAACGGCTTTGGTTTTTTATGACTGCTGATAGCGCCTTGTACTTTGTATAAACTTCATCTGAGATTTTCAATCATTTTAAATATTAGTAAGCTGTTTATGAGGTAGGTAAACATTTCTCAGAGCACGCTTATATACTTCACTTATATTTGCTTTTCCGGAGCTTTCCACTGTCTGATCTTTCTGTCTCTCAGGCTGTGACCTTCTACACTCTTTTTTCAGTCCCAGTCCCCCTCTCCTCCTAATTTGTCGTCGTGAAGGAAACAAACAGCTACATCAGGATCCACAATAACTGCTGAAAAGAAGGTACAGAAAACCACGTTCTAGGAATCCCTGATGTTCATGAGCACGCCAAATCACTACAGTAAGCTATTCCCCATGAAGCTCTTTTTATCAAGTATTCAAGGTGATTTCTCTGGCCTGCACTGTGCTCGCTCTTGTTTTTCATGCACCAGCGCCTGCACTGCCCAAAGTCTCCTTCCACAACCCCGCAAAGGTGCAAGCTGAGTGTCTCCTGTACATGCTGCGTGTTTAGGGCTGGAATATCCTAAATTACATCATTTAGGCCCCAAAGTTGACTGAAGGAATGAAAATAAGCATTTTTTTCCACTATCAGAGGAAAGTTGGCTAGATGATTTTGAAGTCTTTTTATTTCTAAACTCTTGTTAATTTTAGAGTGAAAGATCTAAAAAATTATCTGCCAGGAACATGTTCAAATCACCAAAGAAATAACAACTGTTATTTGTTGTTGTTTGGAGCAGCTGAAAGTGTAAATGTTATAAATTTTTCAGTTAAAGCTAGTACCTTAAGGAAGCAGTTGCAAATACTGCAGGCATCTGCTGTCCTCCATGGAAAAGCAGGGGAATAACAGAAACCTGATGCAAACAAATATAAAAGATTTCCTTCATAAGAATATTTCAAATTAGTCCAGAAAGAAATAATTCTGAATGTGGCTGCTGGAGGATGCTCACGGTACGTTAGGAAAAATTGCTTTATTCCAAACAAACTACCACCTCCTTTCCCAGCATTATCGTGGAAGAACAAATGTGGTTACTGATAGTCTGCAAGTCTGGCTAGCCATCAAGATGTTGCAGAATGAATGCAAAATCAAATTCCACTTGACAGGTTAATACAGATTTTCCTTCCATATGCAGAATTGCTACGTAAGTAGTTATTAAAGCAGCTCTAGTTGGTAAAATATTGAGAGCTTTAATTTGATTCAGTATCACAAAATGTTTTATATGGTTTGAATACAGAAATCATGATGGGGAAGCTTAGAAAGAAACACTCGTGTTATCTAAGAGACCACAAAAAGATTTTGTGGACATTTTGTTGCTTGGGTGTGTAATGGATCCCCCCAAAAATGCAGAGATGCAAAAATAAAACTGAATAAGTTAGCAGTTTCCAGTCTGAGAGTTTGCCATGTGAGAAGTTAGGATTTGTTAAGATAGAAGGTAGTTTGGTAGATATTTTCTGCATTATCTAAGACTATTCACAAACCTTAAATGACTTGATTATATGGTATTGTGTGACAGCATGACAGTTGGTAGCAGTAATTAGAGCAGTACATTGGCAATTTTCAGCTGGTCTCTTTTAATCTTTGTTACCTGTCAATCTCACCTCTAGCATCTTTTTTTGTTTTATATTAAAAAAAACAACCGATCGTTCCAGAAGTAGGAAAAATTAAGCCTTTTCTTCTACTACACCTACAGCTGGCTTTACAGAAGCAGCCATATTTGATCTTGCTGCAATCTAGAGCAAAGCTCCTCAGAGAGCAGACAGGCAAATTTCCATTTTAAACTACATAATATCTTTATTGTACTTGTGGGGTTTGGGACAGAGTGGTTACTGATTTTTTTTTTTCTTTTTGGTAATCAGCCACCATTATCTCACAGCATCCCATGACAAGAGCTTTGCTGAACTAATTGAGGCAGAACTGAATAGTTTTATGGGGTTTTTTCTGCCCTTTCCTGCGCTGTGCTATTAATGCCACACTGTCAACACACCTCATTTATTTACACTTGGTGAGTAAATTTGCTCAAAGTATTTAAGTGCTGTATGAGTAAGAAAAACTACTCATTCAGAATCCTTAAGAGACTTGGATTAAGTGCATTGTCTTCAAAAGTCCCAAAACAATCATTCTCCCTCCCAAGCAGGCTTTTACAAGCAACTATGCCTGTGATTAGTGTCATTTTGACTAGATATCAGTAAAAAGAGACCTAGGTGTTTAGCAGCTTTCAAGTACCATTTTGCACTCACTTCACTGGATAAATGACAGAGAAGGAAGTATTAAAAAGCACCATTAAATCAGATCAAATTATATGAAAATTGCAATTTAAATAGTATAATGTTTTGGCATAATAAAAAAAGCATCATATTATGCATTTTACATTTTCCCTTATTGCTTTTAATGCTGTTTTATGAAGCAGTACGAGTAACAAGATTTTGCATTTAAGTGTATCTTTTCTGAAGAAAAACTTAGAGGGCACAGATAGCATCCAGTTTACTTCTGGAAGCTACTTCCTTATTGTATCTCCTAAAAATCCTTCTCCAGTTCTGCCGTACAAAGCGTTTTTAGGGAACCACAGGAGTAACACCACAGACCGGCCAACAGAAGGATCATTGTAATTCTACCTCTATATACACCCCTAACATAAAGCCATCAACTGTGCCTGTGAAATTTGAATAAAATAAGATTGCATCCTCAGAACGAGTCAAGTTCCTTTTCTGTATTATTTGCACATAGCTACTCACAGCCAGAGGTGGTACAGAGGCACTGAGGTAGGAGATAGCAACTGACTTACTCCGGTTTGCAAGTGCTCAGAGGAAAAAGTAGTCCATGAACACTGGCCAAGGGTTCTGCATTGCCACTCAAACTGCTACACGGGAACGTACAGATTGCTTGTGCATACAATTCAGAGCCAGATTTCTTTCCAGGGAAGGTTTCTAAACTTAGACAAAACTCCAGAATGCTATACCTCCAAGAAATGTAAGGTTTGGAGATGCTTCTGTATGCAGTTGAAATACTATTACTTTATTCTCAAAATGTTTAGTATGCAACTTTCTTTTCATCTAATGTAAATAAGAACACCAGAAAAAACCATAATACTAATTTTGACTATGCTGTTCTCAATAAGGCAGTTAATAAAAGAGGACACAGTGGCTCTCAACAAGAAAGACACACAATTACTAATAGTAGCCAAGAAAAACAGACCTGTGTTGACTACCAGCTTGTGTGTTCAGCTTTCCCAGCGTTTCATGAACAAAGCTAAGCACATATCAGACAGTCATAGCGCTGTCGGAGTTTTAACTAAGACAACCACCATGTAGGAGAACTGATATTTTTATGGTTAGGAAAGTCCTGATCTGATGAGTGCTTTCAGCTGGAAAGCAAGAGACCTCAGTAGGACAAAGCTCTCCTCAGATAACGAATAGAGAAAATGTTGCCTGGAGAAACTCAGATCATCCTAGAGCCATCAGGCTGATGTCCATATGATGTCAAACTGCACAGCTGGAACAGATGCTGGAATACACTTCTTTCTTCCTCTTTATTTCAAGATTCTCGAGACTAAGTTGCATTAGAAACATGATCCTTTAGGTACTGATTTTGTTTTAAATTCCTTTATTCTCAAACACAGAACTGCTGGCATGAGGACAGAGCAGTTATCTGAGAACACCAAAGTTTTACATTCGTCACTTCCTTGTAGCTGACCGTACTGGATCTTAAAAAAATAGGAGAAACATTTAGACTGTGTGCATAGTCTCAATTTCTTACAGCTGTGTCCTATGTTTGAATTGTAGGACTATCACATCACCACCAGGAACCACTTCATTTGCCTTGCTGCTACAAAAAGCATAAAACCAGTGTAGGAGCAATCAGTCGATTCAGCCTCGTGAAATTCCACTGAAGTTACACAACAGATGATATTAAACAACAGAAGACACATAGTTCACTGTTGTTGGTCAGAGAAACTTTGCTAATCCAAAATAAGGAACTGCATAGTATAGCTGAGGACAGAATTTATTCTGTCACATCAGTTTAACTTCAGAGCATAAAAATAAATACATGTTTTGAAATGTCACACTCCTGGGCTACCCAGCTCTGCTGGAAGCACTGATACAGCTAAACAACTAAAAAGAAGAGAGCTATGCTAAACAGAAGCAACTCTGTCTGGAATAAAAAAAAACCAAAACACCAAGAAGTATTTACTGGTCTTATCTTAAAACATAATCAAAATCATTGCAATAAAACAGCAAGCCAAGTACCATCTTCATCATCTTCATGGCATGTATGATACAACCTGGAAGGCAGAGTTTTAACCAGGAATTGCAGCACATTGATGTACGGCTCCTGGTAACTTGCATTAAACTGTGCATTTCAGTTGCAATATTTTGAATGTTAACATCACCAAATATAATTTATTCCACGCTCACGCTTGCTTTTTGTTGAATTGCCACGAGCTGTCTTCTTTTTAGGTGCATTCCACATTTTGTTGCTTTCTTCTCTTCCAGAGGAGGTAGCAGCAAGCACGTGTTATACATTCAAAACCTGACACTTGTTTTAGCTGGAGGAAAAAGGACAAAAAAGGAGCATCCCTCTTCACTGACGGGAGCTGAGATTTCCACTACTTAGTCTGTGGTAGTATGAACCTTTCAGCTACAACTGTGCAACAGTTACTCCAGTTTGCCATCTCTGCTCTGCCGTCTTCCGACCCCTGATGCCATCTTTTTTGTCGGCTGGGATTTTACACACTAAAACCCACAAAATCTTCAGACTAATACATACAGAGAAATTCTTAGAAGACCCTTTCGTAAGCAAACGTAAGTATCCTTCAGGAAATCACAAGAGGAGGCATCACAGGGGGAACACATTTGACTTAGAGGGGGAAGGTCTCTTTGGTACGTGACCTGAAGCATTACAGAGAAAACCCATCACAAAGCGATCCTCAGTACTAACTACAACATGCCAGCTGGAAAGCCAAACATTACAATAAAACGTACTTTCCAGGAACTCAGATGGCTACTTATCACCGCTTTCAGAAAAAAGCATGACTACATTTCAAGATACTTTGGGAGTTTATGATAGCTGTTAACTTAACATATCCATTTTTCAGCACAACTGAAATTCTGGCAATGATATCCTGTTTTTCCTCACAAATTATCAGCCTCGTAGCACCACCCACTACAGACAGTGAACAGTTAATTGTGTTCCCCTCCACCAGGTGATCTTTTCCTGTCAGCAGAGAGGTTTCTCTCTCTTGAGAGTGGTTAATTTTACACACATAATAAAGTGATAAACTGACTCAATTTAACATGCTTAATCTGCACTTGGGTCACCTCTTTAAGGGCCTGATTCCAAGTATACTGAAATTGATAGTAAACTTTCTTTTTCAATGACCAGAGATGAACATGGATACATGGTTATAGACACTACTGAATTGGGGCAAGTACTACTGCAGTGTCAAGCATATCGCACCAAGAAAATCCTAACCATGTCATATGAATTAGTGATTCTCTATCCCAGGACTCACATAGGGTGCGAAAATATTTTGTTGTCCTCGTGGATTGTTTCTGTCCTGTCTCCTGGCATACTAAGTTTGCCTGTAGGTCAAAGGAGGACAGACTCAAGCTTAATGAATACACTTGTTATAGAAGTTCATTCACATAACCAAGCTGTACATATTTTGGACTTAGAGTCCTTAAAACATCACCTCCCAAAGAGACATTATTAACAGAAAAAATAGCTAATCTAAGCACAAAGCTTAAGACAAGTCATGGAAGAATAAATTACTTTGACTCTTTCAGTATTTCAATAGCCAAAGAATTGAAGCCCTTTTCATACTAGAGAAATTTGTATTAATAATGTTACCTTAAGATTAAATTCAGCAGTCATAAGTTTTGGTTCATATCAATGGGAAAACTATACCCTAGAGTGTATTGTCATCACAGTAGCATGAATTTGTTTCACATAGTCAGTCTCTTTGAATTTATAGTTGATGGCTGATAATGCAAAAGACAAGTTTAGGAGCGCTAGTGTAAGGAAAACTCTCAGCTGGTTGTCCTGAAAGCAGTTGTCTTGCCCTGCTGTAACAGAAGCGGAAAGACCAGAACCACTCTCCTCTTAGCCACTGTGCCTGCCTTAAATGTTTCCCCAAGCACTCCTGACTCCCAGTAAAAAAGGGCACTAAACTTTTTTTATAGTCACAATTGACCAGTTTTGTTTAGCTGCTAACTTAAGCCTTTTGTATTTCAAGAGACATACATGTAAGGCATGAAAAACGGGCAGAGATTAAAAGGAGTGTTCAGTTTTCCATTAATACATACAAGATCTACAATTGTAGCTTAAGTCTTGTGCAATATAGTTTGGGGTTCTTTTTGATCTAGGAATTACCAAACTTAATCAAATCAGAGGTCTACTTATTTCAATATCCTGCTTAAACAAAAAATGCTTCGGAAGTTGACTCCTGCAGTAGCCAACTATGAATTAATCAACTCTTCCATAACTCCTTTGAACTGACAAAAATATTTGTTTAAACTCTTTGTCAAAACCTTTAACTTGACTAATCTTAGTAACTCTGGCAACTCTTTAGTTATTAGTTCATAACCTGGATTATAAACCGTATTTATCTGGATTGTCGAGATTAATTTTTATTTGTAATTATTTAAATTCTTTGTTTCCAGTAGCTACAAGCTCCACGCTGTAATCACACAAAAGATATTTCATTTGTTAGTTTCGATTTTTACAAAAGCATGGTGGATTTTTTCCCTTTTATATTTTTGCTTTTTGAACTAGTCTCTTGCCAGTTTTCACTTCCTCTACTCAGAGGAGCTTTCCTACGGTTTATTCTTGTAATCGTTCTCTGATCCTTCTACAATATTTTAGAGATGTGGCTGTTGCAACACATAAATCAAAAACCACAAAACAATCTAATAAGTATACTACGTTAAGATCACAGAATACATATTTAAAATTACCTTGAAAGGCAGGTTTATTACATAATTAAAGGAAAAAGATAAAAAAAGGTTTGAATAGCAAAATTTAAAAAATTAGCAGTTTCATTACCTGTCCAGTTGCCATAAAGTATATCCATATCTGTAATCTAAAAACAAATAAAAAAAGCTTTTTTTCCCTTTTGATTTGATACACTTTTAGGCTTTCTTCCCCCCACTGTATGAACTGAACCAGAAAAATACACTATTCCAGTTTTATTTTCAACTGCACATCGCTTTTAACCTCCAATGAAGATATAGTGTATTATGTAAAATAAAGAAATAACGCAGTGCAGCTTTAGGTTAAGGGTAAAAGGTCATCAGAACTTTGACAGTTTAGAGCAGAAAATACTTTGTGGCTGCCACCATGCGGCAACGGCGCGTACTTCTGTTGTCATTCACATCGCCTGAATCAAGCTGGAATTGAGCAATCCCATTTCATTCTACCTTAAGCCCAGCAATTTGGACTAGTCACAGAGTTGCTCATAAATATGTAAACTCCTTTTTTAAAATCTATACCTCAGAACATGTTTAAAGCCTAATTGCATTTGGCAGGCTATAGCCCACCATCGAATGGTGTCCGCATTCTTGCGGGCTGGATGGGAGTAAGCTGAACCGTAGCTTTTCATCAGGAGAGGTTATGATTAACCATCCTTGTGCCGAAAGGTGGAGCCCCAGTCTCAGAAACGCCATCGTATCGCGATGCCCTCCGGTGGCGGGTTTTAAGTGTGGGAAGGCATCCTCCCTCCCCACAGGTGCTGGAAGTTCCCTTCTCCCCAGTCCCCTCCATCTCTAGACTGAATACTGACAATGTGAAATAGTCACACACTAGAAAATTGTGATTTTTCTTTTTTTTTCTTTAGGTAAATCTACAGCAATCTGGAACTTGCTCAGCGTGTCGTGCCCCGCTCAAATAGCCATTTGTTACTTTTCATCCTACAATAATCCAAACAAACTACTTCATCACTGCTCCCAGTATACACCAGAAGCTTTTGCTGTATTTTCGCATTAGTTATAACCCAAGTTAAATAAGTACCACTTTACAAATATTGGCATTTCTATATTTGAAATTCCCAACATACTAGAGACATACACTCTCGAAACTTGATAGGCGATATTGACAGCATAGTATCAATAAATAAGAAATATCAGGCCAAAAGTTAATCTAGTACACACACCCACAAAACCTTCAAAGCAAAATTGATTTATTTTTTTTTCCCCGCATCCTGGAAGAAATAAACAGCACTGCCATGCATACAACACAAGATGTGCCCCAGGCATCACCCTATCTGAAGATGAGCAAGTTGGTAGCCTTTTAAAAGATTCGGTTTTAAAAGGCAATATTAGTTGGACACTGCTTAGTGTACTGCTTATACATTGCTGGTGTTAGGATGAAGTTTACAGGATAATAAAAATATTTTTCGTGCTTCTCCAACAATCATTTCTTTATGAGAAATAGAAACCTGAATGGAATTAGCAACTTGTTTTCCAGCCAGATGCAGACTCCTGTACATATACAGTATACACTTACTCAGTCTGTACACCAGACAGATGGAATGGAACAACAACAACAAAAAAAAAGATCTGTAAGGACAGCAGGCAAGCCTGAAAAAGCAGAATCTGTCATCCTTACGACAAACAGGATGTGAATTTAGCCCAGTGATGGCCACTTGCTTGAAAAAACTTGCGATTAATTACTTCCTACCATGAGTTTAACAATCTGGCCAACACAGAGTTCTCACTTGTGGCAGCTAGGCTATCTGCAGGGTAAAGTATTCTCAGCAGGACCAGCAGTCTACATCAAAGAAACAGATAAAAGTACTTCCATGCTCCAACGTCAGACAGTACAGAAAATCCTCTGAGTAATATTAGATTTAACAGAAATTGCCTAGAAGAAGCATTTGAATGCATAATGCTCTTGCTACTCGCAATACTGCCCTTTCGCTTCACATTTTCCCCAATTTTATTTTTAAATTGCTGATATTTTTATTGGTCTTAATTGGGCAATTTCTTCCACTAATCATCCAGGATTTATCAGTGAAAAGAAGGAAGTGTACTGTGCCATGCAAGGCCACCGTGATTTAGAATCCAGATTATCTTGCAACATCTAAACAGCCTTGGCATTAAGAGCAAACTGTCAGCGCAATTTCCAAGGCTACCTAAGAAAAGGATGCAAGTATTGGGCCTTAGGGAAGCTGAGAGAAGAAACTATCCAATTACTCCAGCCAAGTCAGGGTCAGCCTAAAGCAAGGCGGTGCTGTGGATTGATGGGGTCCAACAGTCCTAGAAGCCCACACCTCAGATTTCCTTTCCTCCAAATCAACTTCTCTCAAATCAACAATTTTATAAGCACTGCCCCTTAGTGAACTGTTAAGGTATTGAGCTATATATTTTCAGTGAAGATAGTCAGCATTCATTCCCCCCCTACCCCACCCCATTTCAGTATTAGTATTAGAAGTCCTTTTCATTCATAGGAGTGCAAAGTTCAAATGTTCTACCACAGCGACACATTTGTTGCCAGTGAGTGTGCCATTATTACGGCCATCATTTCTCCTCTGTTATTAACAGCACTGTAATGTATTAAAATTTTTATCTGCAAAATGGTGATAAAACAGTTAAAAGGTCTACAGATTGTGCTGGTCCTACAGTTAGGTTTATAAGAACTTTCTCCAAGAAGGTATCTCTATACATGCTTGTACATCCAGCTCAAACTAAGCCAAACTAGACAATACATTTGTTTTCTAGGATTGGAGAGACTCTTTTTCTCCTGCCAAAACCATCCTTTCAGGGAGTACTGCAACAAAACCAACACACATACTCACCAACACACCTCATTCAAATCTGCCATGGAGATCACTGCATTCGGCAGCTCCTACAAAAAAACAGCTTATACAGTTGTCTACTTACTGTGAGACCTAACTGTATATTTATGTGTAAAAATCAGAAAAAAAATTCAGTCTTTTAGCTTGACCATAGCTACTAAGCTTGCTACAAGATGCATGGTTAATACTACAATCCCTCTTTCTTTTTATTTGTTTCTCCTTTATGCGCTCTTTGAAGAGTTCCTTTTGAATCGGATAATTTTTGAAAGATAACTATGTAACAAGAGAAGAAACTGCTGAAAGGAAAGTTAGCAGTATTTTTTACTTGTCTGGAAACCAAGAATTTATTTCTTCAATTTTTACAAACATGATTTTATACAAATGATAGAGAACCAAGTTTTCTACCCACACTAAAGATATCACCGTATGCTCAGTATCTTCACAAAGCAAGTTTGGTTTCAGTATCAAAATAATACTCAGTTGGTCATGCACCTGGTGCTGAAAACTAATGTAACTTTTGAGCTGTACCAATTTATACCAGCTTTCACAAACATTTGTGTTTAGATTGTAACAATCTTCCCACACACCAGTTTAGGATCAGTTTCTCCAGTTCACCTGTTGAAAAGCAACAAACAATAAAACCTCCTTTGGGGAGTTAGTGACTGTAGGTTATGACTGTCACAAGCAACTGCATCATACGACTTCTTTCATTAAAGAGATCACACAGCTATTCTCCTCCTCTCCCAAGTTACTGGAAACTGGTTCCAGAACCCTGCTACTCTGAAGGGTAAGGGCTTCTGCCAGCTTTGGGAGATTCCAGGAATCTCAATACATGCAACTTCTCTTCAATTCCACAACTCCAAGTTAATTTGAGGGGCGGCAGAGGGGGGAGTTCCAGGTAAAAGAGTCTTCTGAAAAACCAGGACATTTCAGTGCCTCATTTAAGTTACTTCAAATGCAGTCTGCCTGCACATTCCTTCAGTACAGCAAGGATTATTGTCCAGCCACATTTTCTTCTTCAGAACAGTATGAGTGTCCTTCACAAAGTGGTTTTGTTAGTTTAACTATGTGGATAAACCCTCTTAATCTCCAAAAATGTTGCTTTCTTCTTTCTCCTAGATTGTGCGTTAACCTTAAAATACTCCTGGTATGAGCCGGTAAGGCACTGCAGCAGTGTAGCGCTTCCAGTCCTTCCCATATTTGCTAAAACAACGGTGTTCATCCCTAATGCAACGATGGATTAGCAGAATAGTCATATAAACAATGTAGAAGTAAGGCAAGATGTGTTCAAACCCACAAGTCAGGCAGTAGGCCAGGGAGCCCATCAAATCTCCAGTGTAGTTAAAATGGCGTGCCCAGCCCCAGAATCCTGAGGTCATCAGTTTGCTGTAGTGCTTGGTCCCATCCACAGACATGTAGGAGCACTCGATACACTCTGGTTTCTTCCCCCATATCTTGCAGTTGCCATTTGTACGGCGGAAGAGGTCCTTCTGGTGGTTGGTCATTCTGAAGATGTAATAGCCGATCAAGCCCAACAGTAAGATCCCTATGGCATTAGCTGTGCACAGTTGGACAGGGTGGTAAACCAAATACAAACCCTGGGGAGCAAGGAAAAAAAAACCACCAAAGAGACAATCAGTGATCTACTTCAGGTATATGCTCAGGATGCCAGACTAATTCCTTGACCTACAGTGACCCAGCACAGATCAGCAGAAAGACAGGAAAATCCACCCTACCAGTAAAACCATAGAAAATGTTCAGAAAACCCTGCATCCCACATTTACTCTCTCCCTCTCTCTCTCTCCAAAATTGTACTTCTTAGGTGGAACAAGAAGAGAGAAGTTGCAAGGATGCAAACCAACCAGGACAGAAACAAAACAAAACAAAACCACACCATGAAACATACCACCCATCAAAAAAATCCTCCACATGCAGGCATACAAGAAGGGACTGAAAGGATTTAGAAAAATATGCAGACACAATAGACAGTGACAGAAAAGGGCACAAAGGAAGGGGAGGAGAGGACAATATGTCAATTCCATGCAGGGACAGTAAGTGTTCCTACAAGTGAAGCATTACAAAGGGTGTTGTAATGGTTACTCAGTATTCAAACTGTCCAGAAACAATTTAAGATACAGATCAAACTGCTGGAGAGAGCATCTCTGAAAAGTTTCTTTCCTTTTAGCCCAAACACATATCATACCACATTTTTACCTGCAAAGTATAGAGGTAAGGCAACCAAACACAGTCTCCCCAGCCCAAATACCATCCAAAATGATCATGGCAGATATCAATGGTTTTCAGATACCAGGCTTCATTCCAGAAGTAGTCCAAAACATAAATACCCTGAAGCACAATAGTTTCACATTAATAACAGAGCACTGTCACCAGTTCGCCTGTCTAACAGCATCAGCCTAATCTTTCTGTGCTGTCTTGTGATAAGATCTCAAAACCGACTTGTGTTTTTAACACCTCAAAAATAGGGTATTAAGAGGAACGTATCATACAAATATACTGCATCGATATAGGTGAAGCAATAATAAATAGTGCAAAGCAATATTAACCAAGACAACTAAGGCAAGTGTGCTACCATAAGGATATACACTTAGGAAGCATACTCGCATTTGACCACTCCTACCTCTTTTCAGCTTAAAGAGTCATATGCTTACAGAGAGGGGGAGTAGAGCTTCTATTGAGCGGGCTCCCATTTACACATATGAATGAATAAATCCAAACTATTAGCTGAACTTATAACTTTCGGGTCTCTTCAGTAGAACGCACAGCACTTGACTGGCTGCTTTTAGGTGTGGAGACATCTGTAGTTCTGCATGCCTCACACACACGCAAAGTAAAACACAAACGTTAGGCACAGTGCTGCTCTCAGAAAAAAAACCTGCCCAGTCTTGCTCCAACTAAAGCCACAGAATTTTTTCATTGTTCTCTTTGGGTTCAAGATCAGGCTATGCCTGTTTCCAGAACATAGGCTTGGAAAAGTATCCCTTAAGTTTACACCGCAGTCTGCTGGTGCAGACATGACCGTGGCACTCTGCGTGAGTACAGCAGAGTATTTACAGTGGCACTCTGAAGGAATACAAATGTCCAAAGAAACCAACACAAGTGTCTAAAGAAGCAAGTCCCAGTGCATCATCACTGAATAAGGTTGTTCAGGCCAGGAAAAACTGTGTAAGTTCAATTTCAATGCAAAGAGTTTTCTCTACTTTAATACTGGTTTATTTCTAAATTGTTTTCTTATTTCCTTCCTCTGAATTTACCTGAAGGACGTTGACAAGAATCATGGAGTTGGTTACTTCACCATACAGCTCCTGTTGTTTAGCAGCATAGGAAAGGTTAATTAGAGTCCAGGCTACAATACCAGGGCGCCCATTGAAGAACAGCTTGAAATCAAACCACTTTCCTATTCGAGGGTTAAATTCAATCCCCATCATGTAGTCGTAAAAGAAGTTGCCAGTGAATTTGCTAGAAAGCATAAAAAAATAGAAATGTACACAGTTATACACAAATACAGGTAATACTTTTCTGACACATTTCAGAATCGCTTGATGTAATGATAGTAAAAATCATAAAGCCATGTAATGTTGTCCAAGACAACACAAAGTGATCCAACCAAAGCACTACATTAGCAGAGATGAATTTTAGCTTCAGAGGTACCCTAGTGAATTCTTGGTAAACACTTCTGAGCAGTTTAACTACAACCTTACTTTTTTGTCACAAATAGGATGGATCCATCTGTGACACGGACACTGACAGTCACATGACACGTAGCATGAAACACAGAGGATGGTGCTAAGGAAGCAAAGAACCCCAGTCATATATTGGCCTATCTGTACCAGTAAAATATATTCTGCCTTAATTATTCTGTGCAGCTGTGGTGGTGCAGCCCCCTGCCGGCAATCCCAGAACCAGCCGACATTGTATTTGTGCTCACACTGCAGGAATAGTTGGCTGGTGTGCACTGAATCAGGACAACTTGGCACTTTCCTTGTCTTTGTACAAGAGCAGCGAGTTGGGCCGATCAGGTGCTCCCTGCCCCCACCTGAAACTCCTGATGCCTGGAGTCGCACCTACCTGCAGAACTGTACCTTCTGGGTGGTACTAGAATTCTACAGTTGCTGTCTACATCATGTGGATTGCGACCAGGATGGAAAATTACTGATGCCTAAAGTCAATCATACTGAGACCCTATAAACAGCAGTACCAAGGAAGGCCCTTTGAGCTCTTCTGGTCTGCAGCGGGCTGCGCCCAGTAACTCCCTCCGAGTAGGACGCTTCTCAGTAACTCGCGAACTACCTGGGCTGATCTTCTTGAGACACAACCTTCGCCCGTTGAGAAATCATTTAATTTGAAGTGAGTATTTCACTGAACTTGAGGGGAATTTTTGTGTGAGTGTGTGTGTGAATCGATTCAAAACATAATATTCTATCACTGTGATTGTACTAGCAAATTCTTTCTAATCGCTCTGTAAATACTAAGTTAACCAGTGATTGATAGCTGCTAAATTCCTGTGATTCTCTCTCTAAACTGTGAGCATACCCTGAACTGCCACTAATACTCCTTGGACATAAGCCATTGTGGTCTAAGGCTGGTTCTGGATCCAGCCACATCTAGGCTCCTCTCTGAGCAGGAGTTTAGAAAGTAAGGAGGTCCAGTCCGAACCTGGTGACTCAACGGGAGGGTCTCCCTTACTCCTTACACTTTCTTTTACTCTGTATACATAATTTTCCACTCAAAACCTCCTTTGATTTTGTATTCCATTCATTAGAGTGAACCTTGCCAACGAACTCTTTAAGATCACATTTTCTAAATTTTCAGTAAAATCTTTTCTTGCAAAACCTTAGAGTGATCATTTAAGTGACCTAACCACTCATTCACGATGGCAGCATTCAATTTAGATGTCCGATTACCTAGTATCCTCTCATATTAAAAATCACATACCAGTCTTTGGCATTCGTAGGGAAAAAGTAGCCTTTAATCATTGCAAACGTGGAAACCACATATCCCAGGATATTGGCACACCACAGGAGGGGAATCCAGTTGTCAAAAATGATGGTAGGTGAGAAGTAGTGGAAGTAATAGGCATTTGCAAACCAAAGCACATGCGTAATGATCCAAGCCTGAAGGCCATTGATTTGATATTTATTCACTACACCTAAAATATGAAGAAAAAAAACCCCTGAATGTTAGTGACATTGCATTAATACAGCCTTTTATTAATATGTATATGCACACAATATACAGAAGCTCAATTGAGCGCCCATGAAATTACCTCACTGTCCTCACCCTCCCAGTAAAATATCTTGTGGCACTTTCCTGAAAGTGTCATTAGACTCTGCTGTAACCATCAGGCTTTGTTGGGCTGAATTTTTCTCTTCACTCTTGCTTCACAAAACAATAAATTTAGAATCTCCCCTAAAACTAACTAAGGTAACAAGTTACTCTCTCACACTTAGTTCACATCACGCATTTTGTTCAAGTCTCATGGGTTAACTCAGCTCCAGCAGGTGCCGCTGCATTGTCAAACACAAACAATAGTCCACTGATGATTTTAAGCACCAAAATTATCAACCTGTATTTTTCCATTGCTGGTGCAGTGAGAGTTATTAAAGATTGTAAGTACAGACATACTATCATTTTAAAAGATGGTATGGTGTGCATATATTCTAGGGAAGAACTTACCAGCAGGGGTGACAGCACCTTCTTGTACACCTCCTACATATCCAGGAAGAAATTTATGGCAGAAGTCAGGAATGAACAGATACAAAACCACCTAGCAGAGACAGAATGCATTAACAGTGAAAACAGACAAGACAAAACCTCAAAAAACACTACCCCTTTTCATGCACATACCAAATATAACACATGGCACTTTCAATTAATTATTGGATAGGTAAACATGGACCAGTGATTTTAGGCTAGTAATACATCCAAGCTACTAAGCAATTCTAAATATAGAGTAGTTTGGTAAGTTTGGAGATATTTTACAAATCTACGTTATATTTCGTATGTCAACCAAACAGCCGTTTTAAAAGCCAGCCACTACATCTAAATCATAACTCAATAGTATACCTGGAAAGCAACCCAAAGGCTATAGATGCCAGCAGCCCTATAGGTCAGTGTAGGAGTCTTGTTCCAGATGTCAGACAGATGTTTCTTCCCTGTGAGCAAGTCAATGAGTGGATCAAGCAGAGAGCACTGGTACTGGTCACAGGACATTATGAAGTAATATACGATAAGTGGTGCAAACATGAGCAGGAAAAGGATGCTTGCCAAGGAAAACCAGTCCACCTCCCTGTAACCCAAAACAGAGCTTTCAGTTAGAACAGTGGTTTGATTAAGTCAGGCAATATTTTCAGTGGACCTTCTAGACTAAACAGATGAAAATTGAAAACATTTTCAGGGCACGTACATTTCTTTGGGTCAAACAGCTATAAAAAAAAACAAACAACTTAGCATGGTACATACTTTACCATGAACTGTTATAAAACTATGCTAGTTGATCAGAGCAACAGAATAAACAGATAATATTTCCCCTCCAAAGAGCAGATTGTTATTACAGCCTTCACAGTTTTGATGGCAATCATGGGTATAATGGGTATTCAGCTGGAGGTGGTAACAATTACATGAATATCATGCAAAGCTTGGAAACACAGAAAAGACAGACCTTGGACAGCCATTAGCTGAACTTGCTCTACTACACACTGTCTGTAGTGGCAAGCCATATAAACTCCCACGGCTGTTTCCAGCTGCAATACAATACTCTACTAATACTTGCATAACTCTTTGAGAACAGGGAAACGAGTCATAAATCTTGCTACAGCAGGAGATGTCAGCTGGCAATACCACAGATGGATGCCTGTTTTCCAAATCTCAGGAAATACTTTGTTCAGCCCTTGAAGGAACTACAAATTTTACTGATTTTTATGATTTGCTTTCCTTCCTCGCAAGGAGGACTGTGTTTTAACCCACGCCATCTGGCAAGCTTGCTCCCTCAAAAGCCTTGAAGAACTCTTATTTGGCATCTGTTACTACAGCTCATTATCCATGAGCTTTCAAGAGAAGGGCAATGCAACAATCTGCTATTCATAGAGTGAAATTTAAAAGGCATGTAGCACGTAGAAAAGTAAATATGAAGCAGTTTGAAACACAATGACTAATTAGGGTCATCAGCTTCTCTCACCATGCTCTTCCCCACTGGACTTGAGATGTTCGAGTATCATTTCGGGGGCTTTTGTGTTTTCTTTCTTCAGAAGATTTTTTCTCCTGATGGGCTGCCATGATGTCCTGTATAAAAGAAAAATATTCATGGTATTACTCCAGCTGGTTCTCAGTAATTCTTCTGGCTCTACAGAAGAGAAACACAAATAGAAGTTATTCAAAACTATCATATAGCCTTCTGATTACAAGAAATTTGGGGGAGGAGGGTAGGAAGGAAAAAAATCCTTCCCAATTCCTTATGACCTTACATTCAGCAAAACACAATCAAAACACTGACATCAAAGTAATACAGTAAACTTCTTGCTAACTGGAAATTTCTTTTACGATATATTGCATAACACATGGCTTATTACTCACAAGATACAAAGGGAAAAACTGTTTTGCCACATTCTTATAAGCTCAAAAAATAAAGTTCTATAACTAATTCCCTGCCTTAGTTAATGTTTTAACATTACACATACTGGACCTTGGCAAATTATATACTCTTCCCCAGACCCCTTGCTCCATACATGTTGGCTACATCAAAGCAAACAAGACAACAGTTAATAATCCCATCTACATCAGAAATCAGTAGGAACAAAGAACAACTTGCTATCAACAGGTAATTCTCTCTGTGCAACATGCATTACAGCTTTCTTTTGCTTTGCCCAAATACTTCTTTTGTTAAAGATCATCACACCATAGTCTGAACGTGTGGCAATCCCCTATCCAAAAGAAAAAGCTATTTTTCCAGACCTTTGTCTCATGGGAAGAGAGAGATTCTAAAACGTGTGGAGTCTTGCAGCTTTCCGTTCAGGGGGGAATTTGCTAACAGTTGTTAGTTTTATACGTTTTCAGGCATTAATATTTTAACTCAAACCAGAAACTAATAGTTATTTCCATGGAAACAGAAATGGCAATACAACACGTTGTCAGGGCCCTGAGAAGACTAACAGGCCTCACTGTCTCTGCTTGGCTTGGCCCAGGGCCTCCCTTGACCTTGCCCACAGGCCAGGACACCCATTTTAGCCCATCCTAGGGCCATCAGTCCCTGCCCCAGTGATGATCTCCAGCTCCACCAGAGCCCTGCCCTGCCTGGCCATGGGTCCTGCTGATCCAGGCCTGACCCACAGGCTGCCGGCCTGGCCTGGCCTGATCCCATGGCCCTGCCTGACCACCATGGCTCCACGTCTGACTGTTTCCCCTCACCAGGCCTGACCCTGGCCCATCACACAGGCCTGCAACCAGGGGACCGGACACTGGCCTATGGACTGACTTCCCGGGTTGTGCTGCCTCATCACCATGAGCCCATCGGACTATCTGGACTCTTGCTTGAACCTGGCAAATCCTACGCAAAGAATGCAAGAAGACACAGGGGTGGCAGGAAGCTTTTGTTATTTACTATTTCAATTACCGTAAGTGCTAACTACCACCCTATCTTTCAGCAGACACATTTTAAAATATGGTCAGACTTCTGGCTTAGATTTGAGCCAAATCTGACCTCAGATTTGAGCCAGAAGTGTACATCTTTCCAGGCATCGATACTTTCTTGACAAGGCTTCTAAAGCAAGTAATGAACAAACCTCAAGAGGAGGTTATTGATCACATACAAGAAGAAGAAAGAGGCAGGACAGGAGATTTACTGTATCAAGGTTAGAGCATGTGAGCATACTCCACTCATTTGCATTGGTTTTGTTTTACAACAGTAGTGCAAATTCTTATAAGGAACAGTTAGAATACTAGTGAGAGTTTCACCAAGACAGAAATGCTCTTCTTCAGGAATCATCAGAATTGAAAATATTTAGGTCAGATGAAACGTTTGACATCATTTAGCCCAACCCCACCTGCCCCTGCTGAGAGCAAGGACAACTTAGAATAGGTTGCTCACCGCCTTGCCCAGTTAAGTTTTGAATGTTTCCCAGGATTCCACATGATTTGTCAGTCCTACTGAGAAATCGGGCCTCCTTCTTAAGGGGACCAGAAAAGAAATCCTAGGTTGAGAATTTTCGCGCTGTTTAGTTTTGGTTTAGGCTCTTAAGTAAACAAAGCCCAGCATACTAGATACGAAAACTCTCCTCATTCTGCTGAGCACTCGCAAAAAGCCTGCCTGCAGCTGGCAGCACCTAGGATTTTGTGCAAGACCTACACACCCCTCCAGTTTATCATTGATTTTACCCAACAGTGCAGAAACTAGATTGGATAATCATCCAATTGCTTAAACTGGGAACTGGCTAGATGAGGAAGGCTGGCATTCAGTAGGTTGCTTATGGGATCCATGCCTCACCACTGTATAAAGGCCAACAACTGCCACCAAGTTTTGCCTTTCTAGAGAGCAATTCAAACAAGTGCCTACTTAGTGTTCCCCTAAAGAGATACACCCCAGCCCGACAGACAGCTGTGCTGGCAGTAACAGCATCTCACGTTCAGATCCATTCCCACGTCACTTCACACATGCTAACATTGCTGCATGAAGACTCCCACTGAAATAATGCTCCTGTTAGTAACTATTTCAATTTCTATAAATGCACATTTTCTGTTACCCCACTAAACATGCCCCAAATATTGGTTTCCTACACCCTTACTCAGCTTCTTAGCAACAGCCTGAAGCAAAATTGACAATTCAAATACCAGCTGCGCAGAGAACTCCAGAGATGCACTCTTCCCGAGTCCAAACTTCAGAGCTTAACGGTGAAGGACTGCGTTACTGCCCACACTGTGTCAAAGGAGTAATCATACCGACCACACAAGTCACTCGGAAGCTCCCCCACTTGGTGCCTAAGCTGCCTATCTCATGTGCAGCTCACACAGAGTCCATTCAAGCAATAATAATCCGAACGTTTGACGCTTTCCACCAGCATGCTGTGGACCTACTGAGGAGAATCTCAAACAAGTAGCAGTGTGGCAAAAAAAGACTTCTAGATTTTGTCCCACAAAAATCAGGCAGACTCCTGCCCATGAATATATACCTTAAAGGAAAATCCCCAGCTAACACGCCGTATTCCACCGCGCCCGGGCTGTGCTCAGGAGGGGCTCAGCAGCCAGCCCCATGCGGGCAGCGCCTTCCCGCCCGCCAGGCCCCTCACGCGAGACCCGGGTGCCTTGGGGAGCGGCACCGGGGGTGACGCCGGGGGGGGGGGGTCGGGGGGGAAGATCAGAATTAGAAAAGAACCTGCAAATTAGCAAGAACCTGCGGAGCCGGGCAGCGCTCAATGCCGCAAACCCTCCCTCCCAGCCCCGCTTCGCCCCTCCGGCCCGCCGCCAGCCCGCTCCTCGCCCAAGACCAACGCGGCTCCCGAGGACGTACGAGCCCGAGCTCCCTCCGCGAACGGGCGGGCTCGCCAGTCCGGCGGAGGCTGCCCGCTCACCCGGAGGCGGCGCGGGGGAACAACTTACCATGGGCCGCTGGGCAGCACCGCCCGCCCAGTGCAGCGCTCCCTTCACGGAGACCGACCACACACCGCCCTTCAACCGGCACCGGCGGCGCCGCTCACCTCAGGGCGGCACCTCCCCGCCCCGCCGCCCTGGCCAATCCCCGCCGCGCTCCGCTCTGCTCGGCGCCACCGCATTGGTGGAGAGAGCTCAACCCATGGGCTGAGGAGACGGAGTGGGCGGGGCGGCGGCGGTGAGGGCGGCCGCGGGGTCCCGCTGCCCCTGCCCGGTGCCGGTGGGGCGCGGCGGCGGGTGGTGCCGCTGCCTCCCGCAGCGAGCCCCGGGGGCGGAGCGGGCCCCGCCGGGAGGGGCGGAGGCGCCGCGGCCCGGAAGCGGGCGGGCAGCCATGGGCCGGGCGGTGAGCGTGGCCGCCTGCGCCCTCAACCAGTGGGCTCTGGATTTTGAGGGGAACCTGGAGAGGATTCTCAGGAGTGAGTGGGGCCCTCCCGTCCCCGTTCCCTGGCCCCCTGCGCCCGTGTCTCGCCGGGACTGGGTGACGCTGTCCGGTTCCCGGAGCGGGCAGGGCCCGGGCGCCCGGCGGGTGTTTGATCCAACCCTCTTGCAGGTATTGACATCGCGAAGAGCCAAGGGGCCCGGTACCGGCTTGGTCCGGAGATGGAAATCTGGTAAGAGTGCTTCGTTGCTTCTGCGTTTGATACGCTCCCGATTAATTACCGGAGAGCGGTCATTAAGAAAATCGAGAGCGGTCATTAAGAAAATCCGCCGTGTGGTACTCTGATGCCCGAAGCCTGCGGCTGGCTGTGCAGAGAAAACCATTGCCGTGCCAAGTCTTGGAAACGTGACCGGTACCGGTAATTTTTGGCCAGTTTCAGCGAGTTTTCCTTGACAGACACGGCAGGGCTTTGGATCCCGCCCGGGCTGCTGCTCCTGCAGGGAACAGAGCCGTCTCTCCCAGCGATGCCGCGCAGCCCGGAGAGCCGTCGGCAGCGTTGGCAGCGCTGCTGCTGCGCGTTCCTGTATAAATCGCCTGTGCGGATGAGGTGTTTCTTCTCCGGAGTAGATCCGGCCCCTTGGTGCTGGCGTTGGCTGAATTTTTTATTTCTTCTGGTTTTGTACGCAGTGGTTACGGCTGCTCGGATCACTATTATGAGTCGGACACGCTCTTGCATTCGTTTCAAGTCCTGGCAAAGCTCCTGGAGTCTCCAGCTACTCAGGATATTATCTGTGATGTGGGAATGTAAGTTTTTTTGAGTACATATGATGAAGGGGGTAGGTCTTTAGGGAATGCTGCCTCTGCTGTGCTCCGGGACAGTGAGGGCTCTGCACCAAACTGTGAATCGCATCTTGGGAGCTGCACTACTTTCCCTCTTAATTACCATGACTAGGGCTGCAACACACAAAACACTTGCAGAAATGGAGCTGGACTTGTTCAGCCTGAAGAAGAGAAGGCTGAGAGGGGACCTAATAAATGCTTATAAATATCTGAAGGGTGGGTGTCAGGAGGATGGGGCCAGACTCTTTCCAGTGGTGCCCAGCGACAGGACAAGGGGCAATGGGCACAAACTGGAGCAGAGGAAGTTCCGTCTGAACATGAGGAAGAACTTCTTCCCTCTGAGGGTGACGGAGCCCTGGAACAGGCTGCCCAGGGAGGTTGTGGAGTCTCCTTCTCTGGAGATATTCAAGCCCCGCCTGGACAAGATCCTGTGCAGCCTGCTGTAGGAGACCCTGCTTCGGCAGGAGGTTGGACTAGATGACCCACAGAGGTCCCTTCCAACCCCTACCATTGTGTGATTCTGTGAAAGATAATCCTTTGAAAGGTATCTGCTGGTTGAGTCCTATCAAAGCAGGATAATTACAGTTATGTATTGGGAACCTTAATGGCTGGGCCCTGTTGCCATGAGTAAGACTTTGTATTACATGGAACACAAAGGGCTTTATAAACTTACTCCCTTTCAGCAACGTCAGGGCCAATGTAACTTGCTTTGAGTGGCAGACATCTTTAAGCAACATCTGTGTTTGTCAGAATCACTGAAACCATTGTAAGTTACGTGCTGCCAGGGAACAGTGATAAATTGTAACTGTAGAATCAAGAGCTGTACACCTACTTGTTAGTATTGATATAAATGCGTAAAGCTGGTTTTATTTTGAACGAGCCTAGTGGTGTCGTGGGGAGTCAGGTTCGACTGCATCAGCCCAGGCAGGGGGGTTCTTCTGCTCTGCCTGTGTTGCTCAGGCCTGCCAGCCATCTGGCAGGAGCTGATGTATCTGAGACTGACAGCATGGTCAGTAACTCTGAGTTTTGCAAACAGCTATTTGAATTGAAAAATTAGAAGCTAAAACTTGATATATTGTTTAATTCTCTTTAGTGGTGCCATGTAGAAGTGTTGTCTTAAAAACAGTTGTTGTGCAGTGAAGTAGATTCTATAGCTTTTTTTTACTTCGTTTAATGAAACTGGTAACTCTGCTTCTGACTTTCACAGGCCTGTTCTGCACAGAAACGTTCGCTACAATTGTCGAGTGATCTTCTTAAATAAGTAAGTAGTTCTTTATGCGTTTTGTGAGGCAACGCGTTAGTGTATCCGTTCAGAGACCTATTTGGCCTTCGAGAAAGATTCTTCAGGGCTATGTAGAGCAATGAAGTTGGCTTCCTAGCTACTAAACTTCAGAGAGACAACTAATGTTTTCCATTATCTCTTTTTCCTTTTTGAATTTGTAGAAACTAAGTTTCCACTGCTTTCTGAAGGAGTCCAGAAAAAAACCCCTTAGGTCTGCAAACAGAAGCTTTAAAAAATTATTGTATGTAATAGTTGCTTAATGTACCTCATAACAGAAAAAAAGATTTGGTATTAATCAGTGTTCTTATTTAGTCTTGTTTGGCTCTACATCAGGTCATAAATCGCCCTTTCTGTTTTTGTTTTTTTAAGAAAAATTCTTCTGATTAGACCAAAAATATCATTGGCAAATGCAGGAAACTACAGGGAACTGAGATGGTTTACCCCGTGGAACAAAGCAAGGTAGGCTGGCTACTGTTAAAATTGTGATTAAAACCACAGCAGCCACAGCAGAAGGATTAAAATTTCTATAGAAATCCGTCAATGCTGCTACAGGGTGAGCAGCAAGACAGAGTCAGCTAAGCTACGTAATTGCAGCTCAGTTAGAAAGCTTATGAAGTACAATCAAACTCTGAATTGCTGAGCTGGAAGGAAAAGTGTGGCTGGATGATCCTGCAACGAGTGTAGTAGTGTCGTTTTCCTTGGGTCTACTTTCTAACTGTGTGCAGTTCAGGATTGGAAGAGCCTGTGTTTGTTTGCTCGCTTGCTGCATCCTCTTCAGTGTTAAACTGGAAAGCAGTGTGAAATGGATGGGCTCTGTGTGAATTTTAACAACTGCAGAGGATGAAAGCCACGTACTTTATGATGCCGTAGAATACGCTTGCTGCTCACCTCTGGTGCCGTGCACTCGTCCTGTCGTCAGAGAATGGTTCTAACTTGGTGGTCTCAGTAAAGTGCTTCTGTGAGGGCCCCTGCGCATCCATCCTCTTGACCCCAGTCAGTCCCAGATGAGTTCTGTGTTACTCCTGTGGTAACGCTGCAAAGAGAGAAACTTTTATTTGGTATTTGACTCGCATGCTGTGTTCTTTGTTAGGTCTAGTTTACAGCTAGGATGGAGCATTTCTGAAGCAAAGTGAGATGGTGCTAGCTCCTAATCTTAACGTTTCTGATTAATTTCACCGAAAGTATGAAGGTCCTTTTTTTTTTATTTATTTTTTTAAACACACACAGCCCTGTAAAACTGAAGTACAATTGCTTTAATCAATGTTAGAAGGTGGCAGAATGTGGAAATAAGAATCAGTTTTTATGCTGTGGTTTACATAACGATGTATTCACAACCTCTAAACCTGCTTTAGGCATGTGGAGGAATATTTTCTACCCGGAATAATTCAGGAAGTGACTGGACAGGTAAGTTTGTAAAGGATTTTTTTCATTTCTTTTTACCTTTCGCATCTTCCAGATTCAGCAATTGAAATGAATAGAATTTGTGGCAGAAAACTGTAGCACACCGAATTCTGCTGTCGGTCATGTTGCAGATTCATAGGTTTCAGTGATAATTCTCAATTACATTAAATGAGAGCATAATATAACCTTGTTTGTGTTAGTATTTGGCAGCAAAGCAAGTAAATTTTCAATTCACCTCAGTCGTTTATATACACAGGACATTAATTGTCTTATTTTGCACAGTTCTGGTACTGAGTTTATCTATGCTTGAGACTACAAATGAGTATGTGTTTTGAGGAAAAAAAATAAAAAAAGAATTTAACCTTCTTGATTTTGAAGGGTCTAAAATTTAGGTGATTTCCTGCTAAAGCATGCGCCGATTCCTAGCAAAAGACAGTCTCTGTTTTATAGATTGTTTAATTCAAAAGCAGTTGTCCTGTTCTGAAGCAAAGCTCTGGATCTGAATACTGCTGAAATTTCAATACCAAATTTCAGTACAATCCAGAAATTTGCACTCTAGAGGTTTTGGGGTGGGGTTTTTTTTGCTTGGTTTAAAATGAAGGTAGGTGTAATGTGATTGATACTGTGTCACTCCACATAAGTAAGTATTCAATTTTTATATTTTTAAAAGATTTCTAGTTAACTTTTTGACTTGAATAGACTCTTCTATTTCATACATGTAAGGATGTTCTTTTTTTTGCTCAGGAAACTGTTCCTTTTGGGGACGCAGTGCTAGCAACCAAAGATACGTGCCTAGGGACAGAAATATGTGAAGAACTCTGGGCACCAAACAGGTAAGAAGAAGAAGAAATGAAAAGTAAACTAAAACATAACCTGTACCTGCCAGAAATAAATGTTTGAAGAAAATCTGGGTATTATTCTTCTATGTAGTATATTTTCAGAAGGTGTCAGGAAGCTAAAATACACTTAGGAGCAATAAATACTTCATGGGAAAGATTTCACTAGGCTAGATGCAGGATAGCAGAAGAAGTTTTAGGTGGTTGAGCTAAATTCATTTGAAATGGAAGGTTCAGAGAAATACTGAGAAGATTGGGAATGAAGAAGGTGACCTGAGGAAACAAATGGCAGGTAGCTATAGTGCTTGCATTCCAGATACTGGAATTTTAGTTCCACCTGAGGTGGAAATGTCCTCTCTGGATCCATCTCTGTAACTTGATCTGGCGTCGAAGTGACAAAGTTACTTTGTATCAATTTGTGGTATCGATTTTGTCTAGTAACTATAACCCCGTATTATTCCCACTTACTGTACCTAGTCTCAAAAAAATGAGACTACTAGTAGGTCTTTTAATATTAATTACTTTATTATTTTTATCTTTGGCTTTGACCAACTCCTCCAAAGCATTCCACTTAACAGACAAATTGAGCTCTCTTATATTTGACAAGATAGAGGATAGGCTCTTTGAGATGTATCACATATTTTTTTCTGTTTAGCTGTTAGCTTAATCTCTCTGCTTTATTTTTTAACTAGTATCAGACTATGCATAAAGACGAGGCATAAGGAAACAACAAGAGGTCACTAAAGGAAAGCAAAGCCTAGTGCCCTTGAGTAACATTTCCTGTTAATGTTTTAGGTCCTGTTACAATTTACAGTTCTTCTGATGACAAAGAAGATCCCGTTCACAAAGGCCTGATGTGAGGCGGGCATGGAGATACAGTTACATGAAAGCTGTTACAGTTAAAATTAACTGAATGTTCCCGATAGTTTTCCAAATCTCCCAGTTACAAACATTCATTCCCTGGTAACTGCAGAAGGTGTGGTATGTTACAAAGATGTGATTTTTCAGTATTTCTGTCTTTTGATGTTGGAAAAAGAAAAAAGCAGTAACAGTCTTCCCCTTCTGTGGTTCTCTTTAAGCTTATGCTTTTGGATTTACCAAGAGAACTGACCTTGCAAAAGTATCTCCATGTTGCTCTTTCAGACCAAGATTGTCTTATTCTCTCTTTCTTTGAGACCCAAGCTTCTACAGAGTAAAGTAGAAGGCATTTCATTTAGAACAGAATGAGCAAAAGCCCTTCTGCCCTCTGCAGCCACTACTGGTCTCTGACAGAAGAGTCAGAGAGTCCTATCCTAGTTCAAGCTAGGGCATGCAGAAAACTGATGATGACATAGGTGTTTTTATTTGTCAGTGGTTTTAAGTGATACCTGCAGCATACACAGCATAGTATGCCAGCTGAACTTTTTTCTGCCTTTTGCTTTGACAGCCCCCATATTGAAATGGGACTTGATGGTGTGGAAATTTTCACTAACTCTTCGGGGAGTCACCATGTGCTGCGGAAGGCACACACCCGGGTGGATTTGGTGAATTCTGCCACAGCAAAGGTATATGCTTAAAAAAAAATTAATTTTGGTTATGCACCTCGTTTTTTTCAGAACAGACTCCTCTCCTATGTAATCCTGTCTTAACAGTGATGGGGACAAAAACAAAGTAATGGATGTACACTACACTGTGAGAAGTGTTTAATTTGCACAACTACTTTGTCATTGTAATTTAACATGCTTTGGTTATATTTAACAGTATCTGCTCTGTCCTCAGATACCCAAATACAGCTTCTGTCATCATCTTTCTGCTTTTCTGAATCTCAGTTTGAACTTAGAATTTCAATTTAGAAGTGCAGCCCTCTCTATTTGGGCTAAGGGAATGACTCTTGCTAGTAACAGAAGACTCCAGTCTTCCAACAGTGTGAAAGGGATGGAGCTCACTTACTACATTTATTTATGTAATTACTTGTTTCTGTCGTGTCTATCACATGCAAAGTACTTTTTTAAATGACAAGAGAGAGTACCAGCCATAAATCATCACGATGTAAAGGCAGAGAAAGATTATAAGGACAGGAACAGAGAAATAACATTTTGTGTTTTAACATTCTGTCAGGTGCTATATTGTGAAAAGCACTTTTTTGTCTGCATGTTTGTTTTCCTCCCAGAATGGTGGAATATACGTTTTAGCTAACCAGAAAGGCTGTGATGGTGATCGTCTGTATTATGATGGCTGTGCTATGATTTCAATGAATGGAGAAACAGTTGCACAAGGATCCCAGTTTTCACTCGATGATGTGGTAATGTGTTCAACCTATAGCTGCTAGTTACAGCTAAAATGAGTATGGCTACATTTATGCTCAACACTTTCCAGACATTCCAGACACTAGGTCCATGTCTCTAGACTAAGATGTGTTTCTACTATGCTATTCAACTAGATCCAAGGTTTTTCCAAGTGAAATTGCCCAGATCTGATCTACAGTAGCTTTCCTGCTTTTGCGAGTGAGGAAGAGCTGCACAGTGGAGGGACTTCATGAAAACATTTGCCTATGCAATCACCATATTTAAGAAAGACCCTGTCAACTTATATTCTCTTACCTAAGAAAAAAAGGACAAATATTGCAATATTCTAATTATGACCTGGTTTGGTAGACAAAAGGTTTTCTAGGTTGAGCTTTACTTCCAAAAGCCCTTTCTGAGTAGATATGTCATCAAAGCTGTAGGTTTCTTCACATTATGTGCCAAGTCCATCTCCTTCCCCAGTATGCTTCTTGCCTTTTTCTCTTGTCCTTTGCCGCAACTGACAGTGAACCTATTGTTCCGCTCTCCGACAAGCGCTATAAATTTACTGTGATTTATGAGCGTCGTAGAGTACTCAGTGAAGCGAGTCAGTTGTGCTCGCTTTGTAACGTGAGTAATTCTACTGAGTCAGAAGTGACTTGTGAAGTGAGCAAAAAAATCTGTATGGGAAAAAGTTGGAGGAATTCTTCTTCCCCAACACTTTCTGTAGTCCAGGCCTGTCAAACATTGTTTATCTGTTTGTGTAGAATCAATCTAATGTTGAAAGCCTCTCCGTAGGAAGTGCTGGTTGCCACTCTGGACTTGGAAGATGTTCGAAGTTACAGAGCAGAGATTTCATCTCGTAACTTAGCGGTAAGAATTCTTTACAGAGGTTATGTTTGCAAACTCTGCCAAGTTTGAATAGTTATTGAATTTGAAAAGTAGTTGCATGTCTTGATTTTCACAGTATTCTATAGATCTGATGTTTTATAGGTATATGCTACATTAAAATTGATGTCTTCCCAATTCTTCTGTACTATTGCTCAGGCCAGTAAAGTGAATCCTTATCCCAGGGTAAAAGTGAATTTTGCTCTGTCATGTTCTGATGATGTAGCTGTACCTACTTGTATGCCAGTCCAGTGGAGACATCATAGTCCTGAGGAGGAGATCAGGTAAACAAATACTGAATCTGTTGCTTGAAAATTATTTTGAATTAAAAAAAAACAACAAACAAAAAACCAAAAAAGAGATAAATATAAGATCTTGTTATATTTAAGAAAGTATCTCATTGGAAGACCACAGTAAATATGTTGACTTGCTTAGGTCTTATTCCATAACCCTTTTGGATTAAGCATATTCTGTAATTTCAGCCTTGGTCCTGCATGTTGGCTTTGGGACTATTTAAGGCGCAGCAAACAGGTAAGAACAACTGGTTTTGTTCTTTGCCGTGGCATACACATCTTCTTCTGTGCTGTAGGGATGGTACACATTACTATCCTGTGCTGCTGTTAGTGCAAAGTGATGTTAGTCCAAGGTGCAAGGTTTGAGTTTTCCACTGGTAGCTCATTCAGACTTCAACGCAAAGTGTGACTTCAGTGTGTTCTTCTGACCTTTTCCTTAGGAATTGTGCTTTCTTTGAAAGCAACAGTCAAGCTTACCTTTTAATAAAGGGGATTTCTTTTTCTTTGAAACACTGTTTTTTCAGTAAGGAAAATATGTTAATGTTATAATGGAGATGTTTAAAATAAGCAGAGTGACATGAACTAGTAATTCAGTTTAATAGTGAAGTATATACAAAAAATTTAGTACTTTTTATTAGCTCCTCTGTCTTACTAGAGGGTAAAGACATACTGGCAGTTTTTCTAGCCAAAGAGTTTGCACTGACTACTTGTTTGATTATCCAGTTGATGAGAGTTTAAGAGGGTTTGCTAGGTCTGGTTTATTTGTTTGTTTTTCCTGAGTAGAATATAAGCAGACTTGAACAATGCATGTGTAATTCTTTTACAAGAATATGTCTCTGAATGGCACAAGATATATTTTTCTAATTTTGCTATTTGGAATATCTTCCTCGCTCTGTTTTCAAGGCAGGATTTCTCCTACCTCTCAGTGGTGGAATTGACAGCTCTGCTACAGCTTGCATAGTATACTCCATGTGTCGCCAGGTTTGCCTGGCAGTCAAGAATGGAAGTAAGTAGATATGCACATCTGGCTAGTCATGCTTACTAATGGTTACGGACAAGTTAATATTAGCTGGGTGCAATAGATGCAAGAGGTCATTAATGGTAGACTCTTGCCCAGTTGTTCTAATGGAATCCATTGTATCTCTTCAGAAATTCCAGCGAAAATGTGCGCCCAGATTTCAGGTTCTTGGAATTGGCTTAATAGTTTTCCTTTTGGGTTTGAGAGTTGAATGTGGAACTCAGACTAGCTTCTGTCTAGAGTGTTGTTTAAAATGTTGGCTGCTGTAGTCGTGGGATTTCAGTTTATCATGAGAATTTTCTCCTTCTGTTAAATTCAGCACTACAAAACATGGTTAGGCATGGTTCAAGCTCTTAAACTGGCTTTAGGTAGACCATATGCATTTAGCTAAGCCTTTGTACATATTGGATCATATTTTCTAGAAAGTTTCTTTAAGGCATAGAGCAAGAGGATTTAACATTTCTGTGTTTAGAATTAGGAGAAAAATCAGTAATTCTTTGATACATGAAAATATGTTTGGGGAGTTAAGATGATGGAGTCGTCTTACTTGTGAGAGGCACTCTAGAGCTTAATGGGAATACAAGAAACATACAAGTTATTTGCATATCCTGGATAGCAGGAGCACAACAGTTTCCACTCTTGTTCTGTTTCTTTTGCTTTGTCTTCAGATGCGGATGTGCTGGCTGATGCACGCAAGATTGTGAATGATGAGACCTATGTCCCTGAGGATCCTCGAGAATTTTGCAAGCGTGTCTTTACCACTTGCTATATGGCTAGTGAGAACTCCTCCCAGGATACTTGTAACAGGGCTAAACTTCTGGCTGAGCAAATAGGCAGGTATAAATTGAGAAGTGCTGGAAAAAATATCATGTTCTGGCTAAAACTTTCATATAAATCTTTCAGACTCTGAAACAGGAAAAAATAGGAGAGGAATAGTAGGTGTATTAAGTAGGAGTATTCCAGACATTGTTACTTGAGTGTGTAAACGTGAGGCAAACTTAGAAGCATTTGGTAAAGGATGTGGAAATTTGGAAACAGACTCTGGAAAGTGTTATTCTTTCCAAAGTTTCTTTGTACCCAATCTGAGATGGTAGCAGCCTTTAAAACATCATTTTATGGGTGGGTTTTCTGCTTTTTTTAATGCTATTTTATATAGTCAGATTGTGCTAGTTGAGTCACTTCTGCTTGAATTGTTCTCAGCTATCACATCAATCTGAACATAGATGCGGCTGTGAAAGCTATTGTGGGAATTTTCAGCGTGGTGACAGGTCGAACTCCCCACTTTTCTGTCTACGGAGGGAGCAGCAGAGAAAACCTGGCACTCCAGAATGTGCAGGTGCGTTTCATGTAGGCTGAATCAGGTCAGACTCTTTTTTATAGTTTTTTTGAAAGAGCACAAAATGGTGAAGTAGCAAGAGGGCCCTTCATTTGTGTTGCTGTGAAAACCCAAACGTGTTGTGGTGTGTGCCTGAAGATTCATGGGCTTCCAGTGAATGCTTGTCTGCAGCAGAAATCTGCAGTCATACACATAACGCAGGAGAAGACCACGATAATTATTGCTTGTGACTTTTAAAACCTCATAGGATGGTGAGGAGGAAATAGTACATGCCTGTATCTCATCAGTAGCATTGGTGTTTAAAAGGCATCCCAACAGAAGGTTGCCAGGTAAGGAAAATGAGCAGCAAAGTATTCTGATAGACAGCTCAGAGTCCAGTAGGATTGTGGCAGGTTAAGCCTCAAAAATATTGCCAATGTGTACTAGACTTTCCTGTGGTGAATGTTAGCAGCCTTTAAAAAGGTCTGTGTGAGATGTCAAGCTTACCCATTCCAATTCCTAAATGTGTTCAGTTTTAGAAGGTATAAAAGAATTTTTTTATTTTTTTTTTTGCATCAGAAGGTATTTAATCTCCAACAGGCTTATAAAATGCAGCTCAAATACACATTTTCATTGTGTCAGAACAGACCAGTGCTGTACCTTGGTAGTGCTGGTATACATAACCTACAGAATCACAGAAGATGTAGCTGCCTAGTGACTTCTGGTCCCTGGCTCCAGCTGTACCTTTGGTTGTCATGACAGCTTGCTTTTTGGCTTCCAACTTAACCAGCCAGTCTGTTTTACTTCTGGCTAAATCTTGATTATTGTGTTTGATAGTTTTTGTGAGCTGAGGACTTGATCTTTTTTGCCGTGCTATTACTGGAGACCTCCAGCTGTCTCCTCTGGAAGCAAACATTGAATCCTTTATCAGCTTTTTGGCAATGGGACAGGCTTTGGTCACAGCAGTGTGGCGATTTGCTTAACATCACACACAATTGTGGCTAGAGCTGGAGGCTGAATCTTAGGTCTGTTTGGTATTATTACCATCCTTAGAAAAAGTTGAGTTTCAGAATGGGGACAAAAGCAAAGAGAAATGTTATGTAAGTAAATCCCTTTAGTCTAATACTCCATAAAAGGGTGTGATAGACCGATGGTTTATCTGCATACTTCATCCCTCATGGCTCCTTATTTGTGCTTGTAGGAGGCAGAAATGGCAACTACTCCCCATTATGCAGTTCAGAGTAGAATAAACCTGCTCAGTCGTGTAAGTCTGTGGCAGTAGTGGATACTGAACCTGGCTTTCCTATGTGTGGTTGGCTTCTTCTCCACAAGACCATCCTTCTTGCAGTAACACTTAGCCCTCTCACATTTTGTTCTTCATGGGTTTGTTTAGGGAATTGAATAATAAAAGTGATTGGGGAGAAATTATTCTGCTTTGTAAATTTGCTTGATTTTTCATTTTGCTATGCAGGCTAGAATAAGAATGGTCCTTGCCTACCTGTTTGCTCAGCTGACGCTTTGGACTCGGGGTTTGCCAGGGGGACTTCTGGTACTAGGATCAGCCAACGTGGATGAAAGGTTGGTGAAAATTAGAAATCTAAAACCAGGTGAACTGGGAAGAGGTCACTGCATTTCCTTGCAACTCTACCAAATCCCAGTGGAGATTATTACTCAGAAGAGGTAACAAGCTAAGAATACACTAATAGCAGTGAAATTAATGAAAATAGTTGAATCGGCCTGAATGGAAAATTGTGTATTTTTCAGAAGTTTACAGCCAAAGTATTGTCATAGTTTTCCAATAAACCGTTGTTGCTTCCTTAGCCATTTTCAGCAGAGCTTGCCTGTGCAGTTACCAGGTTAACTTTCCAATCTGTTATTTGTTGTATTTTCAATTACTGTATTAGGAATTAAGTTGTGAACTTTGAGTTGAAAAATAGATTTTAAAAATCTGAATTACTGTTATTAGAGCTGACTGTTTGAAGATTGAAGCAATCTCCATAAGATGGTAGGACTGATGACCTCAAAAGCTGGGAGAGTAGTGTGTGCTGATTCTATGGGTGTTTTGGGATTTTTTTTTTTTAAATTGGTCAGGACAGTATTCTAATTGTTTTGCATCAAATATATTACCTTAGCATGGGCAGTTTTGCAGTGGTTCCTAATTGTTTAAATTATCGTGTTCCTCCTCCCAGCAATTTCATGGCTTTAGGATAGCCCTGTTGCAGCTGAACACCGGTTTTCCCCTTACATATCAATACGTTAACAATACGCAGTCTGTTTCTCCCTACGTATATATTTTATATATAATAAACTATTATATATTATGCTAAAGTTATGTTATTATTTACTATTACTATATAAAATTTCCTCTCTTGCTCAGTCTCCGAGGTTACTTGACAAAGTATGATTGCTCAAGTGCTGATATCAATCCTATTGGTGGAATCAGCAAGGCTGATTTGAAGAACTTCATACAATATTGCATTGAAAATTTTCAGCTCACGGCCCTCAGAAGGTGGGTAGTGAAGCGGTGGTATTTGGTGACTGTGTTTGTATGCAGCATATTGTGAACTTCACGGTTTGGTTTTCTCTACTAAGAGCTAAGCTGCAGTAACATTGCAGATGCTAATAAAGAAAAGTATTCTGCGCGTCCCTTTGTTTTTAAATGACTGTGTATGCTTATACAATGTAAATTCCTGGGTGCCAAAAATGCCGCTGGTCTTAGCAGTTACTGTATGCAAGCGTTTGTGTTGTTAATTCCACTGAAGGGACTGTTTGAACAAGATGCTTTGTGTTTTTGCTATAAAGCATTGCTTTTTAAACCTGTAACAGCTCCCAAGTACTGTTTGAACTGAAGGGACTGTTTGAACAAGATGCTTTGTGTTTTTGCTATAAAGCATTGCTTTTTAAACCTGTAACAGCTCCCAAGTACCACTTGTTCAGAGCTGGCTAGTCCTTTAGCAGCTTATGCCCTGAAAAAGTTTTGAATAAAGCATTTGATTGTTAACAAACCAGACTGTTAACTAGTACTCATAAGACTGGACAGAATTAATGTTTTTCTTTTACCTTCCTCTTGCAGTATCATGTCAGCCGCACCCACGGCAGAGTTAGAGCCGCTGGTGGATGGACAAGTGGCTCAGACTGATGAGGTAATGGGCAGTGACTTTAAAATGCTCTGGTAAGCCTTATCCCCAAATGTGGTTTTTGTCCAATAACTATTGTTTGCTCTTGTATGTATCTGTGCTTATTGACAAGCATGTTGTAAACATTCTTAAAGCTGCAGAAAAGGCACTAGTATCCCACAGCAGCCTTATCTATGTTGACAACAGTTTCCAAAAGAGCAAATCAACTTTTTTTTGGAAGTATTTTGTATTTTGGGCACTTTGAAAGATTGGTGTTCTGAAATTCAGTTTTAAGTTTTCTTAATACCAAAAGAAAGTCAAGTCAGGGCCTTACTGCCATTAAAATGACTGGCAGCAAAGCCCTTTCTCTTCTCCCCCAGCCCTTCTCTTTGCTGTCCGCTCTGGGTAAGAGAGGACTGGTAAGCCTAACAACTACCTCTAAGGGCTGTTGGATCTTTAACTGTCGGGTATTGTAAAACTCTTTATGATAAAGCAAAGGGTTGCTGAATTAGAATTAGCGGTTTTCTTCATTTGGCCTTACTTTACTGGTATACACTACATTTAAGCTAGCTAGAAGGGAAAATGAACAAATCTTTCTCAGGAAAGAAATATTTTCGTTGGCCAAATCAAACATTCATGGAAGAATTTCGGATCTCTCATGTCATAGAGATCCCACTTTATTTTCTTTTGCTCATAATATTAGTCTCTCTGTCTTTTTGATCATTGGCAATTTCATTTCAGTATTTCTTTGATTAAACTGGGTTATTGTACTTGCTCCATAAAACAATTAATTGTAATTTGCATAGTTAAAGTTTTCAGTGACTTTCTGTGTGTCTGATTTCAGGCAGATATGGGGATGACATACGCAGAGCTCTCAATCTATGGCAAATTAAGAAAAATTGCAAAGGCTGGACCATACAGTATGTTCTGTAAGCTGATTAATATGTGGAAGGAAATTTGCACTCCAAGAGAGGTAATTTATTAAAAAAAAAAAAAATCAAGTCATGTAATGTCTTTGCCAACATAGAGTATGTTTGGAGAAACGTCGAGTAGAGTTCCTTTTAACTGAAAAGGATAGTTTAATTATTCTGTTTAGAGATCATTCTACAGCTGTAGCAGAATATGCTGGAAAAAGTGGTATGCATCTCTTAAATTAATGGAGCTTGTTGTCTGTGTTGCAAATTGTTAGAGCAGTAATTGGGTAGTCTGAAAACAATTACTTCGGAACTATACCTTCAGGGGAAAATTACTCTGAATTACTCATGGCTAACTACTCTTGAAGCCTTTGGTTATGTATTCCGAGATGGAAAATGGCTCTTGCTTTGAAAGATTATCTACACTGAAGAGGTATCTGCTTTGCTGTTATGCAGTTCTTCCTTTCCTGTGCATAAAGGAAAGAGTTGAAATTGTCACCTGAATTGCAGAGGCTAGTGCTCACTGTTGGCTTTCATACAAGGCGCTTCCTCATTGGTAAATGCTAGGTGCTGAGACCAGGGTGGTGTCTGAAAATGGTCTTAAATGCCTCTTATAGGTGGGGTCACCCACAGTGATTCATACTAGTCGCGGCAGATAATTTATGTAAATGTTAATGGAAGAAAATGGATGTGTAAATCTAGAACACAGTCTCCAAAATACTCTTCTTCTCTACACTTTCAAATACTAAGAAAACTTCATCTGATTAAAAGCTATGTTCTTTGTACACCAGGTGGCATCAAAGGTTAAGCATTTCTTCAGGATGTATTCAGTTAACAGACATAAAATGACCACCCTCACGCCTTCCTACCATGCTGAAAACTACAGTCCCGATGACAACCGATTTGACCTGAGGCCTTTCCTTTATAACACCACATGGTCCTGGCAGTTTAGGTGTATAGATAAACAGGTAAATGCCCTCTGATTCTTGTATGGTTTTATGTTTAAAGCCCTCACAATGGGACAAGCTCAGATCCGGTGAGTCTCCAGCAGAAGACAACTAGCATTCAGGATAATAGTTTAATACAAAAAGAACTGGGATTGTTCTTTTCACATAACTGTGAGTCTAAGAATTCTCTGGCTTCAGTGTAGGCTGGGTTCTTCGGTTTTTTTCATTGTTAAGTACAGCTTGTCATATTGCTAGGAAAGCAAGAAGAAGAAGAAGAAAAGAGAGACTATACATACAGAGGCCAGAAACTAACAGGTTTCATACTCATGAAGTTCTGTGCTAATACCGAGAACAAGCTTATGTGTTTCGGTTCAGGACCTGTCTGAAGGGATCTGTTTAATTGCAGGCTTAAACTTGACCTACGTCTGCGTGGGAAAAGCCAGTAAGAGGCAGCAGTTCATTGGGAATGCTTCTCCCACCTGCTTCTACAACGATTCCTTTTTTGAACCTCAAGTCAGTTGACTGACAAATACGAGTTTGCTCAAATACAGCAACAGTAATGGTACAGTGCTTAGTTTGAGGACTGTGAGGTGTGGAGGGGCTCGAGCAACTATTGGAACCGTGCTTAGCTTTTTGTAGTTTTCAGTCACACCTTCAACGTTATTTTAATGCATGTTTTATGGCAGAAGTGCTGGGCTGAAAAATTTTAGCACCCTGAAGTTTTTCCTGCCAGAAATTTTAAACCTCAGTTGCTTTTAAGAATATGTTTATATATATAATAAAATATTAATTCCCTCGTCTGTGAAATGCCAGACATGCTGTAATAGTGTTTTATTACCTTGAAACCTAGGATAAAAGCTACCACGTGCAGCACTTTTTGTAGGTCTGTATGGTGGCTTTTTTGCCATCGTTTTGGAATTTTTCCCACTGAAGTCCAGGACAAAAGTTATTTTGGCCTCAGTGGAAGTTGGGTAAAATATTTTTGTAGGGTCTGGACCAAAATGTAAGTATTTTATGCTTACAGTAAATGTGATTAAGATCTTTTAATGATCCAGGATATTGTTACACTTTTTAACTGGATTTGTATGTAATAGCAGTTGTGCCATGCAAGGGTACTAGCCGTTGCGACTTATTCCTGAAAACTGGGAGTCAAGTTTGGGGAAAAATCTGTTATGTAGGCAACAGTAACCTGAACTGATAAAAGTTCAGCAGTAATCTGAACTGATAACTCATTGTTATGGATAGCTTTTTGCAAGACTGGAAAATAATGACTTGCAATAATGTGAGTCAAATCTGCCCTGTTCAAGGAAGGGAATACTGTTAGAGTTTCCACTGACTCTGCATATTCAGCACAATTGTCCTTCTGAAGAGAATCATTCTCTGGGACAATGTCTCACTGATAATTATGCTCCTGGGACTTAATCTGCACTTGAGGTTTTTCTGGCATAGTGACAGGACTGTGAAAATAAGGCATAAACTCTAAGTGGCGTAAAAACCACCTTTAGCTAGGTAGCACCAGGTTTTCCTGTAGAAGAGTCATGTTACAGCTTGAGCTCATGTGTGAAGGGAAATGGTTTTGAGTGCTAATGATAGCGAAATCTGTTGGATTTGTGGAAAGTTCTTTTCTACTTCGTATGTTTGTAGTGTAGTCAAGCCAATTTAGTCAGCCACTTTTTTAAGTGCAAAATTCCCTCTATCTGCTGCAGAAGGAACAGGGGTAAGAGAAGGCTGAGGTCATAGTGTTTGCTGGGAATTGCCAGCTTTGCGCTTGGAGTCTTCATGTCCTTCAGCTCTACCTAGCTGAAGGTTCCACCTGGGTGATGAAATTTCAGTGGTTTAGAGCAAATCTAGGAACTCCAGTGGCACTGTCTGTAGCTTCTGCCTTTGAGTTACATCTGAGGTAAAGGATGTGTGGTCAGAGCATGCACTTTAACAATTTCTAGGTGCCAAAATGTTCACTGGGATTTTAATAGCTGGCATAATTTGAAGGAACTGTGATGTAGGTCAGAAGAAAGCTGGCACAAGGATTAGGTATCTGCAGTCTGTCTTCTGCTTACTGGTCATACCACAAGATAAGCTGTGTTTGGTCAAATGAAAAGACTTACCAACCTGGGTATCTTTGTGTGTCTCTTTCATGACCAGCAGCAGATGTTGAAGGAAGAACGTAATAACAAGGAATTTACAGTACAGCCCTCCCTATACATCCTTACAGATTCAGGGAATGTAAAACTGAATTTTCCAGAGTTAATGTGCAGAACATCGTGTTTAGTTTGTGCTCTCAGTCTGTCCTCCATGAGTTTGTAGAATCGTTTCTGAAACTGTATTGTCAGTCTTAACAACAGCTTAGCTTAATATAAGCTACTTCCTTTTCTTAAGTTTTAAGAACAGTGAAGGTCAGTTTTATAGAATTGTGTGTGTGTGCATGGAAAGCATTTTCTGTGTTCGTTTTAATTATCCTAGGCTCTCTGTTGCGGGCAGGGTTCCAGGTTATGGTCTGATCTAATCTGACAGCTGCCACTGGAAGGGGCAGTGATGCCTCCCTTTCTGTCTCTCGGGGCTTCCGAGATGGCTTTGGTGCTTGGCTCACTCCTTGGTCAGCCAAATGAAGTCACCAAACTGACAACAAACTAGGAACTGATGGGAGCAGCCGGGGGGAGGTTAAAGGGGTGGGTGGGAATAAAATTTGACCTTCTCTTTTGACTGCAACGAACTGCCTGTTCAGCTCCGTTGTCCCCTAGAGCATATCCCGCTGTCAGTTCCTCATAAATCTGGGCTCTACACTGCTTTGTGATGGAAGCCTGAAAAGACAGGATGACGTTAAGTGCAAACTTATTTTTACTATTGAATCAGTTTCCTTTTAACTTGCAGGTATCCAAGCTAGAAAATAAGGAAGGAACTTCTCTAGTTGAAGACGTGGACTGATTTGCTGTTTCGTGTAACTATGGTAATTAATTTGCTAAGCAGAATGTTCAAGACTGGAGTATACTGTGATGATGAGCAGAGATAATCCGAACAATTGTTGAGGTGACCATTGTAAATGCTATTTGTAATCAAGTCTTTTTTTTTTTTGATCGACTCCTCGTTTTGTTCCCAATATATTTAAACTGTAGTTTGGCTAAGGAATCATTTATTAAGGATTTCTTTCAACTACTTGAGTTAATTGCCTTTAATTGAAAATATTTGGATAAGCCCATCAATCATAAATAAATGTAGGGTAGTTTTTTGTGAAAGTGTATACACATACGTACTAAGTTTGGTTCTAATAATTTGAATATGATTTTGAGTAACGTTCAGCTGAAAGTATAAAATTTTAACAGTTCTGGCATGTGCTTTTGAGGGGAAAAACTCATTTTACTCTGCAATAAATTTGTCATTTTATAATGCTCGTTGACTCAGTTCTTATTTTATGTGTATTTTATTTATCTAGCATTGGCTGTGTAGACTGGTCCAGTGTTTTGAATAGCTACATAAAGTCTAATTCAGCAAGGTACTGGAAACATGTCTAACTTGAACCAGATGGGTAATCTCCTTGTTAGCGGGATCCAAATGAGAGTTCAGCTTCTTGTTTTGCATCTAGTTGCTGTGTAATTTGTGACAATTAACTTTAAAATCTGACTTAATTTTCTTGGAGAGGAGTAATACCTACTTCATCAGGGTGTCCAGAATTGTTTAGTGGTTATTGCTTTCCAAGCTCCTTAGCTGTATTTCAAGGATTTTGGATAAAGTTGGCATGGTGTCTTTTCCCTCCTGGCATTTTTGATGCATAAGGGTAACTTGGTGTACCTGAAATAAGAAATGTCTTCTGGTGCAAGGTATGTCAAACAGAGAGGACACAAGTTTAGCATCTGTGCCACTATTGTTATACGCTCTGGTGCTGCCTGTGCGGGAGCTGTGATCTGTTATTACTGCCCATGCCATCGGTGAGTGGTTGGGCTTGCCTACACAATCCCTTCACTGTTGGAATCAAGCTCTCTGGGTGTAAAACATCTGGAAACGGAGTGAATATTGCAGAATGAAGTATAAAGCCAGCTTCCTCTGAGCTCAATTAGTGCGTTACCCACCTTCCACCTACTGTGTGCAAAAAGTTATTTTAACTTCACGACTACACTGATCTTTTAAATGTGTCCAGTGCTGTGGAACAATAAAAAAGATAGGCTTGTTCCTTCACCTGAGTCCCTTTTCTACTTGTTTATTTAATGTTTGGCTATTTCTGTTGCTTTTTTAAAATTTGATTTGAAAGGTGCGCTTTTAATAGGGAAAACTAGAAATGCATTTCTCGGGTTCTGGGCAAACTATGCTGTAACTGCGACAGCAGGGGAGCTTGACCAAGCGAGACTCTTGTTGAAAAGGTCGTACATTGTGCTAATGGAAAATGTCTGCTAATGGGCATGTTCTGCACATTTATTATCCACTATCCAGAAAGACAGAGTTGACTCATTTGAAGTTAAAGATGCTGCACTGTTCTTGGTGTGTTTATTATATGTTATTAGATTAAATACATAGCTAACTTACCTCAGTGGATGCTGCTGGTACTAAGAATGTTTATATTCATCTGACAGAAAACCCCAGATGAGATTTGCCTTCCTTCACCATGCGCTGGGCACTTCTGCTTCCCATTCCAGCCAAAGGGAGTGGATGAATTTTGCACAGAAGTTCAGGAATCCATTGTATATTGGAAAGCTTCTTATTTATTTTTTTCTTCCTGAAGTTACTGATTCTTTTTCCTGAAAATCACAGAAGAGGAAATGAGAAAGAAACATTTCCGTTTGTTCAAATAAAAACTAATAGCAAAATCAATACAATGTTTACATGCACTCACTGTTGCTGTGGTTACCCTGAATATTTCAGACACATAGCGAAAGGACACTCGTGTTTCTTAGCACTGGTGCTTACAGCGTGTGTGCAAACTGCATTTCTTACCTGTTAGTGCTGAATACAGATTGTACCAGCCCACCCCTACTTTCCTTTTACTATCCTGAAATTTTCACTGTACCTGTTCCATCTGATGCCTGTAGTTCAACTGTTATCAACAATAACTCCGATTTTAGCAGTGCTTTGCTCTCTGTTGAGACTGGAAAATAACTGTAATGTGTAGCTGCTGATGTTCACTTTTTACT